>NC_091508.1:16325951-16927023 GCF_947461875.1 Haliaeetus albicilla
CACTTTCATAGTCCACTTCTCTTATAGGCAGGTCCCTGGCACCTTGCTTTTGGTCAGCACCATGTGGCACTGAATAATGGACTAGATGGACCATTGGCTTGACCAAGAAGGGTGTGGGTTTTATGTCCTTTTTTTGTGGTATGGCTTATTTTTTACCAGGTCAGATATCAGGATGTGAATTACAATACTTAATGACAAAGTATAGTCTGCTGATCTTCTCTACCAATTTTTAACACAAGTGAAACATCTCAAAAGCCACAGCTCTAGAATTCTTCTTTAGATTTTCAACCAGGTGTCTGTAGCCATGGGTTTGAGACTACTTTACCATCTTTATTTCTCATCCAGCTTTCTGTTTCCACCTTGTTTTAAACATCCATTTACAAAGCAGCTTTAAAAGACATAACAGTATTGGAAACAATGTACTGGTTTTGTCACAGTAGGATTCCAGTCACTTCTCTGGAGAAAATACTTGATGTTCTCCCTCAGTGTATTAATTCAAGAACTCATCTGCTATATTGTAAAACAGTGCTCTGCTGCTATTAGTGAAATCCTAGTACAGCACTTACTGAGAAGTGCTTATTTTTTAAGAGATCAGCTTGAAGATGCAAAATAGTGACAAGATCATTTGTCCCTTAGTGAAATAAATATATTTTCTACTCAAATTCAACAACCCTATTAAAAGTACATAAAGCGAACATTGTTGGATGAGTGTTTCTAGTGCAAATAGTTAAATGTAGGGGGACTTTTTTTATCTCAGTTTACTTTGTGTTGAATAACTGATACTAAATATTTGAACCCAATAGCAGAGTGTTTTTTTAAGAGGTTCTTGATGTTTTGATTTATCACCTATAAATAGATCATCTTACGTCATCACTAAATTATCTTTAATTGGTATGATTAGAACTGTCAAGGAATATTACTGTTTGGTAGTAGAGTACATATTACAAGCATTAATTTATATACAGTCTGGATCATAATAAAAATGCTAAGTGCAAACTGCAATTTAAAAATGTTAAATAACTTGTCAGAGGGAATTTAGGGAGAAAAGTTAGTGGGTTTTGAGATGGCAGAGTGAGATAAGAAAACTGGATTTGAATATGTGAAACAGACCAAAACCAAATCAACAATTTTTTCAGCAAGTAATATGCAAAGTTACTGCAAATATAGTACATGTTCCCCATAATGTGGTACATGTCTGGACTTTCTCTTCCCTGAGGATGAGAAAGGAGCAAACAGCTCCAGAAGATGACTGTTCTAAGTAATTTCAGTTTAATCCTTCTTTATTCCAGTATCTCTAATTTGCTGGGGTTTCAATATATCAACAGTATTTCAATAAATTGTATCTTGCTTTTTTGTTCTGGCATGGCAGTATCAGATATGTAGATATTTTTGTTTTGACATAGTAACAGTACATTGGAAATAAGGTAAAATCAGGGATAATTCGGGGAGGGTTGTTATTAGCCTGAGGCCACTAAGTCTCTCTAAAGTGGTTATTATTAAGCACAGTGCTGATCTGTGCTTTTTCTTCTTTGTGTTTCATGAGACAAAGTATTAATAAGTGTTCACTTTCACATAATGGAGTAAATCAGCATCAGAAAACAAACAAGAACAAGAGAAGATTGAGGTAAAGAGAAAGCAGTGTGGGAAGAAGCACTGGGGGAGAAAGTATCAGAAAAAAGAATGAGATATAACAATAAACGTGCACACTGGGGGTTTGATTTCTGTGACCTGGAGCAAAACAAACATTCTAAGCTACATCTCAGTAAAAATTCACCCACTAGTGGGTGTAGTAGCTGCCCTCTATTTGTGATAAATGAAACAATTGAGTTCTGTTGAGGCTTCAGACAGCCAAAACAGCAGTCTCTACCTAAAAACAGAGAGACATAACTGAGCCTTCCCCTTTTACACCTTCCCCTCCATTCCCTCCACCCCAAACAGATGCAAGTAAGGATGAAGAAAGCAACATGTATAGTTAAAACAAGAATGGAGTGTCTGGCCATGAGAAAGAGCTCTTGGGGCTTAGATTGGCAGTGAGGGACTTGAAATGGGATCAAAGGCATTGCCTTTTACTGATTGATGGTTCTGTTCAGAGAAACAGAAGTTTTTACATACTCTCATTTATTTAAAAAAAACAAAACCACAGAACAAAATACAGCCAAACAACAAAAGTCTTCATACAATAAAAAGGGTTTGTATCAAAGAATCGTCACTCCAGAACCTACTTGTCTCCCCAACTAGTATAACCAGCAAGACCCAATTCTGTTTCTCTGATTGTTCATTTCAAACCTGTGCACTACTCTGTTGCCTAGCATGACAAATTTGGTTTGGCTGGGGTCTGGCTATTTAACTGTATTGCCTTTGAATTAAGCAAAGTATGCTGTATAGAGTTTGAACTTGCTTTATGCTGACATTTTGTGCTTGTTTGGGTGTAGACAATACCTGATCAGTTATTCCCATACTATTTAGTTTTGAACTAGATCTTGAGTGTCATTTGCTTGAGAGTGAGGTTTTTTGCTCTACTGATCTAGAAGTTAGTCTCACTGAGACTCAGAGGTTTGTGTTAAATGGAAATATTCCTAGAGAAAAATAATCAAGATACTATCCAAAAGGAAAATTACTGGAAAGCCCCTTACATCTGCAACATTATTTAAAAGGACACCTCTTTAGTTTCATCAATAGTCTGGTGTAGCTTGTTCCCAAAAGTTTGTAGCGACTTTAGCGCTTTAGCAACAGCAGCACACTGTTGTGCTACTGTAGGTGGTGATTTTGGAGTTCAAGTGCAAGACCAAGAAGTAATGAGTTGACTGAAGTCTGTTTATCTACAGTGTTACCTGCAATACTCCTCATCTTGTACTTGGAATATATCACAAGCATTTATTTTACCCTTGCCAAAGCTCTGCAAGGTAGAGAACTGCTGGTGCCGTTTTTTGACAGAGGAAATTTCAGGTGTAAGGGTTAGATCACTTGCCAAATCATGCTGGGAATTTATGGCAGAAGAAAGAACAGAACCCAAGTTGCTAAACTGCAGAGCAGTGTTTCAATCATATCCAATACTTATTTTGTGGACGTGTTGCTGATGTACACATCATTTTCCTTTTGTTAGAGATTTGTGACTTTAAAACATCAGGTATTCACACACTCACTAAACTTGAAGGAAAGAAAGGTCACCACAACTCTTCAGTGTTAAGAACACAGTGTCCGTGTAGACAACCAGATGCTCAGTAGCTTAATGAAGGTTCACGTCCTTGCCTGGACTCGTGTTACCTCAAGCTGTGTGAATCCTCCAGCTATTTCTTCTCCAGCACCACTTGTAAAGGGCTTGTGCGTTTTCTCTAATTTCTGACCTCCTTTTCCCTGTTCCCCTTCCCAAATGGCCCTGCAAATGCTGTGCCCTTTTTGCTTTGAAAACCATAGTTTCAATTTAGGCAGAAAACATGTTGCCTTATTTCTGAAGTTCTGTTACACCTAGAGACATGATACATTATAAAAAGAATCCACCTCCATTAAAATCATAGATCTATTATGCTTTGTACAATTAGAGTTGGGGGGTCCTTATTAAATATTATGGGTATGATTTCTTGCGCTGTACAGGTATTCCCTATCCCATATTCATTCCTTCATTGATAAGAACAAGACAAAGGTTTTAGTCAAGTATAACCAAAACGGGAAGGAGCACAGGGAAAGCTTGCTTTGTGGCAGGTGTCAGCAAGCTACCACCACAGGGGCGCAAAGACACCATGCCGGCGGGTTTTGAATGGTAAGCGAGAGCTGGCACAGGGCCAAGAGCCGTGGCATATCGAAAGAGGCATCTGTGAAAGGCTCAGGATCCCAATTCCTGGCTGTCATGGTGCTCTGAACTCAGTGGCAGCTGGGAGCCTCTGCCTTGGACAGAGGCTTGATGCTGTCAACAAGGTGATTGGCAGTGTCTCTCTCCTTTTAGACTCGACAGCCTCTAGTTCCTGCTGAGTTTGTACCAGCATGCCCACCATCTAATCTCAGAAATAAAAGTACAATCTGGCATGCCAATCTTAAAAGGTAGCTGACCCTTTGCAGTGCTGACAACGTGGAAGAAAATGCTGAGATCCCTTAAATTAATCCCATATTCAGTAACCGTGCATGACTAAAAATTATTTATCTGTTCTGTACGTCACTTCATCAACTCATACTATCTCTATAGTATCTCAAACAATTGTTGGAATTTTAATTGATAAGTATAAAGCAGCTGGCTATCTCAAAAAGCACTGCGGACAGGTATTACTCATCAGAATAGAATTGGCTATACTTTGCTGAGGTGGTTTTTCAAAAAAGCACGTTCAGAAATAAGTAGTTATATTCTACCCAGTACCATCAGATTTGTACTTATGTAAAGCAAGCAAGCAGAATTTGCATGATAGTTCTTGATTGCTCTTCAGATATCTATATATTTATTGAATTTCAAGCATGCTACTTTCATTTCTTATACATGATTTCTATGAACACTGAATAATCAATAAATACATCATAGTTTTACTGGGGTATGGATATGTAATTTAAGAGTGGAGAATAAAATAATGTTCCTACAATGATGTTAACTAATACTGCAGGAAAGACAGATTTGCAAGGACTCCTTTTATTGATATAAATTTCACTTCCATTTAGAGAGTTTGCATGTTGCCAGTTTAGCTAGACCAGCAAAATCATCTTACGCTTAGCATGAAAGCCACTTCTGAAATGGCAAATAAAAGTATCCCATTTTGATTGGTCTGTTATCCCAAGTATAATAAGGATCCCAAAGGATCCTGGAGCATATTACACAAACACACACAGAGATAACTTTACAAAATTATGCACTGCAGAAAGATTATCATCTTCTCAAAAGCACATGGAAGATTAAGGGAAGCAGAATATCTTGTATAGACAAATTGGATACGTCAGTGTGAGTGTTCCGACTGCTGCAGAAAATGCCAAGTGATTTGTAATGATCACTTTCTTTTTATCACCTCTGTAAGATGGCACCTTTATCTTTTAGGAGAATGACAGGATAGTAGTCTGGTACTCAGAATAACAGAATGAACCACCAACATAGCCAGCTTGTGTTACTTTTCTCTTTAGTGTGTGTGTAGGGTTCCCAACACAAGTACTAATGCCAGTCTAACTTAAAAAAAAAAAAAAAAAGAGTTAAAACATGACAAAACAGGGCTTAAGAAGGCATGAATGTGGCTCTCTGTGGAGAAGTGTAAAAGACAATTGCACCAGTTACATGCTGGTTTTGGAACTCCATGTAGCCTAAGTCTATTGAAATATATATTTGTAAGCGGGAGTGGTGGGGAGGGAGGATGCATTGGAATGAGGCCTGGAGCTGAAATGCTGTCGTAAAGGCAGTAGGAGGAGGGAGAGCTATAAACTGGCTGCGATCCTCAAATTTAAAAAAAGGTCCGGAAACATTTTAATGCCAAATTATGTGACACCTTTCATTCCTGTTTTTCTTTTGTCCTTAGTTTTCCATTTAATTGATTGAAACTTTTCCTATTTATGCTACCAATTGTGGAAGCTGGATTGACTAAAGGCATTTTTATTTTGCTCTATTCTAGCCTGACAAACTCCTGCTTATGCAACAGCTTATACCTTTAGCAACACCAGTATAACTGCATCAGCACTAAAAAAAAAAACAAACCCAAACCAGATTTCTTACCATCAACAAGGCCTAAGAGAACTTGCTGCAGTGCTGGGATGTGACAGAAGGCAATTTATAAGGAATTAACTCCGACAGTCACTTTATACAGCTGATTTTCAAAGATCTAGGCACTAAAGATGTGTTAATGAGGGTACTGAGGCTTCATAATTAATTATATTAGCATCTCTTTGTTACTCGCTACAACAGTAGTGCCTGGTTGACATTTCAATAGGAGTCTGGTAGTATTCTTTGTTATTATTATCCAGGAGTACAGTTATACCTTAGCTCCCAGAGGGCAAAGTTGCATGTAAATGCCTCTGTGAATTGCAAGGGCCTTTGGATCTCAGTAAAAGCCCTTGAAGGAGACCCTGCTGGAAACTGAATGGATGTCAGTAAAATTTCTCTAGTCTGGAGTCTCTCTTCAGATATGGACTCTCCTCCCCTTTCATTTCTCCCTTCCCTTCCCTCCCCCCTTCCTTTCCACTGTGCTGGTCCTTCTCACAAGGCTTAAGAACAGCAATATCCAGCACTTACTGAATGTTGAGTTCCAAACCTCTAAAGGAAGGAATACTGACCTGAACGAAACAGCGAACAAAGTAACCTGAAAATAGGGAATATTTTCACATACTTGAATTTTCAGTGCAATAAAACCAGTGCTGCCCGAAGGAGTCCCAGAAGTGGTGAGTCAGATAATAGATGTACGACTGTGGTGGGAGGGAAATGGTCTCTACTTTGTTTTACACACACACCCCCCCGCAAAGGCAGATAAAATTATTTTCCAGTCATACCACTGCAAAAACAAACACGGAGTTTAAAGGTTATTTCCTTTGTATGTTTCTGAGTGATGTTATTTTTGAATCTGAAAGGGGAAGGATGACTTTTTGTCAATGATCTCAAATTCTACTCTGAAAACTTTTACAGTATCACCTGAGGTGGCAGAGCTGTTATTTTGTTTATTGATATATTCCACTTGCTTGTGTTAAACAAAACTTAAAAATTGCTGTTTTTTCACACCAGTTACAGTTGCAACCTTGTCATGGTTAAGCTAAGTTAAAGGCACAGTTTGGCAAACACCTCTTCTAAGTAAGCAAGACTTATGCAACCAGTTCCTTACCCTTTCCTTGTTCATTCCTGCCTTCATGGGACCCTCTTTCTTGTAACATTGTTCATGCATCTGTACCAGGGAACCAGATCAGAGTATGAGTCCAAGTTAAAAATAAATGGTTTTTATGGGGAGTATTTCTAATTGAAATCAGTTTCCTGATTCAATTTAACATGGGGCTACACAAAAAAAAACTGCACTGGCACAATTCAGAGACAGTGTGAAGGGGAAGAGGGGAGGAATGTGTGGTGGGGAATGCATAAGTAGGAACTTCTACCAAAAAATAGTTTGTCAAACTATGACCTGAAAGACTTTACATTCTTCCAAGCCAGAACCACCTCTTTGCTTTGTGTTCAGATAGCACCTTGTGCAAAGGGATCACAGTTGCAGAACTCTCAGAGCTATTGTAATACCAAAAAATAATAAGCGTTCCTACAGATGGACACAATTAACCAAATTCCACTTGCAGATCTTCACTGTTGGCAACTTGTGCAGCATTTTATGTAGCCGAAGTCAGAGACTAGTTCTATTCCTGAGTTGTGTCTCTAGCTCTAATGAGGAATAACTCTGGCATTCAGTTAACCTAGCAATAAAAGAATTACTTTCCTCACAGAGCTTTTTATATTTAACTAGATTTTTTTAATGAGCTTTGACATTCTCAGATGAAAGGAATAATGTGTACAATGTAATACTATAGCAAAAACTGTATATGACAGATCCCTACCTATTTTCCTCTTTTTTGTTTCACCTTTTCTGTCACTATACTCCTACACAAGACTCAAGACACACTGCAAATGTTTGAATAATGCCAACTTGAAACTACAGAACTGTAAATAACATACTCGTTTTTCACTCAGCAATGTTGTGTGTGTTTATTTTAATCTGATATTTTCTGGATAGAAACAGAGGTTACTCCCCCTGAGAGTTCAAATACAGATAGTGTTCTATATAACAAGGGAAGTTTTTGATGATTCCAACAAAACAGCTGCCACTTGGTATCAAGACAATGGATGGAATACATGTAGTGTAAAATTTTAGTCTCTACTGCTATTCCTGAGGGACCAAATCTTGAAATGTTACTCAACTTTGTTTAGGATTCAGCAAGAGTTTTCCTGCTGTAGGACTGAGGAGATGATGAATAAGATTTTCAGGAATTGGCCAGAGTTAAAATCCTGGAAAGCAAACGTTTATAAATTGTCTTCGTAGAAATGTTGGCTCCCTTTTAATTTTCCCATGAGTGGAGAAGAGGGAGAAGATCATCCACAGAAGCACAAAGTATGTTTTTTCCTAGTCCTCAAGAGTGCTGTACCCCTACTGCTTAGTTATCCTAAAACTTTAATTCAGCATTCATTTACGTTTATAATACTGAAACTTCCATTAATTTTTATCCATATCTGTTGCATCTCATTAGAAAGACTCTATCTAGCACTAGAGTTTCTGCCTTAGCTGTGAGGAAATTATAGCCTTTCTTCAGACAGAGCACCACTGAAGGAAATCAGACTAGTAGCTTCTTTCGCTGTGAATTATTTCAGGGCCTTCTACATAAAAATTTTGTTGGCACAGCTATTCCAGAATAACTCCCAGTATAAATACTGCAGTATTGCAGTTTTAAAGTGTCTTTATCTGTGATTGATCATTCTACCTAGGAATACTTCTTCTAAGTGGTCAGTTTTTGCAACAGCTTCTGTTTAGAGCTTTCATTACGCAGGAGTGCATGTAGTGAAATAAAGCCTCAAACATAAACACAAAGCCAACCTCAATATATATCATTCAATCACCAGATGATTTCAAATAAACATCTTGTTTTTCAGACATTTTCTGTGAAACTGTAGCTATATTAAGCTTGGTTGACGTCTTCCATTGCCTCAGTGCAGGATGAATTGCCTCTAATACTGTCCTGCAAAACTAATAATTTTGTATGCCTACAGATAGCTTTTGAACATCCACTGGTGTGAGGACACCAATGAAATCTAAATATCTGCCCTTGTAACACCCTGCAGGTGTTGCAGATAGTGGAGAGACACATTTGCATATGCCAATACATATTTTCAAATAAAACTTTTTTACATTTCAGATCATATCTTGGACTGTGAACTCCTTAGGCAAGAGGAGATGGATATTCACATCTGGAAGTGCTAGTAGCACATCTGGACAAGTTGATATTTAAACATTTTTGCTTTTAGAGTAGTTCTGGATTTATAACAGCATCTATATATGTGTCTGTTGGCACAGTCGATCAGTAGTTAACAGCCGCAGGGCTCCATCTAAGCCAAGGAACAGGACAACATCAATTTCTGAGATGTAAAATCTGAATGAAAGTCAAGAAGGGCAGAAAACTCCTCCAGTCAAATGTCTCTTTGGGCAAGGACTCTTCATTTCACAATGTAGAATGTAACTTCAAGAGAATTTTCCAATAAACAACTTCCCCTAATATTCTGGAAGGCGCAGATCAGTTCAGTTCCCTACAAAATTCACAACTGTACAACCTTACGTGAAAAATAGAAGCAAAACATTCTTAAGCACCCACATACCTGAAAAGCTTATGTCTCATGTTCAGAAGTGTCTTAGGTTTCACTGACTTTGAATTTAATTTAAGATTTTAAAGAATATTTTGACTGCCTCTTTGTCTCTAGTATCTGGGAACAAGCACAAGTGTTACGTGACCAGCCAGTTCTTCACGGATTACAAGCGAGTGCTCTGGTAAGTTAAAAACATTGGTATAGGAAAAAAATAAAAATCAGGTTTAGCAGCTATGTCTAATGGGAACTTTACAATAAATAAATCCAAATAGAATCACTGGATTTATTCAACTATATACTATTAGTTACTCCCTGTCACCGGTGTTACTGAACCACCATCCTGCTTTAAAGGCAGTTATCAGCCCAGAAATATTTTCATCCAAGGGTTCAAACTGCAACAACTGTGAGGACACGTGGAAGATTCTTCCGTCATTATCTAACCATTCAGTTCTAATGTGAGTGCTCGACTGGGAAAGTCTGTGACTAGCGGAGATGGATAAACAGTTGGATGGGAGGTATTTGAATGTTTAATATATGTGCCAAACTGTCTTTCTAGGGTCATGGAGACTCGGCAGTTCCTGGGGGCTGTCAAACTGATTACACGCAGCAAACCAGGCGTTGTGTCTCTGCGTGCTGCTTAGAGTAAGCACTGATATGCCAGTCAGACTTTACTATCAAGTACAAGCTTATGTGTGCTGGAGATGTTGTGCAGACTTCAAGTCATTGGTGTACTCAGTAATTTAAAAGCTTTCATGTACTCTAAAAAATTTTGTCTTGCACTCGAAGGGGCAATCTTTGTTCCTAACACAGAGCCCAAGTCTGCAAGTTCTTTGTAGAAGACGAGGCTCCCATCATAGATGTACAATTTTAAGCAGTTGGTTGCATTTTAGCAGTGGTAAAATGATCCTTGTTTTATATTTCCCTACAATAATTTCTGTAAAGGCTGTGAGATTCTTTGGGATGGAAGGCTATAAAAATGTAAGTTGCTATTAATTATATTGATTTGCATGATTTTATGTATGTCCATTTAGCATTGCAGAAATACTTAGAAAGAAATGTACTCTTCTTTCTTTTTCACACATCATTGCATTGTATTTGAGAGGATTTAGCACATTTTCTGATTTCACTTGCCAAATCGGGGGTTTGTGTTTAAAATTTACAGCTGACTTGACATTCCAGAAAATAAGCATGATTACCAATTATGTCTCTGTCTTGTAGTAACATACCTAACTAAGGAAAGAAATATTGGGAGATCTGAACTTTTACATCAAGGAGCAAATATGAGATTATCTTTACAAAGAAGCTCTGTTTATTCAATTCTTGAGAAAAAAGTGCAGTTACTGCTACACTCTATGTAAATTGTAAGGCCATTAATCATTATCAGCTGCTGCCAAATCCCCCATATATCCCAAATATACATAAAGGTAAACACAAATTCTCTTCATTCATCTGACAAAGTCATTGCCATCCAGCAGGCTGCAAAGATCTAACTCTCTTATTTGTCAACACCAGAGTACTCACACACTGAGTTTGAAAGATGCTACATACAGTATAGTTCTGCAACTTGAACCGTGCAACCTGAAGTTCAAACACAAGTCGGAATACTAACTCTCTAATATGGAGGGAAAAGAGCTATTTGTGATATAGGCAGCATAGCTACTTGGACGGTATAGTTCAGGAAAAAATGTTACTGTTCTATTTTACTTGATGTAATCAGAGCTGAGAAAGGCCTTACAAGAAGATGAGAGAAGGAAGACATCATCAACTCTAAATATCTTCACACACTATATCACTGGATTATAACTGTACATTTTAACCCCTCAACAGTTATTCAAGGACTAAAACTGCTTTAGAGATTAGTTACAGATAATGAAAAACATTAGAAAGAAGTGAAGTAACTGAATATTTATCAGTTAAACCCTTAAGTTTTGGGGGGTTTTTTGGTTATAGTATCAGGGATATTAAACACAGTTACATATTAGGTCAAAGCATCACATCTCATTTCTGAAAATCTTGTGTAACAGCAGGTAACTCGTGTAACAAGGCTTTATACCACCTAGATACCATTTTCCTTCCTTTGTAATGAAACTATATGGGGGTTGGGGTAGCTACACAGAGGAACAGTTTCAGACTGAGTTGAAAGTTGTGCTGCTGCTTGCATCTTCACAAATATTTGAGTCATGTTCCTCCTGAGCGCACATGTTAACAATGCAGCAAGAACAAACAGTAAATCAATTCAGCTGCAAAAGCTGCTGAGTGCTCTCCTCTCATCCTTCTTAGGGCTCAACAACTACTTTAACTCAGTGGCTTAGTTTTACTTCTTCATTTTTCTACAATGCAAGGAAGAGAGTGCCGAGAGGGCATCATTCTGTGAACTGTTGTCAAATTCTTTGAGCCAAGCCCCAGAAGCATGTAAGCACCTGTTGTTTTAAGACCTTTTATGCAACATACCCAGAAGTCAGACCACAGTTAAGTGTATAAGCAAGGCTCTCTTTTGAAAAAACGCAGGCTGTTAAAGCAATAATACCTGGTCAGTTGGGAGTGAAAGGATGTATAATTGGAGAAGTAGTATTGATGTTAACATAACTTTTCTAACAGGAAGAGAATTGAGGAAGAGTTGGGACAAAAGGTTTATTAGGAAGCTGGGAACAGCACACCACCAGCAGCAAATTGAAGCAAGCAAGCAAAAAAAGGAAAGTAACTATGTGAAAGAACACTTCCTCCCCCCAAAACTGAAGTCTTTGCTTTCTCTTTTCTCATGAAAGCATAGGTTTGTATTTTGTGTGTCAAAATTAAATCTATTTTAAATGTGTTTCTTTTAATATTAATATATCTAATTAATATATACTTTTATTGACTATAGCTAGTTTGAGGGTAGGATAAACAGATCATGGAAATGTATTGTAACAGTACAGCAGTTAAAATTAATGATTACTTGACTTTAGATATATCAGTGGATCACCTTAATCATGTACTTCAGGAACACCTAGTAATTCATAGACTAAACAAGGGATTCTAGTAGGGAGCAGGCAGATGCTGCTTGCATCATCATGCTCCTGCTTGGAACTAGCTTTCAAACATACGGACTGTATTTTCAAATTATAGACCTTCAAAGGCTAATCTAGAGAAAGACAATAGAATAGTAAATCACAAGTGAGAAAAGAGGAAAAAAAATCAAGCAGATACAACTGCATAGTAGACTCAAAGGAAACAGAAGGAAGAAAATCAAGCCACACGCATGAGCTTGCTTACCTTGTCCGTCTGTGAAGATATTCGTATTAACTGCTCTTGGGAGATGCAGAGTATGAGAAGTTATCTCACTGTGATGGGCTTCAGGAAGGCCTTGAGACATCCCTCTTGGGAAGGATTTGATAATCTTGCATTTTTAAAGTTGTGATGCTTTGCTTACGTTTTGTGCCCAGCAGTTAAGAGAGCTCACTGCTGTACATGAAAGCAGAGGACTAATGGATGGCAACTCCTCTCTCCTGCTGTTTGCACGGGGAAGCACAATACAAATCGTGGACATGCGGCAGCAGTTGTGGGTGGCAATGGAAGCAAGGACATAGCTGGTGGGAAGCGACAGCTGGGAATACAAAAGAAAAAGCAATTAGGATTTGGAAGCAACAGGTGGGAGCAGGAATCAGAAAACTACAGTTAAGACCTCTGAGGAGGCAGGAACTAATCCAGGCCTTGTCAAGTAAGTCCACTGGAAGGCCAACTTGAAGAGACAAAAAAGGAAACCAACAGGGAGAATATGGTAATACTGTGTGATGGGAAAGCAAACACTAAAGGCAAGTTCTTACTGCATCAAAGCTGTACTTGTTCCTTAGCCTGCTCTGTCGTAATACTCATCTGTGAATGATACGCTGTGTACGTTCATAGAAAAGAGTGGCTTGGCTGTTACTTTAAGAGCAAAACAGAGCTAGCTGTAGCTGTGAAGCTGCAATGAGCTCTTCCATGACAGGTGGATAGGAAAGGGACAAAAAGAGTTATTTAAAGTCTGCTTGCTCTTGGTGCCGTGGCAGGTGTGCTGGCAGACAGCTGGGCTCAATGACCTTCTAGAGTTGAGCTCCCACATTAACTGGCTGCGCTGGATGTGACTGACAGGGCCTCTGTGCCCTTAAAACGTACTGTCTGAAGTTATCGCTTTGGGTCATGTTCCAGCTACGGGAGGCAGTGCAGCGAGATGGGGGTCGCCGTGCTCCCAGGGCCAGGCAGGGTGGAAACGCGACCTCACCTCACGCAGCCTCTCCAGGCACAGCAGGTGCTGGGGCTGGTCCGGAGGGGCCACCTCAGGCAGTGGGGACTGCTTGGGACGGCAAGCATTTTGGGATCATTTGGGTATCGGTGGTCCCAAAAGCCAGCCTCCCTGCCATTTCCCCTGGGGGGCCCTGGCCACCCCCAGGCGAGGAGCGGGATCGGCCCTGTCACCCACCGGGTCTCCACGCAGGGGCGGGGGCGGCCGTGAGGGGACGCGCGAGCCTCGAGCGCGGCGCCCACGGGGAGGGCGCGCGGCCACGTGCGCCAGGCAAGGGCCGCGGCGCGCGCGCGCGCATGCGCGCTCCCCCCACATGCACACCTGCGCGCGCCACCGCCCTACTCCTCCCTCCCCCCCCTCCCCCGCCCTTCTCCCGCCTCTCGCGCCGTCCTCTGTGTCTCCGCGCCGAGGGCCCGCCCCCAGCTCCCTCCGAGGGCGCAAGGCGCGGCCAATGGGCGCCCAGCGTGGGGTGGTCGGCGGGGGCGGGGCTGTCGAGCGTCCTCTCTGCGGCTGCGCGCAGGCCGCCCGCGGCGAGGAGGCGGTGTCCGCGCCTGCGCAGAGCGGTGCGCTCATCCTCTCTCGCGAAGGGGAGAGGAGCGCGCCTGCGCGTCGCGCCGCCCGCTGCCCAGCGCCCCGGAGGGGGGCTTGGTGCGCCTGCGCGCTGAGGCCGCCGTCCCCCCCGTGCCCCGGAGGGGGGGGTTGCTGCGCATGCGCGCCGCGCTGCCCGCCCCTCGCCAGCAGCAGCAGCAGGAGGAGGCGGCGGTGGTGGTGATTCTGGCTGTGGAGAGCGTGAGGCAGTGCGAGCGCCGCTGCCGCCCCCTGTTATCCGGGAGCCCCAGGTCCGGGCGGAGGAGGCCGGAGCGCCCCGGAGGCGGAGGGAGCCAGAGCGGCGGTGGCAGCCAGCGGCGGCGGCAGCAGCAGCAGCAGCAGCAGGAGGAGTCTGTGCCCGGCCCCCCCCCCCCTCCGCTCAGTCCCGTTACAGCCCCCCTCCCTCCGCGCTCCGCTCCGCAGCCACCAACATGTCGGCGCCGGCGGCCAAAGTCAGTAAGAAGGAGCTGAACTCCAACCACGATGGGGCCGACGAGACCTCAGGTGAGGCCGCGCCGGGGGCGGGAAGGGAATGGCGGCAGCCGCCGCGGCCTCCGCCTCGCACCGCGCCGCACCGACCGCCATTTTCCCCAGCCACACGGGCCGCGGCCGGGCCGGAGGCGGGAAGAGCGCGGGGTCGGCCGGGCGGATGTGCAGGCCCCAGCAGCAGCAGGAGGAGGCCATGTTAGCGCCCTTTTGTCTCCGCTCCCCGGCCCGGCCTCCTTCCCCACGGGCGCAGGCGGGGCCGGGCGGGGGGCGCTGCGGCCTTGGCGGAGCAGCGGGACCCCCCCCGCCTCCCCCCCCCGCCCTCCCGGAGCAGCATCCGCGGAGCCTCATTGTGCTCCGCCGCCGCCGCCGCCGCCGCCATGATGCTTCGCCGCCTCCTGGTCTCGGCGCCGCCGCGGCCGCGTGGTGCTGCCCCGCCGCGCCGGGGATGGAGCGGCGCCGGCTGGGCCGCCGCTGCCGGGGCCTGCCCGCCCGCGGAGCCACGCGGTGCTCGGGCGGCGCGGCGAGGGAGCCACCCGCGCCGTCCCCACGTGCGATCGGGGCGGCTGCGGGATTTTTAAAGGTCGCCGCGCCGCGGGTTTCCTCCCGGCCGCCGCCGCGGGAAGGGCGAAGCGCTCTGCTTCCATCCAGTCCGCCGTCGCGCCCCGCGGTGCTGCGCCCGCTGCGAGCTCCGGTCACACACGTGCTTTTTCCGTGCCCGGCGTGGGGAGGGGGGCAGCGCGTCCACCCGCGCGGCTGGGGAGCGGGGAGAGCTGTCCCCTAACGCGGGCTGAGCCGTGCGGGAAACTTACCGGGGGAGGAGTGAGCGTGCTGCACTGCTCGGGCGACTTCCCGCTGCCGTTCATTCATCGCCCGGCGCGATAGGTAAACAGTCGTCCTGCGACCGAGACCTTTGCCAGGCTTTGTCGAGGGGAAGTTCCGAGGAGAAAATACTTGCCAGACGGCGACTCGGGAGTCTTGTTGGCTTGCAACCGCCCTTTCGAACGTTCTTTGCGGTTTTTAGAAGGTGGCGTGTTCCCAGTCAGGCTCTTTCTATTGATATTTCTGTCCTCCCTAAATTATTAAGCGTTCTTTCAAATGTGTTGGTCTTAGTAGATATGGCTTACAACTTTTTTAATTAAATTGTTATTAATCTGCCGTGATTGAATTGCCATTTCAGTTGACTTGTAAAACTGTGTAGGGGAATGAGAGCTGTGGTTTCTAGGGGTAAACTCGCTTTCAGTGCCGTTTCGTCAAACTTTTCGGCGCTTCAGCCGTAGTACACCCGGGAAGTAGCTGAAGCTTTAAGGCCTAGTAACACTTAAGACACTTAGTAGAAATACCTGTGTAGTTCTAAAGTAGATGACTAGAAAAGGTCTTAAGTGAAAACCCCAGGTGATTTGTCAGACTTGAAAATGAAGGGATTTTGATGTGCTTTCATTTGTTTTTCAGAAAAAGAGCAACAGGAAGCAATTGAACACATTGATGAAGTACAGAATGAAATAGACAGGTAAACTTTTAAAATGTTTTAGCAGAAGTTAAAATGTAACTTTAAAAAATAAAAATATTTATTAAAGTAAGCACTTGGTACTAGTTCTCACTCTTTTTAAACTCTGCCCAGATATAGTTGTGTTCTTACTTGATTAGGTGTGAGAAGTATTTGTGTAAGATAAAAAATTTCAACTAGTATCCTGGTTTCTTGTTCAACTGTGTATAATTAAAAGGGTAGAACTTGAGTTTAAAATTTTAAATTAATTGTAATAGTTTTGATAATAGAAATTTATTTCGTATGGTTTTTTCACGTTAACGTGTATGCAATTTTGCAAAAGTAAGCAGAACCAAAAACTTGGTTGAAAAGTTAGCTTTTATTATACTTTTTTTTTCACTATATATTCATATGCTTGTAGAATAATGTGTAGAAACTGTCACTGGAACATTAGTTTCATGTGCCAAAACGCTCTGTGGGTTCTGTGTCGGTATTTGCCTGGATCTGATCACCATGCACGCTGTCCTGCAAAGACTGCAGGTGACTATTGAGGCTCTGGCCACGTGAAGCTGTTGCAGTATCAGGGCTCTGCCTTTTTATAAAACCAATTAAATGTTATGTCTTCAGATTTTACTTGTGTGGGATACAAAATTGCTTTGCTGTAGCTTACTTGCCTGCCCAAAAGTTATAAAGAGCAGGTGATAGTGTTATGTGTTACCCATCTTGAGGTCTTTTGCGAACAAAATGCTTAAGAGGTAAAATACGACTTTGCTTTGCATAAATAAGGGTCTGTCCCTTATGTAATGCTGCAAAACATACAGTGTGTTCAGAATGTTTCATTAGGATCAGTGAGATTGTTTCTGGGAGTGTGTTTCTTAATAGTCGTTACAGGGCCTCAGTTTCTTGTTTGAGATACGTCATTTGTTGAATATGGCAGACTAGTCTAATCAGACCCATTCAGGTTTTAGCTAACTACTGATGATGTGTCTTTAAATTTCAGTTCTCTCTCCTGTGGTTAATGTGGCTCTTCCTATTACAGACTGAATGAACAAGCCAGCGAGGAAATTTTGAAAGTAGAACAGAAATACAACAAACTCCGCCAACCATTCTTCCAGAAGAGGTCAGAATTGATCGCCAAAATCCCAAATTTCTGGGTAACAACATTTGTCAACCACCCACAAGGTATATTCTTAATAGCCCTCTCTTTTCCTGTAAATTCAGTGTTTGCTTGCTTGTTATGCGAGTGTCTTGCAGCTCTGAGGATTTTCTAGAATTGTTGCTGGGCATATGCTTAAACAGAAGCCCGCTTCATATGCAAACACTCCCTTTTTGTCCTAGAGTGCATTTTATGAGCTTTTTATTTCTTGTTCCTTTGGTCAACAAGCACATCTTGTTCACTAAAATCCCATGGTGGTTTTCTTTCTGCATTTTAAACGACAAGTTTTCCACTTTTCTTAGTTAATTGGGCCCTTTAAAAAAAAAAAAAAGAGGCGGGGAGGATTCTAGTTTGTTTGGGTTTGTTTTTTTTTTTAATTGGAAGTGAGCTGCTTAGGACTCTTGACAATAGACTTTCTGAGAGGACAAAACAAGTTTGTAGACTGCTTAGACTGGGCAAGCTATATGTGTGAAAATGGGTTTCAGAGAGAAGGGTGCGTGTATGCAGGTAGCTTTTGCTGCTTCTTAATGTTGAACTACAACAAGCAAAAGTAATGTTTTCACCTCAGCAAATGCAAATCACACAAATGCTAAGTCTGTTGGCTGGTCACTTGAAAAAAATGGGCTGCAAGAAGTTGGCTTGGACAGATGTGTTGCTCTTCAAATCTTACTTGCTATCAATTTCCTGTGTTTCATCTCCATGATACACATTTCATAGCTTTGTTAATGTGGTACTCCTAATTCTGTCTTAGTATCTGCACTGCTGGGAGAAGAAGATGAGGAAGCACTGCATTATTTGACCAGAGTTGAGGTGACAGAATTTGAAGACATCAAATCAGGTTACAGAATAGATTTTGTAAGTACTTTAATTCCTTCACTTGTGATTTTTCTGGTTTTTTTTAAATGTGATCACGTACTGGGTTGTATTTTGTAACTTATTCTCTTCAGTTATCCACTTAGTACCATGTTTGACTTGGCATGTGTCTTTACATTATGTGGATTCTAACTCTTTGCTTTCAACTCTGCAGTATTTTGATGAGAATCCATACTTTGAAAATAAAGTTCTCTCCAAAGAGTTTCACCTCAATGAAAGTGGAGATCCATCTTCAAAATCAACTGAGATCAAATGGAAATCTGGGAAGGTATGTATTTGTGCATCTGGGAAAGATGATTGCTGCTCTATGTGATACCATCACTTTCATGATGTTCCTTTTACTTTTTTTAATTGAAGCTGCTTTGTCCTCCCTTCCCCACTCAACCTGCTTTCCACTTCTCTACATACATAGCTCGTGCCTATCTTGCAGGGTTCTGTAGTGAATTCTCTTGCTCAGTTGAGTACCACCATTAAACCAGTGAAAATACAAGTATGACTAGATGGAGGGAGTAACAAGTGCATTAGCTTGTCTGTCTCTATAGTGGATCTAGACTCTGTTTTGTTGTTTTCTTAAGATAACTGTTAAATTAGGAATTCTGAGGACAGCAGGGTTTTGGGGGGTCTGATAGGGGTGTGTGATTTATCCCCCCCCCAACTTCATTTCCAGACACCACATCTTTGGAGAAGTTGCAGCCACACAATAATGTGGGCATGTCTTTCATCCAGACAGTATTCAAACGTAATTAATTTGCTGTAGTTAGTTTCTGTAAAAGTTGGGAGCACTTTCATGTTATCCTGAAGATTTTGAAATTAGTATTTAAAAGTAGAACTGAGGGTTGCAGTTAAGTTGCTGCTTGTTTTCTTACCCTCAGACTGAGAAGAAATCTTTTTTCATTGAGAACTAGAACTTTTCCTCTTGTACAAGAAGTTACAGTCCAGTGCAAACTAGCTGAATGATCTTTACAACATAACACAAAATCACCGTGAATTCTGTTATTAGTCTTCATTAAAGCGTCTAAACCTATAAATGTTGTGATTCTATCAAGAAAACAAATGCTAGAAGTTTGGAGTTACCATATGATCAAAGAAAGAATGGATTTAAATAGCGGATAGTAATTTCCTTTTCAGACTTGGCAAAAAGATTGTTGCAAACTTATTAAACTTCTGGGGTAAGGTGGTAGATACAGGACTTGTGTATGTTCTTGTGACCATATGTTTTAGCGGTTTGTGTGGTTTTTTCCACTTACTACAAAGAATGGTCTGAAGACTTCAAAGTGGGAAATCTTAGGATAAGAACGCTAGGCAGTTCTTTATCTGAAGAGCTTAGAGGTGTGGAGACTGAATATTTCTTAAATTGTGTGTATGTAGTAGTTGTAGTGTTTAGCTGCAATTGCAGCTATTCTCAGAGTAGCATTTAGCCATTGTGAAATCTTTTAAGTTCAGTATGTCATTAAACATTTGTCACACTTGTGCTTCCCTGTGATAGGGAAACAAATAAAATGCAACATCCTGTGAATTTTCAGTATTTCAGTGGAGGTCATTAAAATAAACAGGTGGTTTTACTGTTTTCTCATGTTTGTGAGAAACACAGTATCTTTTTTGTGAGTCATTTGGGTTCCAAATGTTTCTTAAAGACTTCTCCCTGACAGAGGGTGTAGTAAGTGACTTCTTGTGGTTGTTTAGACAAGTATGTTTCTAAATGATGCTTATTTAAAAAAAAAAAAAAAAAAGGGCCATGTAAAGACCACTTCTTTAGGGAACTTCCTAACTTTCTTTTCAGGATCTGACAAAACGTTCAAGCCAGACACAGAACAAAGCCAGTAGGAAGAGGCAGCATGAAGAGCCAGAAAGCTTCTTTACCTGGTTCACTGACCACTCTGATGCAGGAGCTGATGAACTAGGAGAAGTCATCAAGGATGACATCTGGCCAAATCCATTACAGTACTACTTGGTAAGTATAGCGCTGAGTTGTTGATCCATACCCATAATAGCACTGTGAAGGTGAAAGTGAATTTGATCACTGTAGTTAATGTTGCATATGTGTCTTTAAGGTTCCTGATATGGATGATGAAGAAGGGGAGGGAGAGGAGGATGATGATGATGATGAAGAGGAAGAAGGATTGGAGGATATTGATGAAGAAGGAGATGAAGATGAGGGGGAGGAAGATGAAGATGACGATGAGGGAGAGGAAGGAGAGGTGAGTAATCTTACTCCTTACATCTTCCATCTCTGGTATATGAGAATCAAAAGAAATTTCTAAGAGGGATCTTAAAAGAATACTGAGCCATTGTTACAATGGTAAAATAGTTCTTTTCTGTACAGTCACTGACAAGGTGTTTGGAGGGGAGAAGCAGAACTGTTACTACCTTAACTTGTGGAGTGGTTTCACTGTAGTAATACGTATGTTTGTGTATATGAGAGACAGTGCAAATGAGTAGTTTTAGTAAATTTGTGAGGGAGGTGCTCTAGAAGAACTAGGATATTAGCATAAGAAAATTCTTATTAGCGAGCATTCTAGCAAGGCTTTACTTGTAAATAGCTTTTGTTGATGCATCCAGTTCTGTAATCCTCCCACCTGTTGGGTTATTTCTGCTTATGGCCAGCTTAGCTAAGACTCTCTCTTGGGTTCAGGAAGTAGAAATTTCCTTTAGTAGCAAGTGGGATTCCAGTGACAGCATTCAGGGTGTTGGTAACAAAGTTTAGAATGTCTTTGTTTCTTGTAATTGGGCGTGGTGTGTCTGAATTTCAGCAGCAAAAAACTACTTGTATTGAGATAGGAGGGCTGTTGTGGGCACCAGAGTACTGGGCTCTATTATATAACCTAGAATTTAGCATCTGAAAGTTGAAGCATTTTGCTCTTCAGAGTTTAAAAAGAGGGGAAAAAAAGATGACCCCTTCACTTCCTAAACATTAAACTTATGTCAAGGTTTGTAGTGATTCTAAGTCACGGTAGTTTTTCAAACCTGATGTTTTTTTCATTGGGACATCCAGTTATTAACTGATTTCTGTGTAGACAGGTACTCATGGCAAGTGTTACTACCCCTTAGCGAAGAGGGAAAGAGAGATCATCGTATAGCATGCTATGAGTAACACTGTAGGGCTGTACTCTGTAGGGTAGTAAAACAATTCTGGTTATTGCATTTGAAAGTTCGTGCTATCTGAAGTTGAGTGAGTAGATTTTTTTAATTGTTGCTTCTCTTTCAACAGGAGGATGAAGGAGAAGATGACTAATTGAACACTGATGGATTCCAAACCCCCTTTTTACCTTTTTAATTTTTCTCCAGTCCCTGGGAGCAAGTTGCTGTCTTTTTTTTCTTGTGCTCAGTCGCCTTGTTCTCTTGAGGTCTCTTTTTCTCTCCTCTACACCATGGTTCACAATTTATTTTGGGGGAAATACCTTGAGCAGAATACAGTGGAAAAGAATCTACCGGTTTCTGTTTCAAGTTCATTTTTATCCCTTTCTGTCTCAAAACAAAAACTGTTTATGGAATCAACACACCATGTTCTGTGGGAAAAAAGAAAACCTTCTGCTCCCTTCACTCTGCTGGAAGCTGAAGAGTGCTAGGCCCCTGTGTAGTAGTGCATAGAATCTAGCTTTTTTCCTTCTTTCTCTGTATATTGGGCTCAGAGATTACACTGTGTCTCTATGTGAATATGGACAGTTAGCATTTACCAACATGTATCTGTCTACTTTCTCTTGTTTAAAAAAAAGAAAAAACTAAAAAAAAAAAAAAAATGGGGTTATAGAAGGTCAGCCGGGGTGGGTTTCAGATGTTTGGGTGGGTTAAGTGGGCATTTTGACAACATGGCTTCTTCTCCTTTGGCATGTTTAATTGTGATGTTTAACAAACATCCTTGCAGTTTAAGATGACACTTTTAAAATAAAATCTTCTCCTAATGATGACTTTGAGCCCTGCCACTTGATGGAGAATCAGCAGAACCTGTAGGATCTTATTTGGAATTGACATTCTCTATTGTAATTTTGTTCTTGTTTATTTTTAAATTCTTTTTTTTTTTTTTGTTTCACTGGAAAGGAAAGAAAGATGCTCAGTTTTAAACGTTAAAGTGTACAAGTTGCTTTGTTACAATAAAACTAAATGTGTACACAAAGGGACTGGTTGGTCTTCACTGAAAGAAACAGTTTTAATACCCTGTTTTGAACTTTCTTGTAGTTTCTTGGCATTTTTTGGGGGCATTTGGTCAGTATTTATGTAGTGCAATGCAACCTTGTGGTTGTGTGGACTGATAATCAGTTCATTTAGTTTCCACTATTTCAGTACTTGTAAAGTGTTTCATTTGGTAGTTACTACTGCACACTCTGTTTCTAGAATTACCTAACTCTGTAAGACAGGGCTGTATGTGCATATGCCTTGTGTGAAGACAGAGGTTTATATTCATGTTTTGCAAAAAGAAAAATCACTTGATTCTTAGATTATTTTTTTTATTAAGTAGTAACTTGCAGTACTGTATCTCCAGTAAATCAGTTTGCATGAAAATATCATGCAAGCTGAGAATAAAAAGACCAAGGGGTCTTATAATAAGATTTGGGTGGTTTTGTAAGTCTTTTTGGTTGAAAATAAATGTTAAGTGCAAGCTAATTTTTGGGCTATTTCAAAGAGCAAGATTCTTAGTGAAGCTCGTGTATAAAGTTGCTACTTCACTGCTTTCTTTCCTTGGTAGCAGCATGTATATATGCTTTAGATATACTGTACTCTTTTTCATTTTAAGAGACTGCATTTGAGTAGCTTGTAACAGTTTCACTTAGAGGTTGTTGGTACTGGTATTCCACAAAGTGTAATGAAAGTTGTTTTAACATGCTGTGCTTTTGAAATATTTAAAAAAATGTTGTATCAGCTAATCTAAAATTCAAACAGCTAGTTCTCTTTGGATGTGTAGAAAAGACTGTCTTCTGGGAAGACTTGCTGTTATATTCTCTGATTCCTTTTCCTCACGGAATTTGCTATAGTCAAATTCAGCTTATTTTGATGCTTAAGAATACACTTAGCAGAACAAGATTAATCTCTATTTGAGACATGCCCAAATAACATGTGTGAGGGAAACATTCTGTAAGTGTCTGGTCCAGCTTGGATTCAGTCCAGTTATCAGAGACAATACAACGTCCAGTCTGCGTGTGATCAATGCAAAAATAAGGCAACCATTTATTTTATTCCATCTCAACAAAAGCTTCTGCCCTGATCCTGCTTGCAGAGCAAAGTAAAATGTTAATTAGTAACAGTTTCTTACCATCTAGAGAGAGAAGGAACAAAACCTATGAAGTCTATAAATTTTAGATTCTTTTTCATTTGGTTCCTTTTTGTTGTAAGATTGAAAACCGCTTCCTGTTGTGGTAGAGGGTCGATGTGCTATTACTTGCCATGATGCCTCATTACTTAATTTTTATGTAGTCCTAATTGATTGTAGTTCTTCAAAGAAAATAATATTTTCCTAGTCTTTAATGCTTTGGGAAAAATATTGTGCCATTGTTGTTACACCCCTGTTGGTTACTAACAGAAGACCTATAAAAACTGTTTTGAAAGTAATCAAATCTTCAGGTTCTGTAAAGTCAAATACCATGAACAAGAAATGAGAAGTCTGGGTAATTAAATGCTACTTCTGAGATTTTTCTTGCACATTCCTTAGGATTTTATAGGGTGTCAAAACACTCTTGCTACTGTACTGATAATACTGAATTTCCTGTGAAACTTAAGGGTTTACTCCTGGCAACGGCTAAAGACTAAACTAACGTGCTAAAAGAATAAACCATATTTGTTAAGTGTAATCTTAATTTATTTTTTTTTTCTAGCAATGGAAGTGAATAGGGATTAACACATTTCTCTGCAACACTGAAGAAATACTACAGATGGCCATCATGTGCTCTGACTGTTCACTTCATGTCTAATTTGGCTGAATATATGTAATGGGCATCCATTTTTACTTGATTTAATTTGTATATGCATATAAAGAGCATTTAAAGGTAGATGTCCACCTCTGATAAGAATGGGAGATTCACTCTTATTAAATATCTGTCTGTATCTCTCATTAATTCCCCACTGCTGCTTGAGCTCCTCATATCCAGTTAATCCTGCCAAGTGAAATTTGTCACAGGTGGAAGCTGAATTTGGGCTTTGTGGCCTGAATTTCTAGGGTTTAGAATATAGAGCTGACAGCAATTTAATAAAGGTGAAGCTACTGTGCTGGGGCTGTACGACTTAAATGACTCAAAGGTTACTTTTATTTTAATTGCTATAAAATGGAATCTTTTGTCTGTAATTTCTAGTGCCAAAGGAAAGCAAATATATCCGTGTGTGTAAATACAGTTAGAAAGGTTTGGGTTTTTTTAAACAGATTATCTGTGTGCTTATTCATACTTGTCACCATAGTTTTTGTCCCTGTAAACAAGCATTATCTGAATTGATTTCTCAGTCATTTATGCCATTTATTTGAATTTGTAAGCTTCTCTTTGTACCACACTCTAAAACAGGTGCATAACAATAGTACTTTGTTTATTGGATACTGTTCCTGAATTTTGAAGCCATGCTTTTTTTTTTTTGAGACTGAAATCAATGAAATAATTTCTCTGATGTACCTTCAAGCTATCCTTCTGTTTGAAGGAATTAAAGTACATTTAACTGTTACTTGATGTTACCATTTCTAAGAGTCTTTTTCAAAAGAATCAGTTATTAGTCCCAAACTTGGCATCGTCTGTCATGGGTCAGGTTGATAGTGCTTGCTTCTCTTTTATGGATATCAGGTGCCCAGTGTGATAAGAGTGACAGGAGGTCACAAGTGCCTCTGGAACAAGATGCTTGCTTCTTCCAGGGAATGGATTTATGCTTAATCTCTTGCCCTCCCTCTCCTGGATTAAAAATGGAAACTTCTAAGACTTTTCTCTTGATCATCACCTTTTCTGAGTGAATGTACTGTAGTGCAGGGAGTCCTGTAAGACGTAACTCCTGGTGTCTGCTAAGTAGCCTTAGCAGAGCCGGTGTGACTCCTACGTGCCCAGGCACAGCCGTGCCTGCTGGGTCCAGCTCTCCGAGGTACCGTGCCGCCCGGGAGCTGCGGCAGCCCCGCTGCTACTGAGAGGATGTCTGCAGCACCCGACACGGGCTGTAGCAGCTCTTCCTCTGGGTGCTCCTGCCTGCCGACCCGGGAGGGGTATTCCCTGGCTGGGAAGGAGCGTAAAACGGGAGAGCTGGCCAAGGTGAAAGGCGGAGGGCTCCGGGAAGCGAGGGCATCCTTCCCCTGTGCTTTTCGCCCCCCCCCCCCCCCCCGCCACCTTTTAGCGCTCGTATAACCTCAGGCAAAAGGGCGAGAGGCTTTCCTGGAGCCGTAATTCGTCTACAAGCCGCTGCCGCACACATCCCTGCTCCTCGGGTTTAGCGGAGGACAGGGGCTGCCGGTTCGACGGCAGGGCATGCCTCAACCCCCTAGCACTCGCTCCGGGAGGTGCCCGAGAGAGACCACACAGCTCGATCCCGGGACCGCCCCGAGCCGCGGTTCGGAAACCGCGGCCCGCCCGCCCCCCGGGCCGGTCACACGCTCCCCCTTCCCGGCGATGACACTACCTAGGCAGGAGCCGCACCTGGAGGGCTGGCCCGGGCCCGGAAGCATCCCCGGCACCCGGAGGAGTTGTGCCCTGCGAGATCTTGGAAGGGCTGGACAGGCACGTCATGCTCCCAGCTGTGACACCCATATTCCCGTGGGACAGAGGTTGCCGAGTGGGCAGGAACTGCTGATCCCACACACCGGCCCCCTCTATCCGCAGGATTTGCAGGGGACAGCTGAACCGTGCCCGTGGGATGGGCTGAGGCCAGCTGGGATGCTGGGGAGCCAGCGACATCTCCGACCAGGGGGGATACGGTGGCCCGCAAAACCAGAGCGGGCATCCTCCTCCCCTCCGGGATCACCTGCGCTCTGAGGGCCAGCCACTGACCAGCCCCATCCCTCCAGGCTGGGGAGCTCGTTCAGCCAGATGGTCCTCGGCCAACAGCTCCAGCTGCCCAGGCTCCCTGAACTGACCCCCCAGCCCTCCCCCTGCCTCATCTGGAGGGTACAAGACCTGAAGGAAAGAAGGGGGAGCCCTCACGTGAACCCCAAGGGCAGCGGTGGGCAAACCAACCTCCGCTGCCACCGAGGGCTCCCACCAAACCTCTCTCCAGCTGACCGAGCCAAACACAGCCTTGATCCCTGTCTGCTGGGACAGGCTTTGTCCGCTGGAGGTATGGTAGTGTCCCTGCTCCTCTGAAACTCTATCCACACCTACTAGTTTGACTTTCCCCTTTCCAGTATTTCCACCAAATGAACAGTCTAATTAAAGTAATTCCTTAAACGCTAAACTGAGCCTGGACCATGTTACAAATAGCAACAGGTTCCAGAAGGGTTTATATTAATCTAATGCACTTGCTTTATTAACAACAGGATCATGTTCAAAGGTTTTATAGAAGTTTAAGGCTTTATTAATTCAACTCAGTTAAGCTAGATTTAAATTTTAAATTTTCTGGTGATTTCCTTTTACTAATTATTCAGTTGCAGATCACTTACAAAATGCTTATGCTAGAAAAACTGTTCTAATTAAATAAAAGGAAAACATTTCTGTTTATTAGTATATTTCTAAATTTGTATGTGGGAATACTATCACCTCTGGATGCCTTCTGACTCAAAAGTTGTGCATTGCTCCAGGACTGAAAAAGCGTATTAGTGCAATAATAACATTGTGTAATACTGCTAAGGAGGGATCTTACAAGTGGTGGTCTTTACCACCTGAAAGCAGTAAGTATCTTTTTCACTTGTTTTAAACACTGGGCCTATGACATACTGCCTATCAGTTCTACATGACACGATGCCAGTACAGCAGCATGGTGGTTTTTCACTCATGATAGCTGGGGAATTACTGCCAGCCTTGCCAATGCATTTGGGTTATTTTTTCACTCAAATATTCAGCTGAACCCCAGATCCTACATGAAGAGGGGCAGTTCTGCAGAGAAAAAGTTAGTCAAAAACCGGCACTGGAGACCTTTCCAGGGAAGCATCCTATCTAAAGGAGAGTTGCAGTTTGCTTGTTCTCCTACAAAAAAACGCCAGTTATGAGTCAATCTGGAGAACTAAAATTGGAAACCACTTGATCGACTCAGCAAACTGGGCCCAGGCTGGGGCCAGCTGCAGGGATTTTCTCTCACAATGCCCAGCTCCCAGAGGAGGTGTCAGGAACCGAGCAGGGCCCCAGTTAAGGAGATCTGTCACCGTGTATGTCCCCGTACCGTCCCTTTGGCACGAACCCACAATTTTTGTGCCTACAAAGGACACTGACCCCCGAAAGCCTCTCCTTCCCCAGCAGCCCGACGCGGAGGGTGATGTCCACGCTGGGAAGCGGGAGGTACCTCAGTCTCCTCAGCGTCCGGCCTGTCGCGCCTCTCTCCTTCCCGCCGCCATCCCGGGCGCGCTGCGGGACCTCGCCGCCAGGTCTCGGCTGCCCGTTTCCCCTCAGGGCGGGCGAAGGCAGCGGGACGACCTCCTGACTGACAGGGGCGGGAACCGCGGCCGGCCGAGGACCCCGCGGGGCAGGGCCGGGGGGCGTGTGGGGAAGGGGAGGCTCCCCGCTCCCTCAGGGCCGCCCGCCGGCAGCTCTCCCGGGCCCGCACCCCGCGAGAGGGCGCTGGCGGCGGCACGTCGCTTCCCGGGAAGGCTGAAGTTTGAAAAAGTGCCGGTTGCTGGCGGTGCAGCGCGGAGCAATGGCGGCGGGGACCCCGCAGGTGAGCGCCGCGCTGAGGGCTCGGAGGGGCACCAGCATGGCGGGCGGGGCGGGGCGCGCCGCGCCTCACCTCGCCTCAGGCGAGCGGGCTCCCCGCTCCCGGGCGGCCCCCTCCGCTCTTTGGGGGTTCCCTCCGTCTTCCCTCCGGGAAACCGCAGCTCCCTGCTCCGCCGGAAGACCCCGTCCCGGCGAGGGGGCGGTGGTGAGGGGAGCGGGGCTTCCCGCTGTGTCCTCCGCCTCTCGCGGTGGACGCGCCCCGGGGAGGTGGGAGAGGCTGTGCGAAGCGGGTGGGAGCCCCTAAAAATGTCTTTCCTCGCCTCACGGCAATGGGCTTTGGGCCAAGCTGGTGCCCACGGGGGAAATCCCCTCTTGGCATCGAGGGGGTGTGGGAGGCGAGGCGGCTGCTGGGGCTGGCACACGGGAGCCGGGGGAGGGCAGCCAGCCTCCGTGCTGGGAAAAACATTCGTTTCTGGAATAAGCTCCCCGGAGTGGGAGAGATGCCCTGCCCTCTTTCCCTGAGGCGTTTCAAGCCCAATCTGGGAAAGAAGGGATGGAGAGACCGGCACAAAGAGTGCTCGCTGCTGCCCGACCGGGCTCTCCCTGTCTCGGTGCCCGCTGGGCTCGCTGCTTTCCACCCTTGCCAGCCCTTGTGTAACGCGGAGTTGGAAAGGGGACTGGCTCCAGACAGGGTTGCAATTGCCTTTTTCCAAACCTTGCAGTGGCTTTTTCTCATAAAGGGTGAATGGGGTTAGCATGAGTCTGTCCGACGCAGGCCTCATCCCTATGGCATGAAGTTGCTGTGAAAGATGTGATTTAAAATGTCCTGGTGAATGCGTGTGGTCTGCAGGGGGGATCGCTAGCTCATTAAATTGAATTGTAACTCAATTTCTGTGTCAGCGGTGAAACTGTAAGGGCCAGGTCTGCTCTGGGCTTTGTGCAGGTGAAGCTCATTGCCAGGCTGGGCGTAACAACTGAGGGGATGGGATCTTCTGGGCTGCAATCCAAAGGACTAAGTGCAGCTTTGATACTGCTGAAATTTTTGCTAGTTAGGAAGCAGTCTAGACGCTTTGGTACAACATGAGTCTAGCGGAAGCCCTGGGTGAGTTCTGGCAGCCCTGCTACAAGTACCAAAAGCAAGCTAATTTAAGCTAGCTTGGGTATTTCTCTGCAAGCCGTAAACGTGTTTCAGGATTGCATTGAAGACATACCCTGAAGGACTGACCTTCCCTGGGAACCCAAGAACAGCTGTAGCATGGGCTGTGGCATTATCTTGACACCCCACCAAAATTCCTGAGTGAGAATGCAAAACAGATCAACCCAAATGCAAATTCAGCTTTCCCATCCTCTCAATAATAGAATATTCTGTCTTCCTGGTGCAAACAATGTTAATGTTATGGCACTCTGATCCATAGAGGGGAAGAAGGATCTGGGAAAACATACCATGCTCCCATTCTAAATACACTTAGAAAATTAGCATGGTGCTTTAACTGGTATTCAGACTAGCTTTTGGCAGAGAGTGATGTGGAGGAAAATTGACCTGAGAGCTGCCAAGACTGTACCTGTTCTCTGAATCAATAGCCAGGTGTCTGTATTCAGTACCCATTGTCGGCATTACTCTTGCACCACTACTCATTCCATTGCTCTGAGCAGATCCAGGGGGTGGATTGCTTATGCCCATTTGCATAGTTTGGATAGAAGATAAATCTGTATGATTTTTCTAATTATTTGAATGAAAATTGCAACCAGTGACCTCCTTATAGTCACTTGCTACATACTCGATAAAGAGCTTTCTGATTTTCCAACTTGCAGCTGGTAAAGGTTGCCTGTGACTCAGGAACTCCATGATTCAAGTTCTTCCTCACAAAACTTTGGACATTTTCCAAAGCTCTGGCTTAGTTCCTGGCTTTACTAATTGGGCGAGAACTTCCTGGAATAAGGATGTTAATCTGAACCTTTTTGTTTTGTTACAAATCTGAACAACTCCTATTTTGGCTATTGCGTATCTGTTGCAGACCCAACTTGGTTTTAGGCCAACTTTAAAATAGATTTTTTTCCTTCTTCTTTAATGATTTTGCTATTAGACTGAAATGGTAACAAAAACTGATTGAGGATGTTTGGTTGGGTCTTTGAAGTGCATAACAAAATATACTAATACGATTAAATAATTGTTTCTGTGTGAGCAGCATAGACTTTGGATGCAGAGCACACTACTAAAGTGCAGTAATGTATGCAAGTAACACAAAACCAGTGTGGTTTATTGTTGGAAATGTGGTCAACTGATTAAAGAGTGTGAAAGCAAGTTGGGATTCCCGAGTTCTGTCTTTAGTCACTGACATGCTGTGTGACATTAAATCGGTTAGTGTAGTGGAGCTTGACTGTGCAACCGTTTCTTTTGCATTTAAGCAGGGAGTATGATGAGTCATTAACGTTAGGTTATTAATACATTAATTGCTCTGAATGCCTTAAAGGTACTCTTCCTGTTGAAGAGAAAAGCGTAACCCCTTGCTTGAATCTGTTTGCTAAGGTGTTAGGTAGCATCCTCATGGATAAAGCTTTCACAGCTCCTGTCTGAGTTCAGTCCTTACTTGGTCAGTGAGATATACCTGTGCTGCTACTGCCTATACTGTGTATGTCCAGAGTCTGTAAAGAGAGCATCTCTGTCCAGAGCTGTTAATGAGGCATATATCACTAGAACAAGTAGTATTGAAAATTATGTAAAACAAAGCCCAGAACAAGCTCAAATGCTACTAATGCAACTCAAAAGAATCAATGTTTTAAAGTGGCCTTACTGCCTCTAAATCATAAACAGAATAGAGACTGAGACAACAGTCTGGTTCCCTTTTCAGATACAGCAGAAATTTGAGCTTACTCTTTTGCTTGCTCATTTGTAGAAATAGTTGTAAGTTTTACATTTTTCTTCTTCAAGGGTAACAGCTGAGAGTTAATGCATGCTTGTGACATTCCTAAAAAGCTCTAACAGGTTAGTCGGGATGTGTCTTTGAACAGTCGGCATCAAGACATATTCAGATAAAAATCTGTATCTACTACATCATACTAGTAAAAGTTAATGTTGATCAGAACAAGGGCAAATATTGGCTGGGCTTTGATACTTGGATAACAAAGATGTGTGTAGACATTAAATAACAAGGAGACGAGTAAGATGAAGGTTTTTCTCCATTATGGTTTAAAACCAAATTAAGGCATGTTAAGATCAAAGTTGTGTTCTGTCCTCTACAATTTAAATGTAAGTCTGGTCTTGAAAATTTGGTGAAAAGGTTGGCTTCAGAATTTGCGTGAACCAGTTTCTAAATGAAATGAAGGAGTGGAATCTTATGAGGGTATTGCTATATCATAAAAATGGTTGAACTGTGTTATATCTGAAATTCTCTTGCCCAATGCTGCTTGATTGCAGGGCAGCTGTCTCTTGCAGCTGGGCAATGGTGTGAACTTAATGGATCCAAGCTTCCAGCAAAAACTGGAGTGTGAGAAGGAACTACTTCGCCGCGCTATACAGAAAGAACTGAAGATTAAAGAGGGAGCAGAAAACCTGCGCAAAGCAACAACAGACAGAAAGAATCTTGTTCATATAGAGCATGTGCTGAAATCTTCCAACCGAAAACTGGAGCAACTGCATTGGGAACTTCAGGAGCTTAATGCAAGGATTGTAATAACAGACAAAGAGAAGAGTAAGACAGGTAGGTCTTGGGTCATGATTGACAGGAAAATTCTGTTATAGTGCTTCAATATTTATATATATTGAATTGATATATTTTTCTGTTGAGGGCTCACAAGTAGTGGGAGTTTCTTCTGTTGGTATTTAGCTGATTAAATGATCCGTGCAGTAAAAAGCTGAGAATGGGGCAATAAAGGTGAACGGAGGCGATATGAGAGATCAATGTAAGGGGAAGACCAGCTGAGAGTGCTGAGCATGGGCAATATTCAGGAGTAGGCTGTAGGTGGAATTGAAGAGATTTCAATAGAGTTTCTGGGCAGTTGAACATCCAAACAACTTACAGGATGAATGAGTATAAAATTGGAAGACTACTTGTTAGGACATGTTCACTGATAAACTAAGAAATATTTACAGATATGAGCTTGAGTTTCATTTGAAATAGTGTTTTGCAGTCCATTTTGTAGACAAGACCTTTTTGTACCTTATTTTATAGCCTGACCTTCTTTTATAGAGTTACCCATCTATAACCCAGTGAAATGATACGAGAAAAGATGACTAGTGGTATTGATTGTATTGTTTGTGCAGATGGATCTGTATCTCCAGATCTTTGTCTCTGGGAAAGAAACCCGGACCCCATGACAAGAAAGGTTGAAGCTCTGAAAAAGCAGCTGCATGTTGAAATGAAAGTGAAACAAGGAGCTGAGAACATGATCCAAATGTATTCAACATCCAAGGTAAGCAGGAATAAGCAACCATTTGGGAACATGGATTCCCGGATCAAAATTTTTATTTAAAGTCCATACACAAGAACTCTCTCTGATAATTAGTGTGTAAAAGAAATTGATTTGCGAAGCTTGCTTGACTGAATCCTAGCTCTGCATTTTGGTTCTCAGCATAGTGACAGAATGTCAACCAAAGCACAGGACAACCAATACTGTGATTGAGCATTAGACTTACTGCAACATGTTACAGATTTCAAGAATTTAGCAGGAATCAAAAAGGAATTGGATGGTGCATGTTTCATTTGCCAAGAACTTAATCCAATCTATAATTACTGGATGTTAGGAAAATGCTTTTCTGAAAGTGTAGTTTATTCCACTTTGACCTATGATGTGGTTGTCTGTGCCTTTTCTGAAGCATCTGGTGGTGATCACTGTGAGAGGGGAGTTATTAGACCAGACAGACGGGCATAGTCTGGCAATTTTGATCCTTTTGGCAGTTCTTAAATAGCAGGTGCTGATTGTACTTCTGCTCTTGAACGTTGCTTAGTAGTATTAATGATAGAGTTGGGAATCATGTTGTTTTAACTTAGCCATGTAAATCCTTCTGTAGTCTCAGTGGAAAGTGCTAGGTACCTAGAGAGTAGCTTGTGTTATCATTCTCGAACAGATGAATGGCCCTTTGCAAAGACCTACCTCTCCCTACCAGCTACAGACTCTACATTACTTTTTTGGTCTAGATGCTTAACTTAGCTGGCTGAATGCCAACATAGAGGTGTTAATGCATCTAACCTCAATGCTTATAGTGACTCTAGATTAGAGGCAGATTTGAGCCAGAGAAAAGTATCATGTAGGAAGTGGTGTGGTAGAAGTGCTATCTCCAGAAAAACTGTTCCAAGCCTGGGAAGGTAGTAACGGTGGTATAAGAGGTACTTTCAGTCACTGACTTGAGGAAAGAATATTAAAAAAGCATTGGTATTGTACACTGTGTTGGTGTGATGTTTTGATATCATTAGGTTGTTTAGGATAGAGCACAGCATGTGGTATCTCTTTATGTGAGAAAAATTTTCAGAGGTTTACTGGTTTTATATTCATCCTACTTTTTGAGTTTGGCATAATTGTATTTAAAAGTCAAGGGATAATTAAAAAAAAAAAATCCAAGCTTATTATGAAGTTTAATTCAGTAAGACCAGCAGCGTACAGGGCTGTGATATTTTCATTTGTGCAAAACCTCTGCTTGCAAAACTCTGTAAGCACGGTTAACCAGTGAACCACAAGTCTCAGTGACTGCAAGGCTTGGTATTAACTGGACATGTCCTTGACCTGTCCTTTCCCTCTGCAAATGGAGATAGTGATCTTGAAGTCCTTCATCCTCAGCAGTGTCTCCTTTACATAACTGCTTATGTATGCCATTTCAGAATCATTTATGACCCACCTTGCGGGTACCACCTCATCCTCCTATGTGAACACATCATCATAATCCATTTTTAATGAGCATGGTTCTCTCTCTGCATATGCTTTCTTTTTGGCAGGAGCGGAAGCTGCTGGCTACAGCTCAGCAGATGCTTCAGGACAGCAAGACAAAGATTGAAATAATCCGCATGCACATTGTGAAAGTATCTCAGTCAGCGGGAGGGATGGAAGATACAGTGGATCCAGCAGGTAAGGTGTTGTAAGTAACTGATACAACCCAGAATAGATGCAGCCAAAGCCCTAAGATCCACAATACTCAGTCAATTTTTATCCTCACCATATTTTATCTCCCAAATGGCCAGTGAGAATTGGGACCACCATCAGTGCTTTGGAGCTGCGTATTGAGGAGCTGAGGCATCACCTGCGCATTGAAGCTGCTGTAGCTGAGGGGGCAAAAAATGTGCTGAAGATCCTAGGAGGGAGTCGGGTACAAGATCGCAAGTTTTTGGCTGAGGTAAGCACTTGTTCAGGCCTTCTTGAGAGGGTGGTTTCATGCTTCAACATTAGTGATTTTGCATGGATGAGTAGAGTTAACCAAGAGTTATTAATTTGGGAAGTTCCTGTCTCTCTGTGAGGACAGCCTGATTGGGATCACTTTCCCTTCTAGGGATAACATTCCTTGCTTTGGTGAAATTTCTAAGGAACATCTGGAGTGACACTGATGGGGTTGGTCAGGATCTATGGGAAAATAATTCATCTTGTTCTTTTATTAGTAAGATGTTACCTGGTCTTTTTTTGAAGCTTGCTCTAGTAGTTCACAAAGGATTAATACTGCCTGGACTGAGGCTGTACATTGAAAATTTCTGCCTGCTTTCTGTTCTACTTCATATTGCTAGGCTCAGGGTCGTTTGCAAGAGTCCTCTCAGAAGATTGACCTGCTGCGCTTGTCCTTGGAACGTCAGCTTAGTGAGCTTTCTCCTGATCACCCAAAAAGAGCACTCATCAAGCAGGAACTTGTAAATACTTCCTCCCTGGGAGCTCAGCATGGCAGCATCCAACCCACTTCAGTTATCAAACCTACAGCCCTTACAGGTACATAAATCCTGCATGGCATGTTGTTGTGAGGAGGACAGAGGGAAAAATGAGTTGCATTTCTTCTTGTTGTTGTAACGCCTCTTGTTATATGGACATTTGATTTTCTAGGAACTGGACTTATGTCTTCGTAGGCCAGCCAGAGCTTTCTGATCATATGGATTTGCAGTCTATTAACCTGGGGTAGATTTGAGCTATTAACCCAGAAATCATGAACCTGAGAAATTCTTGGACTCCTGTAAGGACAGGCTGACTGGAATCACTTTACCTTTTACATAATAATATTCTTTACTCTCCTAAAATTCCTCAGGAACATTGGAAGTGAGACTGATGGGGTGTCAGGATCTATTGGAAAATGTTCCAGGACGTTCCCGAATGACAAGTTCTTCTCCTATCTGTGGCAGCCCAAGTGATTTGAGGTCCCTTTCCCGAACACGAGTTGGCCTGGGTATTCATGGCCGTAGTGTTGCAGGGAAGTACCTGCGGAATGAAGAGCCATGTAGTGAGTATGGGGTTCCCTGTTGAATTGTGAGTGGCGTATGGGAGCCTGGGGGCTTTTCATCACAGTACTAGGTTAGCCTGGTATGAGTGTAATTATAAGAAACCTGGTTTCTGCAAAACTAAGAATAAATTGCATTATACCTGGTCTTCCTAGTATTCTCCTGGAAATTACATTTGATTGGGATATTCACCTTCAGCATGAGAGATTTACTTTGGTAAAAGATTATAATCCATGTTTTCTTCATTGTCCAGATGAGGTCCTTGCTGTGCTCAAAGTGGACAATAAAGTTGTTGGCCAAACAAACTGGGGACCAGTTAATAACCAGGCATGGGACCAGAGCTTTGTCATTGAGCTGGACCGGGTAAGTCTGCCACAGATTGCCTGTGCTGTATTTGTTTTTCCATTTCACCTTACCTGATTTGCTTGTTTAGCTGCCATTCCACTTCATTCAACTGTGTATTGCTGCTGTCCCCATGTCCTTTTATGTGCCAGTTATCTTAGTCTTCCCCTGAAGGCAGTGCATCTCTGGCAGAGATTCAGCCTGAACAGCATCTGTTGTCCTTCTCTCCTTATCTGAGCAGTTTTATTTCATCTTACCAGCAAAGTGGCTCTCAGAGGGATTTCTGAAATGGGGAGCCAAGACAGCCATTTCCAAGAGGGTCTCTAGCTAAGAAGATCTGAAAACATCAGAGAAAGCATGGAACAGAAGGATTAAAGAAGTTTCTTATGCATACTGTTTAGTTTACTGATTTTTTTACAACAGCGTGTGTGTGCCATTTCCAGAGCATGGGGCAGTATGTAACTTTTCTGCTTTTTTTTTTTTTTTTTTTTTTTAATTCCCCCACCACTCACCCATCCCACCAGTCTCGTGAGCTAGAAATTGCAATTTATTGGAGAGACTGGAGAGAACTATGTGCAGTGAAGTTTTTACGCTTGGATGATTTCCTTGATAATGAACGTCATGGGATGTGCCTCTCACTCGAACCCCAAGGAATGCTTTTTGCAGAGGTATAAATGTAAGCTTTGTTTCTTTTTCAGAGAACTCTGTGTGTTTAGGGTGCCTGCCCTGAAAGCAGTTGTTCAACCCAGGATACAAGGAATGGAAGGAGCAATAGTCTAGAAGGGTAGAATGACACCTGAAATCCTTTTGCATCAGTATCACATATAAGAATAAGGAACAACATGATATAATAGATGTACGCATGCCATAGCCTGGAGTGACTCTTCAGCTGCTCCACTGTAATTATATGTGTGTGTGCTGTGAAATCCGTTCGGTTTTATTTGCTTTCATTATGAGTCATCAGTGACACTTTAATTAAACATATGGCTTAATGGTCAAAATTGAATCACAGGCACTGTAGAATCAGAGATCCAAATTCCCTCTGGGTATGCTTATTTTATCATCTTTCTGAGGCTAATAATAGTTTGAAGTACCATCAATGAAGAGATCATCCAGATAATCCCTTAAAAGCTGTAGTACTTTCTCCTTTGTGTTGTGATGAAAGTTCCTATGGTTATCTTTCCAAAAGTAGGATCTTGACCTCGCATACCAAAATTTGTCTCCTCTCCCTGCCTTCTTGTTTTTTGTGGTTTTGTTTTGTGGGGGTTGTTTTTGGTTTTTTTGTTTTTACTTCTGTGCCACAGACCTTTTTTCCCCTACAAATGGCTGTGTTCTTTAAGCATGGCTTTACAAATTAGATTAATTTTGTTTGGGATATGAATTGGTCTTAATTCTGCATTAAATGCTACCTGCATTTCAGGCAGCAGAAAATTTCAACATCTAAAACCACAGTTGAAATAACAGATATTTAGAGGGTGCAGCTAGAGTAACTCAGTCTGGAGTCTGTGGGAGTGACTCCTAACTTACCAAACAGATATGAATGGAGAATTTGATGAGAGAGCAGGCATCTGCGAAAGTTCATGTTCACAGTGTAAATGAAGAATCCTGACAAATCCCCTTTGCTTCTCTGACAGGTGATGTTCTGTAATCCTGTTATTGAGAGAAAGCCAAAACTGCAGCGACAGAAGCGCATTTTCCCCAAACAGAAAGGTAAGCTGCTGAAGAACTTACTATCTAGGGTGTGTAGGTGAGGGCAGGGGTTTGCACAAGCAGGCTGGTGTGCACTCCTATCCCATTAAATTTGTGAGACGTTAAAATGCTTGGTAATTACTGTGTGTAAGTAGGTGGGCTGTATTAGAATGTGAAAATTTGTTCAGTCACAAAAAGTGCAGGCAGCCTGGCTGCAGCATGGTGTGTAATGTGATATTGTTGCAGTGTTTCTATTCACAATTAACATCGTTAGGAAGATATAATTACTAGTTACTTAACGGACTTCTTGGCAAGATTCAGGACTCAAGCTCTACTAATTTAACCAGCAATGCTGTTACTGATGAACAGATATTGGAAGGTTTTCTGGAAAACTCTGAATTGTAGAAGACTATGCATGAACAGGCTACTGATTGTCAAGTCTTTAGAGCTGGCATCTCAGATTAATAGTTGAGGGAGTGGAATAACTTGCATACTTTCTTTTTTGTCTGCAAATTCTTTCTTGTGAACTGAATAAGGTAAGACTTTACATGCTGAGATCTCCTGGCAGTGGGGATAAATGAGATTTTATATTTACGTTCTTCAGGAAGTAGTAAAAATAATGAAAACATCCCAAACGTTTTACTCTTTTTAAGACATTTTCATAAACTTTCTGTTAACAGGCTGCATGATTAAAAGGCAGTATTGAAATAGAAGAAAACCTGACTTAAAATTAATTTTTAATGTTTTATGCAACTTCTACCTGATATTATATTACATGGAACTGAACTTAGGTGAAATAGTGGATCTGTTTCATCATCGTCACTATTAAACTTTCTTCCCTGAAAAAAAGCCCATTCTCCCTAGGGTGGGCTACCTTTCTGAGTAACCCACCGGTGTTTGGGTGAAAATGCTAATTTAACAGTACATGAGATTGTAATTTGTGCATTGTAATCTCACTGGTGTTTTGACTCTGACTCCTCCAGGGAAGGAGTTTCTCCGAGCTCCTCAAATGAACATAAATGTTGCTGCTTGGGGTCGCCTGATGATGAGTTTCCTCCCTCCATGTAGTTCCATGAGCACTCTGAGTCCCCCACTTCATGATCCCATTCACACAGACTTCTCTCCGGTTTCCCCGCAAAGTCATGTTGATTCAGTGTCCAAATTGAGTAGGTAAGTCATGTTCTGAGTGTTGCTGGATTACATTCTGGAATGGGTATAGGATAGGTCTTAAAATTCTGTTGCACCTTACTAGGGTGGAGGAAGATACTGTAAAAATATATCTGTGGAACTTAATTGAGGATTTTAAGAAAAGTCAGTGCTGCCTGAAACAATGTGGTTTTAGTGGGGTGTTCAGTACGCTGTGGCTAGCTCTGATTTATTGTTAGCAGTTGGACCGATTTCCAGAATTGCTGTCCTAACAAGCAGTGTGTTCCAGAGCCAGGGAAACTTCAGCAGCTTTTTTTCTCCTCTGCAGTAAGATTTGTGGGCATAAAAGTGGTGATAAGTAAACACTGTGATACAAAGAAAAAACAACCCAAAAGCAGATTTTCAAAAGTTGTTTTATATACACAGAAAGATGTACTGTTTCTGCGCTGTGAAGGAAAGAAAATTCCACTCATTAAATGTCTTCGCCAGTATAGTAACTGAACTCTATGCAAGGTCACAATGTAATTGTTGTGGTAAAAATGCACTCTTCTCTCATGAGGTTACATGTACCCCAACCACTAGCATAATGCAGCACTCAGAAGGTACGTAGCTAAGCTTTTAAATATGCTATAGAAGATAATTCCCCTCCCCCCCCAATTTTTAAACATTGTTGGAATTAATTTTTAGGGAATTAGTCATTCTCTAAGAGACTATTCCCACTGATTCACAAGACCTGGAACAGGAAAAAAAAATTCGAGTCAATTAGTGTGTTGCTATTAAAATCAAGACTTCCTTGAAATTCTTGATCATAGTGACTTATTTCTACACACCTATGTTTCATTAATTTTATAGCATCAGAGAGTTAGTGTTGAAACGTGAGTTTAACCATCACCAACTTAATAGCTCATTTTCTTTTCATTCATTTAGGAGGGCATATGTCTTGTTGATACTTCACAGACTTGTGGTGTGAATCAGGGAGTCCTGTTGTCCAGTGTATTGGACTGAACTAACATAGCAAAGGTGATATAAAGGTGTCTGTGTACAATGTTCTGCCCTAAGGCAATCTCCTTCAATTTTGTCTTACAAATACAGTGACTTTCCTGCTGCTAAGCTTACATTTGCTGATGAAGCACCACCCAAGCCTCCACGCCTTTTTCTGATGGCCAGCTCCAAAGAATCAACACCATCACTTGCAGATTCTCCGGTAATCGTCTGGGCTAATAGGGAGGCTTTTCTTTGTTGGTTGGTATTCTTTCAAGGCCCAGTTCTTCTTATTTGTTTATTACTGGAGAAATAACTATACTTTAGGTAGGCACCTCCTCATTAGCTGGCCGATCTCCAGGGATTCAGAATCCAGTGAGCTATTTTGGCATGGAGTCTTCACAGAAGTGTTGCACTGCTTCCTCCCCCCCCCCCCTTTTTTCCTTTCCTCCCCCCCCCTTTTTTCCTTTCCTCCCCCCCCCTTTTTTCCTTTCCTCCCCCCCTTTTTTCCTTTCCTCCCCCCCCTTTTTTCCTTTCCTCCCCCCCCTTTTTTCCTTTCCTCCCCCCCCTTTTTTCCTTTCCTCCCCCCCCTTTTTTCCTTTCCTCCCCCCCCTTTTTTCCTTTCCTCCCCCCCCTTTTTTCCTTTCCTCCCCCCCCTTTTTTCCTTTCCTCCCCCCCCTTTTTTCCTTTCCTCCCCCCCCTTTTTTCCTTTCCTCCCCCCCTTTTTTCCTTTCCTCCCCCCCCTTTTTTCCTTTCCTCCCCCCCCTTTTTTCCTTTCCTCCCCCCCTTTTCTCCTTTCCTCCCCCCCTTTTCTCCTTTCCTCCCCCCCTTTTCTCCTTTCCTCCCCCCCTTTTCTCCTTTCCTCCCCCCCCTTTTCTCCTTTCCTCCCCCCCCTTTTTTCCTTTCCTCCCCCCCCTTTTTTCCTTTCCTCCCCCCCCTTTTTTCCTTTCCTCCCCCCCCTTTTTTCCTTTCCTCCCCCCCCTTTTTTCCTTTCCTCCCCCCCCTTTTTTCCTTTCCTCCCCCCCCTTTTTTCCTTTCCTCCCCCCCTTTTTTCCTTTCCTCCCCCCCCTTTTTTCCTTTCCTCCCCCCCCTTTTTTCCTTTCCTCCCCCCCCTTTTTCCTTTCCTCCCCCCCTTTTTCCTTTCCTCCCCCCCTTTTTTCCTTTCCTCCCCCCCTTTTTTCCTTTCCTCCCCCCCCTTTTTTCCTTTCCTCCCCCCCCCTTTTTTCCTTTCCTCCCCCCCCTTTTTTCCTTTCCTCCCCCCCTTTTTTCCTTTCCTCCCCCCCCTTTTTTCCTTTCCTCCCCCCCCTTTTTTCCTTTCCTCCCCCCCCTTTTTTCCTTTCCTCCCCCCCCTTTTTTCCTTTCCTCCCCCCCCTTTTTTCCTTTCCTCCCCCCCCTTTTTTCCTTTCCTCCCCCCCCTTTTTTCCTTTCCTCCCCCCCCTTTTTTCCTTCCCCCCCCCCTTTTTTCCTTCCCCCCCCCCCCTTTTTTCCTTTCCTCCCCCCCCTTTTTCCTTTCCTCCCCCCTCCCTTTTTTTTTTTTTTTTTTTTTTTAATTATAAGTTGCTTCTGTTAGAGAAGCCAAACGGGAGGTAGGTCAGCATTCAGAGTTCAGGGCAAGAGTACAGAACAGATGGCTGCACAGAGAAAGCAGGGAAGGAGGTTCAGCAGGCTTTTAGCACCAGATGAAGTTCTTTGTCATTAAAGAAACTGGGCAAAACCAAGAAGAGCTCTACTTTTCTTACAGAAAGGAGCAGGAAAATTGTTTTGAGTAGTATAATGGTTAATGACCTGTGTTATACTACATCTTACCCTTTCTCATTTGGCTTTAGTGACAGAGAAAACTGCATTCTTTGCATATTGTGACACAAGGTGCCTTTTTTTCTAGAAAGGAAATGTTTTATCCTAGACTTTAAAAAAGCGTTTATTTTAAAGGGTTTAACTCTATAAAAAAAAATACCGTACATGGGAATAGTTTTGTGTGACCATAGACAATCTGTTTTCATGCTGCTTTCCTCCAAGCAGAGGCAATGACCAACTGCAAAAACTAGTCTGTGGTTATGCTGGATCATGACAGAGGAGAAAATTTGAATGTGGGTGTTCAGGTCTGACTTGGTGATTCCAGAGGATGACGCACTGTAATTTTCTTTCTGTTCCTAGTGTCTGAAGAGGCTGCATGTTGAGGAGAAGTCTTGCAGCTCTGCTGTAACAGAATTTCCAATCCCAGCATCTCCAAGGTAACTATGGACAGCATGGGCTGTCTTGGGTCACAGATTAAAGAGGCACTGGGCTGAAATTTTTGACCATGCAGTCTAAAATTCTGCTCAAAATATGCTTTGGTTTCTCAGCAGCAGACTCTTAGTGCTGAGTGTAGACAATACCATGAAAAGTCTGCTCTGAACTTTACTTGTCCACGTCTGCTGCGCCTTATCTGCTTATTAACGCCAATACTTAGTCTGTTGATAGACAGTACACTACAATGTAATAGATGACTTTAGTAGAGGGTAAAGTCACTTTACTGTCTTCAGGTGCTTCCTTGTGTTTGAAGTTTTATGGTGTAGCATATTTAGACGTGTCTGCATTCTAAGTAATACATTTCAGAAACACTCTTGGCATCCCTCACACTCTTCTGTTTCTACTGATATGCAAGATACACTGTCTTTCATTACATAGGGTGGTATAAAACAGTAAGTTGTTTATAGTCTATGGCAGTTATATATACACACAATTTGTATGTAACAAGGATACACAGCAGTAAATATACGAGAAACAGGACAAGTAAAAAAAATTTACCATTGTTGAACAAATACTGACCGAAAAATCACAAATAGCAAAATCTAAGCTGATCTTGCAGTTCAGATCATAGAATTATGTACATAATTTCATCATCACTTTCAAGGGGTCCCATCTTCAAAACCATGTAGTCAGGATACAGTCAGGCACCTGCCTGCCTTCTCTCTGAGAAGGCTGAGGAGGGAGTTAAGTCCTTCATCGGTAGGTACTTAGCCCTTCATTTAACTTACTGGAGGAATATGGAGTATCTGCTGCCTTTTAAAGATTATCCTGGACTAAAGCATTTAGGGTGTGGGTTGTTGTTTGGTTTTTGTTTGTTTTGTTGTTTTTTTTTTTAATTCGTTCCAAGCAATTCTGCAGCCTGAGTTTCCTTGGTAACACCTTGTGGCTGACGTAACATTCTATAGCATCTCTTTATTCAGCTACTTTTTTTTCCAGCAACATCTTATGTCTGTTGTCTCCCTGCGTTTCACTTCCAATTCTTGTTTAAGAACTTCTCATTATGCCCTTGTCCTACTAGCACTTGATATACATGTTCATGTCTGATTAACACAATTGCTGTTGAACCTGCTGAAAGGAGTGTAGGCGAAATTGAATTTTACAACCCCAAGGATGGGGGTGGAGGGGAACTAATCCTATTATGGGAAGTAACAGAGAGAGCAAGCCTTGGAGAGTCATAATTGTTGCTCCTGTTGGCAGTACAGATGGAAGTCAGACTGCTGCCACTGGGAGCAGTTTCCTCACTGTATGGTTACCTACTCCTCTCTTCAGTGGCAGAACAGCAGCAGCAAGCCTAAATTTTCAGGATTTCAGTTTAGGCAAGGAGTGGTTGACACAGCTGTTTGCTTTCCCTTTTGCTATACAGAGCTTCTTCCCCTAACACAAATACACACTCCTTTGTTATCTGTTTATGCATCTTTTGGGTATTGTCTCAGCAATTCTTCTTTGTTTTTCTGCAGGAAAAGGACAGTTCAGCTTGAGGATTTTCACTGCATTGCTATGTTGGGACGTGGCCATTTTGGGAAGGTAGTATAGAAGCATACGCTTCATGCAGGAAGGCAGTAGGACTGTGGTTGTGAAGATGGGCCTCTGCCTCAGAGTCTGAATAGAAACATTGCAGTGCAGAAGAGATTTGTTGCAATGCAGATATACAAAACAAACCTAGCCCAACCACACAAGCAGCTGATAACTGGGGTTAACAGTCAAAACTCCTGAAGATTTGGCTTCAAAAGCCTGGAGAAAACCATCCTGGGAGCACTAAGTCATTTCATAAAGCACACCATTACCATTCCTTTCATTATCATGGTGATCACTAGTGGAATAGCTCCATTCCCAAAAACTGTGTGCATAGTTGCTTGCTGTGAGAGCTCTGAGGTGCTTATAAAGCACTGGGCCAGCTGTGATACTACTGTTTGTGAAAAGAATGTAACTTACATTGATATCCTTCCGGACTGCTGCAGCACAAGAAGCAGGAAAAAAGTACTCCATATTTGGAGTTATTTTGAGCTTGGTTTTGAGAACGGACTGTTTGGAGTGGATGGAAATAGTTTGTGTCAATGAGAGTCAAAGTAATCCAATAAGGAAATAACAGATTTGTTTGAAGTACAGCTTTTCTGTTGTCTTTCAGGTACTGCTGGCCCAATACAAGGCAACTGGGAAGCTGTATGCTATCAAAGCCTTGAAGAAAAAAGATATTATTAGGAGAGATGAAATTGATAGGTGAGCTTTGTTGATGGTACTATTGCCAGAGGCTACATTAACACACCTGTAATCAAATGTTAATAGGTATGATGTGTACTGGTCATGGTGCTATTAAGGTTAAATGTGACCTTAAGGCTTGGGTAAGTAAATCAGGAATAAGGAAACTTATAACAGTGCTGCTTTCTAGCTTCTGGTGGAATAACACCTGAAGAACACTCTAAAACTCAAGGTTTGGAAGTATATAAGATAAATATTGTATTAGCCCTCACTTTTTATTTCTCTAACTTAGAATGAAGAAAATCTTCACATTTTGTCTTTCTCAAAACAGGCTTTTCTGCCAAGTTTTAACATTGACATTTTCATTCTTTCAATCCTGGCAGCTTGAACTGTGAGAAGCGAATATTTGAAGTGGTCAATTCTTCTGATCATCCATTCCTTGTGAACATGTTTGCATGTTTCCAGACACCTCATCATGCTTGTTTTGTGATGGAATATACTCCGGGTGGTGATCTTATGATGCGCATACATGAAGATGTCTTTCCAGAGCATATGGCACAGTGAGTTAGAATTAGTCTAGTTTACAGGCACTATAAATTTTTAACTTGATTCTCATATATATTTCCTGATAACTATTTCTCTCTTATAGGTTTTATACAGCCTGTGTAGTCTTGGGGCTCCAGTTCTTGCATGAGAAGAAAATTGTTTATAGGTAATGCGGCAAAGGATCAAGTATAAGATGGTTCAGCAACTTAGAAGTTTATTTTTCCTGTAGCTTTGTCTGGAGCTCACTATCTTGCTGGTGTTTCTAATCTTTCTGTCTGTCTTTATTTTCCCCATTGTCTGTTGCTATCAGCATGTTCATCGTGCTTACAGTAAAGAAACTCATCTAGAAGCTATACATCTGACATGTTGCAGGTGATTAATCCTCTGTGACATGTCAATACATTCTGGGGGGCACTTGTAAGTCACTGCTTTCTTTTTTACTGATAGTCAAGTAATTTGTCATGCTTGATAGTCAAGTAATTTGTTGTGGGATGCTCTTTTCCAGATGAATAAGCCGCACCCAACTCCAGGCTGCTTTGTTGAGCCTTTCATTAAGAGGAAAATATCAATAAATTAAGGGGAATCTTCCAAATAATACATTATTTAAACCACGTGTAGACTTTACTCAATTTAGATTTTATTCTCCTTGTTAATACCTAGCTTCTGCCTCTTGCAAAAAAAAGAGGTTGGATGGCAATCCTCAGACTTCATCCACCATTTTCTTTCCTCTCTTTTGCCTGCAGGGACCTGAAATTGGATAATCTCCTTTTAGATGCTGAAGGATTTGTGAAGATTGCAGATTTTGGATTGTGTAAAGAAGGTGAGTGACTTTGGTGAAGCTGAAATTGAATCATCAGAACCAGTTTAGGATCTGGGCTTTAGTAATGTGTTCACAAATACAGGTACTGAGGTGGTTGTGTGTAACTTGTATTCATCCCCGTCTTAAAAATAAAACCCACCAAAACCAAAACAAACAAAAAACCCCTAACAAAAAAAACAATATATAACAAAACAAACAACAAACCTCATCTGTCTGGCCATGATGAACTTGGAAAGAGTACTTCAGGAAACTTACAAAGGAGCTTGCAATATGCTTGCTTGTTCAAAGGAGCCAGAATATAGGATACTACAAAATGCGTACTTGAGTAAATGAGCCATGGAATCTGCAGAAAGTTTCCTTGGTTTTGCTGTTTATTTAAGCATTGTCTGTATATTTCTTATTTGGAGTTGTTAGGGAGTCTCAGGTTTCATACTTCCTTATTGGCATTTACAAGCACTGATGAGAACCAGTTAACAGCATTAGATTATCAAGTGATAAACCATGGCTTTCAGAAGGTGAGGCTGCATGTGATCCATTTAGTAATGTGTGCTGGATTTTACAAAAGTGTTCCTTTCCTACAGGAATAGGTTTTGGAGACCGCACAAACACCTTCTGTGGCACCCCTGAATTTCTGGCTCCAGAAGTCCTGACGGACATCTCATACACTCGAGCAGTAGACTGGTGGGGATTGGGTGTACTCATTTATGAGATGCTTGTTGGTGAGGTAAGGCTACCTTTCTCTAAGAGGATCTTGTTAAGCAGTCTTGGGGCGAGTAGTAGCTGACCACCTGAGATAAAATTTTGCTGAATGTAGCCAACTATTTATTAGTACTTAAATTACATTCTTCTCATTCATAGTGCTTGCCAAACATTAATTAATCCATACAACTCCCTGCTATTCTCATCCCTATTTACCAGTGAAGAATGGGTGCTCTATGGATTAAATAATAAAATGTCACAATTGCAGTCACCATTTCCTGGAGATGATGAGGAAGAAGTCTTTGACAGTATTGTCAATGATGAAGTCCGGTATCCAAGATTCCTTTCGTCTGAGGCACTTTCTATAATCCGTAAGGTAACGGGCTTGATGGGTCTCTGGGAGCCTGAGGAATTTGCATTTACTGTGTAAGTGGATGCAGAGGGACTCTATTAAGACTGGATAGCATTTGTGTGTGTAATCTGGAGCTGCCTACACAGACTAAGGAAACATTTAAAATTTACACATATTTTTCATTTCCTTCTCTTTACATAAATGCTATTCTTCTGTCTAAGGATGACTAAGCAGGCTTCTTGCTGTTGCTGCTAACTCTGAAATAAGGAGTGTTGATTCAAGGGCTGGAGAGTCAGAGTCATTCAGTAGAGATGGCTTGATTCAGTTTTTGAATGTGACCCAGTAGTCACAGGTGCACACTTAAGATGGGATGCTTCGTGCAGTTTATAGCAGGTATCTTATTGATGTTGGCAAGTTGTTTACAAGGAACTAGGTCTGAGCTGTTACTAGCAGATTATGGCCTTGCTGCAAAGTGAAAATGAGAAGATACTGAGGAGTCAGTCCATCTCCTCTCTTTTGGCTTTCTATCTGGAACATTATTTCTGTCCATCCTTGTTTCCGTTTTTTAATTTTTAACTGATATTTCCTGCAGCTTCTTCGGAAATGTCCAGAACGTAGACTGGGAGCTGGGGAAAAAGATGCAGAAGAGATTAAAATCCAGGCCTTTTTTAAGGTAGGAACTCACTTTATCCCTACCCCTCATCTCTTGTGTTTGAGCTGAGAGTGACTTGCTTTCTGTTGGTATTGAGGCATATTTTCGTAAGTTATCAGTGAGATCTTAGTGGTAGCTTCTGTTGCACCTCATTGCTCTATTCAGGAATATGTGTTTCAATTCATGTTTGAAATGACATCCCCCAAGTGTGTTTTGTAGGATCTGTAAGCTTCCAGAGCCAGTTTGTTATTTCTGATTGTGCTGCTTCTACATACAAATGTACCTACCTTTTGAGCCATCAACAAACACCCCTTTTTAAATCAAACTGCAGCAGTCACAGATGCTGTCTAGTGATGACAGTGACTGCCAGTCAGTCTATTTGGCACCTGTATTTGCGGGATATACATGAATCCTAAGAGAAATTGAGGTTAAAGACACATTTGCTTTGGGTCAAGGGTATACGTCTGTTCCAGGCAAAGGTGTTACCATTCCTCCTAGTCATTACCTATCTGCCGGAAGTTGTTAGCCTTATAGCCCCTGGCTGGCTTTGCACTGGAGCAAGAGAAGAACTTGGATGTCAGCAGAAATTGCTGGGAAGTCCACAGATACACCAGGTCACAGCTGCCCTTCAGTTTTTTCCTTCCTAAATATAGTTTGAGCTGTAACTGTTTCTTGGTGTTCCGAAGAACAGCCTTAGACTGTATGGAATCTCTGTACTACCTGGCCTGCACCAGCTATGCTGTTTGGTTTGGGCCTTTTTTCAATAAGACATGTGGCAAATGATCTGGAAGGAAGGCTGCAATCCTCCCTCTTACTTTGACATTTCATAAATAATCTTAATGTCAGTCTGGCCTGTTCACTACCTTCTTTTACAGGAAATTGATTGGGATGCCTTGTTTGCCAGGACTCTGAAGCCCCCTTTTGTGCCCACTTTAAGAGATCCGACCGACATCAGCAACTTTGATGAAGAGTTTACATCACAAAAGCCAATCCTTACTCCTCCAGAGGAGGTTGCTCTCCTAACCCGTAAGGAGCAGACTGTCTTCAAGGACTTTGACTTTGTCTCCAGACACCTTTTAGATGTTTGATTCCTGTGCTGTAAGAAACACGAACAGATTGTTACCACATTGAGGGAGGGTAGAAAGGGCTTGGCACGGGCAATGGAAAAGTCAACAGAATTCATAGAACTGGTAGTGCTGATGACCCCAGGATGAGAGTGTTCTGCAAGCTGAGTTAACCTACTGTGGTTTTTTTCAGCCTCATTTGTTGGAGGGATACTAGATGTCAATTATCTTTAAGGAGTAATTAACATTTGACTGGATGTATCTTCTGCTGCCATTGAATATAGATGGCAATTTGGAATTTAAGCTGGACTTAATGAAATCAAATCATCTCTGCAACCCAGGTTACTCTTTGCAAAAAAACTAAGTAGCACAGCTTTATAAAGTTGCATAGTAGCACAGGGAATGGCCGCTTCTCACCTATTTTCTAGAAAAGATATGCAGCATTCCCTCTTCGTAATGATTTTATGCCCATTCCCACTCATAACTGTGTATGCCAGAGAAGGGATGGATTTTAACACAACCAAGACAAGGACGTTCAGGTTTGATAATGATCCAAGTGATCTATGTTAAGGAAAAGGAGTCTCTCTCTACTTCTTCGAGGATGCTAAATCTTAGCTATTGTTTTTAAAAATATAAAAAAGCCACAGCTTTGCATATGCTTTTTTTTTTTTTTTTTTTTTTTTTTAAATAAAGATACCTTTCCTTATAATGAAGTTTCAGCTTTTCATCTCCTTTGTGTTAGCTGAATGTTTCAGATCAGGGCTAACCATATTCTGCTCAACACGCAGGATTTAATTTTTCTCTGTAAATGTCAATAGTAATATTTTCTTTCCTCCTTCCTTCTCACTCAAGTTGTCTATGTACATATTGCATGGTGTCATCAGCTGTCATGTACAACTGACTGCAGTCAAGTTGTTTCTCCCCAGATTTTATCAATGTGTATATCTTGTATCTTTTTGGGATAGCTAAATAATGACAGTATTAATATTGGAAAATCAGTAAGTTAAAGGTGATTTCATTTGCCTGGTAACATATCTTGTAATTATACTTGATAAAATACATTTTCTTCTCTTAAATTCATAGTGTTAGCTTGTTGGGCAAAAAAAGGAAGGCTATCTAGAAATAAAGAATCACATTGACAACAAATAGGGATGCACAGCTATTACTCTTTCAGTTTGTCATCAACAGAGGTAGACAGAAGTTGAACTAACACAGTTGTGCTATATCTGGAGATAAGGTTTGGGTGCAGCTAGTGAGTCATCATTATTAAATCAAGGCTGGCCTAAGCACTTCACAACGTAGAAAGGTAAGAGCTATGTTTGTGCAAAACAGAAATAATTCACACTGAACCTAAATTTCCTATTATCAGGGCCAAGTATAACTGCTTCTGAAAATTCCCACATACAAATATCCTTTCAACCTCCTGCTCTGCCTTGCAGCGTAATGGTCCATTTAAAGCAGGATACACATTTTCCTCACTCTTGTTTGAATAGTAATGGTTGGCTTGCTGTTGGCCCCTACAGTGCATTTTGTGACTTTACAGAGGCCTTGACCTTAAGAAAAGTGGTAAGTAGCACAGTGGATTGCTAGCACAGGTGAAATGTAGAACTTGGGTTCAAAGAGAGAGGCATAAAGAACCAAAAAAGTCATACTTAATCTTTAAATTTATAGTTTATAGTAAAAAAGACTGTAAATTACCATCCCAGTGCATTTTAAAAAGAATTACCAGAGCAAAACTATGTTTTGAGCTGTAGTACCTGCTGACAAATTTTTATTTGACTAATACCTGAAGAACCAGAAATTGTTATGTGGCAGATGAGCCATACTTTAGCAGGTACCACACTGACACAAACAAACTTTAGAATCCTTTCTGGAAGGTATACCATTGTTATGAAAATAATTCTTAGTGTTCCGATATCCCTCTGATAAGAGTTTCTACCCTGAACAAGCCAGACTGGACACAGATTACAAACTCTGGAGTTGGTCAAAAAAGGGATCCTTCTGCTGTTTTTAAGCTGCTTTTGGACTATTGTGCTGTATTAGTGGCTATACTGTCCTTTCATGAGTGCTTGTCAACTTTAAACCGTGAGTGCATCTTACCAGCTTGCCAGATGTGCTCCTGAGCTGGTGTTATTTCCTGAGCCAAGGCAATTAAAGCACAAAATAATTTTAACTAAGGTTTTGTTGTAGTGCTGTGTTTTTGTTTTTTTGTTTTTTTTTAAACAGAAAAGGGTGAAGACTAAAATTCACACCAGAGCCTTTTCTGTCTTTAAAGCTAAAATTGGTCACCCCAAACTTCCTTTTAGTTCCTCATGGAAACTTGGAAGTATGACCTTTTATTACAATGGAAAACAAGTAGGCTTGCTGCTGTCCTAGAAAGCTGTCAGCATCCCCTCATCTCAATGAAACAAACAGAACCTAAAATCTTTCCTCTTGCATTGAAACTTCATATTCTTTTATTCAAATTTTACTAGTATGTTGAGGTAGTAGTATTACCAGCAGTGTTACTTGAGCTAGGCAAGAAGTACCCACCCCACAAGCTACAGTAAAGGCCTGAGCATGAAATTACCTGCAGAAATAATTCAGTGGGCAAGTTATTACTTTTCTGTCCAAAGAAGAGTGGATGGTATCATTCTTTGCTGACTTGATTCAAAATAGTCTGTGAATTGTTAACAACACCATCAACCTGAAGAAAAAACTGTTATGAAGCTGGTCAGGGCATCACAAAGTACAGGCTAATTATCTCATAAGCTGAATTTGGTGCTTTACAGCCATTTCTCATGCACATTATTAAGCCTCAAATCTTTGTGAAAAGCATTAAGTTGAGGCATGTGGTCAAAATGAAATTTGCTTTTGACTGTCCAAATATTTACTCAAATATTTCTATTACATGTCCAACACTACTGACAAAAGGCACTATGGTTCTCACAGTGAGAACTATGTTGAAGAAAGGCCACAGGAATTATATTGATTCTGGCTGGTATTGTCTCTAATAGCTGCTGCTCCCTTGCAGCAAAAGGAGAGGGAAACTTTGGGAAAGAGAAGTGAACATGGATGCTCACACTACTCTTGCATCTCTTCTGGAGAGATGTGGACGCAGTTAACAAAAGGAAGTAAATTTAGAGAGATACCTTTGCTCACTCCAGAAATCAGCTCTGCTGGCCTTCCCAGAACCAGTGTCTCCCCTTTAACAGTGTTATTTGTATACAAAAATAACCCTGACTATCCTTGAAATGTAATGTGCAGGATGAACAGGTTGCATAGTTCATGATGTACTAAAGTTCCGTGCAAGGGAACAGCAGCAATTGCATCAGCAAAGCTTTACCTAGCAACCTGCAGATGTGTTGGCACTCTACCAGGTAGGTACTACTATGACTAGACAGGCTCATCGTTCCTGTGAAAGTAGATTTTCTCCCATGTAGTGAGGTGGCATGAACAGAAGAATTTCCAGAAATTGAGGACTACCCCTTGGTCAAAGGGATTCTCCAACTCAGAGTGTCGCAGGTAGGAGATGCGATGATGTGACATGAATTCCCAGGTGGTGGTGTTGCATGAGATCAGATAGAGGTGTGACATAAGCAGCAGCAGGACAACAATGGTGAATATGACTATCAGGAGGAAGGACATGAGGAGGAATATGTTGTGCTGCAGCCAGTCCCAGGACTGTTCAAAGTAGAGGCCTGACCTTTCAATTCAAAGAGAAATAAATTCACAGTTAAAGATGTAGAACTAGTTACATAAGCCAAGCAAACCTGATGTCATACTTAAGTTTGACTCATAACTAGTGAGCTTCTGATAATCATGTACTACAGAGAGTTAATATACTATAAACTCTTAAGAGACTGCACCAGTAGTGACTTAGATTCTCAGAAGTTTAAAAGATGCTGGTTCCCCTGACAGCTGAGAGACAATCCTCTTCAGTTAACTTCTCTCCTGAGCAGGTGTACAGGTGAAACCCCACTGGAGTCTCCAGTACTTTGATTTGTAAACAAAGATCATATTACAGTAACTGAAGCAAAATTAGTTAGCTTTTGTACTGTTGTTAATTTAAGCTTAAGACAAAGATGAACAATGAAACCCAAATCATCAGATTCTGCTCAACTATTGATCAGCTAAGTTGTCCCTCAGCAGACTAGGGAACTCAGAAAAGCTGATCTCCAGAATGCAAAAGAGGGTGAAGATACAATGCAAATCCAAAGCCAATCCAGTCACTATGTTCTACGTAAACCCTTCACAGGGCTCTATAAGCACCAAAACTTTTAGCAGTCTCAGAGGTCAAAGTGCTGACTCCAGGTCTTACCAAGCAACGTGACCTCCCCACAGCAGAACTATAAGCTGCACACTCAAGTAGACTATGAAGAGGGGGTGATTATTCTCTCCTACACAGTTCTCAATCCAGGGACAGTGATGGTCATAACGCCGTACACAGTGTTGGCACAGCTGGCAGTGCTTGGCTCGCATTGGTTGCTACAAAACAAAACCAAACAAACGCTAGTAACAGTCCACTGGTTCAACTCACTGTTTGGTAGAAGAGAACATCATGCAATATAGTCTTCCTCCACAGCAGTACTGTCCCAAAAGCACTCCATTTTGACATAATAGCACAGCATAAACATTGCTAAGACGACTAAAGGGGATCATGATTCCCCTGATACAGATATAAATGAGTGAGATTCAAATTAAATGAGTCTCCCACACTACTTCTATCTATACATTTTCTTTATTATCTACCTATTTATAGGAAGTCCAGTGTGCAAAGGAGGGAGATAGACCCAATCAGTCTATTCAGGAAAGCATGAGCAGAGTATTGATGTGGAAAACTAGGACCACTGCTGTCAAATAAAGTGAGCAGGGATGGGATGTTTTCATGAGACTGCATAGAGGAGGAAAGTGTCTCTGCTTCTGTGTGAATACAAGACACTTGCACAGGAAAGCAGATCAAGTACCAGGAACAGAGAAGATGAAAGATCTGGCTCAGAAAAGTAGTGCCTCCTAGGATTTGTTCCTGAAGCGTATATATGTTTTGCCAGCTTTTCCACTTGCAATAAGCTCACTTCTCCTGGTAGATATTCTTCAGGAATTTATGGAAGCTGAGATAATGCTTGATTTTATTAAACTGATAAGGATCACTCTGAAAACAGGCCTTTCTAGGCTTTAGGCAAACTGTTTTAAGAGCTAATTTAATTGCTCTAATTTTTCCTTCATACTATCTTTTACAATTCAGGCTAATGTTTTGTTGTTTTTAGGCCTCCAAAAAACCTCACAGCTACCAGCAGTTCTTGTATGTTATGCTCAACTGCCTTTCTGACTCTCTATCAAGATATCTTCAAAATAACCTTTTTGACAATACTGTAAGGTCTGACTGACAGGGCAGTAAGAATGTGGAGTACAATTTTCCCATGGCAAAAGAAGATCCTTGTTTCTGTGAGCCAGCAGGGACTTATTTCAGCCTTGGAAAACTAGCATACATGCCAATGTCCATCACTACTACCTCTTTAGCTACACAATTTGTTTGGATCACTTTTCAATTCAGGACTGTACCAGAATTCAATTTGCTAGTTGTATTTACTTTTTCTGTGAGTTTTTCAGCAGGAGAGTGACCCTTTGACAGAATTAATCAGATCTGCCATGCCTCCAAACCACTGAGCAGTGAGCAGCAATGATAGAGCAGAAAAACACTGGCAACAGCAGCTGAACAAAGATGTTGCCAAAAAAAATGTAAGCTTGCAAATCACTCATCCCATTCTTTTCTAGTATGTTATGAATGCCTACCTTCACCATGCAGTAACCACAACGCCGCATCTTAATATGAGTTGGAACTTGGGCTATCACCATACTTTGTTCTTCACTCTTGCCTGCCTACAAAAAAAGAGAAAGGGAGTGACTAAGGAGGTTTTGTGTGCAGCTGTCTTGGCATGACTGGGCTGTCTGGATCCTTTTACTTAACAGTTACACAGTGCTGGTTATCTCTGTTATTAGGAAGGTTAAACAAAATAATGCCTTAGCGTTCCTACAGAAGCTGCAGACAGTTAAAGTACAGAGAGAGAGAACAGGCTACTGTAACCATCAAAACAACGTTTACACAGAGGCAGAAATAATTGTGGAAAAGATACCACAGCAATACTAACACTATGTTTTGGGACAAAAATAAACAAGGTTAGACTTTACTTCCAAAGACAATAATGATGTCTTTTCAGTAAAAGCAGTGCCACTTATCCATAACACAGCCAAGATTTACATTAATGATGGATGATTAAAATTGATAATGCTTTTGTTCTACACAAACAGTAAGGCAGTGAACCTGGAGTAGGCTGTCTCGCAGTTACTGAATCTTTGCATTTCCATTTACTTCACTGTAACTTGTTTGTGTACATGTCCTCTGAGAGGGCAACAAATCTATAAACAGTTCGATAAATAGAGCTGCAGAGAGCACCTTCTTCCATGCTTGCTGTTCAGATTGGGTTTTTTGCACTTGTACCACTTGGTGGTGGTTAGCATAAAATAGGTCATGTATACATTCCATAGGGTACTGCAGCCTCTGATGCAAGAGAGGACTTATGCTCAAATGGCACAGTGCACTTGCAACAGGAGTGTGGTGTAAAAGACATGCCTGAAGTCTGTGAACCCTATTGCTGTTACAGAATACGAATCGGGGACTGTCTGGCCTAATCTCCAATGGTCTGTGTATGTTTCCTTTATGCCAAGTGCAACAGAAACTTTCAGATTGTTCTTATCTAGCAGAGTGAGAAAAAGAAAGCAAGCCTATAGATTTTACAGCCTCACCACTTTCTTCCATTCCTGAAGGGCTATACCTTTGCTTCCTCTTCAGCCTTAACAAAACCCGGATCCATGAGAGACACCTTAAAGTACAGCAGGACAGAGCACAAAACCAGTAAGACGAAGATCAGTGGCTGCAGCAGCTCCCCGCGCTCCTCTTGCTTTTGAAAATCTGAAAGGTACCCCCCCCAAAAAAGAGAGCAGTAGTTCCTTGTGAAGCGCTTAGGATTTTTCTCTCTGACTTTAACAAAGGGGTCCCGCACCTACAGGGAGGGGGAAAAGGGGAGAAATCGGGCGGCCAGAGGGCGTGGGGTGCGACGGGGACAACCTGGTAACGGAAGGGGCTCCCCAGCGCCCCACAGCCCCCCCTCTGCCCTCAGGGGCCCCCGCAGGGCCCAGAAGCCGAGCCAGGGCGGCGAACACCCCTCCTTTCCCCCGGGCGCAGGGGGCCGGCGCGGCCCGAGCCGGGGTCGGAGCCGCCTCACCTCAGGGGCGCGGCCCTCGGCCGCCCCCTCCCCCGGGGCGGGCAGCACGCCCCCCTCCCTCCCTCCCTCCCCGCCACGGCCGGGTGTGAGGCGAGGGGAGCGGCGGCCCCGCTTCACCTGTGCGGTGCAGGAAGAGCCCCAGCGCCAAGCCCCCGCTGAGGGCTGTGTGCGCCGTCCTCACCCACAGCCCGCCGGCACCCATGGCGCCCGCCGGCCCGGAAGGGCGGGCAGCGCCCGAAGGCGGGGCCTGGCCTGGGCTGGCCGGGAAGCGGGGCTGCTTGCTCTCCTCAGGGCGGTCGCCTGAGGTGGTCCGGACCGCCGAGGAGGGGCTGAGGGCCCGCAGCGGGGCCAGGGCGGGTGCTGACACCTCAGGATCGCCCCCCCCCCCCTCCCCGAGTGGGAACCGGGGTCTCTCTCCTCCCCGCCCTGCGTTTATAGGGGGAAAGCCTGGCTGCGGCCCGCGGGCCGCCTTTCTTCCCCTCACACCGCCTGCCCGTCTTTTGCCCTGCAGGCTGGCCCTCCACCTCGGGGGCCTTTCCCAGGAGAAAGGTGCTTTCCTTCAGCACACCCCCCCTTCCCGCTTGTCCTCCCACCCCGACCCCCGGGCTCTGCACGGCCCCGCGGCCGGGTTTCATTTCAGCAGGTATTGCGGGGAGCGCAGGGTGGCTGGTAAAATTCCTCTGCACCCGAGGCAAATACTGCTACAAGGAGATGCGGGCTATAGAAGGGGTCTCGCAGGGGTGTGCTGTTGGAAGGCGAGGGCTGGAGGTGCCGTCTGAGTGAGATGCTGCACTGCGTTAACTCCGGTCTCGCCCCTTTTGATGATTTCATCTGTTGATTTCCATCCCCTCGGGAGAAAGGCAGAGGTCGTGTCGTGCCTGGCTGAACGCGTTTAGGTAGCCCTGTGAATGTAAACGGAGCTTGGGAAGTGCCTGACATAACTTTGGTAGGAGGCTGCCGGGGTGGGATTTGATCTACCGTCAGATGTCTGCAGCGAAGACGTTCGCATCTGAGCGGGGTCGTTGGCTCCCCTGACAGCAGCAGAGGGAAGCAGGCATGGCTAGAGAATGGTTCTTCTCATCTGAAAGCAGTTGAATTGCACCTTAGATGTGTTTTTATCTCTTGCTAATAAAAAAAAAAAAGCCAAGAAGACTAGCTTAGATGTATACATTTACAATTTGAGTGTCTGTCTATTTAGGGGAGATGAATCTCATCACAGACCTGTAAAAATTCTGAAATCAATGTTTTCTCTTTAAACTCTTTTCAGTTTTAACATAGATGTATCTTTCTGCTTTTGTTACCTTCTTTCCCAGTAAAAATTTGGAAAGAAAAATCACATTCTTTGCAAATTTATCCTCCAGCACCTGAAAAGTAGCTGATTCCTTGGTATTGTTTGACCACAAATGGTGCATTCTTGATTATTTTAGTCTCTTTAAAGCGAGCCGGTGGCCACCTGCTGATTCCAGGAAAGCACCTGGCTGCACAGGTTACTTAAATGGTTTATCTGAGACAGCTGTGCTGAAAGGTTAATAAAAATTGTAGTCTGAATTTCCAACAATCACTCAAATCCTTTTGCTTTCTGGTGTTTTTTTTGTTTGTTTGTTTGTTTTTTGTTTTTTTTTTTATTCTAGGTAAATGCAAAACCTACAGAAATCCTCCTTCAGACACCTCATAGACTGCATCAGCACTTGCCAAACCTCATGTACAGAGTTTGTGTGTGAGATGGCCCTGCTACTCTGCCTGCTTTAAATATCCTGAAAATCCTCCTGTTCCTTGAGTTGCAAAGGAAGCCTTTCAGAACAGTAGGAAGCTCGGAAGAGTAACATCAGGCTGCCTACAAACAGAAAGAAAAGGTGGGTAGTATCTCTCCGTTCTTTGCAGAGAGGTGTAAATGTTAAAGCTTAATGAAGGCAATTTGAGTAGTAACGATATTACCCACTTAAAAGTAGAAACATTTTTATTTTCTAGAATAATCTGTCCTACGGAATGTATTCTCGCTTTGTGATTAGAATGATTTGGTGCATGTTACCGTTTTTATCTTTTCTTACAGCTTTGAAACCTGTTTTACAGAGATCAGAGCTTATCTCTATCTCAAGGGTTTCAACCTAAATGACTGGTTGAAATTAGGCTTAGTTCTAGAAAGCCTCTACTAGCAGGTTTCTGAGCAGACAATTTAGATTCTTACAGCATTCTAGCTAGGAATTTCATGCTGTTGGAAGCCTAAGGTATCTCTCTCTACTCCTACAACATGGTACGTTTTCAGCTTCCTAGAGGCAGTTCAGTTTCATGTGATTCCTTCTCCTACTTCAGCCACCTAGAGTCTGATCCTTTAGAGTTTACAATGACCATTGAATTAACCGGCAGTTGAACCCTTGCAGGACCAGGGTCTTAAGAAGAAAGTCATGCTGGCCTCAAAGCAGACTGACTGTTTTAAGCTAGAGTGTTTTCTTAAGCACTCAGCTTCTGCCCACTTACAAAGCTCAGGCTGTGGAATGCAAGCCACAGATCCGTTACAGAGTTCAGAGGCAATCTGTACAGTCAAATATTGTTCTGATTTTTTTTTTCTCTTCTCACATAATTTCTTAACAATACTCTCTTCCTCCACGCCTCTTTTCTATTGACAAACAGTATTGTATCCCTTGGAGTGATGAAAGGAAAAGCCACTGAACTGCATCATCAACACATGGCAGTTCCTTTCATTTTTAATGAAATATATGACAGCAAATGGACCAGTAATGTACCTAAATAAACCACATTCATAGACCAAAGGAAGAAGACATTGTTAAGCACTAGGTTTAATACACAGCGGGTATCCAATGGATACAACAGAAAAGTTAATTCATTCAGAATTGTAAGGAAGCAACAGTTGTGCATTATTATTTTTTTGCTTGGTTTCACCATGTACAAACATTTGAACCAGGCCTCTCAACATTAGGCAGGTCAATGGACAGAGTAAAAGCAGATGCTTGCTCATTATAACTGAGGTTATTTTCTTTAAGCAAAACAAGGAAATACATATTTGGTTAGCTTAAAAACTTTTTTTAAACAAGAAAAGAATTACAGAGAGAATCAGTAACAATTATATGAAATGAAAATATAGTCTGCTAAAGCAGAAGTGTTTCAGTTCAGCAGGAAATCTCTCTCCCTCGTTCCTTTTTTTTAAGTGCCGTCTTCTCATCCAGCCCCCACGTTGCTTTTCATCCATTCCTGATGACCATTACCCTCTGTGCTTCATACACATTGTTGTCGTGGAGACCAGCTGTTTCCCTACTTTTAATTCTCTTTTTTCCAACACAAGCTACCCTCCAACACCTGAGCTGTGGCAGGCTCCTCCCTAAACAGTCTCAAGAAAATGTCTTTTCTGTGGAGTAGTGCCTGAATGCAGTGCCCCTATAGCTCTTGCTCCACTGGTAATTAATTGCCTTCTTCAAGTGGTGAGAGGGAATAGGCTCACAGCTCCAAGACTTTTCTTCCCACTCATCTTTTGCAGAGACTAGAGTGGCTGCAGCAGAAGCCCAACCAAGGTGACAAGCTGGGTAGCATTCAGTGCTGAACAGGTATAATTTCAGCCAGTAGGTAGGTGCAGAGTACTAACAGCCATGGTGCAGATGAATTATCTGCAGTGTTACTAATTGCCACAAATATCAGCGCTACACTTTCTTGGCTTGGTGTAGATAAGAAAGGCTGGTGCTGTTGGGTGCTAAGCCTCATACAAGTAGATGCCAATCTGTATAAGCAATTCCTCCCACATATCTTGTAAAATGGAAGCACTTGTGGAAAGTTGCTCACCAATTTGCTCTCTTATCTGTTCCGGGGAAAATGGCAGACACCTGACACCCTGCATGCTGAGGACTGCTGTATCATTGACTTGGGCCACTGAACAACGAGGCATCCTCCAGCTGGGAAGGAAACTATATACAGTCAAGGTAGAGGGTTCCTTTGTTGGCACTGTCTCTGCAGTGAAATACTGAGTTGTGTTCATGCTCTGCTTGCCAAGCTTTTGAATATTAAAGGAAATGTAGTAGTGAAAACATGAATAAGAATCTGAATAGGACAACAACTACAGAGCACAAGGAGCCCCTCTGCTGAATCTTTACACACTATGAACTCCTCTCCAGCTGGATTTTCATTTGACAGGAAGAACCCTGTTCTAGTTTTCTGGGCAGGGTTGGTCGTTGGCTTTGTAATTCTGTGTGGAGTTGAAGTCTGCTGGTTCATTCCTTCGATCCAGCAAAGCTGGAAGGCCTGAGAGGCTTCTCTGTAACAGCTGAGCATTTCAGGGTATCCAACTTCCCCTTTTACATTAGACCTTCATAAAAAATCAGCCACTTTGCCCTCCCCTCCTTTGCAGAATATTGGTATGATGGCTGCAGACAATTATCCTGTTCTGTCCTGAGTGCTGGATCTACGGCAGCAATTCATTAACTCCTCTTTGCCTCCAGAGAGTGCTTTCAGGTCATGGTACATGCATTATGCCTAGAGTGCAACAACTCCTGTTGTTTCAGTTAGGGAAACCAAGGTACAAACTAGTTTCAAACTTCCAACTACAGGAATTCCTGGATTATGCTCAGGTGTTCAGAGGATAACTTTCTCTCTTTTGCTCCTTACCGAAAGGGAAATGTTATTTTTCAGCTCACAAAGTCTGTTGGCTTGAAGACATTGAAGCTTGTAGCCAAAGTTCATGTTACTCTAGCAGGGATGCTATTTCTTTTGAAATGCTCTCTCAGGAATTTACCTTGCTGGTGGCCTGACTCAAAATCTTATGTGTACCTAGCTGTAACAGACCAGTTATAGTTCCCCCTTCCCCCTGGTATCGGTGACAGATTTCAGAAAGCTAAGCTTTTCTGGCAGGCTGGCCTGACTCCATTAATCTCCATGTTGCTGGGAATTTGAAATCTTTTTATCCTGATTCAGGCTCAGGTATAGCTTGATGAGGGTATGTGAGCAGTGAGGACAGAGGTTATCTTTACAGTGTGAAACAAAGGTTTGTTGTAGCTTAGATCTTGTTAGTTTGGGATACCATGGTCCAGCATGCAGCAGGTGAGACTTCAGTCACTGCTGAACTTATAGGGGCACTGGTTTGAAAAACCCAAACCTTTGGGGTCTTGAGGCAGATGGAACCAAGCCATGGGTTGTTCATTAACCTTGATGTAGTTGTGCCAAAATCACAAGAGTAAAGCCTGATTACAATGCAAGGCTGAGGTCTGCTCTAGCTGAGATGGGAGTTCCTGAGCTCCAGCTGTCTCCCCAGTGTGGCAGCTGCATTCCAGGAACATGGGTTTCTCATACCTCTCGCATCTGTGATGTGTCCCCTTCTGCCCCACTCCCACCTTGCCAACATAGGCAGAATCTTGAGTGCTCTTTGTCATGTGATTCAAGATTTTTAGTGGCAGGAGCTTTCACTATATGGGCATTAGAAAGGAAGAAAGCCTAGTGGGTGGCACTGTCATGTGAAACAACTTCAAAAGGACAGCAGCACTAAATAGAGAATTAAATGAGCAAAGCCTGACTCCCCTAATGCACCGAGGCTGGCTGGCAGTACTTGCAGCCTCTCTTAGTTTTGCATCCAGGAAGAAGATTAGCAAATGTTATACAGAAAACAGATCTTGAAATAAGCTTGCCTGTCTCAAAGCTCATAGGGACGCAAAGTCTTGGGGAACAGGAATAAGAGAGAGAAAAATACATTTCAATCAAACGACTGCAAAAAAGTATAATTCGTCAAGTTTTGCAAACCATATGAAAACAATTCAAAAGTGACACAAAAATATATATAAGTTTGAAAAATACTTAAAGAAAAAAAGTACAGATCTCACAATATCAAAACAAATGATGTATGCTTAAAAAGGAAAAAAAAAAAAAAAAGACATCGAATAACACCATATTGGCAGAAAAAGTAAACCTCTCCAGGGCAGCTGTGTTCTGTCATTTAAAGTGTCAGTTTGTGTATCTAGGATCTGTCTATAATGTGCTCAGCAATGACAACATTAACTCTGAGCATTAGAAGAACCTCATAGCAGCGAGTCAAATCTGAGAGCAATGTATACAAGGGAAGAGAGCAGCGAGGCTGTGCTCAGAGGCCTGAAATGTCCCAACTCACATAGCCATGGTCTCCTTACTGCTACCAGATAGAAAACCTTTTCTAAGGGAAAATTTGTGAATTGTGAAAGAACTGTGGCAAACACAGGGCTCTAAGCGTGGACTGCACACTGTGTCGTTGAGTGCCCTGCTGTGAGGCAAACCCTGGCCTTTGGCTTCTTGAGCCTTTATAGGTCTGGAGTCTTACAGGTGAAGACCACCTTAGTGGGACTCTCCTCTTACCTGCATCACATAAATTGGAGTAATACTGCTGATACAAGCAGGACTGCACTGGTTAGTGCTAGTGGGAGTCAGATAAGAATAGGGGCTTTTGCTTCCCAGAAGAGGGGGAAGATGTTGGGGTGGAACAAGAGGTGCTGTTTCATGGGATCACCCTCCAAAGGGTGCCTGGAGACTGCCCAGTCTCAGGAAAGAACTTTAGCACCTCCAATTACAGCACTTGTGCTGCAGTGAGCTTCCTATAAAGGGAGATTACTTTGCCACTGAGCACGGCTTCCACTGATGCAGAGCAAAAAAGAGCAGAACAGCTCCAGTCCATTATTGGGACTTGCACAAGTGGTACAAGCTGCTCTGGACTGGGCCCTAGTAGAGCTTATTATGAAGAGGGGAAGAATGCTCTCTGGCATTTGTAGCCCTTCCCCATAAAACAGACACAACTAAAAAGGTGGTGAAGGACTGGAATGAAGATGTGTAGCCCTTTGTGAACAAACCTTGTTCCTTGTTGCACAGGCTCCCTTAGAGAGAAAAGCTCTGTGTTGCTAAGGATGTGTAACTGGTTTTACTGGTCATACCTGACCTTACGAGGCTGGGTGGACTGGCAGATCCTACTGTACCACCAAAGGGGACAAAACAGACCTCTTGACTCTAATGGGAATGTCTTAATTCCAAATGACCCACATACAGTTAGCAATGCTTCCATTAATGTGAGTCTTCTCTAATAAAACCCTTAAGGGAGTGAATTGACTTGAAAGATATTTCTTCCCCATTTCTTCCACTTACAAATATCACTAAAAAGGTCAGTCCTTTTGGTCTAACTCTCTGGTATTGTGTCCCCCAACCTCTCTAACCAAATAAATAACTCATCACTGCCTGTAACCCCATTGAGCAGCCAATACCAATTCAGGACTGGTGTTCTTGCAGACATTACAGGACCTCATGCAATACAGCAAAAGGGAATTTTCTAAAAAGTGGAAATAAAAATGTCACACTAGCGATCACACAACTAGGTCTTCAAGCTCATGATCATTTGAGGCTCTCTGTGTGGTCTAAAATCAAAACGTTAAAAGATACGTAATGTAGTTGTCTTTGTTTTTTGTTTTCTTTTTATACAGAAATCATACACACAGAACTTCAACCTGAAACTTCATAACAAAAAAGTCCACTAATTTAAGGAAAGCATTTTGTTGTGCAAAAAGTCCCTCCCCCCTCCCCTGTTCACCTTCATCTACTGAGGGTCTCACACACACACATAAAGTTTCCTTCCAACAGGCGAGTTGGTAAGAAAGAGTCCTCCCTATATACAGTGAATTAGAGAGAAGCTGGATACAGTGCTGGCAAGAGGCATTAGATGATTGCCTCTATCTGGAAGTGTCCATGTTCTCCTCCTTAAAGTTACTGCAGTGCTCTATAACTTTCCTATGGATAAAACAAGGACAAGGAGAGAGGGTTTAGTTTAAAGCTTATTGCATGACAGTTGTGGGACAGTAACGTAAGAACTGTCCAACAGCTTGCTCTCTATGTAAATGTATACTATTTGCAGCAGGCAGTCTCTTCTGAGATATGTTATCAACCGATATTTGCATCAAAACCAGTATACTCCAGAAAAGCAGCTTAGAGCTCACAGTTCATCCCCTTCGGATTTCAAGTCATGTTAGTATACATCCAGATCTGCATGTGACTGTTCATTTATCACCCCCATATCCAAATCATCAGATAACTTTGAATCACATCAGGAAACACATGCATACAGGTGTTTGTCCTTCACTCTGCTGTCATCTGTCCCTGCTTTTCCTATTCTTTTCATTTACCATTCTTGCGCTGTCCCATCACCATATACAATCTGCCTAACTGTGAGAGTCTTCTGCAGGCTTCAGTCACCTCCAGCATTTAGCAACCCTTCAGCTATGGGGAATGCCTGCTGCTCACCCACAAGGCATGTATTCCCAGCCGATCTCTACCGCTCTTTAATATTCATCCTGCAGGTATGAAGTTATAGCTCTCAGTCTGCCAAAGATGAGAAACTGCAGCTGGCTTTTAAAACTCTATAAGATTGACTCCAAAGGAAGGTCACATAACATAACAAAGTAAGTTGGGGAAGCTCACAAAGGTAATGGACTCTCTCCACCTTTTGAAAAATCCTCTCATTTTAACTGTGCAGTTAGCAGTTTTACTGACAGGCCAATATGATTGTGGAGCCAAGGGAGCCCACACAAGTATGGAGAATAGTGCTGACTGGAGACTGTCAGTGTAAGACATGCAATTAGCCATGTGGCTCCCCTGTGCAACAAGCCACTTCTGTAACCAATTTGCCTGGCATCCATCAGCCCTGAATGACCTGTGTGTATTGTCCACCTATAAACACCTCTCTAGTGTTCTGGTTTTACCCTCTTTTTTCCTGCTCTTCTCCTATGTTTGCTTCTTACCTCTTGTACACCTCAGTACAGGCCTTTCTTTGGTAGTCTTACTTGATGTAGAAGAATAAAAACTAAACTAAAGCTAATTGAATGTTTGATGATAGTGCATTGGTTTCCTACCGGGCCATTTCCTTGGTCTCTTGCCGTGCTGAGGCCATTTTAATCATGTCCTTCAGAAGGGGAATCCCACCTTCTTTGATCAGCAGTGGGCAGTACTTGTCAGCTGCAGAGAAAAGAATAAAACAGGTCCTTGTAAACCTTCACAGGAGTGGTATAAAGGGTGGCAAGATGGGAAGGAGAAGCCTGTGGCCTGAGAAGCCACAAAACTTTTCTTTTTTATGGAGCCAGCCTGCTAGGTGTGCCCTGGCTGTGAAAACGACAGACACAAAACAGCTGAGAACATAAGAGCATGGCCAGAAGGATCAAACATTGAAGGCATTTCCTATGCACTAAGTCTCATTGTTTTTTGTTTGGCTGTGCTGCCTGCACATTCCTGCATATTCAAAGAAGGTTCTCTACCTACATAGCTAAGCTGGGAAGACTTTTTCAGCTAACCAGCTCAGATTCACACCCTCAACTTCTACAGTGCAGTGGATGTGATTTTGAAAAGGGAACTTACGGTAGACAGAGACCAGGTTATACAGTGCCCAGGTAGCCCAGTGCTGGCTGACTGGGGAGATCCCTTGTGGAAGAAGTCGAAGGATTGGTTCAAATGACCTGCACAGAAATATTGCAGAAGTTGTTAAAAATCCAAGAGCTGCTTCTTTCAGCACCTTTGCCACTCAAAGCAATACAAACTCTGTGCTCATAGATACCACAGCAGTAAATCCATTGGCATGTCAAAGATGCTGGCATCAAAGACTAAGTCTGTGTCACATGGCAATACTGGCTGGCTTACAGGTCCTACCACTTTAGCATAAACATGCTGCCCAGATAAATAGCTGCAACAAATGCAACCGAGTCCAAGAACTGATTTCCATCCTCTTGTCAGTCATTTCCTCACAGCAGCTGAAACCCAGCAGCACTGATCTTTCTGTAGAGGGGCCAAAGCAAAATTATACCCAGCCAAAGCTGGCTGCTCATGTGCAATGGTTGCTGTGTTTCTTCTGACAACAATAATGTGTCTATACTGTAGCTCAGGCATTGGAATGCCATTTGTTCTGGATGTCTGCTAAGCACTAAGAGAATACAGAGTACCTGATACCCTCTTACAGGAAGAGCTTTGGAGGATTCCACCAGTTGTATTAACCCTTGAAGAGATTTCTGGGAACTGTGTCTAAATATCCCCCAGAGAACAGTGAAAGCTACAGCAATCCACGTGACTTTCAGAAGCAAACAGATTTAAAGAGGTGTAAAGGACAGCAGTCTCAGAGGAGAATGCTTAGGCAGTCCCAAATACTCAGTCATGGGTTTCCTGAACTATGCAATTTCACCAGAAACATGCAGGAGAAATTCTGTTGGGCTGCCGCACTTATCCCACAGGAATTGCCAGGCAAGGTGTCTAATTTCAGCAGCCTGTGTAACATTTTTTTCTAAGGAACATGTAAAACCCTCACTAAAGAATATATCCCTACGGGTGTTCCTCCTTCACTCTAAACAGAGCCTCCATGCTGAGCTATATTTCTTCCCTTCTCTCTGTTGGTGCTTGCTTCATGTGACAAACCTGGCTCCTAGGTGAGTGGGCCAAACTTTTCTGTTCCTCACCTGTAATTGATATTTCTCCTGGAGTTGATATCCCAGCTCTGGATGGCTGCCCACATCCTCTTTACAACTTCCTCTCGGTGGGGCTCACATATACCCCAAGCCTCTGGACCATCAAACATGATATGGGAGAGTACACCACAGGCATTATAGGATACCTCAATCCCATCTGCTTTGCTCTCCAGCAAGTTGCTGCCAAGAGAGAAGAGATCATTTACAAGTGCTGATGCACCAAAGGTTTAAAAGTCTCCAGGTGATTCAGGAGCAGAGCTCCAGAGCATTCACACTGCCCCAGCTCAGCTGTTCATTAGCCAGGCACCCACCTGAACACACTGATGAACTGGGAGGTCATGAGCTGTGGGCGGAGCTCCTTCACCTCTGCTACATTGCCCAGGAGGCCCAGCATGTTGCGATGCAGCTCCTGTTTCTCTGGGAATTCCTAAGCAAGCAAAGAACAGGATTATACAAACATAGGGCTGAGAACAAGCAACCCTGGAGAAAGATTGTACAGGATATCTAGAAAGGCTGTGTGTTTGTGGGTAGTCAGCAATGGCTCTTTAGCAGATGCCAAGTGGAACCTCTAGTGTTAAAGATATATGTGAAATGAGAGAATTGAGGGCAGAGCCCATTGTTCTCTGCTGCCCTACTTAAGGGGCACTGTGTACAAGATGGAGAAAGAGGAAGACGTGGTGAGTGTAAGTTTCTCTGTTCTTCTACTATTTGGGTGGATGGATGGGAGAAAGAAGAAAATATGCAAGCTTTTTTCTTTTGTTTGTGCAACATAGGAAGTACTGCTTATAGATCCCGCCCAGGCACCTGCATGTCCACTTAGCAGTGGACATACTTACTTTCAAGCACTCCAAGAACAGTTTCATGCCGCTGTAGTTAAGGAACATCTCACAGTTATCGGGGGTCTCATCAGTGATGTTCCAGAGGGCACTCCAGGAGAACTCCATCACCTGGTCACACTACAGAGCCAAAGAGAAAGGGACAGAAACAGAGCTTTGCTAATGTAGGAGCCCAGTGCAAACCAACCACTTTTGTTTCCTCTCTGGTATCACCATAGATGGCTCCAGAGGTAGGAAAATCTTGTTATTCACTTTCAACTTGTCAGAAAGTGGTTTTTTTGTTTAATATTTTTGCCTCCCTTTCACATTGCCCTGCCCTCACCCTGGGACAGGAAATTCTGTAGCATCAGCTAAGATGCCTTGTGTTTGTTAGAGAAGCTGAGCTGGCACTCTGGACTGATCTCCATGCCTAAGTCAGACTGAAGAGAAAATACTCTCTATATAATGTTTTTGCAGGAAACACTCACCGTTTTATCAGCCAACTTCTTCTGAATCAACTTTAGCATTGTCTGTGGGCAGAGAAAGGGGAACAGTGAGAAATAGTTCAAGAATCACAGAGCTAAAACTGCTGTAGTACTGCAGGGCTGGCTACAGCCAATTTGCAGGCATACACAATTTTGATCCTCTGTAGAGAACCTACTTGATATCTCTTTCTCTAAACCAGTGGAACTGGGTTATGTTCAATGTTGCGAGTATTCACAGAGCTGAACTATGTCACAGTCCCCGAGCTGTTGAGTTTGCAGTCAAGTCAGTTTTGATCTGTATGACAAAGTCTGGAATGTGGTATAACTGCAGCAAAGCGGTGGCCTCTGCAGTACTTTGGAAAGGTGAGTGATATGGGTTGATGTGAGTTGGGAAGCTGTCACAAACTCAGGGAGATGCAGAAGGAGCTAGTCACAAGGTGGTACCAGTTCTGGAAATAATATGATGTGGTGAAGAGGTGAGGTATAAAGTTACGCTGCTTCCCTGCTCTCACAGACAGCCCATCTCTGAGATCATGATTTCCAGTGCTGGTAAGCAAGTAAAAGATGTCACATGGAGGGATAGGTTCTAGGAAAGGTTAGCACTGCTAGGAGACTAGTTCCCTCCCGTGATACTGCACGGTTGGATTGCTGGCTGGATGCATTTGGTGGACTGCTGCAAGGGAATTGTGCTAGCTTGGGTTAAGGGTAAGTAGACACCTTGGGACCATACCAACCATGACAAACCCCATCTTGCCCACAGCTTCTTTATGATCGTTGTCCACCTGGCAAACCAGAGCGTTACAGAGGTGCACAGCGATGCGCTGGATAGATTCATCCTGCCGGCTTTGATTGAGGATGTTCAGCAGCAGCTCATTGACTCGGCGGTACTGGAACTCCAGCTCCTCAGGAATGCTGAAGTTACACAGTGTCAGGCAGCAGTTTCGCTGTACCTGGGTCAAAAGGAAGCAAACACTGGGCCAAGTGGCTACAAAAACATGGACCCCATCACCTCATGTTTCCTTGCTGCTTGGTACTGAAACCATCTTCTTCCTTGACTATGACCGCTAAAATTTCTGTTACCCTCCCATCTAGCACTGTGCTTTAGCTGTGCTCTATCAATACCCTGTATTCTCTCCCTGTCAGTCTCGTCTCACAGGGCTGCATAATCATCCAATGCCCATTACTTTCCTAGCCAATTCCTCACTGCCTGTAAGCTCTCTATGCAGCAGTCGCCATTCTGCAACCTAGTGGCATCACAATGTCAGCTAGCTTCCGGTAGGGTGGAAGATGAAGTTTCTTTCTGTTGACTCAACACCCCTAGCGCCTGCACCCTTTTCACTGCACGGTCAGTGCTAGACATCTATGCTGTGTGTTGTATACACCCTTTGACCACTATTATCAGATAAAAAGGAGCCTTGCTATCATCACTTTCTTCCCCTTGTTCTGGAGAACGCCACGTGGATAAGGAGCACCCTGCATGCAATCCCCATCACTGAGTGAAGGTGAGGAGCAGATCTGGGCAACAGGTTCTCTGGTGTCTGCCTTGGTTCACATCCTGAAGGCTTAGAAGACCCAGATGCTAACACCAGGCTAAAGTCTCAATACAGAGAAGGAGGACTACGGGAGCTGAAGGAGGCTGGGCTGCTCTTACTGTGACTTCCTGGTAGGACTCCATGCCATTCAGCACCACCTGGATGACCTGACGCCGCAGCTTTACGCTCTGCTCCATGCGGTACTCGGAGTTGGTCAAGTAGAACAGTGCCGCGCTGCCTGTCACCTGGATGTTTTTGTCATCCTTGTGGCACTTGAGGGCTGTGATCACCAGCTGCAGAGAAGCAACATGAAGTGCCACTGACATGTTGTGAGTCTTGGAGTGACTGTTACAAGCCTGCAAGGAATGCGTGGCCCAGGCATTGCAGGAACGTGCTTACAAAATGAAGGTACCCAGTTCCACTGCACTACTGGAACTTTCTCCAGAATGGCCTGATATGGTGTCCCAGGGTGAAGAAAAGATTGGGACTGCAAAATTTCCTTTGTCAGGGTGAAGTAAATGCTAGCATGGGGCTTACCTGAAGGGCTCGCAGCAGCTGGCTGCAGCGTTCAATACGGGCAATGTCAAAAAGGAGGTTGATGGCCCGGGAAGTGATTTCTGGCCGGTGTTCAGTGTAAGCCTCAATAGCATTCAGGACTTGCTCTTCATTCTTGTCTCCACTCACCTGGCATAAAGGAACAAAAAGAGTCAGGGAAGAAATGATGGAGGAGGACAACCAACATGAGAAATGCTTCGACCTTTCAGAGATCCTAAAACTTCCCTCTGTCCTGCTAGTAGGATTAGGCCCAGGATGAGAGCAAAGAGGCTGAGTCACTTCTCAGCCCAGAGGAATGAGAAATGGCACCTCTGGGGCAGGAGGATGCTAGTCACAAGTAAGACTCCTATTGTCTTAAGTCCTTTTCTTGTAGTCACAGACATCCTGGTCCTTCATGGAAGATTCTTCCATGCCCTTCTCTAAGAAGCATGTTTTTTAACCCTTGTAAAAACCATGTGAGGTACAGGTATTGTCTTCTGGCAGTTTTCCTGCATTATCAAGTAGCTATTGAAAGGTCAGAGCTCAGTTGCTGCACCTGAGACCCTAAGAACTCCACTCTACTGGCAGCCAGTAATTTTCATGTTCTTTTCACTTCTACCAAGTACCTACTGCCAATATTTTTGTGGCCTCATTACCTTGTAGGCTGGAATATGAGTCAGGCGGCAAAGAGATGTTTCAAAAAGGCCCAAGAACTGGAGCGGTCGTTTCAGACCCCGGAAGGGAGCAATGCTGCTCTTTGCTGGTTCAATGCTGAGGGGGGAAAAAAAAAAAAGAGATCACTCATGTTGGTACTGTGTTCAGATGTCTCCTGCCACAGACACAGCTATCAGCTCTCCGTTCACTCTGACTGTACTGTGTCTTAACTAGAGTGACAATAGCTACACTTCAGTTGTACATCAGCCAGCTTCTCCTAAACATAACACTAGATATTCATCCCAGGTGATCCTGAGTGAAGGGCTAAATGTGCTGAACAGAAACAGCAGTAAGAATTCACACAGACAGAATGCAGCTTTCCCAGGTACAATTTTTCCTGGAAATTCACTAGCTGGGGTGAACATTTCCTCTTAAAAAAGGGCTGTCAATTTCACTGATCCAAAGTATTTGCAAACTGGACTGCATGTCATCTGATAGACATGCTAGTCTGCTCCTGTGATCGTGCAAGAAGACTAGTTTTGCCATGTTCCTTATTGATCAAGAGCCAGTATTTTTTCATCAGCTCTGGTGGAAAGGAGCCAGTACTGTCCCACTTGTTTGCTTTTGTTCAGTAAGTAGCCAGGGAATAGGACGGCAGAGTTCTTGGCTGATCTGGAAAACCAGAACTCTAGGTATGCCCCTTCGGAAGTGCACCAGGATTTTCAAAGGTTGATTTGCCCAGTATCCAGGTCAAATCTGAAAATATGCCTTCAGATTCCAAGTTCCTAAAACACTCAGCCCTCCTATGAACACTGATGTATTGACTCAGTGTAGAAATGTTCTGTCTTGGAAAAGCCTGGATTTCAGTGAGGGTAAGAATGTTTCGTGTAGAAAATGGGTGAAGGGCTTTGGAGTCCTTTCAGAAAAAATATAAACCACTGCAAGAGATCCCTGGAAGAATGTGTGCGGAGAAGAACCAAAATACTTCTTCAGATATGTATGGCAGGCAGATAGGATGAATTCTTTATTATTCTTAAAAGTCCTTACATGTGTCACATATAGGAATCACAGCTGATTCCCATACCAGTCTTTAGTGTCAGGAGAAACTAGGAACAGTTGTATCCTGCTTTTTAATTAGACCTACAGAATTTGGAAACTTAGGAGAGGGAATGGTTCTTAATTCATCTTTGACTGATCTATCCATCCAAGCAGACCTCAGTAATTGCTGCTTCCTTACCTTGTCTGGCCCATCTTCTCCTCCATGCTTGGGATAGTGCAGTTCTCCAGCATGGTGTGCCCTGAGATATCGAGCGAGGTGAGGTTTACCAGGTTTTCCACAAATAGGTTTAGAACCCGCCGGGTCAGCTTGAATTTGTAATAACTCGACAGATGGTCTCGGGAGATATCCAAGTGCCTGCAAATGACAGAGAGCAACTCAGAGCCTGGAAAGCGTTAGCTGGGGCTTCTGCCTCTCTACCAGAGGAAGATGACAAGCCAAGTGTGATTATTATTTTGTATTTATTTTTTATTATAATTATTTTCTTCACAAGATACAGGAATGTGGTTCTGTAGGATCCAGCAGCCAGGATCTGGCCCTGTGTTTAACCAAAGCACACAAATATCTGGTAGAGGTCTACTTGGAATGGAGCACAATGAATCATTTAGCCACACATCACAAAGGAAACTCCTTCAGGCTCAGGAACTGCCTTTCCCAAGCTCCATCACAGCAGCCACCTGAGCATTTCTGCCTGGTGATTAAGATGCACTAGAGGATCTTTGCATCCTCAGAAACATATGTTGCCTCATCCCACAAATTAAGTTACACAAGTTTTTGTCTGCTTCCCCAATCTTGTATTTTTTCCACCCCAGGCTACTACACTGCCCTGATTTCATTCAGGTATTTAAATGCTTAAGCTTTGGGGAAGCCCTGATGCTGAGTGACTGGTGGGATAAACTGACCAGCCATCACGTGCAGGTGGGGTCCCTTACAGGACAGGGGCTGCTCTTGCCTGCCAAGCAGTAGCTAAGACCCTTGACAGAGACTTTTCCAAACTGCCTAAGACAGGAGCCAACATCTCACTCACAAAAGTGTCTTCTACCTGTTGTAGACCAAGTTTCACTGCAAGTCACTGGGAGTAAAAGAACTTGGATTTTGAAAATGTTATCCAGGATGTTCTGAGACTCCAGGTCATATGTTAACATGGTACCCCCTAGTGTCTGCAGTCAGTAGAGATGATACTAAAGCCATTGCAAAGCATCCTTCGTGTGAATAGTAAGGCCCTTCTCTTTGGCTTTTAAAGTCCTGGATCCCTTTCCTGATACCACTGTGCAGTTTGAATAGCAATTGTCTCAACTCTGTTTCAGGAAGTCATTTCACTGTCAACACTGTTAGGTCAGGAGTGCCTATTTATTTACACTGCTTGTTCCCTTGGTTGCGCCATCCATGCACAGTGTGCTTCCACAGAGCACAGCAAGTAGACAGTCTGAGCTCAGAGCTTTTCCTAGTTTTACCTCAGAATTAGAATTAAACTTTGGACAATCCTGTTTGACAAGTGGTTTGGAGGACTGAGATTCACAGTGTGATTATTGCTATATTAGTTTATGTACACATCTGTAGTAAATTTTTTGCTATCTCAGGTATTCTGCTGTTCTTTTTTGTTTGGCTGGGGGGGTGGTTAGTTTGGGGTTTTTTTTCTTTTTTTGGGGTGTATGTGATGGTTTTTGTTTTTCTGAGAGGGAGTTTCTGCTAAACGGTGTCCTTCTGCAAGCAAAATGGAGGCTGGCTTTAGACATGTCAGATATGTATAGTGAGTCAATGAGTGAGCCTGTTCATGGGAAGGTTTATAACTTGAAACCAGCAGTGGGTGGCTCTCTGTTAGCAGGCAAGTAGACCACTCACTATTAGTAGGAAAAGGATAAACAAGGAAGAACAGATCTGCTAACCTGAGCTTGCGAAGCTGTGCAATCACTTGGATGTGCTCCTCTGAAAGGTCCATGTTGTAAAGCACTAAGGAAACCAGACTGTCCTTCCACTGGGTCAGAAATCCTACGTCATTCAGCTGGATCCCAGAGAGATCAAGAGCTGCAAGGGAGGCCAAAGGCCGAAGCAATGTTTCCACATTTACCCCTTCGATCAAGCGGCCCAGGTTCAGGAAGCGCAAGCGGCTAAAGCCTTCAAAAGTAAAGTCCTTGACCAAGACCTGGCGAGTGGGGTTCACCAAACAGTCATCTTCACAGCCTCCAGGGTTCTCCTCCTCATAGAAGATATTACAGCAGCCAAAGAGGCTAAGGGAGATAAGTGTGTGGCTGAAGCTCACCAAGGTTTGCAGACTCTTGGCTGTCAGCTTCTCACAGTTAGTCAGGTAGAGTTCAACAAGATCCTGGAAGATGGGAAATTGAAGTTAGAAATATTTCACAGGTAGAGTGCCCACCCTGTTTGCTACACCACCTCCCACTGGGAGAGCCTGAGACCTTGTATCACCTTACTTGACCAGTGTCCCCATCCCATTCCCTCCATTGATTCTTGGAGCTGACAAGGGAGAAGCTGAGGTTCTCCCAAAGAAAATTTGGATGGTGAAGGATGGAGTCTTGGGAATCTCTGGGTGCCTGGGATTCTAGCTGGTGCCCATGCAGCAATGCTGCTGTGCAAAGTGGCAGCTGGGAGCTGTCAGTGCAATACCACCTGCTTCCTGATGGCCTCCAGGTCCTGGTCCTGCACAATCTGTTCCCGCAAGTGGATCCGAGCTAGCCTGGTGCTCCGGGGATCTGAGAACAGGGTGAAGAAGCTTTCATGGGGTTCAAAGATGCTGTCCGTCTTCACCAACTCCACGTACCTGCATTGGGGTAATGGCATTAGCACAGCACGACACAAAGGCTCTGCTACAGCTCTAGCACCTTCACTGGTTAGAAGAAAATGTGACCAAGTGTGTAAGCACACACACACTCCCTCCTAATCATCCAGAGTAGCCTTTGGAGTAATGGGAGCTGTCCTATTACCTCTTCTTGCACAGAACTAATGGTCCTTAGGAAAATCTCAGGCAAAGATTTGTGCAAGGTCGTGTGTGTATGTGAGCAAACTGGATTCTGGCAAGTACAGACTCCAAGATTTTTTTTTTCCCTAGCTGTTTAAAGCTAGTAATTTGATTTTTTTCACTTTTCAGAAAATTACCTGGCCAAAGTTCTCTGCCAGACTTTGTGGGCCGGAGTTCAGCCAAGAGAGACTGTGATAGCCAAATTATATAAATCCATGGAAACAGGTTGCTTTGTAAAGCTGTGGGAGCAGTAGCCTTAAAATTTAACATCTGTTAGCACTTTGCACTCTTCTTTCTCTGGTTTGAGAGCGAGCTTTAATGCTTCAGTGGTGGGAAATAGAAAGACTCCTTTATTGCTTACTGATGTTCTTGGAAGAAGCAGTGACTGTTTCACTCTGGGTTTACCTATGTGGAAATGGTGATTTCCACAGAAACTAGAATGATACATAGCAGTACATTAGTCCCTGGGGACACTTCCTTCTGAAGTTAATGCAAATCCTTATTTCTAATATGAGGATCAATTGGAAAAAAAAAAAAGCAGCCCTATGAATTCTTTCCCTTTTTTTTTCCCCCCCTTTCCCATCACTCTTTTTAGAGAACTATACTCCCCCTTCCCTGAGCTCCTGGCTTCTTCCCAAACCAGACAACAGCTTCTCCACAGGCCTGAAACGTACTCATTGACAAGTTTGTCACAAATCTCGCTTGGCAAGAAGATGTCAGGATGAAGCCGGAGAGTTTCATTGTCCAGTAGGTAGCAGAGAGTCCCCTCCAAGTTGCGAAGGCAGTAATCGGTGCACAAGGTCATTAGTGACTCGGGGCTATCGGATGCCATCTTGAGGGAAGTTATGGGAAGGGGAAGAGCAGAAGGAAGCTTTTGATTCAGTAGATCCTTTCCTCAAATGAAGTTCCAGGATGAATTTACAAGGACATCAGGACAGCTATAAGCAGAGGGGAAAAAAAGATGCATTGAGAAAGGCACATTGGCAAGTGTCCTGCAAAGCTGTTGTACCAGCAGAATGTTGATAGTTGTATTTACAGCCTGTCACTTGCTGACCTCAAAAGAACCTGCAGCAGTTTGGCCTCTCTGGCAGTATGGCTTTAATTCCTTGGTATCCCCAGCCCCAGGGAACCCTGTGGGAATGAGTTAACATGAAACATGTTTGGAAATGAGGCTACGCAGCAAAAAATGTTGCCTCATTGCAGGGGTTATCTGGCTGACAAAGGCCCTCTGAAAGGGAAGTGGCAGAAACCACATTGCTTGGTTTCCTTCAGAGTGGGTTGGATAAACCACCAGAAAATTTACTGTTGGGACAGTCCTTTGTATGGCCCCAGTGGGATCTGGTGGCCCTGCATCTTGTGCCTGTAATTCTGTTTGCCACTATTCCAAGTGAAGTTTCATGTTCAAGCTGAATGTTTCTCTCTAGCACCAAGCCAGAAGCTTCACGTAAGTCCTTGAACTAGACTGTGAAGTGGATCAGAAGCCACAGAGAAACATACAGACTGGTTTGGCTTCCCTTTGAGTGCAGCGTAAAGCAAGGTTTATGCATGTGCTGGACATCTATACATCCAGCTCCCTGGGACGGACTCACCCAAACCATTCCACATCTGTCACAAAAAAGTATGAGTGACTAACCTGGAAAAAGGCAAGACACTTTTGCCCTTCTTTGGTTTTAGTACAGGATAAAGAGGGATGAGCAAGGCAAACTGGGGGAAGCTATTCCTGTTTATTTTCTTATTTGAAAAAAATCTCATGGCTCTAGTATTAGGACTCACTCACTGGCACTGAAGGATGGCTTGCTGGAGCCTTGGGGGTATTTAGAAGAAGGGACTGAAGACCAACAATGCCACTTCACTTTCAAAGGGTCAAATCACATTAGAAGCAACCCTAATGTGAACTCTTCTATATATTTCCATGGACGCACAAAAATTGTGTTGAAATGTTTATTTTTGATGTAAAACCTGTGTCTTATCAGTACGTATGTCCCTGCTGGCAGTGAGAACATCAGTGGAGTCAGTTGTTCTCTGTGCCGCAGCTGAGCAGCCATTGCTGGGGAAGTTGTTGCAAAATGTCCTTAACTATATTCTGTTTCTGATCTTTATCCTGCAGCTGCGAAGACTGGGACACTTGTCTGTGTCTCCAGCTCTCTGATTCTCTAAAACCTCTGGTGGTCTCTCTTTCCTTCATTCCTACCGTATCAATACAGGGTGGAAAAGTTTTTTAACTCCCTTTCCTCACCTTAATTGCTATCCCCAAAGGCACCTAGGGTGGATCAAGCACCTTCCCTCCTCCCCCTTCAGATGCTCTGTTCAGCCACTGCCTGGGCCATGATACCTGTACGAAAGATCAGTTAAGGCTGTGGATGAGGTAACTTTTCAAATTCGGGCACCAAACGGTTGCTGTGGGTGACAGCAGGACAGCTGTGACCGAGACTTCTGATCCCTCCCTGTGCTGCAGAATGGATTTCCATGCAAATATGAAGGCAGCACAAGTTGGAAATCAAAGCTCTTTTCTTCCTTCCATGTTCTGAGTGCATGCTTCAGCACAAGGGTCAAAGAGTTGGCCAAGGAATTAACCCAACACAGAAAGGAGCCTCTCAATAAGCAAGTGGAGATCGGCAGAACTGCTCCTCGCTCAGCAATGGAGGAACAGCCACGCTGGATCACTCCTGTGGTACACTCACCTCATCTCCCTGGGCCAAATCTCACTCTAGCGTAAGTGGACAAAACCTTACTGGCAGAAGCAGGCACTGGTGCTGAACTTGTCTTTTGGCTTTACTTGAATTTGATCAATAGTTTCTCCTTGCTATAAGTATCTTTGGGAACTATACCTGCAGGCAACCTGCAGGATCATGTTCCGATCCCAAACTCCTTCTGACCCACTGTGTTCTGACCTACAACTTTCAACAGCCTTTCCAGTGGGGATCTCAGGTTCTCTGCTGGTTTTGGCTTAGGAGGCAAAAGGTCTCCAAGCAAAAGCAGATGCTGAGGAAAAAAAACAAACCCAAAAACTCAGCAATCACAAAGATTGTACGTAACATCCTGATCCGAGATAGTTTAAAGGGTGTAACCTGCTCTCTGGGTCACTGAGTCCTGAGCTGGGGTCACAATACCATAAAACTGTGACTTCTCAAGGGTGCTACGACAGCTCAGAGACCTTTGAGATGCATGTGGTACAAACAATGAAAATGAGTAAAATGGTGGGTCTTCAATTTTGAAAAAGAAGGAAATCCATAATCCACAGCCATCTCCTTCATAGTTAAGTCAGGAGAGAAGTCGAGGATGAAATGGGCCACTGAGTGCAGAGTATCGTCTCACTGGCTGTGAGGTCCTGGCTAAGGGAATGCAGGTGGAAGGAAGCTGTCCTGTGCTCTGCACTGTGTCTGCTTTGGAGATGAATCTCCTTTACCTCCAGAACGAGTCCCTCTTGCAGATTTTGCCTGAAGCTTGCTTGAGAGAATCTTTCCAGAAAGGCAAGATCAACAGGAAGACCTGAACCAGTCGGGAAACGTGTTCTGCTATCCCTACCAGTTGCTCTGTGCCATCAGACAGGAGGTCTCAGCAGCCAGTGTTCTTCCGCTGTTTACTACAGATGGCTAGAGAACTCGAAAACAAATTCCCATTGACAATCTATTATCACGTGCAGCTGGAAACGGCCAGTGCTTGGGACTTGTCCAAGCAGCTTAGAGCACTAAAGGGCAAGAACTGCCTTCCTGTGGCTCTGACAATCCTCTATTTCCCCCTCTGCTGAGACCAGCACAATGTAGCCGGTTGATCCTAGCCCTGGAGAAATCAGCTGCCCTTTAACTTCTGAGCTCCCCGTGATCCACCAACAAAATCCCATACAGAAGGTTAATATAGAGAAAAGTGGTTAAACCATATCACTAAAATAACACCAAAGCAAAGCATTCATCCTCATGATTTATTAGGGATATGTGAGTAGCACCCAGAGCTGCTGCTGTGACCTTTTCTACAGGACACGATACAAGCTAGTCTCTCCCTCCTCAGTTAGACTCAAGACATGAGGTGTGGGCAGGGGGAGATAGAAGTAAGTGTGTCAATAGCTGCACTGATCAATATTGTCTCTAGTTATAAGCTCAGTGTGTTGATAAAAATAAATGAACTAGAAATGCTGACAAATCATTAACATTTGCCTAATCATTATCCTCAGGCAGCTTTCCACAGGCAATAGATGAGCAAGCTGCCTGCCTAGCAGACTGTCACCAGTGCTTTCCAATGATGGGCAATGAGCTGTCTAGTGCATGTGTGTTTTTGAAGGGTCAAAGACAGATATGTGAAACATGCCGAAAATTCAAGTGCAAGAATCGAAAAGTGGCTAGAACTACAGCTGCCAATATTTTTTCCAATTTATTTCTCTAATAGATTTGCCTCCATCTTAATGCACGAAGTAATCGAGTCCCTTGGAGACACAGGAGTAGTCATATAAAAGCCTGTATATCCAACTACCCCCAGAAGCAGCCCTCTCTGTGGAGTAACAGCACCTTCCCACCATCCATAGACCCAAAGGATGCCGCAGTACATGCAGCTTTACTCTCCCTCATCACCAGCTTTCCAGGTCCTGCCAGCCCCTTTGGCAAATATTGCTTATTTCTAGGCTACATCCGTATTGTTACGGCATTTCAGGCTGCGCTGGCATGCGAGACTTGGGACCGGTCTTGGCGCTCCTGAGGCTGCCCATGCCAGTATTCTCTACCTTGGACTTCAGACCGATCTTCTCTCCCAGTCTCTCTCTCTCTCCAGGCGGCTGCCCAAAGCCAAGCCTGACTCACCATGGCTCCACGCCAACAATATAACGTTTATGCTGTTGCTACAAAAATGACTGGCAAAGCTGACTTTTCCAGCATCAGGGACTTGTCCAAGGAGAGGGCAAACAATACGCACTGACGTGAACCCCTTACAGCGACTTTAGAATAACAAATTTAATGTAAATGCAGAGTTTGGCACAGGTTACATTTTGAAGGAAAACTGCAGTGTCATTTTAGCTGGCATCTTGCAACTGCACATCACTGTCTTTTTATTAATTGATGGATCATCGCAGCTTGTGCGGGGAAATACCGTCCCTGCCTTACAGCAGGGAAACTGAAGTAAGAGTAGCTTGAACTACTCTGTGGCCCAGCAAAGCCTGCAATTTCCAAACTTGTTGGCCTGCTGAGTCCGACATCGCAAATGAAGTGACTGGTGCTAACCAAGAAACACGCTGATCTTTGTACCTGCCTGCAGTAAAAACGCTCCTTTGGCTCACTGAATCGTACCGCGGACTTTCTTTCCAAAAGGTCACCTGCCCAAGAGGACGCTCCCGGGAGCCCCTGGGTTACCGCTCCCCGGGCACTGGGGATCCGCCACCGCTGGACCGCAACGGTCCCCGACAGCCCCGAGAGCCCTTTTTGTCCGGTCACCAACCCAAACCCTCCCTCGCTCCCCCGGCACGGGGCGCCGGTCCCGCTCCGTGGGAGCCACTTTCCGTTCCCGAGGCCCTCGGAGGTCACCTCGCCTGCCAGCGCCGGGGCTGCTCCCGGCCGGGCTGCCGCGGCCCAGGGCCCTGCCCGGCGGAGCCCGGCTGCTCCCGGTACTCCCGGGGAGGGGACGCGGGGCCTCGCCGGGGAGCACCGGCCGGCGCTGCCGGGGGCGGCGGTTCCGCGGGGGGCGGCGCTGCCCTCCCCGTCCCTCGGCAGGCAGGCCCGGTGCCCCCCGGGGAGGGCGAGCCCCGCGGGTCGGATTGAGGGGGACACACACACACACACGCCGGCACTCACCTGGCGCCAAGCCCCCGCCCGGCGCGGCGGAATGGGGGGGGGGCGGCGGGAGTCCCGGCTGGTGCCGGCGCCGCTCGCCGGGGCGGGCAGGGGGTCCGCGTCCTCCTCGGGCCCGCTCCCCCCGCCGCGGCCTCCGCTGTCAACAAACCCCGCCGTCACTTCCGCCAGCCGGGCCGCCCGCACCGGAAGCGCCGCCGCTTTCCCCCTCCGGAAACACCGGCCAGCCCGGAACGCTCGGGCCGTGCCCGCCGTCCCCTCCCGGGTTACCCGCCGGGACACCCCCCCCGCCGGTCCCGACCCTCCCTCACACGCCGTGACCTCACGGCCTGCCGCAAGCGGTGACCTGACGTCACGAGGCGCGGCGGCGGTGACTTCACGGGCAGCGGCGCCGACAGCGCGGTGCTGCTGCGGGATGTCACGGCGCGGCTCAGAGCGCGAAGCCGCCACCACGCGAGGGCTCCTTTGCCGGCCGCATCCCGGCAAGGGCCTCCCCGGGGCTCCTCACGTCGCCGGGGCTCCAGACCCCCGCGCCTCCCTCCCTTTCGCTGAGGGGACGCCGTTATTCGCCATTGCCGGCTGCCGTTTGCACGGGCCGTAGGCACCAGGGTTTGTCTGGGAGAGCGCGACCGCCTCCGGGCTTCCCTCAGGGCTGCGACGGCCAGCGGGGCCAGGCGACCGGGGGTCGGGGGGTGTCGGAGAGGGGGGTCTCTTCCGAGGCGGGCAGCGCAGGCAGCTGTAAGCGCTGCTGACGCTTGGTGTGTGCGGAGGGGGGGCCCAGCCCTCTGTCCCGCCAGGTCCCGGGTGGGAGCGTGGTGCCGTGACAGGGCACAACCCGCCGCCTGGCCCAGCCTCCCCCCCCCCCCCCGCCCCCGCAGCAGGTCGGTGCTCCGGGACCGGCCCGGGGTGAGAAAAGCGGCGGGCAGCGACCGGGCTCATCGCCCCGCCCCTATCGGAGGGGGGCGGAGCCACTGTCTGTGGGGGGGGTGGGCGTGGTCTATACGAACCCCGCCCACTCCCCCCGCGGGCAGGGTTTCCAGTCGGAGCGTTTATGCGGCGCGCGGGGAAGGGGCGCGGGGGCCGCCATGTCGCGGTTGCACCAGAGCAGGTCGGTGTTGGGGCCCTTTCCCCTGCGGGGGCGAGGAGGGGGAGTGGGTGTAGGGCTTTCTGGGGTCGGGGGGTGCCGGTAACCAATGTTGTGACGGTCGCGGCTCCGTTCCCCTCAGGATCGCGGATTTCCAGGAGGTGCTCGGCGAACCCACGGTGGCTCTGACCAAGCTCCGCGACCTCTGCTTCAGCGGTGAGCCGCCCCGGGGAGGTGTGGGGACCGGACCCGGCCTGGGCGAGGAGGGCGCAGGGCACGGCCCTCGGCCCCTGGCGCTGCCCCCCGCGGGGCTCGGGGCGCCTGAAGGCGCAGAGGCGGGCTGTCAGGCCCCAGGGCGTCCGAGGGCTGAAGGCCGCCTCAGCTCCCGCAAGTGCTCCCCGCCTAGAGCTGTTGTGGGGCGGCGGGTGTTGGAAACCCGAGGCCGGCGGGTGCGTTTTCAAGCCCAAGCTCCATCAGGCCGCAGCGGTCCCCACCCGGCCTTTGAGCACAGCCGCAAACTTACAGGCAAACCTTTCTTCCCCCCCCCGCCGCCGCTCTCCAAGATGGTTGTGGGTTTCGTTGCTTCAGCTGTGCCCTGTCCATCGCCTGCACGGTCCCCAGCTTTCTGCTTCCAAGGCCTGCCGCAGGTACCTTCCCCCCGTGGGAGGCACCGGCAAGTTTGGCACCCGGTGTAACCCCTATAGCGTTCCTGTGAAAACTTCTTGCCCCCTGGGGAGGAAAAGTGCTGCCTTGCCTGTTTGTGTGGTGACGTTAGCAAACCGCGGTGAGGAGACTGGGGCTAACGTAGTTATTTCTCTGCCCGATATTCCACAGGAATTCCCTTTGATGGTGGGCTGCGCTGCCTGTGCTGGAAGGTGGGTTTTGCTTGGGCTGCTTTTGTTTCTTGTGAGTGATGCTTTGGGTTGCTTAGGTACACGCTATTTTGGGGCACTTAAAATTGTAAACAGTAAAAATCCAGAGCTTAAAAGCCACTCAAAATCATCAGTAATTTGTGGAGATCAGCACTGGCACAGTTGCAGGAACATTTACTGACACAGGACAGCCATCGCGTTGGATGATAGAAAGTGGCTGTCTGCTCTTTGCATGAGAGCAGCCCTCAGTATTAAGCTAGGAGTGCATTTTGGTCAGGTTAACTATTGATTAATCCTGCAAATAGGTCTATGTTGAAAACCAGTCCCCAAAATACTCCTGACTGTCACTTGGCAAAGTACTAGGCTTTCTGGAGAAAGCTCCCAGTATTTTCAAAGAGTCAGTTCTAGCCACTGTGTTTGGTTTGCTCATCTTACAGGTATATCAGCCCATTCTCCAAATGCTAATTTGTGTGCATCTGTCTTCTGTGCAGATACTCCTGAACTACCTCCCTTTAGAGAAATCCTTATGGAGCTCTTTGCTGAAGAAACAGAGGTGAGAACATTGGTACTTGCCTCTTTATTTCTAATGATATCTGTGGAGAAGGAGAACAGTTCCTTAAATAATTAAGTACCTTCATAAAATGAATTGTTCTTGTGTGGAATGCACTGTTCTGTAGACTGTCTGGGGGATTGACCTCTTCAGCTAAACTCAGCTGAAGAGAAAATCAAATGCCTTATGGCTGAGCAGGGTGGTACAGAGAGATCTATTTGAAGTCAGTCTGGGTTCTTACGTTGACTTAATCTTCTGCTTCATTGCAAATTCCCCTTTTCTTCCTTTAAGGGATCTGTATTCCCAGTTCCTAAAGGAAATGATTATCCAGCCTGGGATCGCCAAAGCCAACCTGGGCGTTTCAAGGGAAGACGTGACCTTAGAAGATCACGTAAGTGCTGTTAAGCCTTTGTGTTGCAGAAAATTCCCCAGAGCTATAAACTGTTGTTCTGGAGTCTGGACCCCTGGACTGCTCTTGGCTCTGTTCTCAACTGTTTTTCCCTGCTAGCAGGAGGTACAGCCTGGCACTTCTGTCTTACTAGCCTTCACTGTGAATTATTAGGAAAGCACCAGTAGTTCTGAACAGAGCTCTTTTCTTTCCCTTCTCCCCTCCTTTGGGGCTAGCTGCCCAGGCTATGGGTCTTCTAGGGAAAGGGGGAAAGGGAGAGGCTCAGAAGAGGTACCTCTAGCAAAGAGACACTGTGGTAGGAAGTCAGGTCCCTGAGTGGACTTGGAGCGGGCTAATTGGAACAGAGGATATAGAAGAGGCAGGAGAGTCAAGTTGGACAGTGGCATGGAAGGCAGGAGACTCCATTTATTTCTAGTTGTGCTACTGGCTTTTTTTTTTTTTTTAAATTCACTATTTCCTGCATCCCTTGGCTTTTCCCTTCTCTGAAAGCGCTGTTAAGAGTGTGTGTGTTGGGGGAGGGAATGAAGTAACTGATCAGAAGAGACTGTAAAATGATACAGCTGCTTCCATGACTGGTCTTGAACGTTAACTTCTCTGCTAGCATAGTTATCTGTGCTGCTGTGATCTCTGGAGGCTTTGGTGCTGTAAAACTAGTGTGTTTGTAAAACTCCACGCGCACGTTGGCAGGTTACAGTGATCTTTGGATCTCTTGGAACATTGCTTTTTCTGTTTTGTTTTTTTGTTTGTTTTGTTTTTTTCTTCTCTCGGTTAGTTGTTAACTTTGCATGGATCTTGATGTGGAGAGAGGAAAGTGTGTGTGTGGAGAGGTAGTTAAGTTTGTCATATTGGAAAACTGGTCAGATACAGGATAGGTTGTTTGTAGTAGTATGTGTTTCCTTTTTCCTAGGCACAATGGTGGTGCTTAATCAGCCTTCTCAGAGTTAAGATAGAGGAGGGTATTTGTAACTAATAACCACAATGCCTAAGTACTCTGTGAGTGGGTAACTCTTACTCTAAGTACAGAGACCATCTCTGTTGTACAGGTTGGAGCTGCAATCAGGAATCTTATTGACACAGGACAAGATACCTGATTTGGGAACAAAGTTATTAAGAGGCAGGTGAAGAGGCATTGGAAATGTTGGCTTCTGCCTCTCTAAGTGAACCTGCATGCTCACTTGTTTCACAAACTCTGATCTACTTCCTGCATACTGTGTGAAGAAACAACAGTAAACGTAGCTAGTGAGAGAAAAAGATTAAACCTGATGTGCTAGGAGTGTGCTGGTACTAGATGACAGAGGGACAGAAGAAATGTTAGATTGGTGTATGTTTACTGAGGATTTTGATACATGTGAAACATGCTTGTTCTGTTTCTGTTGTTTATTTCTTTAGCCCCTCAATCCAAACCCAGACAGTCGATGGAATACTTACTTCAAGGATAACGAAGTGCTTCTCCAGATAGACAAAGATGTCAGGTGTGTGAGGCATAATGAAACCGAGGGGTTTGGTTAACACATTGTACTTTGAAAACAAAGTTTAATATTAAACTGAGCCTCCCATTCAACATGGGGCATGTACTTCCTTCTTCTTATGCCTGATTTCCTTCTGTATCCATCCTAGGAGGCTGTACCCTGACATGGCATTCTTCCAGCGCCCAACGGACTACCCCTGCCTTTTAATTCTGGACCCTCAAAATGAGTTTGAGACGCTGCGCAAGCGGGTGGAGCAGACCACACTCAAGTCACAGACAGTGGCGCGAAACCGCAGCGGGGTTACAAATGTGAGATCTAGGTGGGGGCTGTCTGGGGGGCAAGGCGTCTTAGCTGATAAGGGGAAGGCTGTTTCTTGGGCTTTTTTCTGTTTCACTTTCTGCTTGTGCAGTGGAATTAAGCAAATATCGCAGCAGATACTTTGCATTCTGGTGGCTAGACACCTTTGTAGAACCAGTTGACGTGCCTGACAGTTAGTAGGGAATTATAGGTGTATTTAATTTTAAGGATTATTTTTTCCTGACTTCTGGTGGAAGTTGGAGTTGCAGGAAGATGTGAGTATTTTATGCTTGACATGTGCCTTTCCATACGGGAACAAAACACTGAAGGGTTAATTTATTGAAGTTGAATTTAGGCAGTCTTCCACAACTGGATCTTATAAACCTGCAGTTAGGAAAAGAGCTGGGTATCTGCTGAAATGTGTGTTCTCTCTTTCCTCCTTCATGAGCGTTACAGTACAAGCACCACATGCTGTTGCGGAAGGTGGTTTGCTACCATAACAGATCTATCCTTTTCCTCATACCACTAACAAAGAAGTGGAACTGCTGTGGTTTCTTACTGCATGGGATCAGGTGGTGCAATGATTCAGGGGAACTGTCTGTTGCTGCACAGACTGCTTTGCTCTTCAGGGATAGCCAGCACTAGGACTTCAGTGCCTTTGTGCTTACTAAGTTGCTTGCCTTGGTTTATGTGAACACATGCCTGCTTGGTGTAAGCTGTCCAAATCTTTTGGGGGGCTATGTGTATTTAAAAGCCAAGCTTGTCACGTGTACAAAACTATCTGTGCCAGTTGGTTATCCTGAATCAGCCCTAGTCTTGCCTTGCTCTTCAGGTGAGCTCCCCTCTTAAAACAACTCCTAATTCTCTGAGCGAGTACGAAGTTCTGCCTAATGGCTGTGAAGCTCACTGGGAAGTGGTGGAGCGAATCTTGTTCATCTATGCCAAGCTGAACCCTGGGATAGCGTATGTTCAGGGGATGAATGAAATCGTGGGGCCTCTTTACTACACCTTTGCTACAGATCCCAACAGTGAATGGAAAGGTGAGAGACTCTTTTGGCCGCTCAGTAATGGCTGTCATATTGCATGCTCTCTGCATAATGAACTGTTTTGGGAATGAGACTCTCTTCAAACAACTGTCTTTTGACTGATCAGGGCCAAAAAGCAAATACAGCAAGAGATGAGGAGTTTTGGGGACCATAGCAAATTGATAGAAACTGAGTGGGCTCTGGGTGGTGAGGACATGGGAAGTGAAGATTTTTGAGGGGGTTTTGTTTGTTTTGCATGGATCTAAGTTGCACTTTGTGAAACTTGAAATCCTTTTAGAAGCTCTCGTTTGCTCGTACTATATATAACCTGGTAAGAAAAGAATGGAATGGGAGTACTTTGCTTATTGCTTCTACTTCACAGGAGCTCCGAGGGTGTGTGCTGATGGCAGGGAGAGCAGATGATGTTCTTGGGCATAGATAACTTGTTTGTGACCTGATGTCATGAAGACCTCGTGTTGCACACAGGGGCTGTATCTGCAGTGGCTCTGTAGATATTTCTAGTTTAAAAAAAAAAAAAAAAAAAAGGTGTCTAGTCTTGTCCCAGACCAGGGAAGCCAAGATATTGTGGGATCTGCTACTTGAATCCAGTACAGCAACCAAATTATGGAGCAAAACCAGTTCTAAGTCTGTGTGCCTCTGTCAGTCATGCTTCCTCTATTCCCCCACCATTTTTAATTTTTTTTTTTTTTTCAGAACATGCTGAAGCAGACACATTTTTCTGCTTTACCAATCTAATGGCTGAAATTCGGGACAACTTCATTAAGAGCCTGGATGATTCTCAGTGTGGTATCACCTACAAAATGGAGAAGGTCTATTCCACCCTGAAGGAAAAGGATGTGGAGCTGTATTTGAAATTGGTGAGGAGCTAGGTGTTTCTCTGAGTCTCGGTTGGAATGCAAGGAGTGGAGCTTAATAGTGCATTTAAATGTCAACCAATTTTGTTAAACTGTTACTGTGCTTTAATAGAAAGGTTGAGAGAGTGTATGAAGGGCTTTGCCTATGGGGCATAGAGGCTCTTTTATCTATGAGCTGAAATGACCTCTCCTTGGAGTAAGCCTAGAGCGAGCTGACACAGCAAGGCTTTCCTCCTGCCTGACTGTGAAAGCAAACAATAGCTGTTGCAAAGCTGCCAGCTGTGAGTCCGAAGTGACTTGGCCACAATCCCTGGTCACCTGGGTTGTGGCTTAGTTAGGAGCTGGAGTCTTTGCTCTCTTCTAGTCATCAGGCAAAACATGAGTTTCACTGTAGAGTTTCTTGGAATTTGAGGTTACAGGAATTGTGTGTCTGTCCTTAAGAACAAAAAAAAAACCAGCCCCCACTCCATGCACACACTTCTGTTGCCACTGGTTGCCCTGACAGCGCTAACTTAAACTGCATGGAGATCATTCTAGAAGTAAAGTGAAATCCAGCAGGCTGGACCATCCCACCCACCTAATTCTATCATTCTCCGTCATCCAGGGGTCTCTGAGTGCCTTGGGTTGGTGTGAGTTTTGTAGAACGTGCAGAAAGCAGCTTTTGTTGAAAACAAAAGTCTGTTTGGTTTAAAAGTCCAAGGAGAATTTGGAAGGGAAAGCTGTTCTTGTTACTCCAGCCTTCACCAAATCACACTGAGATTTTTTCTGTGTTTGGAAAAATCAGGATATATTTCTTTTATAATCCAAAAGATGGTTTGTCAGCACAGTGACATGACCCACGGTGTTGGCTGGTGGCTGATGTAGTGGGGAGAAAATAGACTGCTTACAGTTTGGCTGGCAGGAAATGGTCTTGGCCATGTAGCAGCTGGTCCTTAAGAATATCATCAGGATCCTGAACTCGTTTGACCTTGATTAAACTTATGGTCCCTTGGATTTAACAGCAGAAAACAAGAAAGCTTCAGGCTAGGAGCGCTTACAGTATGTTTTACCGACCATCAGTGCGAACTCTGTTCCATCTTTGTTTCTTTTTGTGAATAGTAAACCTTTTGATAAGTACAGGGCTTCTGGAAAGGAGAGGAAATCCTGACAAAACAGTGCCTCTGCTAGAGGGGGAGGGCTGTGGCTTTGCAGATAAAATGTTATTCAAATGGGAACATTAAAATTACTTGGCAAGTTTAACGGAACTAACACAAATAGTGCTTTTAGGAAAAAAAGTGTCCTTTACTCCATGTTGTGGACAGAGGAGCATTTTCTGGCTTGTAGGCATGGAGCATGGCTGCATTTAAAATCTCTCCCAGTCTAGCTTGAATGTGAGAGTCTTCAAAGGAGGCAGTGGGTTTGCTGATGTTGCAGTATGAGTTGGCAGCTTAGAGCAATATCAGGGTAGAGATGGGGATGGAAACATGGGGTGCATCTCTTGTAGGGAACTGGCCGAAAGCACGTATTCATTCTTTGCCTGGTGCATGTCTGACAGCAAGAACAGAACATCAAACCCCAGTTCTTTGCCTTCCGCTGGCTGACGCTGCTCTTGTCCCAAGAGTTCCTGCTGCCAGATGTCATCCGTATCTGGGACTCCCTCTTTGCTGATGATAAGCGGTTTGATTTTCTTCTGCTCGTCTGTTGTGCCATGTTGACGTAAGTACAGAGGTAGTCTTCCTGCTCTTTTCTTTCCATCCTTTATCTAAATCCGTGGATCCACGAGTCTTCTGTAGGCATGTGTCAAGGCATCTGGTGAATAGGTTAGTCACTTGTTATAGTGGTAACAAAAGCATTTTCAAAAGCCTCTATAAGGGCACAGTGTAGTCTGTTTTTAAAGCTCCTCTGTAAAGAGTCAAAAGTAGTTGGAATAATTTCCATCTTTCAGACTAATCCGGGATCAGTTGCTGGAAGGAGACTTCACTCTGAACATGAGGCTGCTGCAGGTAAGGATTAAATATAGTTGGCATAGGGAGTAATTTGAGGAGTCTTGAAATAGTACTGTGAGAGAGGATGATAGTAGGGGTATGCCTGGCTGAAGAGAAGTACCAGATTTCTGATGGTTGCATGCAGAAAAATCTTAAGGTGGATCTTGCAGCATGCTCATTACTGGAAGTATGAATCTCTGCATGCTGTGGTCCCTACCACCAACTGGGAAACTGAACTCATGACAAATGACTGCTTTAACTTCCTTGGTGGTGGTGTCTCTGCTCTCTGTGCTGCTAACCAGGTTTTCACTTCCACATGTAGAAAGTGGCTGTACACTTTCTGTTTTGTCATCCTAGCTCTGTATGGATCTCTTCTCCTTCCTCCCCCTTTTTAGTGCTACAGTAGCAGTGGGCCCTATTTCAGAGAGTAATATTCTTTCTCTGATCTTCTGTTGGTGGGGCACAGTGCTGCTGTCTGGAGCCCAGCATTGTGATTAAAGTAAAGCCACCTTTTGCTTGTGTACCCATTCTGGCCTACAGAGAAATTGTCATAGACTAGAGACTTTTAATGTCTCTTGGTTTGGGGGGAAAAAAAAAAAAAATCAATATTTTCCAGCAAAGATGTGAAACTCTGTGTAACAGTATTAAATTTAGTGGCTGGAGGCTTTTGTTTAGTTCTGAGATCTGTGAGAGCCCGTGGTTGAGAACACCTGCACTGCACAGTAGGAAATATCTGATTCTGCCAGTTCCTGCTTTGGGCTGTGCAAGATACTGGCTTTGATAAGGCTTTCTGGCATGAAGGTAGCCCTTGTAGCAGGCCAGCTTACTGTACCCTTGGAGGACAAATTAAAAAAAAAAAAACAAACCAACTCTCTTGAAGGGTATTGAGGCTCGATCAGTTACAAAACAGGAAACTGTGAGCTGTTAAGGGAGTAACTGAATACGGCCGAATGTTATAATAGGCCAAGAATACTGTTGTCAAGGTTTGCCCTGCTTAAGTGAAACAGTGTGTACAAGAAACCCTAGGTAGTCACCTGTGTCACTTTGTTTCTTTGACACAGGATTATCCTATCTCTGACGTTCATCTGATTTTGAAGAAGGCAAAGGAACTTCAAGATTCCAAATAGTCCACGAGCCTAACAAAAGATGTCAGAGAAACTGTATGGCAGTGGATCCCAGGAGATGCCCCCATGCAGTGTGGTGCGTTAAAGCTCCTAGCGGTCTCTGCAGGACTTCAGGTTTCGTGTTTGGGCTACTGGCCACCTTGAAGACTTCCTTCTACTCTATTTATTAGGTCAAGGACTGATTACTTCCCCATCTACTTGGGTCCTGCACTCCAGATTCTTTCAAGTCTCAAATGCCTCTGTGCTGCCAAAAGCAGTTCTTTGTATCTTTTTTTAATGACTTAAGTTTGGGGAGAAAGAAACAATCTGTCTGCATATCCCTGAAGGAATGGAGTCCTGTATGATGGAAGTAACACTTGGAGTAACTTCTAATGGGGAAGGGACAAGCTGCAGTCCAGTGGATTTTGGTGGGTGAGTATAGAAGGATCTTCCTCCTGTGAATAGAATGTATTGCGATGAAGTCACGCATCCTGCCATTCAAGTAGCTTCTGGATTCTCCTCCCCTGTGTCTGCACTTGGCCATCCCTGGGGTGTGCAAAGAAGACTGCATCAGTTTCTGGGGATTGTCATCTGACATCTGGCAGTTTGGACCCCTTTGCCTGGGAAAGAGACCTTGAGAAGCTGAGATGGGAGGAGACGATTACAGCTGGTGGCTTTGTGCACTGCAACTGCCTGAATCCAGAATCGCCTTATCAACAAGGTGTCCTTGAAAGCAAGACTGTGGTGGTTTTAATCAATGAGTGAAGTGCAGTTTGAAGTCAAGCCTTATTATGCACAGCCTTAGAGCAGGAGCTTGTTGCTGCAGGGAGGCCTCACGCTGCTTTCCTTGCTCTGAACTGGAGCATATCCAGCTACAGTCAGGATTCTGAAATACAAGAAATGGGCATCTAGTCACCTGCAATGAAGACAGCCGTATTTAGGGGCTTATACAGGCATGGCACTGGGGTTTTCTGCCTCAGTGGCCTGCATAATATTACCCTGCAGAAGCTCTGGTCATAGTAACCTTGATGTTGTCTCATCGTACTTCTTGCCAGGAAGAGACATGGTACAGGTCTGACCTCCAAGTAAGAGTCCTTTTCTGGTGTCATCCAGTGGGCATACAAGCATTTGTCATTAGCTGACTGCTGGGGCTGATCCACTTTTCTGTGTACCAGTCCTGTTGGAGTCACATTTCTGAGTTAGACACTTGTCCCTCCTGAGAGGGAAACTGCTGCACTTCAAATACAGTGGAGCAGGCTCAGGTTGAACATCAGCTAAGACAAACTACGGAGAGAACTGCTAACGTGCTGGCAGCGTCAAGCTGATCAGAAACCTTAATCCTCAGAGGGAGAAACTGCTAGCAGCCAGGTGCTTGGGTGGTGCAGAAGCTCTTGAGTGAACACTAATCCAGCATGCTTTTCCCTTTCTTTCTGTGCTGTGCTGGCTCACCTCTGCATAGCTCTTTGACACTGCAGTTTTCGGTATTTATGGGTATCGATTTGTTAAAGGTCAGTCGTCTTTGTAAGATCTGCTTAAGCTGCTGATGGCCTAGAATCGCCCTAGCAGGAGGGATGTGGTCAGCCTTCAGCTTATTTCCTTCACTAAAGGCTGGTTCTTTACACGCTACTGTAATTCTCACAAAGGTGTGTGGGGAGACTGGAGGACAGGTTGATGCATGTACCTATGTTCTTATTGGCAATCCCAAGCAATCTCTGCCTCTTCAGAAGATGCTTGAGTAACACTGGTGCAGCCAGGTGTTGCTGCTGTGGTGGAGCAAGAGCAACTGAAGACTTAAAACAATCTGTAATTAATACCTGTGGCTAATGGTATCCCTCTCTGCTGCAATCCTTTCTAGAGGGTAGAGTTTTCCTCAAAGAAATATGGAACTGATAGACCAGGACAGCTGTGTGATGAAGCATCCTGTCTGCTCTAACTACTGGATGGATGTTCTTTCTGCCTTGTATCACTGAGCTATTCCAGGTAGTGTCATGGCCTGAGCTCTTGGGCACCCTGCACTAGAGAGGCCAGTAGTCAGACCTCGTGTGGCCAAATGGCTAGCTGGTAGGCACAAATGTAGAACCGGAGGGTCAAACGCTTAGGCAGAATTGGACCTCCTCCAAACACTTCTGCCTCAGAACTGCTCTAAATACTGTTGTAGCTCTCTCACATTCCATGTACAACCTCCCTGAATACCTGGGCTGTTCATTTTGGGTCCCCCTGGCAAATGCAGGGTTCCCTTATGCTGTATTTTCTCACTGCTTAACAGGAGCATCCATGAGGGTTCCTGCTCTGAATAGCTAGAAGCCTCCTTAAAATAGCCTGAGGAGGCAGCAGGCAAATTGGGATTTAAGCATTACTTGTAGATGAACTTCTGCTTGTTTTCAGAGTAGTGTTTGGGTAGTGAGGTTGACCTGCAGTGGAGTTGCCCAGCTCTGAGTGAGGTGCTGGTCTGTAGTGTTACAAATGCTCGAGGAAGACAGCGGGGAGGTGGCTAATCGAGTAGCAGTGCAGGTGGCTGTCTGCGTATGGGTGTCGTGCTGCCTTTTCCCTTCCGAAGTGCTGAAGGGTTTACATTATGCCATCTTGCTTCTCTTTAGGGTGTGACAGGAAATGCTTTTAAAAGGAGTCTGCAGTGGTTTAATGGGATGCAATGAGAGCTTTGCTGCTGGGAAGGTTCTCTGGGATAAATTCTCTAGCTTATCCAGACTATGGCTGCTAAACTGATTGAGTCCTTCTTTGGGGAGAACTTGTAACAACTTCGATACACCTAGGCAAGCTGCTTCCTACATGAAAAGCTGTTTTATATTCCTCCTTAGCACCTCCTGTGTGGTAGGACTTATGCTGTTGAAAAGGGCTGTGGAAAGGAGTTGTTGCACTTTTCAATGACTTGGGACATCCATTTCTTTATTCTAAGATTTTTCTTCTTTCTTTAAGAGCAAACCAGATTTTCTGAGGGGAGAAAAAGTCTTGTTGCCAACTTTTGAATCTCCTCATGAGTTTCCTTGGCTTCATTCTTCAAAGGCTTTTGGTGATTATTTTTGTTGTTGTTGAGGTCAGATGTTATTTAACTAGTGGTTCCTTGCTTGTGTGGCCAAGTAACAACTGCTCCACCCTTGAAACCTTTCCACCTCTGATTTCTTTCAATCCTAATCTGCTGCAGGACCAGTGAGGTTGGCTGAAGTGGCAGGTCTTTGAGTTGGGAGGTGTTAGTCTGGGGTGCCTTGGGCACCCCTTGTTTCATAGGGGCCTAAACAGAGGATGTTTAAATAGCTCTTCCAACACATTCCTCACAGGCAGGACTACTGCCAGGCAGGGGAAGGGGGACCTATCTTCAACTGGGAGGGAAAAATGGGACACTGTGCTGGATGTGGGGAGAGATGAGCCTTCCCTGGGAGGAAGAGGTCTGTTCTACCTGCACCTTGCTGTAACTCAGGATTGAGGAAACCTTGTGGCTTTTCCAGTGAGGTAGAGGTAGAAGCAACAGGATACTAGAGATCAAGTCGATGGTGGCCACTCAGAACACTGATTTGGAGTTTGAATTCTGTGACCTACATTTCTTCATGCTTTGGCAGTGAGCAGAATGAAGGCCAGAAGTTGCTTTGGGGAAGTGTGGGAAAGCAGAGGCTGTTTTCCCTTAATGAGTGTCAGTGACTTTGTTTTAGCTGTTTGGAGCACTCTTCTAAAATGCCCTTTCACCAAAAGAGAGGAACAAGTAACACTTTTTTTTTTCCTTACCTTGTTTGGAAGGAATTGCCAGAACAGGGTATAGAGAACACTTTATCACTCTAACACTCTTTGTTTTATGCTTCTTTTTAAACACTATTTTTATAATGCTTCCTTTAACTAAAGGGGTGGCTTTGCGCAAACATCTCTCGGTGATGTGACCGGCCGTGTTGAGCTTGGAGGTAATGCTGCTACAGGTGATGACTACACTATTTCTAAACGCTCTCTGCGATGGTGGCTGGGGGGGAACCAAGCGACCGAGGAGCAGCAGTGAGCTGTGGCTCTGTGCTATCAGCTACCCCCTCTCCCTCCCCACCTCCCCTTCGGCACCGCGGTTTGGCTTTGCCTTCGCCCACCCCGCCGCTGCCTCGCTCCGCGGGGCCGGCCGGGGGAGGGGGGAGCGGTGGCTTTTCTCGAAGACATTAAAAAAAACCTGCAAAGGTAACGCTGCGACTGCGGATGCTGCGGGGCTGGGAGAGCGGTACCCGCGGGTGGGCGGCCGGGGCTGGGGCCGGGGCGGGCCGTCCCCGGGAGGTCGCCGTCGTGTCCCATCCCCGAAAGTATTTTTGTACTTTCTCCTTCGAGCCCCTCTGTCGGGGCCCCTCGTTTAATGCTGTTCTCTCCTTTGTCCTAATAAAATGGTTTCTTTGCACACCGGTGCCGCAGACGCTTCTGTCGCCGCCGCCGCCGCCGGGTCCCGGGGGGGTGGCGGCGGCCCCGCGGCGCCCTCTCGCCCTTAAAGCGGCGATGCTCCCGCTCCTGCGGGCCCTGTCTTCCTGCCAAGCCACGGCCCGTTTAAGCGTCGGCCGCTCCTGCGGCCCAAGCGCACGGACCATGCTGCGGGGCCGGTGGCTGCTGCCCGGCGCTTCCCTGGCCCTGGGCGCGGGGCTGGGGGCGGCCCTGACCGCCCGCCGCCGGGCCGAGGGCCGTGAGGCGGAGGGGCTGCTGGGCCGCCTGCCCGTCGTACCCGCCGTGGCGGCGGCGGCGGGCCCGCCGGCCTTGCCGGGCTCGGGGCGGACCGAGCTCACCAAGTACGGGCTGCCCGGGCTGGCGCAGCTGCGGAGCCGCGAGTCCTACGTGCTGTGCTACGATCCGCGGAGCCGCAGCGCGCTTTGGGTCATCGAGCAGCTCAACCGGGAGACGCTCAGCGGCACCTCGGACCGCGCCGCCTGCGATTTCCAAGAGGACGATTCGGTGCACGAGTATCACCGAGCTACCAACGCCGACTACCGCGGCAGCGGCTTCGACCGCGGGCACCTGGCCGCCGCCGCTAACCACAAGTGGAGCCAGAAAGCCATGCGGGACACCTTCTACCTCAGCAACATCGCCCCGCAGGTAGGGATCGCCGCGGGGGGCCCGCAGGGAGACTCGTGTGTGTCCCCCGGGGCCGGGGGAGGGCGAGCCGGAGCTGCCCGTGTTCAAGGGCAAGCGCCGGTCCCCGCTGGAAACCGCCCCGGGGAGTCTCCGGCTCTTCGGTGGCCTTGTCCCCGTGGCGGTTCAGGCGGAGCGGGTCCGAAGCGGCCACAGTCACTCGGGGCTGCCGTATTTTCTGCTAAATTTAACAACGGCCATCCTGCAAACGAACCTGGCCCGCCGTGTTTCTCTCAAGCCACGGGAGACGCCGTTCCGGGCAGCTCCTTGCGGGAGCGAGGTTAAACAGGCGGACGGATGGTCGCAAAAATCGTGGGTTGAGGCGAGCGGGTTCTGTTCCTGGGTGCGCAAACCAGGACCTCGCTGTACGCAGCGGAGGCGATAGCGGAGATCTCTTCTGGAGGGTGCTTGGGGCACTGTGAGATGTGTTACAGAAAAGGCGGGTGTTATTACACTGAACAGCGAGGAAATTCCCCAGGGACTGACTTTGCTGCCTGTGTCGCCCTGGTTGTGTTTCTAGGATCCTCATTTAAACCAGAATGCCTGGAATAACCTCGAGAAGTACAGCAGAAGCTTGGCAAAGAACAACAAGAACGTCTACGTCTGCACAGGACCCCTTTACCTGCCCAGGTAAACACGAGGGCCAAGCCGGGAACATGCTCAAAAGATGCATCGTGCTGGGAAAGGAAGGCAGGCCGAGGGGGTGCAGCCTTCCAACTGCTCCCAAATGGGAGTGATCTGCTAAGGGCCCGCTCAGTAAGTGAGACCAGCTGTGCGCAGAGGTTCTGTGGAAATGTTACTTAGGATTAGTTTGTGTATTTCCCATTCAGTTGATTATTTCGTGAGTAAGGGTGGGTTTCTTGAGCTACAGCGTAAACCAATCGCTTTTGTTTGCAGTCCTTAACAATCTAGCAGTAATAGGTTACTAGATTATTAGATTAACAGATTAGACTACAGACCTCTTCCCTGCAGAATAAAGATTCTAGGTTTTATTTCATGAACTATTTCTCCACTTAAGAGCATGACTTTATTTGCAAAGATCTTTGTATAGCGCTAAAGAGCAGCTGTCTAATGTTGAGATCTCTTCAGCAGCAGGAAATGCTGTTAAAGAGATTCAGCAGGGAAGGTATTTGGGGGGAGCAGACCCAATACACAGCTCGGACTCACTACGTCATGTAGCTTCTGTTTCAGCAATGTTTTTACACCCCTGCCACAGAAGTAGGGCTGCTCCCTGCCATGCTGTGGGGTGGGGGCTCACTTAGGAGGGGTGGTGGAGGGCTGAGGGGGTGGATGTGGCACCAGACTAGGAGGTAACATGGGACACTGCTGTTGGTGCAGGATGGAGGCCGATGGGAAGATGTACGTCAAGTACCAGGTTATTGGGAAGAACAATGTGGCCGTTCCCACCCATTTCTTCAAGGTGCTCATCTTGGAGAAGGAGAGCGGGGAGATTGAGTTGCGCTCTTACGTGATGCCCAACAGCCCTGTGGATGAGAAAATCCCCCTGGAACGCTTCCTGGTTCCCATTGAAAGCATTGAGCGAGCCTCAGGGCTCCTCTTTGTCCCAAACATCTTGAAGAGAACAGGTAACTTGAAAGCCATCACAGCTGGAAACAAGCGTTGAACCCTGACTAAACAAATCTAGGTATCCCCTGGTAAGGGACTCCCAGCAGTCATCTGCAGAACACTAGTTCCTTGTGCAATTTTAAATGTGAGAAATAAGAATCAAACCAATGCTTCTCTTTACCTTTCCCCTTGTCTCATGCAACAGTGAAACACGCACATGCAGCAGGTCTCAAGGGCAGGTCCCAAGGGCAGGTCCTGCAGAAGGCTCCTGGGTGTCTGACACCATCGTAGGTCTTTAGAATTTGCCCCTAATCTGCAGTATGGAGCATACCCCTGTAATTGCTCCCTTTGAGTTGTGTTCACCTTAAGACACAAAGGGAAGTTACTTCATTTCTGCTATTTAGCAGGGAAGGATGGGAGCACGATGGGTGCAGGGGGAGGAGAGGAGAGGTTCCTGCCTTTCTGTGGCCAAAGGATTGTACAATTGTTTTCTTTCAGAAGATGGTTTTAGCAGTAAAGCTTTGAACACCCACAATATTGGTTGTTTCTTATCTGCTCTTACCAAAGCTCTGAATATCTCAGCAGGGGTGGGAAGGACAGAGCCAACTTTTCCAGCTGCTTTCCTGTTGAGCTCACTATAGGCAGAGGTTAAGGCATCATAGATGGAGCCAAACTGTAACAAGCTATGCTGATGTGCTTTAGCGCTGAGGCAAAACTGAAGCTCCAGCCCTTCCTGCTGTTGGGAAGGATGAAGCCTTAGAGTTGAAGGGGGAGGGCTGGAGGAAGTCAGACTGAGACAGGAACAGCTTCTTGGCATAAGGATTAAGTTTTGACTTCCTGTAAGTCTGAAGGCCACATAGCTCCAGAGGCACTGAGCATGCAGGATCTCTGGCCACTGAGTGCCCATCCTCTACACCAAGACACTCACACATGGACTTCAAGGCAGCTGAGGTTCCATACTGCTTTATTCCCCACCCCAGACATCTGAATTGCTGAGACCCAGTCTGCTGCCAGGCTTGTCCCAGCTGCTGAGAGGCAGCGACCAGCCCTTGGCTGGACCATGCAGGCAGGAGGGCACGGACTCACTGGGTGCAGCCAGACACTTGGTCAAGCAGCACTACCAGCTTTAGTCACACTGTGTCTTGGCCCCATCAGGCTCCTGGAGTGATTTGCCCAGCACCCCGTGTTTGAACAGCCGCTTCCCTGAGGCAGTCCTCAGCTGATGGCAAGGTCAGTGGTTTTCCTTCCCACAACTGTCGCTGGGTGTCTTCACAGCCTCATTGATGTGGGGTCTCAGCGCAGACAGAGAGATCAGCAGTGCTTCCTGGAACAGACCCAGGCAGCAGTCAGAACCGCTGCTCTCTGAGGAGCACCAGGCAAGCCAGCCACTCTTTGCTGAGGCATCATCGTGGGGAACGATGCATGGGCTGTATGTGTCACTGCCAGAGGCAGAAACACAGCACTAACTCTGTGCACACAGGCATCGTGCCCCACCACACCACTGGCCACCAGCCCTACCTCTGTCCGGATGGTTCTGCTGCCTTGGCTGGGACAAGTGTTTAGGTAGAAGTCAAATAAGACACTTGGGTCAGTGACATCCAGGTTGGGGTCCACGTCAAGCCCAGCTTCCAAGCCCTCAAGACCTCCAAAGACAACAAGGGCATGCCTAGGGGAGAGCACAGAGACAGGGTGAGGGGAGACTGGCTCTTATCCCTGTACCAAGGCAAATGCTACAAGCTTTACGTAGGAGAGCTGCTCATATGCCTTAACCTTCAAGTGGATTAAGAACTGGCTTCACATGAACAGTTCTCTTAACCTGATCTGCAAGAAGCAGACTCATTCCTTTTGTTCAGGTATCCGGGTCTATGTTCAAGCTTCTCTGTGCCACTGAAGCAGGGAGCTGTGTCCCTTGCTGACAATGCCCAATGCAGCTGCCTCCCTGACAAAGCTCCACAGCACTTGGCCAGTGCGACAGTCCCTGCTACCAACTCCAGAGAAACAGGAAAGGAATTGGCATTGTCCTGGGGTACTTCCCCCAGCTTCTGTCACGCAGAGGAATGCACATTGGTGCAAAAGGGAGCAGCAGAGCACAGGAGGGAGCCTGCAGGCAAGTCTTGCACTTGTATCTAGGAGTGTTCCTGCCTGGGAGAACACCAAGGCCACAGAGCAGCTACGCTGCCTGCAGCAGGCCTCCCTGGGGGCTCTGAGTGGGGCCAAGCAGACAGGACACAAACCTGAAGGAGGGGAGAGCGACCTGGTCCACAGAGCTGCCCCGCTCTGAGGTGCCAATAGAGAGATCGTAGCCTTCCTTGAATGGGCACTCTGAAAAGACAGCACCTGGAAACAAACACAATGTGTGGTTATTTATGTGGTGCCCTTGCCCATGCTGCATGCCTTCTAGACAGGTGCAAACTCTCTACAGGTAGCAGCAGAAGGAATAGCTTTACAGTGCCACCAGTGCCTCAGGAGACAGAAGAATGATTCCTCTTGACTACATAATTCCCTTGCTGCAGGAGTCTCTGGCACCCTTCTCAACTGCAGCACCTTTTCCTCAAAGCTCAAGCAGGTGCCAGAAGCCATTCTTTGACTAATGGCTTACAATTTTCCTAGGAGGTTCAATCAATCAGAAGACAGGAAAAGTATTCTGCAGGGCTCTTGAGTTCAATGTCACTGCTGTCTCTGATGTGAATGAGTGGAGGTAGTTATCACAGAAATGGAGATGCATTGGCTGGAGATGGACAGCACCAACTCTTATCTCCTGCTACAACACGGAGATTTGGAGCAATGGTGAGTAGAAGTACAGGACAGAGTACTGGTGGGTGACTGGGGTGATTCATGCCCCTAGCTTTAGTCCTTAAATTTGACTGCCACATGGCTGCTACCTGCACACGTAAGCTGCCTTTGAGACAAAAGAGATTTCTATGAAAGAGATAACTAATGTGTGCTGCAGATGTGCAGCCAATAGGCCTGAAATTGGCATGGAAGCCCAGGCAGAGACATGGCAGAGAGCAGAGAACCCCTGCAAATACTTACTCAGGCAGGAGGCAAGGCGGACACTGTAACCCCAGTACAAGCCTGAGACTGTCCGAGGGTGGTGTGAGGACACCACGGTGCCTTTCCGCACTTTAGCTTCTGAAAGGGAAGCAAAGACATTAACAGCCCCTGTGATCTCCTAGTGACAGCTGGATTTGAGCAGCCACATATGACAGTTTCTCTGGGGCAGGGCACTGACTTGGTGTACAACCAAGGACCGCCCTTTTGAGCGCATTCTGGAAAGTGTGCAGTTTGGGCTGTTTATTGTTGGTCAAAGAGCTGATAGTTCTTTCCAGTTAGCTAGGGAGGTACGGTAAGGGTGTTACTAAAATTATGTGTGCAGTGAAGGGAACGTGCAGAGCTGTTGGGTACATTCAAACATTAGTAATCTGAAGGCTGTCATATGGAAGGACCAGCTGCTGCAGGACTGAAGTTTACAGATGCTAATGGAGCAGTGGATTACCTGGCTTCTGGGGTTCCTCCAGGCGCACAGTGACTCGCAGACCGGGGTTCAGCTGTCTGTCAATCTGCACCTCCTGCAGTGACAGTCACCATCAGTGTCAGACATTCTGGAAGTACTGGGGAAGGTGGGGAAGGAAGGGAACCCTCTGAAGAAGTGGGGGTCTGTTCTGGCCTGGAGCTGGAATGAGGAGCTCTGCGATCAGGGCCTGTGTGGTACATGCAGTGCAGACTAGGCTCAGGGTGGCTGGGTCAGCAGTCAGACTTATTTTGCTGCTCAAATGTTCAGCTTCAGCAGTGAAGCACTGATGTGCTGGAATGGGCAGGCCCGCCAGGACTCGGGAAGCTACAAACTTTGACGAGCCAGAAGGGACAAGATAGCAACAGAATTAAACCCCACGGTAGCCCACTATGGCCTTCAGAAACCCAGCAGTACCCACCCTGTCAGCTTCAAATCTGCCAGAGAGACAGGGGAAATTGTTTTGGGATCTGTGAGTAACAGACATACCTTCCTCATCCCACAGTTAACAAAAGAGCCTCTGCCTGGCTTAGTTGGCCTGTCCAATACTACGCCTTCTCGGTACTCTGAATCCTCATCCACCCGCATGTGGTGGGGGCTGTCCAGGGGGTTGAGAAGCCCTAGAACAGCACAGGCAAAAGCAACCACTAAGGACAGGACACAAACTGTGGGAACACAGGTGTAAGTACAACTGCTCCACTGCCCCCTCCCTGTCTGACCCACCATACTAAAGCATAGCCCCTTGTCTGCACTCTGAAGTGGGGAAAAGTTATTCAATTCTGTCCATCCCATGCAAAACAAAAGCCAGAGCTCAGGAAGGAGAAGCCAACAGTTTTGGACAGAGACAACTGAATCATTACCTGCAAACTGCAGATCCTCATGTTTTGGAAAAAAGGATTTCCGCAAGTACCTGTTATTAGAGAGGGTTCAAATGTGAAAACAGTTGTTTCTAAGGAATCCAAGCCTCAATTCTAGCCCTGTTCTGACTCAAAGGAGCTGAGTACAGAGAAAAGCACGCTTAGCTCCCTCAATTCCCTGATCTACCTCTAATGCATCATGCAGGTTGTATCCTGCATTCACTGCTCTTCTTTTAGTTAAACTTCTGAACCAGACATGTGAAACAACTAGATCCTGTGTTCCTGCATAATTATGCAATATAAACAGAATTTGGCTCCTGCTCCCATAGCCTCTAGTGTGAGATACCCATAGAATTCAGTTCTGATGCAAATGTGTTGCGCAGTCTGACCATAGTGGACTTACTGGGGGCACTCCAGGTACTGCAGGATCCGAGCCAGCTGCACGCAAGCCTTGCCTCTCCTCCCAATTCCTTCAAAGTCCCCCTCCACACTCCTGAAAGAGAAAGAGAGCAGCCTGTGAACTCGGCATGAGACTGCACAGCCCCAAACTGACTGGTCTCCAAAAAACTAAGCCTTGCGCCTTAATCTGAGAACAGCAGCACACCCCCTCCACTCCCAAGAAGTAAATGGGCCGCCTTGTAGAAGGGCTACTCCAGAAGTAGAGACTGTTAACAAGTCATATTTAGAACTCTCTGTAAGCCAAATACCTTTTAAGTTTTTGGGTTTTTTTTTAATCTTTGTGTATTTGTGTATTGACACAACCTGGCAGTTGGATGCTACTGAGCTGGATGCTACAGGATTGCATGGCTTGGCCAATTAACTCAGACGCAGGTCCAGGTAAAAAGCTGAAGGAACAGGAATTTTTCTTGCATAATGATATAGGCACACCCCATCCCTCCATAGCAAGATTTAAGAGCACAGGAGAACTTATCTCCTGCTGCTTTGTCATCCCCGTGCTGGGACAAATGATCCTAGTTGCCAGGGCAGTTAAGTCAACACCTGTGTCCAGTGGTATAGAGGTCCCTGTAATCCTGGCATCTGAGAGAGGTTCAAACATTTGCTTGAGGTACACACAGTTCTTTGCTAGTCTTAGCTTAATAAAAGATTGAAGAAACAGAATGCAGAGAGGAAATGTTTTCTGCAGAACAAAATGGCTCCTCCTTACTTTACATCTTCTCCATCCTCATCAAACACTATGATCTCATCCACACAGAAGACGGCACAGGCCCGAGCAATCTGTCCAGCAAGGTATGTCCGCAGCTCCAGCGACTGGGCGTTGTTCAAGATAGAGCCTGGCAGGGCTACGCTCAGCGTGTAGTGACGCCCTGGGGAACACAGTGCGATCAGAAGTGAGCCACAGCGTGACAGCTGCATGTACAGCATTTTACTTACTACTTCAACTGCAGTTGTGATGGATGAAAAAAGCAACCTCTGTTTCTTAGATTTTAATCACAGGTTTTCTCTTAAGAAAGGTCTCTCGTGCAGCGCTCACTGCCTCATGTTCACGCCTGTTTATGTGTGTGCATTGATCTATACCAGATCCACGAACCTGAGCATCACCTTTCCTATCCACAAGTCAAACAGACTGACTTTTACGACCAAGTTCTCCCAGGTCTTTCACCCAGGCCTCCCCATCGGGTCACAGTGGCATCACCTTTGTCTTCCTTCTGCTCTTCCTTCTGCTTCTCAGCTTGTTTTTCTGCCAGCTCCCGCATCCGCTGTTTTTCCAGTTTCTTCAGTAGCTTCATTTCCTTCCATTTTTTCTTCTCCGCTTTCCCTGGAACAGAGAACAACCCCGCGCTTTAAACAACAAGCCGGGGGACGGCGGGCGGGCCGCAGGCCTGGACACCGCGGTGAGGGCCGCGCCGGGGTACGGGGGCGCTGAGGGAGGGCTCCATCCCGGCCCGAGGGCCCCGCCAGGGACCCCCGCGGCTGCGCCCCGCTTTGCCCGCCCGCCCCCAGCCCCCGTGGGGGCCCGCCCTTACTCTCCTGCTTCCAGCGCCGCCAGTCCACCTTCCTCTCCTCAGCCTGTGGGAGACAGCGACCGTTACCGCCGGGATCCCCCGAGGGGCCGCCCGCGGCAACTCCCCCCCCCCGCACCCCACCTGCGCCCCTTTGGGCCGCTTGGCCGCGCTGCTGTCCGCCATCTTCTGCCCACGCTCCCCACGGCCACGCCCCTCCGCGGTGGTGATTGGCCGGAGGCCGGCGTCACGTGGGCCAATGGCCAGGCAAGGGGGCGGGGTAGGGTTTAAGTCGCTGCGCGGGCGCTTAAGCTAAGCAGGGATTGTCTCGTTCTGCGGGCGAATGGGTGACCGAAGAGACACTATGGCGGGGCGGAGGTGTAGCCCAGAGGCGGGGGTGTGTGTAAAATCTGGATACCCGCGTCTGGGTGTCTTTGCACAAGCACTGTGTGCGTGTTGGAGGACGGGGGGGATGTACCCTGCCCCTTGCGGGGTGTGTCACGGCCTAGAGCAAGGGCCCACGCATGTGGGGATGTTGCAATTAATCTTTATATCAATAATCTATTCTCACGGTTGTTTACCTGTTTTGGTGATTGCAGCTCTCCCAGCATTTGGCACGTATATGGGTGCAAAAGGGCCTTCAGCAGCACCCTCGCCCACCCAGGCCGCACAGGCAGGTGCGACCAGACGCGTCTCCCATGGGCGAAGGCAGGAGGTGGGTGTTTGCCTCCCTCCCTCCGGGGGGTCGGTGCAGCTCTGGCTCCAAGGGGATGGGTACCGCTGCAGCCCAACACCGAAAACCTGCGGAGCTGCTACCCACCGGTCTGGGTGGGACGAGCAGCCACCACGGTGGGACGCAACACAGATATTGCATGGGTGACGGCAGCCCCATAATCATTACAGAGATATTTACTCTTCAATAATTGCAGTAATTCTACTTCAGTAATTTAACCGCCACAAATACTTATTGCATGGTCTGTTACACATAACTCCTGCGTGACTGATGATGCTGGTTTACATTCTTATCCAGGTTGAAATCGCGAATGATGCAAGAATTACTTTTCAAAGCGCTGCTCAGGTTACCCACCAGCCCAGTGGGTGGGAGGCTGCAGGGGCCACCAGCAGCAGGAGCAGCCCGAGGCCGCTGTGCCCCTCTTCCCCAGCCACCGTGTGCACTTGTCAAAGGCCTGAAGGTTTTGCTTTGCAGCCTGGATGATGCTGCGAAGCCCTGACAAAGTGCCAGGGACAGTTCGGGGGGTGCACAGGGAAGGTTTGGCAGCATTTGGGCTATTTATGAAAGCCTGTTTTCTGGGGGAAACCAGTTACCGATTCTGTGGTCACCTTCCCCAGAGATGCACAGAAAAAAATAATGGGAAAATTGTTAATTATGGGAAACAGCATTTCACTGGGTTTATAATTTTCAGGATCATAAGAATTAACCTAATGATGGGTGGTGATACTGCACAGTCCTGTGGGAACGTGGGTGCTGGTGGAAATGCTGTCCTGTGCCCTGGGGTACATGAATGGGGATGTGGAGCAAGACAAGCCACAGTAATCCCCCAGCATGGCCTTAAAGGTAGGTCCTGAAACACCTTTTCAGAATTTGGTGGTGGAAAAGGCCCCAGGGGCCATCCTTACCTTGTGTCTTGCTGGATGCATCCCAGAACTGATTATCAAAGTCTTTAACCATAAGAGGAAGAAATGTCGAATACCAGCAGCACACACGAAGACTCACTTCTTCCAAGGAACAGTGCAATCATTTCACAGTGACAGAAAGTGTCCCCCAGACCCTGGGCATGGCAAACCTCTTACCCATTTGTCTGACAGAAAATGCGGTTGAAAGCACAAAAATAAGGATGGATCAAAGTTTGTAGCCAAGCAAAGGAAAAGGAGGAAGAGCAGTCGTGGCAGGTGAAGACCAAGGAGAGCCTGGTTTTCTCTCCAGTGCACTCAGGGACTAGTTTTCTCCCGTTTCCATTTTTGCAATATGTCGTTTGCCGCCTTCAGGGTCGCTTCCTCCTAAACAAATAACGCAGGTTTGGTCAGTGGCTTCCAGCCAAATCCCATTTGTCCTCACTGCAGTCATCATTTATATAAAAATCCCATTCTCATTCTGGAACATCACAGATGCCCCGTGTTCAGTATGAGACGGACACAGCCATCTCTGGGGCAGGCATAGCCACTGGGCATTTAAAAGTGCACCCAGAAGACTCCCTGCCTTGACCAAGAAAGGTGGGATGCTGACGGGGCAAGGTTTAGGGTGGCACTGGCACACCTGCTGCCCCCAGCTCGGCTCTCATGTCTACAGGAGGGGGTTGGACCAGCTGTGATGCCATGCTCAGGCTCTAATGCCCAAGGCACTCTGTACTTCTTCTTGGCATTTCATTAAACTAGCCCTGATTATTACTCCCAACCTCGGCTGCCTTCGTGCTGCCACATATCTCACCTTTGCAAAGCAGAACCGGATGAAATGGTTGTAGTTGTTCTTGTGGGCCCCACAGTAGAAAGAGGAGAGCGGGATGGCAGCAAGTCCCTGGGAGGGTAAAACATGTGAAGCTGAGGTTACTCTTTCTGGGCTGGTATGAAGCCATCCACTTATTGCTTGCAAGTCTCACGGATGGGCTTGTAGATGCCCTTGGTGCCCTGCCTGCTCACTCTGAGCTCAGGCTGCCAGGGTTGAGGCCAGCTGCTGACAGACACCCCAGGCACCCCCCTGGATGAGCTGCCGGACCTGGCAGTGGTGTTGTGCTGTTGGCTCACACGAGTGCAGCCAGCAGGGAGGGCACAAACCCACCCGGGGCAAACGCAGCAGAAAGGGCCAGATTCATTTACCTTGTTCTTGACCATCCACTTTGCAAATCTGTAGTCACAGGGCTCGTCGGAGTCGGGGACGTCAGGGACATCGGATTCTGCAGGAGAAGTACAACAGCACAGAGGTGGGGGCTGCTGCCGGGTGCCTCAGCCAAGCTCCAAAACAATGACCTCTGGGAGCTTGGATGGGGAATACACTACTGTCCCTCCCTGCTTTGGTGATGGTTTATGCAGGTTCCTGTCCCTGCTAGTGGTGCCGCTGTGAGCTGGCCCCCCCATGCTCAGCCCTGAGCCTCCCCATACTTTGCCTGAGCAAAACCACAGCTGCATGACTTACTGAACTCAGAGATGTCTGCCACCAAGAAGTAGGTGCCCTCAGGGATGATGGGTTTCATCCCCACAGCATCCAGGCTCTGGACCAGCCAGTCTCTCTTCTGCTGCAGCATCTTGGGTAGTTGGACTAAGTAGCTGTCTGGTTTCCCGTAAAGCTCGATCTCCCTCTGGAAACCCTGAGCCACAGCCTCCTGCAAGGAGAGAGGTAACCCGGTGGGCAGATGCTCAAGGCTTGCTTGAGAACCGGAGTCTTTGCTCCCGTGTGATTCACAGGTGACTACGGAGCAGGTGGTGATTTCTCACTGCACCAAGCTGACCTCTTTGCCTGCAGCCCCTCCAAATGGCCTTTTAGATTTGTCAATGCAAAATAAGGACTATACCTCAGGCAGGCTGGATTCTTCCCTTCCTCTCAGGCATGGGGTGACTGCAGGGAGAGGGGAAGGAGCCTCTCCAGGGCACCATGCATCACCCTGTCTGTGCCTTTCAGGTCAGCCATGGGCAGAAGGACCCTCTCTCACTCCTGCTTCAGGGGTTTGGGTATTACAGGGCCAGTTGCAGAGAGCTGCCTTACCTGGGCAATTGTGGCACAGTGGTACACTGAGTTTTGGTGCACAGTACGGAGGTGCTGCAGCAGCCGGTTGGGTCCCACGGTCCAGCCCACCTGCGGCCAGGAGAGGAGGAGGAAAGTGGTAAGTCTCTGGGTACCTACTCGGGCTCCCCTTTATTTGCCTGCACTGGCTTCATTGTATTTTCCAGCTTTGGTACTTTCAGACCCTGAGGCTCAAAGCTGAGTGTGCGGCAGCCGTGTCCCCAGTGCTGTGCTATGGCAATTGGACCCACACCTTGAAGCAAAGGGACGGGGATGGAGACACAATGAGGTGCCGCATGGGGAATTCACCTTCCATCCAGTGGCACTGAAGGTCTTCCCAGCACTCCCAATCATCACCGTGCGGTCCCACATCCCTTGCAAGCTGGCTGGCAATGAAACAAGAGAGAAACACCAATGGCAGAGCTCAGCATGCTCACTTCTGGGCTGCATTAATGAAATGGTGGGAGCTCTTTGCCCACCATAATCCATGGTGGCCTCTTGTGTTCACAGCACATCTTTCACCTGTATGAGCCTCAAAGCACACCCCAAGCAGGGAGCCAGGTTTCTCAAGAGCATCTCTTTGTAATTAAGTGTTTTCATACGCATGTACCCAGCCCCAGGGGTTCCCAGGGATGCCAAGCACCATCAGCCTGCAACAAGGTGATTGCATATTACTGTAACAGGAAGAACAGGCCTCTGAAATCATGTTGAAATGGATGTCCCAAAACTAGAGATACTCAGAAAACTGTGGTTTTACAAAGTATGGGAAAAAAATCAGTTTCACTGGAGCCAAAGGGCACTTTGCTGTATATGTCAGTCTGTGAAGCTAGCTCTCTATTTCCTCTGACTGGCTTTGGAAGTCGGAGGTCCAGTTTAAGTCCTGGTTTGGAGGCTGAGACTGAAGTGCAGCAAAATACCTCTAATGGGGACAGATGCCTAGTAGAGCCATGCATGTAAGCAGCCCATATAATTTCCAGGAGACCCCAGCTAAATCACCAGTTCCTTCCCTGAAGATGCTGTACCCAGAGAAGACACCCAAGCTCAGCCAAGCCATTCTCCGTACCGATGCGGATATGCTCCTTCCCATCATAGACCAGCCACTCGTACACTTCATCGCTGATGCACAGGATGTCATGCTTCTCACACAGGTCTGCAATGAGCTCCAGCTCCCCTCGGCTGAATACCTGCAGTAGGCAGGCAGTGGAGCAGAGATGCAGCAGGAGCATTTCTGAGCCCCTGCCTGTCCCTGCCTCTCTGCAAAGTCTGCATGCCCTGCCCACGCCATCTCCCAAGCCAGGGTGGGCAGGAGCTGACTGCAATGGTCTAACAGGGCAAAGCCACTGCTGGCATAAAAGACCAGGCTTAAAAACACCAGAAGAGTGAGCGCAGCATGCAGTGCTGCCACAACACCCATTTCCCTTGTGCGTAAGGAAGGTCGAGTCACTGCTACACTGCAAATGTGGCGGGGTGAGCTGTAGCCCCCCAGCAGCTTTCAGGGCCAGCCACAGCAAGGCCAGAAGTGTTACCTTGCCCAGAGGATTGTTGGGTGAGTTCAGGACGATGGCTTTTGTCCGTTCACTGAATTTAGAAGCCAGTTCAGCTGGGTCCAGCTGCCAGTCTGCACTAGACATCAATTTTCCCGCTTTTGGAGCTTTCTAGAGAGAACAGAGGGGAATCTCGGTTGCTTTGCTACCTTTGCACTTTGGTTACCACTCACCTCTTCGCTCACTTTGCTGTGACTCTTCCCTTCTCAACAGCTTTGCTTTGACCCACTCACCGGTCTCAGCGGGACAAACACAGGCGTCCCACCAGCCATTTTCACCATTGGCTCATAGCAGTCAAAGAAGGGCTCAATGATTATCACCTGGAAGAAAGACATGTCAGCACCCTCCTGGCCCTGCTCAGACCTTCCCTGACAGGTGCGGAGAGCAATGGGAGGGACAGGAAATTTTAATCCCTGAATTACTGGAATGGAGAATCTGCGTTGCCTGTGGGCAGTGTCATGGAAGACCACCACCACTCAGGGCAAAAGGGTTATTTTGCCTTATGCAGAAATGAGACAGTGCCCTGCAGCAGATAATTTTTTCCTTTGGAAGCTCAGATACTGGAGAATGGGGATAAAACCAGTTCTGCTTTGGAAAAGGACAATGAAAACCAGCCTGCAGCTGCTAGCAGACCCACAGCCAGGAAGGGCTCTCCTGGAGGAAGGCTGCCTGTGCAACAAGCTCAAATCTTGGGTTACCTCATCACCTTCATCAACGAAAGCCTGGAAGCAGCAGAAAAGGGCCTGGTATGCCCCCACCGTCACCATCACATTGGTCATAGGATCCAGGTCTCGTCCAAGCAGCTTCCCAAAAAACTGGGCTAGGATCTTCACCAGAGGAGGGTGGCCCTGTGGGGTGAGAGGAGAGGTGGGAATTGGGTTGCAGAAGCCTCCTAAAACATGGATGAGCCCCTGTTAGGGGCCTGGGCAGCCAAGTGCCCTGCGACTGAGTGTGCAAGGCATCTTCCAGCCCAGGTGCTTCAAATGCCCCGGTAAAGCAGGGTGTTACAGCCCTAGGCACAGGGGGCCTGGGCTGAGGCTGGATGCATGTTTTGCCTTCTGTGGTTTGCCCTGTTTATTGCTGCCTGATGAGCCCTGAAGCACCCAAGGCTAACAGGGAATGCGGGAGGTATTGCTGAGGAGGGGGGTCTGTCCACGCACAAAGGCACGGGTGTACTGGTGCAGCATGTGGTTCTCCCCACTGAGGGCTCTCACGAATGCCTCCTTCAGAAAGTCCGGTGGGGGGAAGTCGGGGAAGCCCTGGCCCAGGTTCACCGTAGCGTAGGTGGCAGCCAGTTTTACAAACTCCACCCTGGAGAGAAGAAAGGGAGAGAAAGACAAGCGTTTACAGAGGGTCCGGGCAGCATGCTGGCACTGGCTCTGCTTGCCAGCATCCCTTTGGAAGTGAGTGAGGTTGGTGTCCTTCCTGCGGAGCCATCCCACTGCTCACAGGTGGACAGGACCAAGCACAGGTTGTTTTAGACCTGTTCCAATTAAAACAAGGGTGAGGCACGATTCCACTGGGGGGTGGTTTTAATTTGTTCTCGAAGGAAACAGCCTTTGTTCTGTCTGGCTCTGCAGTCACAGCTGAAGCCACGCACTGCTGCTGATCAGACCAGACTGAGCAGGAGAGGTCTCGGAGGTTTTCAAATTCATACCAGTTCTGCAAAATTTAGCAACTAGACACTGTGAAGGCCTCTGCAGAGGGAAGGGCAGGCTGAACTCAGTGCTTGTCTCAAACAAGAGCCAGCTCATGAGCAGTTTGTAGCTTGAAACCAGGCACAGCAGGGCTTTGGGGAAAGCCCATTTAAATCTCTTCTTCAAGCATGCAGTTTTCCCAATGTCTGTGCCTGGCAGGCTGGGAGTGGCATTTGCAGCATCCCTTCACCAGCCTCTCCACTTGCAGTGCCCTAGGTTGGGCTTGAAGCAGACACCGGGCTGAAGCCAGTGTGCTGCGACAATTTTGCTCGGATTTGGGTGCTGCTGGGATCATTTGTGTGGATGGGCCTGATGGAGTACAATGCACTACAAGGTGCTCCTGCATGCCTTCCTGCAGGATGGTGTGGAACACCTGATACGGCATAAAGTGTGAGCAGCAGATACAGACCTGACCCAGGATAAAGTCTCCCGGGGCAAGCCTGCCCCGATGTGCTTCCTAAACAAATGCAAAGTAGCCGAGGGAGACTGTGCTGCTCTATGCTCTGTGTGGCTGTGGTGGTTTCTATGTGGTGTTAGGCTGCCTAAAACCACATCTACTACCAGGGTAAACCAGATATTCTCTTAACTTACCAGATATTCTTATCTATTCCCTCCAACCTCCGAGCTTGCACCAGCCTTGACATTTTTGCCTGCAAAGAGAGAGACAGAAAGTGAGTCTGAAGCTGTTACTAAATGGCAATGGGGCCATGCGTGAAGGGGACATGGCCTCCACAGGTATGTTTTTCCCAATAGAAAGTGTGCCCTTTAGTATTGCTTCATGGGTTGTTGCTGACCGACCTTACAGCAGTAATGCTGACGCAGTGGCTTCTGGAAGAGGTTTCACAGACTTTTTATGAAAGATCAAACAGACAAGAGCTGGCAGAGGAGGATGTTTCATTTACAAGTTTCAACAAGAATTGAGAAAACAGATGAACAAAAGAAGCATGTCTACGCTTACTGGGGAGGTGGCAATGCCTTAATCTTCATTTTCAGTTGGAATAAATCATAGGATCAAATGAGCTCAGCCAAGCTGTAACAGCCAGGCCAATGACCCCAGACCTCAGGCTTTTGGCTTCCATAGCCTCTCTCATCCTCCATCAGAAGGACCTCTTTGTTTTCTACAGGCCACAAAATATCCCCTTTTCCTAGAAGGACAAACTTTTTTATTCCACGCTGCTCTATGGAGTAGCAGAAGTATTTACTCCTTTGTCCTGCTGGAGCCCTTGGTGAAGGGAGTTGCTCTAGATCCTAAACAATATGCTGGTTTTTGCACCTAAAGTTTATGCGAAACCAGGCAGCAACTGGGTGCAGGCAACAGGGGAGCACAGCACACATGTCAGTCTGATGTACAGAGACACCAAGGTACCGTTCACCTGACTGGTATCTAATTTCCACTGGCTAGTGGGGGTGCGAAGGACAGTAGGAAACTGAGAGCAAAATCCTCCTTCCAGCTGGGTAAGCACAGTGGGAGAAAATTAGTTGTGCTTGATGGGGAATTTATCACGAGGACGATGAAAAGCAGCAGAAGCAGAATTTAATCATTAAACAGCACAGGGAAAAGGCAACCAGACAGCAAAGGGACTGGAAGCTGGAGACAAACGATGCTCAATGCAGCAAGAAAAGCCAGCATGGAGATGCAAGGAGGGCGTCTGAAGCAATGAGCCAAGAAAACGATTGTCACCATGGCAAGTAAAATACATGTGAAAAGGGATGAGGAGAGCATGTAAAAGCAGCTGAGATGTGAGATGCAGAGCTGGGATGTGAGGGGAGAGGGTCTGTGCTCTGCTGTGCCAGGATGGTGGGGGGATACCAGGTCGGCAGCCCTCTCCAGGCTCAACTGCAGTGGTAACTCCCCCCTTACCTTCTCACCTCTGCTGTTCCCAGAGGGCTGCACCAGAATTTGAAAAGTGCCCCAATGATATTTTGTATTGAGGTCTTTAGATTTTTATACAGCTTCAGCCCTCACTAGGGATCTTTGCAAATACCGTGGTGAGGAGCCCTGTGTTTCAGAGGGCACCAGGTGGGCTCTGCACTCCCCTGTGGTGCTAGGCAGGCAGACAAGGGTGAGCAGAAGTCGCTGCCTCCCCAGGTCTAGGGGAGGCCCACTCCTCTCTCCCAGCCCCCTGCTTTCCAATTTCTGCACAAGCTCATAGGTATTACGGTCAGCAAGACCTGGTGCCTGAGCTGATTTTGGTGGGAGTAGAAGGATTTGTGGCTTGGGACGCAAAAGATAGCTGAAGGTGAAATATTAACAGCTCCAGTGCTGTTCTTTTGCAGTGGGGCTGCTGCTGGCCACAGTTCAGAGAATTTAACAGCATTGGCAAGTGTGATGGGGGTCAGTGGGAAGAGGGTGCTTTAAGCCTAGAAATTCCCAGTTCTGAGAAAAGGCCTTGTCTCCTCCAGCCCTTTCAGGAAGGGACATGACAAATACTTTCTTCCTTTGACATCCCCCCATCCCATCCCCAGCCTGCATGATGCTGCCATGGGCAGCTGCCCATCAGGCTGGAGAGCAACATGGGCTCAGGGCCACACAGCCCTCAAATCTTTTTCAGCCTATCCTGCTCCCCAGACTGAATAATGTGTTTCTCCAGTTACAATTTTCCTGGCAGCTAGACAGGATAGTTGAGTGCAAGTGTAGAATACTTAGCAGCCATGACCTTCCACCACTGACTCCCTGCTGCACATGATTTCCTTGCTCTGCATGTTTGTATTGCCAGGAGGGATGGTGATATTTCCCAAGTACTTTGCAACCCAAGAGGCTTTAGTAGGAGAGACCATCAGATGAGGCAACCCCAGAAACAATAAACTTTCTTCTGTATGAAGGATATTCTCTTGCTTATGAGATGTTCTCTTTAAACAGGCTACCTGGAAATAAGCAGGTACAGAGGAGATTGCACCAGTGTGGCTTCTCCTGACGTGCCCTATCTGCCATTGATGCCAAGGCTAGCTCTTGGGTAGTGAGCTCCCCCAGGCTCCACACCGCTGCAGCCTGAGCCAGGGACCAGGCTGACAGCCAGAAAGAGTCATGTTGGGCATTCAATACCTCCCTGGCGTATGAGCTATATCCAGCGCTGCTCTTCCTCTCCAGCAAGAAGTGACGCAGAGACGGTCCTGCTCTCCTGAGCATGCCACAGCTTCTGCTGTCTCACTCCTATGGGCATGGACCTGCATTTCCCCCAGACACAAAGCAGAGGGGTGAGACAACTGCTCCATGGCTCCAGGAGTAAAGCAAACGCTCCATGTACCTGAGGACGAGGCAGGTCGAGACCCAAAGCTGTGGTTATTCTGCCACCGAAAGGAAAGGGGGGAATGAGCTGCTTTGTATGTTGTCACTGCAACATCAAACAGTGCTAGGACTGTACTTTGTGCCCATGACACACACAAAGTCAGGACCACAAGTGCAACCGTCTTCTACCTCCTCTCTCCCCAGTTCCAGGCTCCCCCTACTTTCCTCTGCACTGGGGAAATTCGGTATTCAACATCAGCTTCCCATCCAGTTTCATTGATCCCAGGTATCTCTTGTCTCTGCCCTTCCTCCCCTGCAGCACCCCCACCTTCCTCACTGATTGGACTGTGCCTTGCCAGGGCTGTTCAGACACCCTGCTTCTTGGGGCTGGAAAGTGAAACAAGGGGCCTTAGGGATGCACGCTGGGCAAACCTTCTCCACACAAACCCATGCCTTCCTCTTCCTTCATGTTCTTAAGGTTACAAAAAAAAAAAATCAAAGCAAGAGTACTGCTATTTTTGAGAATGTCTGACCTCTCAGCTGCTGCAACTCCAGGCTGTTTAGTCACCAGTTTTTTTCTGATTAATGAGATGTCAGCTTCCATCTCCAAAGTGATTTTGGTGTTTACCTTTCTTTCAAGGCCACAAAGAAATTAATTTCTGTGCCTGATGTAGCCTGTTCCTTCACCTCAGGTACCCCCAACTATTTTACAGCATTGCTTAAACGTGTGGTATTTAAGCTAAAATAAGTTAATGGTTTTTTAGGTACTTGAGATAAAAGCTTGCGGTGAGTCTGGAGGATGCATGCACCTTTATTTTGGCCAGCCATGGATTAATTTACCTAGTTGCCAAAAAAATAAATTAAAACAGGTCCCCACTGTTCGCATTTTTTGTTATTTCTAATGCAAGTGCAAAGCGGCTGCCAGCTGAGACGAGTGGGATTTTACATCTCTTTGCCCAGGTGGGAAAAAAACAGAACATTTATGGAAAAATGGGAAGCCACAGCATAATATTGCTCAGGACTGTGAAATATCTACCTTGCCCCTGCGCACAGGACAGCTGCATGTCGGGGATGGGCACTGAGATGTGGGGGGACACTGCTTTGGGATGCAAAGCAAGTGAGTATTGGAATGCAGGGACTAACTCTGCACGTGACAAAACGAAAGTGTGGCAGTAAAAAAGGCTTCAGAGGATTACAGAAAACTACAGAGCTGGTGTAAGAGCTGTACAGAAGGCTCCTGCAAAGAGCTAGAGGCAGCACTGGGGTCTGGGTGCTCCTGCCAGGGGGAGCAGCCAACTGGGGCTAGGGCAGAGGGCTCTGCCTCACCTCCCTAGCCCTGGACGTTTTGGAGCGGGGTCAGCCACCAGAATGTCAACAAGCCTGAGAAAGGCTCAGGGAGCCTCTCACCTGGTTGGGCGTTTCAGACTGCCCTGTATGTATGCTCCCTGCAAGGGAGCCGAGGCACCTCTCGCCTCGGTGGGGTGCACGGGACAGAGCACACTAGGGATTTTGGAGGTGACAGCTGAAAGGTCATTGCGGGGACCGGTCACTCACCACCTCCTGCCCTCCAGCCTGCAGGCACCAGCCATCTCTTCAGTCCTGGTGCTTCCCAAGCACCTCTGTGGTACTGGCCAGCCTGGCCACTCACAGATGCACTCAAAAGGCTTTGGGGACAAGGGTCCCCCTGAACCTGTCACACCATGGGGTGCAACGCCACAGTGGGAGCATGGGCGAATGCAGCAGCAACAGCCAGCAAGTGCACACACACAGGCACAAGGCAGCTCCCAGAGGGGTTGGTGGGGGGTAAAACTGACTTACATTAAGCTGGTCCACGCTGCCTTACGCTGCGAAAGTCTGGCACAACCGCCCAAGCTGCCTTTGCAGACATGCCGCCCTTTCCCTGTCTCTGAAATGCTTCATCTGCAGCTGGGACTTCCTGGGAGGAGTCAGAGAGGCTGCAGGAAAGCAAGAGTCGAGCTACAACACTCCGATGATGAAAATCGTACCGGGTAAAAGTTGGTCTCGGGTCGCTCTCTAAATCACCAAGGTGAGGGAGGAGAGGGCTTTTGGGAGCAGGTCCCTTCCTCCTGGAGGCTTGGAGCCAGAGCTGCCAGAGGATTTTGGCTGCCTGGGAAAATATCCCAGCATATAGTTCAGATGGAGGCTCATACCGGCATAATTATAGCGGGATAATTTTTGTGGTGTGACTATAATTACTTTGGCATGGCAATGGCAGGGAATTTCCCTTTGAGTGAAGCCTTCAGTCATTTTGAAAAATTGAATTTTTACATCAGTCAGACACTCTCAAAAATTTCACCCTGCAGGCTTAATATTATTAGAGAAGAGAATGGATCACAGGTACAGAAGGTGGAGGCACCAGTGTTAGGGTGATCAGAGGATAATGACCAACTGTCCACAATACAACCTAAAGCAGGATCCTGCAGCATCATCCGACCCCTGAGCTGTGGATGGGCAGGCAGACACATAGCAGCCCTAGAGGTGGATTTTAGTGCATGGATGCAGGAGCTGAACTCTCAGTTGTTTGAGAGGTGACAATTGCTGCAGTGAGGTGTACAGAGCAAATTATCCTCTCTTGGCTTTCCTCTTCCTTTTGTGACAAGGCTTTACATGCACCAATGAATCAGGTCATGTAGGTCTCCTGAGTGAGTAATTACTGTCTCCCTTTCACAGAAGGAAAAAGTGAGCCACAGGGAAAGGAAGCGGCTGACATCTGCTGTGCCAAAGGTTCCCAAATCCTAACCCAACATCCGGCCACTGGGCTCACAGCATCCCTGCCGTGACTAAGCAGGAGGGAATGTCTGTGCAGGCAGATGCAAACTCTTTGTTTTCTAAACTTCTGTTTAACTCAAACACTGAAACAAACAGATGTAAAGAAAACTTGTGTTTGCTTCTGTAAGAATGTACATGGCACATCCTGAGCCATCTAAGAGCTCAATGCCATTTTATCCTCTCCCTCCTGCTGCCCTTGCTATGCTTTCTTTGCCCCCTCCTCTGCCAGCCTTGCACCTTCCCTGGTTGTTGTTTGCCCCTGAGCTGAGCAAACTTGACTTGCTAAATTAGCAAAAAGCCAACCTGGCAGAAAAGTGGACAGTTTTCTGTAAGATCCTTGAGTTGAACTGGCTCAGGGGAGGGTGGGTCTGAGTGCTAAAGGCACTGCAAGGAAACAGAGATCTGGGTAGGGACCAGAGCAGAGAGGAGTGGGGAGAAGAAAGGATGGGCAGGAGCATGAGCCCCCACCTTCTTTGGCAGGATTTGGCCTTTATATTGGTTCAGCAGTAACATATAACTTCACCTCAATGTCCTCTTGAAATTCAGCAGAAATTGCTGGATAATATGGACGCAGCCAGCAAGGAAAAGGACACATCTGACCTTGGAGTTTGTACTGTAAAACTCAAGGAAAATTAGGACCCTCTCCTTCTTCAGGTCATTTTAATTTAACAAGTGCATCTAGATATGAACAATTCTTCTTAATTTTTTTTTTTTTTTTTTAAATCTAGCTATTGCACTGGACTGGTGAGTGTCTAAAACACTGTCCCCTGGCAGGTGGAATCATAGCTCCTCTGGTACAGGTCCTGTGCCCATGGCTAGAGGAGGATGCTAAGACCTCTAATGTTCCTAGAAAGCCACAGATATGCTTATGTTACTATAACAGTGATCACTGGTGTATACAAGTTAAAATTGGCTGCATTTAACCACTCAGAACTGCCTCTTGTACACTAATGAAATTATAATGAATGCCTTTGAACCATCCTTCATGAATTTTTAAAAAATGATGCTTCCCAGTGTCCTCCAATGAGTCAGCCAAATGAAAATAACCATTAGTGCATCAGCCTGCTTTTTTCAAGTACCACAAAATTACTGTTGGATATATCTTTGTAACACACCAGTGTTACTATTCCTGCTGTGAGGAAACACATACTGTATTTTTCAGTGGCTTTAGTTGGGTGAGCTATTGTTAGAGAAATGGAACAGGGTTTTCAAAATATTCCACTTCAGAAATATCACATAGGTTGGTCCTTAAGGAAAGAAGTAGTAAAAGCTGCAATTTAAATTATTTTCATTCTCTTATTGTTAACTAGCCTTAATGTTGATACTAGTTGTATCCACTTGTTTTTATTTGAGGCATCTAGCGAGATGTTCACCAGATTTCCTCCACCAATCTGGACCACGTGCCCCTGGTCCCTAAACACAGATGATGTCTGCGGCCTTGGTTATTGCTCAGTGATTTGAAGGACAGGAACCGGGTGTGCATGAGAGTTTGGCACTGGCGTGGGTGTGTGAGAGGAGGACCGGGTGGTCAGGCCTGGGCTGTCTACCATCCCTCCTCCCTGCACAGGGCACAGCCACAAATGAAGCTGATTTTAACCGTTTAGGAGCTAAGGAAAGGGTTTAATGTCACCTGAGAGGAGGTAGGGCCCCGACAAGGAAAGACACAACCTCCTTTTTGTTTGTGAGCCTGGAGGTGATGCACACCAGGTCCAGACAGATGAGCGGCTGCTCCTCTCAGGGCTCTGCATGGCTTGAACCATGCTGGGGCAGCTAAAACTGAAACAACATGATGTCAGGGCACGGCAGCTATAATTTTTCACCCTTCTGTGTTTTCATGGCAGCGACACCAGCCTGAATCAGGGCCTGAAGCTGTCCTTGCAGGCCTGGCTTGCCTCCCTTCTTCCTGAGGGACAGAGGCTGCCATCCCTCTGCGCCACAGGCTGTGGGACAGTGTTGCTACATGGCATCAAATTAAATTAAATCGTGACAGAAGGCTTGATCATGATTGGGTCATAAACCTTAATAAAGAGTTGTTTTTTTTTTTTTTTTACAAAAAGAATCAATTCTGGACTCCAAAGTCACTCGCAGCAGGTGAAGGCACTCAGCTCCCCACCTTGCCCTCCGCCTGCTCAGGGCTGAGGCTGGAATTGGGGCGGCCCCTTTAAGACTCTCCCCATTTTGTGCGCTGCCCTGCACCAAGATGGCGCTCCCGCCCTCACTTTCCCTGCCCCGCCTCTCCCTCTCCTCCTTATCCACCCCCCGCCACCATAAATGCCGCCCACCCACCCCGGTCGATCGTGCCCCGCACAAAGATGGCGGCATGCCCTTCTTATCATGCCCGCTCTCAAGATGGCGGCGCCCTCTGCTCCTCGCTAGCCGCGGCGGTGGCGGCGGGACGGGCTGATGGCCGCCATGCCGGGCGGGTGAGGTCAGTTCCGGGGTGGGGCCGTCGCGGTGCGGTAAGGGGCGAACAAAAGAGGCCGGAGCCGGCGTGAGGGAGGGCGGGGGCCGAGGCGGCCAGGTGGGTGCCGGCGGCGGGGTGCTGCGGCTCGGCTCACGCCGCGCTCCCCTCAGCGGCCTGGGTGAGGACGCGTGGGGTTGCGGGGACGTGTCCCGTGTTCCCCTCCCCGGGTGGGGCGGCCGTGAGGGGAACGGAGCCGGGCCCCGCGGTAGGCAGGGCTGGGGCCGGGGTCCGATGGCGGGGGGGGGTCTGAGGGGGCGCAGCCCTGAGGGGAGAGCAGCGGCCAGGTGGGGCCTGAGCGACGAGCTGCTCCCCTCGCACCGCCCGGGCGGGCGGGGAGGATTTGCTGACTAATTCGGCAGTAATTCGTTTCCTCCGTGTCCCCGCCGTCCCTGCCCTGTCAGGCGGTGGGGCAGCCCGCGGCTGGGGGGGGCCGGGGGCAGGTGGGCCGTCGCCCCCCCTCCCCATGCCCGTGGGGTGAGGCAGGGCCGTCCCGTGTGTGTGCTGGGTGTCCCCTCCGGTGAACGTTGTTTCTCCGCAGTGGGGGGAGAAGTCCTGCATTTGTTACCTGGCAGCGGTGCTGGGGACAGAAGCTGGTTGGGTTTTTTATTTATGTCTTATAAAGGATGTCTTTTCTGTTTCTGGAAATCCTGAGGTGGTGTGGCAGGCTTGTGGGCAGATGGGGCCGATGCACAGTCTGCGTTTGTGGGATTGCGGAGCCAGTACTGGGGTGTTATGGCTTTGGGCTGGTGCTGAGGCCATCGCCTGAGAGGAGGTTGGGGGAGAAGGTCAGAGAGTCCTCTCCTTTAAACATTTCCTTTGCAGCAGTTTGACACAGCTAAAATAGAATAGCTTTGATTACGAGGGTGTTGCTTCAAAATCTGTCAGCCTTAATGGTAACTTTGGAATCGAGAGGAACGTATTCTTGAACATCTTAACCAGTATAGGGTTGTGTTTTTTTCCCCCAGTGATGTCTCTTCCTTTTCATTTTTCCCTATTGTTGACAAAATGCTTTCTGATGTTCTGCAGTCCTCTCCTACATAGCTAGGAGGCTGGATGCTTGAGAGATCTCTCAAAGCTTAGGTCTGCTCCCTTGTCTGTTTTCCCATGCCCCATGCTGACATGCAGGAAGCAAGAAAAAAAAGCTGTTCTAATTCTTGGTGGTGGTGGTAAACTGCTGCCACTTTAAAGACATACATGTCGGTAGATATGTGTTAAGAGGAAAGGGGACAGTTGCTTGAATCCAGAGTGGTTAGAAACATGATCTACATTTTCAGATATTCCTGGTGGTAACAGTTTAAAAAATATTCAGGTTTTTCAGACTAGAAAGTAGGTAGTAAAGTCATTAATCTTTTTTCCCATCTAAAAAAATTTGTTCTTCCACGATGTTAATCTGTCTCTACTGGTTTAGCCTTAGTTATAATATTAATATTCAGCATCTCCTTTGGCTGGGTCTGCAATGCCTGCTTTTTGGTAACTTCTGTTGGAATAGCAGATGTTGGAGATTCCTTCCTCCTAAGAGTTTTACTTACCTCTTAGAACTCTTACCACCTTTCTAGGTATCAGGGTGTCTCTTTCTGGTTCCCAGTGACCCTCCGAGTTGTTCCTTGCTTCTTAAATATCCTTTACCAAGTTTTTACATGGCATAGTCCCTCTGTGAACTTGATCCCCTCTTCTTTGCTGATAATCTCTGTTTCCTTTCAGGGAAGCTGTTCCCATGGCGTGTGGGGAATGCAACGCTTCAGCACCCGCTCAGGATCCAGCACGCAGGAACATCATCCACTTCCAGCACAGAGAACTGAAGTGCAGATAGCAGAACCCAGCTGCAGGGTAAGGGCTACAGGCCAGCTCTTGAGTGGTAAAGTAAAGCCAAAAAAATGACCAGGATACTACTTAAACGTAGTTGCAAAGCGCAGGGCAGTGATCAGATGACTGATAAGGAGCAAGGAGGAAAGGTGGTTGACAGAGGGTGGTATGGGGAGAGTGGTGGTATGCTAATTAAATTCTGTGAGGGCTTAGTCAGCTTGAAGATGAAAAGAGTAAAGGAACTGAACATTGTCCAAAGTAGAATATAACTGTTAATATATCACCTGTACATCTAACTCCTGGCCACATAAACCCTGACTTCTCAATGCACTAAACAGTAAATACTTGAGGTCTGTCCAGTAAATGGTTTGGTGACTGCTGCCTAAAAGGAATGCAGCTGAGAAGTAGCAAGAACTGTTCAGTTTGGTAGATGCTCTTCTATTTCCTGGGGGGTAGTGTTTGTATTGCTGTATAGGCATCTCCTAGGCAATTGTTCACAGTGAACTCTAAGGAGTGCACTGGCTAGTCACCCATGTGGGTGTCAATTAGGCAATGACAGAAACTAGTTGCAAGAAACTCTCTGCTTCCTTGGTTCTTCACTAGGATAGTGATGAAAGGTATTGCAGAATGTTGTGCTTATCTTCAAGATGAGAAATGCTGTCCAGGTTGGCTGTGTTCTGAGCAGTGAGATGTGTAGTATGTTGCTTCCAGAATACAAGTATCCCTAAGACTTGTCTGATGTTCTAATTAGTGTTCTGGTAGTTTACTGATTTGTTTTTCATACTGATCCTCTCATGGTATTTGGAAACCCTAACTTTATTCATGTAGGTCAAAGACGTAGCTATTTCCTTAACGTTTGACAGAAGCCATGTGTTAAAAGCTAATGTTTCCATGTTTGAAATGTGGAGTGCCTGAAGCCTTCCAGTGATGACTTACTGAATGCTTAGAGTTGATTACATTCTAGTAAATGCTGCAGGCATTCAGAAAGATGGTCTGTGGTTTGGTGTTCTCTAATACTATTTTTTTTTTTAAATAAGCAGTGGAATTCAGATGTATAAGTTATTGTGTTATTGCTGTGGGATTGGAGCAGGCTTATTAGAGGCCTTCATGTAATTCTTCCATATTCTAAAGAAGGATTTGTTCAATAGAGTACTTAAAAAGGAAGTGAAACTCACTTCTGGTGTTAAATTGAGCCGAACTGGTATCTGGGAAAACAGAGGTGCAATGTCAGGTGAGTGGTGGTGGAGCACAGAAGAAGGGTTTAGGAGTTTTGTGTGGGGCTTCTTAATGTGGTGAGGTGGTGGGGTGCACAACTATTGTTTTGGTAAAGATTAAAAGTTAACTTGTTCTGCTACAGTGTGCTGAGCCTCCTTTGTGCATTTTTTTCCAGTGTTTTTAAAAAATAGCCTTGGTTTAGGATATGCACACTAATACTGAACAGGTGCTTAAAAGTTTACATGCTTTGAAGAGCGTACCTTGAATGCTTCCAAGCAGCTTTTTCCCTAAACTGTTGATATGGTGCATGTATTTTGTATTGCAACTTGAAATCCAGTTCATAAAGCTGGATGATACATGCCCTTCCTGCTGCTACGAAAGTGCATTTGAAACTAAAAGCTATTCAGTCATGACCTCCCTGCTGAAGTAATAGTGCTTCCTTCTTGTGTACTAAGCATTGTTAACATTTACTATAAAATTACCTTGGCAATTCACAAAGCTCTTCTTGTGACAAATTTGCAAGCTGCTTCTCTAGCTACAGCCTACCTTTGTGCACAGTAAAAGTGTGTTCTGGACTAGTTAACAGGTTCTCCTTTAGAGTCTTGGTTTTATCAGATCTTGGTGATGAAAGGTTACATGGCCTGTCCCTTATTAATAGACTAATGCAGCCAGAAAATATTCTGAGCTGGAGGTCATAGTCACTGTTCTGGAGCTCATGGTCCTGAAGGCAAGGCTTGTAGGGTATGGTGAATATGTGAATAGATGAATATGTACTCATTCCTCTTCTTTCCTCAGACCGAAGCTACATATTATTGTGCTGATAGCTGATGTCTTATTTATCTTGCTTTGCTCTCATCTCCATCTTTCATCTTAACTGGCTTATCTCTTTGAGCTTGAAAACAGCTGTGGCAACACCCATGGATTTGTGTGTGTTGTGACAGTCTGTCAACAATCAATTAAGAGTATCCATGCTTAAAAGTGTTTTTTTACTCGCTTTGAATCTAGTGTCTTGATTTCTTAATATGCTGTTAGATATGTCAAAGCTCTGCTCTGTCCACCGTTTCTGTCTTTAGCTGAAAACAGTTGATTACCTTTTCTTGTATGACTCTTCTCAATGCTGGAACTAAATGCTGAAGAGCCTTCTCCTGGAGCTGATGAGGTGCTTGAAGCTGTTCTGATTGTTACAAGTTAATGCTGTTGCTGTCTGTTTTTCTTTAGTTACTAACAGAATTAGTTCAATCACTTGCATTAGTCAGTACAAGGGAGTGTTTCATAGTGTCCTGTTGGAATAAGGCAGTAGTACTTCTGCAAGACAGGCTCCAATGCCCTGTCCTTGAAGCATCTTTTTTTATGGCAAAGAGAAAATTAATTTTTGGATAGGAAGCCTGTGACCATATACATTCATAATTTATAAGCTGACAGACATTTTTCTCTGGTTTGCATCACTGTTGCAAGACATCCGATAGCACTTAAATTTACATAGCTGTATGACACTGACATACGGTCCCTGCTCCAAGTGTCAGCGATGCTGATAACTTCAGACTGTGTTCAATTCTGTGCAGCTGGGGCAAAATGCTGTCAGAAGTCAGAAAATGTGGCAGGCTTGGCATGGATTGTTCTGATAGTGCAGATATTCTTCCCTGTACTTGTTACGACAGGCTTGCTTTTGTGACGGTAAACAGGAGCTGTTGCGCTAGACTCTTAAGGAAAAAAAAAGTCAGTCTTGCGTCTGACAGGAAGAGTCAACTAAGGGGTAGCTGTAAAGATGATAAAGTGCTATCCATAGTGTAGGTAGGTTATTCCTTTTCATGAGCTTCAGTAAAGATGTTGTGACCCAATTGGTTCACTTCATCCTGCTGCATCTTATGGCTTGGGTGGGGCTGAATGTTGCATACAGCTGCTGGATGGTTGTGTGAAAACCAGCTTACCTTGCTCTCCGTGTTGAGTTCACTGGCTGTTCCACTAAGTGAAGAGTGTAAGTTCTGGTAGCTGCTGTTCCACTACTCTATCCGCTAGTCTAAATGATAAATGACCCTTTAAACTTCAAGTGTTCACTTCCCTATCTCAGGAGACATTTTGTCCCACATGAGGGATTTATTTTTTTTAATGCAGAAAGGGCCTGATGTAGGGATAATGGTTGGTCAGGGCTTTGGCATCTGGCTTCACTACTGGTTATTTCTAAAGAGCAAAGGACAAAAATCACTTGAGTTGTTCCATCTCATGTCTTGGACTTTTCCAGGTGGTCACGTGGCTGTCCTTGTGCTTAGAAGGTTTTCTGAGGGGTGCCTGAAAGCAGCTCTGTTTCAGCCTCCTTTGTTTTTTCAATTTTAATTCTGGGCCTAATAAACATGGGGGAGGAGACGTATAAATTCCCAGTCCCATTTCTGACCAGCAAAGCTCTTGCATTTCCTGGTTTTTGAACAAAGAGCTCTGTGTCATGCCCTTCTTTAGGATTTCAGGTGGCAGCATGCTGGGGAGGGAAGCTCTGCTCTGTTGAAAACTTACTGTAACATGTTGTAGCTTGTCAATAATCAGGGCTATAGTCTCAACAGCATCAAGATTTTTCTTTCCCTTGTCTACCTCTAATGCTGTTGGCACATGAGCAACTCCCTCTTTCTCTGGGCTTTTGAGAGGTAAGATTCTGTCAGCAGTGCTTGACTTCTGCTTTGCAGTCTGCAATCTTAGAAGGCAATCCACTGAGAACTAAGAATATGTATGGTGAAAATGAAAAAGTTGCAAGACCCAACATACAATGCATCCATGTCTACTTATCTAAAAGTCTGTTATGAGGCTGCCTCACTTGGAAGCTGTATACCACTAAAGGTGAGGAGGACTTCCCTGATTTCAGGGAGGCCCTGGAAGTAAGGGGTGGAAACTTAAATTCTTGTACATGTCATGAGATCTTGCATGTAGTCCTGTTTTGCCAGTAGTTCCATTAGTAACAGAATGGCCAACAGAAAGGAGGAGGAAAGAGGAGGCTGGATAAAGTATTCAGCAAATGATGAGTCAAGCTGACAAACTAGCTAGTGAAACAGAACAGTGATGTTGTTTCTGTTCACTTTGTCCCTAGCTGGATATGCTGGCCAGCAGTTGCAGGCAGGAATTTCAAGCACTGCTCACACAGGTGTCTGTCAACAGTAAGTCAATCTTCACTTGTTTAGGTTGGATGGTTTTGGATGGAGGAATTGTCCAAATTGGAGGATGTTTGCTCCTGCAGCGGCTGTGCTGTTAATACCTTGAACTTGTTAAATATCACAGGGGTCCTGGGGTTTGTGGAAAGCATTTGTGCTCTCAGCCTTGTCAGCCTTTATCTAGCAAGGTGCATGCTGCTTTATGATGTCTCTGTCAGCCAGATATGTTTAATCTTGTTTCTGACTGCTGGGTTTACTATTTAGGTGTGGTGTGCTCAGAATGTCCCTGTTCTTCTAACATGAGTGATTATCTTTTTTCTCCAGGTGTGTCTAGTAAAACATAGGATTAGTACTTGGTGATGCTTATGGTTGGCTGAAGTCTGGGTAGGTTTGGCAGGCTGGTTATATAAGTCTGAAAATGATGTTTCTTCTGTTGTATGAGCCTGTTTGGCATTAATGGTGAGGCTGTGCTGCACCTAGTACATAGGTGCCCAGCAGGCTGATGCAGGGATGGTTGTCTGCCAAAAGGAGTCCATGGTGGGATGCAAACTTGGATCCAGGTGAACCTGCAGGCACTGAATAGGTATGTAGTATCTAAACATGAAATGTGCAAAGATTTCAGGAGCATATTTATTTAGGCTGAATTGATCCTGCTGTGTGGTAATGAGGCCTTAGCATACAGATCTTTCCCTGTACGATCTCAGACATTGCTGCTATTAACTGTCCTGGGGCTGTTCTATATTAGATACGAATTGTAGTGCTCAAAGTAGTGCTGCTTTGGTGTAGTTGAAACCCTCAACGGTAGTGTCATTTCTTGGGCGGGGGGTGAGAGTCTGCTCTGGGACTGTGTGGTAGCTAGGAAAGCACTGTGGAATGCAAAAGCTGAAACACCTCTGAGACAGACACTTATAAGATTTTTTTTTTCTTCCCCCCTCAGTGTGCAATATCTGAAGCGTGACTATTTGATTATACCCTTGGAAAACTTACTTCCTTATGCTTCTGATAAGTTGACAGGAGCTTAGGCAAGGATGTTCTGACCTATCAGCTTATGCAAGTTTAGAGGAATAACTTGCCTTAAAACTTGAATAAAGCACTTTCAAAATTTCAGTATCGATGCCTTCCATGTGGTAGAGTTAACTATACTGTAAGCAAATTACCTGTTTCCAAGCTCCAACTGGAAACTTCTGCAAGTTGAGGTATATATGAAGGAGCTTGGATCCTTCTTCACAAGACTGCTCTGGCAAAGTACTTCCTTTCCAGTTATGACTGTTCCTGTATATAAACTCCTTCACTCAGTTCATGTGTTCTGTGCTCAGCCTTCAGTGAGGCTACATGACAGAACTGACTTAGCAAATGAAGCTTCTTCACAGTAAACACTTTCGTGCTGACAAAGCACACTGGAGTTCAACTTCTGAAAAGAGCAGAAGCTTGAAATCTCTGCAGTTTGTCTGCTGGTCCTGTGGAACTTGGTCTGGCCTTGGTCACAAGGGAGATAACTTTATTTTTGGCCAGCTGTCTTCATGCAAGGATTGTTCCTAGTCTTATGCCAGAATAATATCCTCCCTGTAAATCATTCTGTTCTGCTGTCGGTGTACTTGTTGGGAGAGCCTGTGTTTCAGCTGCCTGCTTGGTTTCTATATAGTGGTTGGAATCACAGTCCCTATGGGAAGGATCCTATCGCAGCAGGGGAGTGTCAAGTGACAGAGATGGCCCCTGAGAATCTGACTTCTCAGAGTTAGTCTGCTGTTGTCATCAATCCCAGCAGTGAAACTGCTTGCCCTAATCCAGAAGGGAGAGTGTTGCAACAAGAATCACGTTCTAAAATGATTACAAAATAGAGTCCACAAAATAAAGATGATGTTTGCATCTTGATGCAGAACTGTCTTTCAGGAACTAGAAATGGATTACATGCATCCCTCCTCACCCAGATTTCCCATGCAACTTCCCCACCTACTTTCTCAAGTTTTTGGTGGGCAATTTTCCCTTTTCCTGCAGATGCTGGGAGTAACATTAGATAAGACATGGCAAATTCCAGCTTCTGTAAAGGAGGTGCCTAGTTTTATTCTTCTTCTGGGACTTGAAAAGGGTTTCTCTTGCTGCCAGGAGGAGTGGGGACTTGCTACGAATGTCCTTCTCTTCCTCCAGTGACCCTGTCATTGTTACTGGAAGGCAGGAGATTTCCTGCTCCACCCTCCACCCTACCAGGGTTTAATTGCTGACACTGAGCTGTAATAGACTGTCATGGGACACTCACATGTTTTTTTTGTCTTGTAGGTGCACAATGTAAAGGGAGATTTCCTACCCCATGTAGCTGGTAAATAGAATTGGGGAGCCTGCTGTGCTAATTTCTTGTTGGTTTTCTTCCTAGCTATCTTGAGATACAAATCAAAATGAGCACAAGGTTAATTTCTTGTGAGAAGAAATTGGGCATTTCCTGGATTAGGCTAAACTAGCAACCCAGCACTAAAACTCAAGTCTGAAAATGCCTTAGCCATGAAACCCCAATTCCTGAAAAGATATCTTCCCTATTTCATAAGCCTACTAGGGGTAACTACAAAGGGCCTGACAATTCCTGCAGGTTTCCCTACCAAGAGTGATGAAGCACTGGAGGGAAGAAGAACGATCCTTGGGGAGAAGTGGTATCTAGACAAGAGAAGGAAAGAGATAAATATATATTTCTTTTCCTTGGTGTGGGGTAGGAGGAGTAAGGAGTTGTTTAAATAGGGAGCAGTTCTTCTATGAACAATATCAGTGTTTTCACTGCATGTTCCTGAAAAGAAAAGAGGAATAGGATCTTACACAGCATTTATGAAGAGCAATGAATGGTACGGCAACATTTGCACTACCTCTTAGATGTAGTTTAGAAGGAGTCACTACAAAAGCTCTCCATCATGTCTGGCAAGAATGTTTAAGAAAGATGTGTACTTGCTGGGAGACTGCCATTAGACTCTTATGGAGCCTTAGGGTGGTGTGTAGTGAGACCTCTGGCTCTCAAAGCCCCCCTGAGTTATGAGTCTGGTAGAACTGAAGCTGTGCTCACCTGCAAGCGTAGTTGGATTTCAGAAGCTAAGCCATGTCAAAGTTAATTGCTCCAGCAGACAACTGCAGCAGCTTTTAATATTCACCTTTTATAAAGCTTTCCAGGCTTTCTCTTACTTGGACTGTAGAAGTGCAGGACTCTGCTCCCTCAGTCTGATTATGGTGGGAGGGTGGCAGAGGGTGACAGAGAGGGCAAGTGTGTTCTTGTCTTGTTTGTTTTTCCCTGTGGTTCGGCAGTATGTCAGTGGTCCTGTCCTGGCTCTCAAACCTTTTGGTAGCTGAACTTCCTGGTTTCTCTATGAATTGTCTTGCTTTCCTAGCCTGGTGTAGTAGGGGTCCTAACAAAAAAAACAACCAAGAAAAAAAAAAATCAGGTATATACCCTGTTTTGGTGCTCCTGAAGTGGGAGGGAATGGGTAGGTAAAGGGCCTGGGATAGTATAAGGCTTCTGTCAGTAGTGATTAAAGGCATCTGTCAGAGCTATAAATTCTCCTGCAGAAACTACAGATATGACATGGGTTTTGACTTTGAATTTTCTCATCTAGGTGGACAAACTGAGGAGACATATGTAACCAGGTATTGTGATTCAGGGAGCTGTTTAACTGCTGGCTTCATTTGAGGTGTTCTGGAGTGCAGGGGTGTCAAGAAAATGTCTGTACCTTGTTTTATCCTGGAATTGGGATTTCTGTAGTATGCACAGACAGCTCTTCTCAAATGTATTTTTCAAATGGACTCTCTTCTCCCAGAGGTGGATGTATTCAGAAAAGGAAGCTTAGGCATGGCTGAAATGCCTTGCCTAGGGCCTTGGAACAAGCTAGCAACAGGAGTGGGAGGGGGACTCTGAACACCTTGTTACTCCTCTTATTCTAGCTGCTCAGATGCTGTTCAGAAGATGTTCCGTTTTGCCTGTTCTTACCTCTCCTGTGAATGTGTAATCCTCTTGTTCTAATCTGCTCAATGCAGTCCTTTCTGCAGAGGCATGCTAGCCACTTCATTAGTGCTCTGCAGCCTGACAGGACAGTAGTTTCTTCTGACAGTGACAGTGCTGTATATGGCCATTTTAATTCCTTGTTTCTGCATCCTGTGCCAGAATTGCATGAGTTTACTGGCTGACAAATGAATAGATTTGCTGTTCTGCCTTGTTTTACTGAACTTCTAGAACACGTATTGCCATTTTGTCTCTCAAAATTCCCCACTAAAAAAAATAAATAGAAATAATAAAAAAATTTGCATGTAGAGTTACCCCAGTCTGTCTCTTGTGATGGACTGATGTAGTATTGGAACTGGATGGGCGGAAGGGCAAACACTTCTTCAGGGATGGCTGTTATCTTTCGATCTACCACCTGTGGTTTCTTGCAGCCTTCCCAAGTAGCACTAAGTCAAAGCTGGCATTTTACCATTTATTGTTGTAAGCGGCAAACCAGGGAACGGAGTTCTGTATTTAGTCTCTCTAGGGAATGTGGTGCTTTTTGAGTTTGTATTAGGAAGGGCTTCCTTTGCGGTTTTGTGCTGGAAGTTAATTTTAAATACAAACTTGAATTCTACTAAAGCAGGTGGTGTGGGCATTCCACTTGTCAAAGAAAGCTTTTGCCCAGCCAGTGGCATACAGAAACCTGCTATCGACGTTGCGGTCACCCAGGACTTGTTGAGACTGTCTGTACAAATGATATCTTATGGGTTGGAGAAATATGATTGAATTTTTGCTCTTCCTCTTTTATAATTGAATTCATGCGAGTTTCAAAATGATTGAAAAATTAGTGCTTGTCCTACTCCTGAATTTTGCTAGGAAGTGTGATGTGGTATTACTGCTTTTTCACTGTCACTAGAACAAGTTACAATGACTTCGTGTTCTTTGCTTGTATGCCTGTCAGGTAGGGGAGTTCTTTGAGCTCACAGTTATCTGTGGATCAGTCAGGCTTCCGGGCTTTCTATGGCTTGTTGAAGAATGTGCCTTAAGCTTCATCTGGAAGTCTGAAGGACAGAACAAGGACTGCCATAAGGCCTCTGCTTCCCAGAACCTTTTGATTTCCTTTGACACTTAAATCCCAGCTGAGATGAACTCTAGGTGGGAGTGGTTGGTCAGGGAAGTGAATTCTTTTTAAATATGTCTCCCCCTTCCTCTGCTTCTGAAGTAAATAAGGCAAAGAGCAGCTGTTACGTGATTTCAGGACTGAATCTATCAGACAGCAAGTAACTAATCTTTCCTTGGAGAATTAATGCAAAGGGGGGAAGCCAAAACTACTTACATGGAAGGAAAAGTCATTATATCAGGCAACTTTGTTCTCTTTTTTCCAGCTTGCTTTATCAATGTGATATTGAGTTGTATCAATGAAGTGGTTCTAGGAAATACAGCTGTATTGTATGTAAATCCTCTTCCTTGCCCCTGCAGTTTGAGAACCACACAAATGCAGAATTATTTTTCTTGCTCTGTAAAAACAGTAAGAAACTCATGACAACTATGCTCTGCGTGTGGATTTTGTCACTTCTAACAGTGCTGGCAAACTCCATCCCTGAAATAAACAGTAAACTTCCAAATACTGGTCTGGCTGTGGGTAGTTTAAGTCTGTCCTGCAGACTTTCTTCAAGTGTTAATGTCTTGCCCCACAGGCTGCTCATGGTAAGTAGAGTTCTGATGTTCTGTGACAATTAATCTGTTGGGGAAGACAGCAACAAACTAATTTCACAGCCTCAGCTGTAGTAAATTACTCACAGGAAGCCTCATTCATCTGTCTCCAAGTGACTTGAAATTGGGTCTCAGCTAATTCCAGTCTTGCTGTGCCAGTGCTTAACATCAGTTCCTGATGCCCTCTTGAAAAGCAGAACAAAACAGTTTAAGCTAGTAATGCCTGCTTCTGGTTTCCTTTCAGGTGAATCATGATTCCAGTCACTGAATTGCGCTACTTTGCTGACACTCAGCCAGCATACCGCATCCTGAAGCCATGGTGGGACGTCTTCACGGACTACATTTCCATAGTGATGCTGATGATTGCGGTGTTCGGAGGGACGCTTCAGGTCACCCAGGACAAAATGATTTGTTTGCCCTGTAAATGGGTTACTAAAGACTCTTGCAATGACTCAGTCAGAGGTTGGACGGCTGCAACCCCAGAGCGTACCTACTATAACTCCAGTCTTGTTCCCTCTACTGATACAGGGCCTACGGGGATCCGATATGATTTGGACCGGCACCAGTATAACTATGTGGATGCGGTGTGTTATGAGAACCGTCTTCACTGGTTTGCCAAGTATTTCCCTTATCTGGTGCTGCTACATACTCTCATCTTCCTGGCTTGTAGCAACTTCTGGTTCAAATTCCCAAGGACCAGCTCTAAGCTGGAGCATTTTGTATCTATTTTGCTTAAGTGTTTTGACTCTCCATGGACAACGAGGGCATTATCTGAGACAGTGGTGGAAGAGAGTGATACCAAGCCAGCATTTGGGAAAATGAATGGCTCCATGGACAAGAAGTCCTCCACAGTCAGTGAGGATGTGGAAGCCACTGTTCCCATGCTGCAGAGAACAAAGTCTCGAATCGAGCAAGGGATTGTGGACCGGTCTGAGACTGGTGTCTTGGACAAAAAAGAAGGTGAACAGGCCAAAGCACTCTTTGAGAAAGTGAAGAAGTTCCGCACGCATGTGGAAGAGGGAGATATAGTTTATCGCCTGTACATGAGACAGACCATCATCAAAGTGATCAAGTTCATTCTGATCATCTGCTATACCGTTTACTATGTCAACAATATAACGTTTGACGTTGACTGTAAAGTGGACATTGAGAGCTTGACTGGCTACAGGATGTACCGCTGTGCTCATCCTTTGGCCACTCTCTTCAAAATCTTGGCATCTTTCTACATCAGTTTGGTGATATTCTATGGCTTGATCTGCATGTACACGCTCTGGTGGATGTTGAGGCGATCACTCAAGAAATATTCCTTTGAGTCCATCCGGGAGGAGAGCAGTTACAGTGACATTCCTGATGTGAAAAATGACTTTGCTTTTATGCTCCATCTGATTGATCAGTACGACCCCCTCTATTCCAAGCGGTTTGCTGTCTTTCTGTCGGAGGTGAGTGAGAACAAACTGCGGCAGCTGAACCTCAACAATGAGTGGACTTTGGAGAAGCTGCGCCAGAGGATCACCAAGAACTCCCAGGATAAGCTAGAATTGCATCTTTTCATGTTGAGTGGCATTCCCGACACGGTCTTTGACCTCATTGAACTGGAGGTCTTGAAGCTGGAGCTTATCCCTGATGTCACTATTCCCCCAAGCATTGCTCAGCTCACTAGCCTTAAGGAACTGTGGCTCTACCACACAGCTGCCAAAATTGAGGCTCCAGCACTTGCCTTCTTGAGGGAGAATTTGAAATCTCTCCATATCAAGTTCACAGACATCAAGGAGATTCCTCTTTGGATTTATAGCCTGAAGACACTAGAGGAGCTTCATCTGACAGGGAATTTGAGTGCTGAAAACAACCGGTACATTGTGATAGATGGATTGAGGGAGCTGAAGAGGCTGAAGGTGTTGAGGTTGAAGAGTAACCTCACCAAGCTGCCACAGGTGGTGACAGATGTTGGTGTGCATCTTCAGAAGCTTTCCATCAACAATGAGGGCACCAAGCTCATTGTTCTCAACAGCCTTAAGAAAATGGTCAACTTGACAGAGCTTGAGCTGATCCGTTGTGACTTGGAACGCATTCCTCACTCTATCTTTAGTCTCCACAATCTGCAGGAGATAGACCTAAAGGACAATAACCTAAAGACCATTGAGGAAATCATCAGCTTCCAGCACTTACATCGTCTCACTTGCCTTAAATTGTGGTACAACCACATTGCCTACATCCCCATGCAAATAGGCAACCTAACCAATTTAGAACGCCTTTACCTGAATCGTAACAAGATAGAAAAGATCCCTACCCAGCTCTTCTATTGCCGAAAACTTCGGTACTTGGATCTCAGCCACAACAACTTGACTTCCATACCGCCAGACGTTGGACTTCTTCAAAACCTGCAGAATCTAGCTGTGACAGCCAACAGGGTAAGTGAGCAAGGAGGGGAGCATTCCTGTGTGAGTAGAACTAACTCTGGCGCTTCTGTTATCTGTGTGATTAAACATGCTACAATGGTGTGTGAAATACTTCTGGCACTGCTGTTCTATTTAAATTCTCAAGCTTTTCTTTCTCTCTGAGGGGTTTATCTAAGGCAAAACATTGCAAATAGCTCCAGGGGTAAGCGTTTCTTTGAACAGCCCTTGTTCTGTAGCATTTCCTTTCTTAACAGTGAAGCTGCTTCTAAGTGCCAATTGGAGGCTGTTTAAAAATCCTGCCTGTCAGTTGTTTCTCTGCAGTTGGAAGCTTGTAGTCTCTAGACTGACATCAGTTTTGGGCTTAAAACGGAGATCTGAAAAACTGTAGTCTTGATCTAGAACTATGCACTTAAGCCTATGTACTTCAGAAATGTACATACACTATAGCAGCAGCCGTCTAGGACATGTACATGTGTAGATTGCAACGTTGCTTATAGTACTTTGCATTTCCAGGGAATACTCCACAGTTTGGTCTTGTAAGCATGCACTTTGTGAGAAGTTGGACAGACTTATGACAAATGGTTCTTAATCTCTCACTTTTAAAAATGCGTTGTCTTGTTCCACAAAGGTGACTTTGGAGAGAGCAAAGCAATCTTCTGCAGTGTCCTTACTAAGGGCAGAGTGAACTAAACCAGGTTTATCAATTGGCAGTCAGTTAGATGTGAAAGCGTGAACTGTGGCAATTCCTTGACTTTCAGAGGGGAGGAAATACAATGGCACCTTGTTATGCCTCAGCATGATGGCTGTGGGTTTTCTTGTGTAATCCCAGATGGTTTAAGCCTAAACCTTAACTGTTTAAATCTGTCCAGGCACAGGGCGAGTTAGAGGGGATGACCAAGTGTGCTATGATGCCCAATTAACACAAGTTGTTTCTTGGCTTGTTTTGGAGGGCATTTATTTGCCTAAAGCAAACTGAACCCATTTTTTTCCTGAATCTTTGTTCCTGTGTTTGGGATTAAGGAGACTTCATGTACATGTGTCACAAAGATCAGCCTGTGACTGCACAGACTGATGTGCTGAGCTGAGTGGCTTGTTGAAGCTTTCATTCATTTTGTCTGCAAATTCCTGGGGGGCTCTTTTTCTCTTGGAGTTTATTATCACCTGAAGTTGCAAAAGACTCTAACATAACTACAAATTGCAGACAGATCTAATTAGTGGCTTCTGGATTCTTCTGGGAACATGCAGTAGAATTGTCCTGGAGCAGTCCTAGTTTTCACTGTCATATACCAAGATCCTTACTGCTATTGGCCAGTTATATTCATAACTGAACACTGTCAAACTGCTTGTGAGAGGCAGGCAGAGCAGTTCTAGTATGGTTTGGCTTTTCACAGGGGAAATGCTCTCAAATCAAGTATTTAATTGCTAATGCAGTTCAGTATTACACAGGATTCTTAAAACTCCAGCCAGCATTTTGAAGTTAGTGTCTGAAAGTTGAAGTCTGCGTTGTGCCACTGACGAGTAACGGCAGACAAGCAGCAGCCATTCAGCTATCCCAGTATAATAGCTGCTCACTTAGTTTTCCCAGCACTAACAGACTGGGTGGCTGTGCATCTGTTTGTATGGGTGGCTTAAGCTCTGGTAAACTTCATGGTATGCACACATCGCTTCCTATTACGATAAAAGCCACAATATTTTCTCAGGGCAAGTGGGGCTGATATGAGCAGTTTCTGAGGATGGCATTAACCAAACATGAGGGAGTCTTAAAGATTCTTAAGCTACTGTTCAGAACTAGGATAATTCTGTACAATTTGCCTTCTGGCAACCTTCCTAGTGCAGCTTCCTGAGGGTTAATCTGCAGTGTATCCTCTGCAGTCTTGGGGTGGAGCATCTCTTGGATGAAAAGGAGTTAGAGGCAGCTCCATTTTCTGCAGCACTGTGTGGCACCACCCATTTCTCTGAAAAAAACATTAATGCAACAGGAAGGATGGAGCAGCCTTCACTCCAGTGTATTCTGAAGCAAAAGGTGGTGAGGACCCAATGAAACAGCTAAGCTGTTTGTATCCTCTGCAGGTGCCTGGGCAAGGCTGCAATTGCCCTGGGGCTCTGATAGCCTGGTTACATGTGGTAAATGGTGACAGCAAGAAGCACAAGGACTGGTAGGCTGGCATTTCCCATGGCCAGGAATTATCTCAAATGTCCTCTCGTAGCTCAGCAGTCTGAGCAAATAGAGACTTCTGGAGTTGGCTGGTACCAGTATACCATTCTGGGAAGCAGGCTGTATTATAGCACTTTGCTTCCTTTCTAAACCAATACTTGTCCCTTAAATAACACTATTATGATCACAGACTCTTGAAAATTTGATTGCATGTTGCTGTTTGCAAAACACTCAACAGTACTGGTAGCAATGACTGAACTGAACTGTCCTTAATTGGTCTGGTCTCATCTTGGCTTTTCCTTGGACTCCACCTCATTCAGAACTGATTACAGTCTAATTTAGCCATGAATGATATCCTGCATAACTTAAGCTTTAAAAAGGTCACGGTTGCATTTAAAGGCAAATGATAGCCTCCAAGATGAGACTTTGAATTAAGGGGAGAATACGGAATTGCTACGTTTAGTTCATAGCCTAGTGTGTGTTAAACCTTAGCCATATTGTTTTCCTATAAATTCTTTGGGAGGACTGGACTATTAAAAGGCTTTAATAGAAATAAGCCTTATTAAATTAGTGACTCATGGATATATGAAGGTGGTGGTGGGAAAGCTAACAGCTGGTGGCTTCATTTTTTTTTTGTTGCATTTTGGCACTGTCAAAAAAAACCCAGTGCTTTTGAGCCTAGAAAGTCTTTGCAACACTTCAAAGCCCTACAGAGATGATGGAAGAGTAGTCCCAGTTCTCAGGACTCAGATCATACCCACATTGCCTCTGCTCTTACTACAGCAAAACTAGGAGTCCTGACTAAATCCAGTCTTTATGGTGTTGAGTTACACCAATTGTACAATGGTTACTTAAAGTAAAGGAGCTATGATCCAATGATGGTATAAAGGGGTTGGGATGGGAAGAAGCTAATATTAATGGGAGCATGTCACAATATAGGCCAGCTGCGAGCAGGCTTCTGGTCCTCTTATCCTGTCCTTGGTGATGTCTTCTGCTTTAGCCACCATCATTGGTGGTTTTGTAACTAATGCAATAGCGTCTGAAAGAGGAATCCATACAATCATGGTGTAGTGACTTTTACTTTGGGAACAGTCCTTATGGTGGAAAGCAGGAGCTCATTCAAGGGAGAAGCGGATGATTGAAAACAAGTGCTCTGTAAACCTTGAAGCATTCTGTGGGCTTGTTGGTATCTTATGAGCGTGTGTCTGTGTTTGCTGGTGACTTTGCCTATAATTTCCTTTTTTCAGATTGAGAGTCTCCCACCAGAGCTGTTCCAGTGCAGGAAGCTGAGAACCTTGAACCTGGGAAACAATGTGCTGCAGTCACTCCCATCCCGGGTTGGAGAGCTGACAAATCTGTCGCAGATAGAGCTACGAGGGAACCGCTTGGAGTGCCTGCCTGTGGAGCTGGGAGAATGTCCTCTGCTGAAACGCAGTGGGCTTGTGGTAGAGGAGGACCTGTTCAACACACTGCCCTTGGAAGTCAAAGAGCGGCTGTGGAGGGCAGACAAAGAGCAAGCTTGAACCCCTGAAAAAAGGGAAAAGCCTCTGACCAACTAGAAGGAAACAAAAGGCCATTCCAGTCCCATTTTCCCTAGATCCTCCCCTTTCTCTCCTCCTATCACTACCAGACTAGCCAAGGAGTCCCTGAACAAACATGGCTCTGAATGAGGCAGCTTCTTGCCTCAGATGCAGGATGGGGGAAGCTTGGGATCAGGATGAGGATCAAGACAGATTAGTTGGCCTCTGAGCAAGGGCCAGTGGGAGTGAGATGTGTTGCTGTTCTGGACAGGAAGTGGGGTGAGGTGGATGGTGCTGGTGAGAAGAAATGACCTTTGAATGGAGGAGCAAAATGAAACGTGGGTATTGCTGCATTGCTCCAAATGGGGCTTATATGTATCAGGGACTGAGAGTATCCAGTGTCCTACAAGCAAAGATCAAGAGACTAGGAAACCTCTTGAACCTCCATCTCTGTGACACCTGGTACTGTTCCCCTCTGACTCAGATTCAGTCAGTGAGGCCCCACAGTGGGGTGGGATAGGATACAGACAGCTGATTTTACCTAGATGCTGGCATTAGGATTTGGGGGATAAACTTATCTCAGACATCAGCTTCAATGCAGGATGGTTTTTTTTTACCAATTGTCTTTCCCCTTTGCACTCTACACCTTCTCTTCTGACCCTGGAGAAGGAACCAAACCTCCCAAACTCTATTGGCTCATTTAAGATTGCACTATTTTAAGTGTTTCAAGTCACTTGTGCTGATGAGTAGATCACATAGCATCCTTCTCCAGCTGATGTGCTGGAGGCACTAACTGACATAATTCCAGAGCTTTAGCCTGTTCTGAAATGGATGGTTATAGTGCAAGTGGGAGAAGGATCTGGATAAAAAGCAGTTGGACTGTCTAATTTACTCTCCCAGAAGCATTGGGTTGCTTCAGGATCTGGCTTTTAAAGTTTTTAAGCTACTTTTAAATTCCTGGTATTTTGTCACATATCAAATATGAACATAAAACTGGCCAGTGTGTTGGGGTGTCTCCTGGGGTTGGTGGTGTTAGTAAAGAGGAGCAATCGGGTCTCCTCGGCACCTCTTGCACACCCCATTAAGTTGTTAGATGTTTTGCCAGTGTTTTTCATGGACGCAGTCTACAGAGCTGCTTGATTGTTCTTTTCTGTTGTTGTCCTCACTTTAACAGCTGTCAGTTCCTGTAACACCTCTTGACCTAAATAAGAGGCTAATGCTGATCGAACTTGGTGCTGGAAAGAAACCTGTCCTCCTATTTCTTCCCCTTCTCATTCCCTTAGCATTAAGGAGCAGTATGAGAATCCTCTGTGGACTGAGCTCCTCTAGATCCCTGGGACAGAGCAGTCTTTATTGAAACAAGTCTGACTTGTTTGGTATTGTTTGACAAAAAAACCAACCTTCTGTACTGGCAGAGGTAGATAACTTGTAATAGCTACTGATAATCATGTCCTTAAGGTGGGGTGGTTAAGGTGAGCCTACAATACACCCTAAGTCTGCTCTTTTCCATCAGAAGGAAGAGGAGGCTCAAGGACCTGCAGGTCCTGGTTGTAATACTCTGCATCAGACCAGCAGGGTGGCTCCAAAGTGGAGTGCTGCAAGCTGAGGTGTGAGAAGCTTGGAGGCCTCCATGTGTACAAAACGGGGAAGCTGCAGCCATCTCCAAAGTGGTTCCTGGCAAGCTGCCAGTGAGTGCCCTGGCTTAGCAAATCACGGTGATCCCTTGGATGTTGGGGCAATAAGGCACGCTGTGGCTTTCTTCATCAGATGTAAGATATGAAATATATACACTAAACGTGCTGAAACCATGAACAATGTTAACTGGGCTCTGGATTTGTTGATGTTCAGATGCTTAAATAAAGCTACGTTAAAATCCAGGAGATCTGTTTATAAAACTGCTTTTAAGAAAGATGTAAATTCTGCCTCCCTTAGTCCATTCATTATGAAAAGTTTAAACAGTCCAGGGAATAATATAATTAAATCTCTTTATCTGGAAGGCAAGGTACTGCAAAAGTTCTTGTTTCTAACAGGGTTAGTGTCTTGAAATTATGTTGAGTTGGGGTAACTGCTGAAAGGATGGGGAAGTATTGAGGCTTCTTGGATTGTACTCATTCTATTTGCACAAGCATTTTGGATCAACAGAGAGGACAGAAATTGCTAGGTGGGCTTAATGCTTCTTAAGCAGGAATGGCTTCAGGCTTATCTGCAGTAATACTGTTTTCCAGTCAGTTTCTTGTGATGGGTATGGGGGCTGTTTGGATTGTGTGGTGGGTGTGGGCTTTTTTTTTTTTTTCTTACTCTGTGCCAAAAGATAGTGCTGGAGGGTAATGGCTACCGAATAGAGGCTTGAACTCTGTTTTGTATTCAAGGCCACTGGGTAACTGGTTACAACACATGTATTTTAGACTAGGCAGGACTGAAAGGGCAAAGCACCTCACAGGATTTTCACCTAGCTTAGAGGAGCAGAGAAATTTCTTCTGTATGTCTAGATCATTGTAGAGTGCTTTGACTCTTGATTCTAGTTGTGGTCTTAGTTATACAAACTAAACTTTATACGGCTACATTAGAAGTTTCTATAAGCAGCTCCTGAAAGTATGCTGCAGCGCTTCTAGAAGCTTGCAAGCCTTCTGAACTGCCATGTATTTCAGTGCTGAGTCCATAGGACAAGTGGACAATAGGCTATTCTGTTAGAAGTGAGAGACTGTCTCTAACTTCTGATCAAATAACAGAGCTATACTCCTGATGCTTGCTGACTAGAGACTGCCCTATGCCTGAGATCTGCAAAGCAATTATAAGACAGGCCAGTATTGATCATGCATGAAAACACTAGCTTTTTGCTGCTCTTGGTGTTCCAAGCTCAGTTTTTTTTCTGGTTGTGGCTGCTAGGGCTTGAGATAGCTTCCTGTGTGGCAAAACTGGGATAAGCAGTCTGATAACTTCTTGTACCAGAAACACAGGTGGCAGAAAAATACATTGCCACTCTGGAAGACAGCAATATGCATTATTTACTCCTGATACATGCTTCTTGGTCTTCCTTCAAATAGATACTGATTCCAGAGTATCAGTCTCATATGATGAGGTGGAAGAAGCTTTAAAACTTCAAGGATAGGATCTAAACCATGAGGTCCTGAATGTGTTTACTGCTCAGGACTCCTGCAAAACTCAACCCACAGCAGAGTGAGTCATCCACTTCCCATACTTGTCTGGATTGCTCAGTCTTTGAGGGATGAGTTTACATCAACAGTCTTTCCTCATTTGCAAGTATTCAATCAGTGTATATTACGTTTTTTCCTTTAAGTTTACGTCAACAGTCTTTCCTCATTTGCAAGTATTCAATCAGTGTATATTACTTTTTTCCTTTAAGTTTCCATCAAACTGAAGTTTAGGGGTTTTATTTCTGACACTGATCTGTGTGTCAGGAAAAAAGAGTTCAGATTAAGCAGACAATCAACAGTCTAGTCAGTGTCTTGTTCTCATGACAGGCTCTTCAAAGCACTCTAGTCGTAGCAAACCAGATTATTTATTAGCTGTTAAACCATACAACAACTTGAATTAAAACCAACTGTTTCCTTAATAGCACTTCTGAGCTGAATGAATTCTTGGAGCCCCTGTAGATCACAAGTATGCTCATCCAATGTTAGGACTGAAGGTCAGTAAAATGGAATTCTACCTTTCCTGCTAAATACCACCAAAAGTAGTAAGTTGCAACCAATTATTTTGAACCAGCTGAAAGGCAAGGAATACCAAACCTAATAAATGTGTTAAATCTTGCTGTATCTCTGAAACTATGCACTGGAATGTTAGCTGAAGTTGTTCTTTGTTTAAGATTGTTTTCTGATTTTATTATTTGGTTCCCAGTTAATTCAGCAGCTGGAATTAATTTACTTCGCCAGTCTGAATGGTTAAATAGCTGTTACAGGTATCTTTCATGATGTGGTGTTTTTTGGTATTAATTGTCACTTCCTGATAATATCCTACCTCATTTTTTTTATTTTTTCTTATTACCATTTATACACTCCATTTAGCTCACTTCATTTTAATTGAAGTTCATGGTGATCATTACCATAAATAGTATTAAGTGGCTTTCTGTTGCTGAACCACACTGAAGTTTTTTTTTTCTTCTTCCCCTCTCCTCTGTAACAAATGATTCTAAGAATTTTGAGAACAGTGACACATCCTTTATGGAGGATGAGGTGTGTGGAAAAAAGTTTCAAACATTATTGATTCAACAGCTGTGACATTGTTTCCTTTCCTTACCTTTTTTCTGCTTTGGAAAGGAACTTGCATGGTTTGAGTTCTTTGGATTTTTTTTTTAGTCCTCCTTCAGGGGAGGAGTAACTTTTTTTTTTTTCTCATTAATAGCTGTGCCTTGTCTAGAGATACATTGATATAACTTTTCCACAGAGGCACTTGCTCCTTCAAGTGTGTTTGTAATAGTCTCTGCCTGAAGCCAGCTGTTCCCTCTGATTCTTTTTCTTTCAACCATGGAGAGATTTCTTAACTTTTGGCGTGACTTCTCACTGACAAACAATATTGTCATACCATAAACAGTAGAGTCATCTACTCTGAAATGTTACCTAAGGTAAGGCTGTGTGAATGCTAGCTAGTAAAACTGTTGCTTAAACTTCACTTTTTTTTTCTTGTTGCATTTTAAAAAGAAGTTTTTTTTCCCCACTGTTTGGCCACACAGTGGATCCTGTAGTTTTACTGAGCACGTCCCAAAACAGTGAGTTTTCTGTCCTACCTGCATTCTAACAGTGCATGAAGCAGAACTGGAACTGGGCAAGAGTACTGTTTCACTCAGACCTTTCTCCCTTCATCCCTCCAGCTACAGTGTTAGTTTAGCATTCAACTGCTTCAGCAGTAGGAAAACCTCCAGAAATCTGATCTCCGAAATCCCTTTTCAAAAATAGCTGTACTTGAATTACTGGACCCCAATAGCAAAGGTGAACTTTGTCTGAATTCACAAAAATCACAAAGTTCAAAGAAAGGCTTAATTCAGGATTTCTGGAATTACCCTTTCCTTCCTCCCTCTGTCTCCTTTAAAGGAATTTTATTGAACAATGGGGGAAATTTTTCTAGAGGAGACTTAATGAGAAGGGGGCTAATGAGCCTGAGTCATCTTTTACAGCTGACAAGTGTGTCCATTTAAGACACTACTCATGGCTTAAACATTGTTCACTCCCATTTTGTAAATGCACGAGCAGGGTTGTGGTTTGGCATCTGAGACCTGCAACTTGATGTAACATTTCAGAATCATGACATTCACTTTGTATGTGGGATTGTTTGGGCAGCTGATCAGCAGCACCTCCACCTTGAGCACTGAAGGCTGCTATTGTTTTCTCTGAAAGACTTGTAAGACTGGACACTTTAACAGAATAAAAGTTTTAATTTTTAATTTGCATTTTCCTTTTATGTCTGCTTTCTTTTAAGCTTTCTGTATGCAAAGGCACTTAGCCTTTCATGTTCTCACTTTTCAGAAGACAGATGTTAATAATTCCAGCTATTGTGTAGGACTCTTGGTTTTTTTCTACTCATCACAGGAGTCCTTGTGGATTATGACATTCCTTTATGAATAAGCAAAAAGTAGATGTGCAGCAAAAGAGGTCCTGCTCAGTGACAAGCCTGGACTGCCTTACGTCTTTCACCATCACTTTATAACAAATGGCTGAAATGGTTTATGTTGCCAAATATAAGATTGTTGGGACTATTGTCTACATAGACCTACAGAAACTCAGCTGGGTTTTCAAAATGCATATTGTGCTCTCCTTTCCTAGGAAAGTGATAGGGACTGAATGAAGTCGATGGAGAAAACTGCCTGTTGCCATAAAAATAGTGTCTTCAGCCAACTGCTGGTAACAAATTAGTTAAGTGTGGTTCCTAGCTGTCTGCCTACCCTGTGCACTACTCTTTCAACTGAAAATGCTGGCAGATAGCATCTTTCCTAACTGAGCATGTACATGATGTGTTGCAGAGAATCAGCCTGTAACTTTCAAAGACAGTTTGAGTTTGTGCAGCGCACTTATTTTATCAAAAGGTATTTCTCTTGTGCTTTGCCTTCCCTTGCTTCCTTTGTCCAAGACTACGTGACTGCAGTGACATTGGTCCCACTTCAGTGACAGAAAATGTGAGCAGGCTTGAAACAGGTGAAAGGTGGTAGTCTTAGATGCTGCTTATTGGCATTGATGAGTTTTAATGAAATGCTTAGCAGGACTGAACCAAGAAAGGAGAGGACAAAATGTCCCTGTCATCTGAAGCTCACTTGGACTGCAGCTCCTATTGGCAAGGATTTACCAGCTCTTTGAACAGCTGAGCAAAAAGAAAGAATGAATGGTACCATCAAAGAAAATTGGTGCTTGCTGGATTCCTGCTGGACTTCACTACAGTGATGGGGAAAAAGCCCAAGGGTAAAGAACTGGTCTGTCTTTGTTGGAAAAAGACTTTTAATTCTGGTAATTCCAAATTGTCTACGTAGCTCACTGAAAAGTGTAAAGATGCAATAGAGGCAGCTGGAACTATATTGGTTTTATTCTGGTAAAATTCTCTAGTCTGGCTGCACCATAAGCTTTTTACCCTGCTGATTTTTGAAGAAAGGAGCCATCTTGTTTTTACCTGTTCATGGCAATTCTCTTGATGGAAAATTACTGCATTTCTGAGGCTTCTGTTAGCTTGAAAGAAAGGACTGCCAATACAGGGAAGACAAAAGTATTCAAGTATCTATGCCGTTTTAAATACTAATAGACTATTTAATACCATTTAAATACTCATTATGGTTATTGTTGTTCTTGTGCTCCTTGTTTCTCATTAAATATGCTGTCACTTGTTGCTGATCGTATCAAAGACTGCAAGAGAGGTGATAAGAGATCTAGCTGAAACTTTTGCTTACCTAATAACTGTGGCAGCTCCAACAGCAGCAATTTTGGCGAGAGTGCTGAGCTGCTTAAACCGGCTCTGGAGAACTGGCAAGCTGGCTTGGCTCCAAATGGTTTCAATAGGAACTCTTATTGAGGAGGAAATTAGGGTAATCGTGCCAGTCAAAAAGGCATTTGAAACACTTGTGCTTTGTCTGCTGCAGGGTTGTCCATGTTCCAGATGTCACTCTTGTACCTTTCATGCAGACATGGGCTGGGCTTTGGCAGCCTCCAATGGAGTTTGCCAGAAGTGCAGTTTTCTTGTGGAGCTGGCAGGAGAAAAAGTTGTTTAATAGTCTGCAAAAGAGCTCTTGGAGGGGAAGGAAGGGAAGGAAAAGGGGTTCATTTCCCAGCTTTGTTCGAGTACTTTCTACCTTCCTTATCTAAACTTACTGGAAGAGAAGGTATTTACGAAGATGACGTTCTTCTCTGACTTTTTTTGGGCATTATGTGGTGGGGGTGGTTTTCCTCTTGCTGAAAAGGTCTTTCTAAGCCTCAAAATAGGAGCACATCTGGAGTGGCAAAGAACTGGAGGACTCCTAAGGACAGACACTGATGAATGCGCCTGTAACCAAGAGGGTTGCCTCTCCTAGTTTATGCAATCAGTTATCTTTTGTTATTTGCCGTGTTGTGTGCTGTGGTCTGCTGTTTATATTGCTCAAAACAATCCATAGAACAGGAAAGCTGTGGTTTACCGTCATGTGTATGAACTAAAACAGCTTCTGAAGTCATCATGTGTGCGTAAGGTAGGGAGTGGAGAAGATGACGTGCTAAATTGCTAAAAACAACAACAAAAAAACCCCTGGGAATGAGAAGTACATGACATTATGAATGACGGAGGTAACACAGAGGGACTTGGAGTGGGATGGGAGTGTGTGTAGAAGGCATGTTTCTCCAGGATTGCTGCCTCCCAGTGAGGGGTGAGGTGGGGTGCTCATGAGATCGACTTACAGGCAATATCTACAGCAGGGTTTTTTACCACTGGTGACACATCTTCCTTAAAAACACTTCAGCTCCATCAGTTGGTGAGAGTCTGTTAACAGGAAGGAGGAACTACTTGATTATTTTGAGTTTTGCAGCATTGGAGGCTGATTGTTTCCACTCCACGTTTGTAGCCCAGTGATTAAAGTCTCTGGCAAAACTTAGCTTTCTAAACTACTGAATTCATATCCTCTTGTGTGCTGAGAAAAGCTTGAAAACAAGCTGTAAATGCTCAAAGAGATGTTCTCCAGTGAAAACGCTGAATTTCCTTTTCATTAAAAAAAAAAAAAAAGAAAAAGGAAGAAGACTTGAACAAGATGGGGAGGGATTTTTATCCAGAGTTTATTCCCTTACAGAATAGAGGACTTTATTTTTTTCAAACATCATTTTTTAAGATGTATTTTCAGTTGCTAGCAAATATATTTGGAAGTAAATACCTTCCCATGAGCATTTTGCACTCCTTCATTTTGTTGGGTTTTGTTTTGGCTAGGTGAGTGATGCATAAAACCGTCTCCATGATGTTATTTCTTTGTGGAGTGCTGCTGAAAGGATGTTTTCGGTGTTTCCCACAAGAGCCAACACATTTTTCTCTGGAGAGTAAAATCTCCCCCAGGGATTCCTGTGCGAAGGGAAGGATGTGTTGGCGGGGAGCGCCACCGCTGGGCTGGCACCTGTCTTTCACTCTCTTCTGCCTTTTAGATCTAGTTTCTGCATTTTCTCTGGTTTGAACTGTGGCTTTGGGTTTATCTATTTACACGCACGTTTGGAGCCGCAAGAGAGCGAACCGAGCAAGCGAAGGTGTAAAGTGCCAAAGAGCAGCTGTGAATGAAAATAGCAGATATATTCTCTATGAATTTTACCAAACCCTCACCCTTTAGTCTGATGTTTGCCATCTCCTGGGTTGCTGAAGTCCCTTTCAGGTAAGTGTGCTGAAGTGCTGGCAGGACTTGCTGACTGAGCAAAAAGGGCTCTGTAGGAGCCTGAATTGCCACTTTAAATTTGTTTCAAAACTTCTAGATCTTTTCATCCCACTTGAATCTTATTTTACCACCCTTATTTTACTACTGCATTTACTAGGCTTAACTGCTCTATTTTTTTTAATCTGGGTTATTAATTAAAACAGTGATTCCTCCTTGGAGTTAAGAAGTGACTCAAACTTGTGATCGCACTTGAGCAGAATGCTTGTGCACTTTAAGTAGCAACAAGAGCCAAAGCAAAGCTCTGCAGCCCTGAATGTCCCTGCCAGGAACAAACGTCCAGAAATAGGGACAAAATTCAATGGTCTGGCTGTCCAGTGCTTGCTGTTATCACATGCTGGGAAAAGGATCACGTGAAGAGGCGGGGAATCAGCCCTGCAGAGCCTGGGTGGCATTGTGGTGTTGCTGGTGGGATCCTGGCAGCTCTGCCCCGATGGCGTTTGTAACCCAGCATCAGATCCAAAAGGTAAGAAACCACACTCCGGGAAGGAGCGTGTCTGTAGTGCATGCAGGTGACACTACTTGTAAGATATGGTCACTGCTAGTTAACCTGTGATCAGGTCTAGCAAAGATCTGCTTTACGAATGCTTTATATTCTTCTCAGCTACTTGTATTACATTCATTTTGAGTGTGTGAGGACCCTGTTGTGGCTACAAACTCTCCCAGAGGGCACCTTGTCCCACAGAGCTCTTGGAGGAATTTCTCTTGTGCCCTTCTGTCTCCGCTGCTCAGCTCTCATCCATGAACTCGAAATCTGCCTGTCAAAGGATAATCTCCAGGGTATTCTATATAAAGAAACAGCAGTGCCAACAGCGTTCACTTCATTTTGTAAGGGATTGTGTAGTGAACTGTGAAAAACCACCCAGGGATTTTTCCCTTAGAGAAAATGCTTTCCAGCTTGTAAAGGAATCTCACTCTTATTTGGCATATAAGTATGACTGTTCTCTTCATGTTAGCAGGCTTTGTAATCTAAGAATTGCTGGTTGGACACCTTAGATAAGATATCCTTAAACCACAAAGGCTCTAGTGACGATATCTTCTCTGCTTTGTGGACTGAGGGGTGGAGATACGTTGTTCTTAACTGTGTGGAATCTGAGCTTATTAACAAATTATCTTTTTACAATAGAAACCCCTCCTGAAATTAAAAAATTAAGAGCGTGTTGTCCAGCTGCAGAGCTGAAGCTGGGATGCTTTTCACACTGAACTGAGGCACAGCAAAAGGCCAGAACCCACCTCTTGCTTTGTGCTGCTTCCCCCAAGAGTCTGGAGGAGAGCAGTCACCCCGTCTCTTCCAGTTCCGCGAGGATGGCTTCCTTGTCCTAGAGCATTTTTTCACTGCAGAGGAGTGTGACAGCATGAGGAATCAGATTCAAAGGATCATAGCAGAGATGGAAGTGCCACTGCACTGCCGCACCGAGTTCTCCACCAAAGAAGAGGAGCAGCTCCAGGCGCAGGTACCGAGAAGGGCAGGGTTGTCCTGGTTGGAGCACTGGAAGGAGAAAGGGAAAAGGCAAATAGCTGCTCAGGATTCACTCTGGGGGAACATGACTCTTTTCTAACTGAACATAACACTGTGAGAGGCCTTTGCTCTCCAGCTTTCTACAAATGTTTGATGGTGGTCTTAGAAGGTGAAGGAGGAGAGGATGCGCGTGGCTCTGCTGCGCTTTCAGCCCCTACGCTATAGCTCCTGGTAGCCACAAGCAGCTCTCACAGATCACTTTGCACTTGTTCTGCAGACAGAAAATAGGTTATTTTCCAGGCAGGCAGCAAAAGAAAAGCAAGGGTAGCCTCTATGTGAGAGGTTCTTGTAAAGCTGTAATCAATGCCAAGACATTAGCATTGTAGAAAGCCTTTTTGAGTGATTTCTATTGACTCTGTTTTGTTTATGCTGCGGCTTGATGGGAAAAAGATGCAGGTGAGTATTAACGCTTTGACTGAAGATTCATTTATGTCTTTACAAGGATACTATCTTTACTGGGCTCTTATCCCTGGCAGGGTAGCTCGGATTATTTCCTAACCAGTGGAGACAAGATTAGATTCTTCTTTGAGAAAGGTGCTTTGGATGGGAGAGGTAAGCCCTGGCCTGAGTTAGCCACAGGGAAGGGACAGGAGAAGGCTGAATGAGGGATCAGGGGCCAGTTTCCAGCTCTAGGACAATTCCTGCTTTGCAAACAGTGTTAAATTCTGGTTTTGTTTCATAGGTAACTTTCTAATTCCAAAGGAGAAATCCGTCAGCAAGATTGGCCATGGTATGTTTAAAGGATGGGGTTTTGAAAGGGATGTGGTTTTCAGACACGAGGATTTCTCCAGACCTACTCACTATAAATATGCTTGGCCATCTGAGGTGAAACCCTTCTGAGCAGAGAAGTGACTTCTTTACTCTTCTGTTGCTTCTCTGTGCATCCTGGGGATGACTGCATCAAATGTTGCAAAGCTCTCCCCCTCTTGCCATTGTGGCCACACAGCTCCTGTCTTTGCAATCCCGGGCTGTTTTACTCTGGGTTTCTGCATGAAATTCTTCAATTTGATTTCTACGTGTTGGTCTGCTTTTCCGCATGTCGCTCTGTCACTATCTCTGCAATTCTCTCTGTGCTGCCTCTCGCTCTGCTGTCAAAGGACTTAAAAATCTTCTGTTACGATCCTTTTCAAAAAACCCTTCTAGGAGGTTTTTCAGCTATGCATAGCACAGAGTCACTGACATGAGGAAGTTTGGACTTCAGCCCTTGTCTCTTTTATGTAAGAGACTGCTCTAACGAATTTACCACTGAAGAGTGGTCACATTTAGTACAGATCAAACTGTGTCTTGTGTCCTGTGCAGTAGTGGGTTGCCAACACCAAAGCTGTCCTTCCTCCTTTGGTGTCACCAGCACCTTTTCTTTACCCTTACTAGTTTCAGTTTGACCTATGTCCTCTCTCCCACTTACTGGACTTGCATTTTGATGTCTTGTTTTCAAACAACACATGGAAAACAAGAGCAGGATTCACTGCATCTCCAAACACATGAACTCTGTTCAGATTAAACTAAACTTTTCACTAAACTTGGAAATTCAGTACTGAGAGTTCTCGGTTCTGTGGTTTTCTCAGAAAAACACTCTCCCCCTCCCAGACCCCTGCCATTCTGTTATACTTCAGCTTTTCCCAGGGGAAGTGAAAACAACTGTAGATGCCTGCTGACTGAGCAATGTAACAATTCAAAAGGCTTCTGTAGACTTAATTTTTGTAATTACTCCTTTTGGTTGGGTCTTGCCTCATCCGTTGCTCGGGAGCAGACCCTGCTGGACCCGGTCGTGTGTCCTCGTGACGAATTTGATCATGATGAGATGGAGGCGTGATTCCAAGTCTTTGCTTCACAGTTTTGTCACAGCTGGGCTGTAGCAAGTGTCTGTGCGCAAACAGCTCTGACCTGCGAGCTGTGGCCCTCTGCAAAGGGCACCAAAGATAAGCCCTAGATTGTTTTTGCAGTAATTACTTTTTTTTGGTAGGTCTTAAGAACTGTGTTTTAAAAGGGTGAATTCACCTATGTCCTTCAGGGTCATGTATAGTGGTTGTCGTATTAGCATTTGCATAATATAATACTTAATCACATAATACTGAATTTTTGTTCACTTTTATACGCTATTTTTTATATAGCTGCAGTTTGTGGCCAGTGAGTGATTATATTTTTGGTCTGTATAGCAGATTGTACAAATCTACAAGTGTTGAATCACCTTAGGTGTGATAAGCCATGTTTGCTCTTGGGAGGGATGAAAGTTTCTGGCTGCAATTTATCTTGCTTGGCTGTTGTCTCTGCAGCTCATCATTGAGAGCTGTCAAATTCACTTCTGTTAATGAAATCTTCAGTCTGAGCCTTTTCTTTCCCCTTAGCTTTACATGCTTATGATCCTGTCTTCAAGCAAATCACCCACTCCTCCAAGGTGCAGGTGAGCTGTTACTGTTTCCTAGAATGCCCTGGGGAAAAAAATATGGAGTAGTTAATCTTAATTTTCTAGACTCCCAAGGATAGTAATTTTGTCTGTGAAAGGAAATTTATATATTGTCAAGGAATAATGCTTTATAGTGTGTGGAAAACAGCAATCATAAATCTTGAAAAGTTTTCTTGCAGGAATTGGGAAGAAAACTAGGCCTTGAGAGACCAGTAGTTGTGCAAAGCATGTATATCTTCAAGGTACAGTAATTCAAGTCTTTTTGTCCCACCCCCCTGTCAGGTGGGAAGCTGTGAAACTCTTTACACATCACCTTTCTTTCCTTGCAGCAACCTGGCATTGGTGGTGAAGGTGAGATTCATATTATCTCTATATCACACTACACATAATACTCCTTTAGGAAAGGAATATTACCAGGAAAAAGGGTCAGAATCGGACTTAAGCCTGTGAGTTTTGTGGTCCAAACTTTCTTAAAATTATTAAAAAGCATCCATGTTTTCCAGAAATGTTTCTACATCATATGCAGCTTGAACAAAGAGCTACTTCTACATTTGCAGCAGGCTGAAAGGTGGTATTTTTATGTAAGATTTAATATGTATGACAGATCGGTGGCAGGGTAGGTCAGGTCAAGATGTCAGGGAGATGCAAGTCTGCCATCCTTCCAGTGGTACTGAATTCCTCGGGCATTAGAAGACCTTAATGACTGTGTCTCGTCGCAGTGACCCCACACCAGGATGCCACCTTCCTGCACACAGAGCCTCTGGGCAGAATCCTGGGGTTCTGGATTGCCCTGGAGGATGTCACGCTGGAGAACGGCTGCTTGTGGTTCATTCCTGGCTCTCACACCAGTAAGAGTCGTGGTGTTTGGTGTGTGCTGTGAAACGTGTGCCATCTTCTTGCTTAAGGGTGGAGGGTGACACAGACCGTGTTATGTTCTCTGCATTGCACAGTGCCTGCAGAACCACGCTACTGTCCTTGGTTGTCGAAAAGACAACTTTCTTTACTGCAAAGATCTCCTCCTATGCTGTTTGTCAAATCCACAACCACATTTTTCAGCAGGTTAACTGCTTCACTTTGCTTTTGGCCACTAGTCCATCAGATGAGCCTAATATAACAATATTTTTTAATAAAACAAAAAAAGGTGGGATACATGACTGACACTGTTTAGTTTTAAATTGATACCTAGCTTAGAAACAAAAAATCCAGGGCACTGGGGAAAGGAAGGACAGTCCTCCTGAATTTTTATTTACTCCAGAATCTGTTAAGGTGAGGGCCATTAAAACTGCTCCTGAATCTTTTCTTTTCATTTCAGTATTATTTCAGAAGCTTCCCCTGCAAGATTCAGAGTCTTCCTTGCCAGGCCACTGAGATTTAAGACTTTAATGTAAAGAAGCTCTTAAACCACTGTGTCCTTTCTTCCTGTAGCAAAACAGGTCATTACTATATGTTGGTGCTCCTTCCACAGTTTTGACTGTAGCCTTGAAAATGTTTATCAAGTCTGATCTGGACTGCAAAGAGTAATAATCCTTGTTTTGCCTTCCAGAGCAGGAATACACTGAGAAATCACTCAATCACACTTTTTTTTTCTTTTATTTTTTTTTCTTTTTTCGCCATCCATTCACAAAACTGTTTCTTTTCCAGGTTGCATCCCCTTCACAAAGACCCCCTTTTTTTTCTCTGGCCACTAAAATTTTTAGTCCTGACAGCCCTATGTAAGGGGAATAAAAATCCTCTTATACACAACTGTCAAATATTGGTCTGAATCTCAGTAAACAAGGAAAGCCTCCAAGTCTATGCAAGGATCACTTGGACACCATCCAAGCCACTGAAGAACAGTCAGTGTCCCAGGGGAACACACAGACAAAACCAGATCAGCACAGACTCACGTAATGGCCGTTGTGACAGATGGTAGTTGCTGTGTGTGTGTCACCACTGTTGAATTACCAGCAGAGTTTTCTGTTTTTCACTACCTCTAGGGCATGCTCATCAGCTTTAAACTGTGCTCACCTAAGCATTTACTCAGTGAGTGTAATCATAGCGCTCTTAAGATTTTAAGGCACTCATCCCTCATAAATTCTGGAGTCAGCTGCAGTCTGATTGCAATTTATGTTCTTATAGAAAGGAGAAATGGGCCAAAAGTTGGCTTTGCATAAGTGTATGATTATCTGTGTTCCTAAAGGGCTATGTTGCAATGCACAGAAAGAGCCAGAAAGGCAAACAGAAGGTAGTTGTTTATCAGTTTTTCCCACAGCTGGAAAATCCTAAATCTTTGCTTAATGAAAAAAACCCACCCAAGTTACTAAGGAAAAAAATGAATATAATATAATAATAAAGCTCTTATCATTGCCAAGAGACATGACAGATATTGTTCCTCTGCTGTGCAGAATGTAGCTAGCTGTTTAATTTTTATGTGTGTTTGCTTATTCTGTGGATTTGCAGATGGAATTAGCCGGAGAATGGTCCGTGCAGCTTCATGTACCTCAACACGTGTTGTAGAGTTTGTAGGGTCAGAGCCAGCCTACGATGACAGCCAGTTCAAACCTCTGCCTATAAGTAAAGGTAAAAACAACCCCCAAAGTCTGCTTTACAGCTCAAGAAAAAAGAGAGCTAAAATTGTATTTTAATACTTTCAACTTCCCTTATATTTTAAAACTGGCACTCACAATTTGAAAAAAAAGCAGTACAGATGTTTCTTTCAAATAGGTGGACTCATTCTTATCCATGGTGAAGTCGTCCATAAGAGTGAACTGAACAGCTCAGAGTCCTCTCGCCATGCATTCACCTTCCATGTGATGGAAGCCAAAGACACCAGCTGGAGCAAAGAGAACTGGTGAGGTTGCCATCCTAACAAGCAGCTGAGGAAACTAGATCCTTTTCAATGCAATAGCCAGGATAAACTTTTATTGGTGGTCTTGCATGTCACACAGTTCCTGTTGGTAGTACCTCACTTAGCATTGATTTCATACCCGTAGAACTGGAATAGCCTCTGAAGTTTTGTTTTTACCTCTTCCTTGCTTCCTAGGCTCCAGCCAACTCCCGAACTGCCTTTTCCATCACTCTACACTTGAAGTTAGTGATTGGCTTCTGGAGTTAATAGCTGATCAATATTCCTTTCTGGTTGTTTGTTCATGTTCCTTTTAAATACAACTTTCACTAGATCAGCTCTCAAGATTAATTTGTCCTCTTCTCAGAACAAGGACCCTTGACACAGCTGAACACACCTGCATTAGACAGAAGCTTCTACTTCAGCATGAGCCCTATGACTATGAGAATAGTCGCCCAGTCCTTTTGGTAAGGAAACTTCTTCAGTCTTGAGAATAGACCATTGAAGATCATTGCACCTTGACTGGGACTAGTTAAGAAGTATTTCTTCTTACAGATACTCAGTATTTTCTTCTTTTTAAGTCAAGAGCTTGTCTAGTGCATTTCTTGGTTGTGGCAATCCCAGCAATGCAGGTGAAAGTGTTGTGTGAAGATGGCTGACTTTTATCCTTAGGTCTCTGTCCTACTGTTTGAATAATAGTGATTAAACATAATCCTATTGTGGGCAAAATGAAGCAGGAAGTCTACTTTTATAATCAATCTTCTAAGTATTTCTAGCAAACTGCAGCTGAGTGTTTGATCTCCAGGTGTGTTGATTAAAAATATTACAGTTCTTAAAGAATTGTGTGGAAATTATGAAAACAAAAAAACCCAATCAAACTCCTAACATTTAAATAAAAAAAAATCAGAAATTCTCCTTTTTATCTCCCTCATCTTTTCTTTGAGGAAGACACAGTGTGACCTTGTCCCACCAGCTGGGGCCAGCACTAAGTTGTCTGATGACCAGTTTGAACTCTCAATGTGCACAAGAACAGTTAATATCCCCAAAACCCCAACAAAACCAAACCAACTTAAAGCAAGGTGAAACCTAAGGAATGTTAAGAAAAGTAAGTTTTCCAAGGCAAGCTTAAGCCTGTATCCTAAACTGAACAGAAGCTGTGTAGGTGCAATTTCACTGGCACTGGTGCAATGGGAACCCTGAGATATGAGCCCAGTATCATCAATGCACTAATTACATCGTAGTAACCTTAAGACTGCTTCAAGTCCTGGCAGAGTGAGCCCCAGTTCTTACTGACTCATCCCTTTCAAAAGTATATTGCCTGTCTCTGGCATTTGTTTGATGTGAAATAGTCAAATCTGGTTTCTTTATGGGAGGAAGTTTCCTTTCAGCCCTTTGGACTTTGCTGGTCAATGCAGAATAGGTTCAGTACAGCAAAGAATTCATCACAGAGGAATGATCAGGTGGCTGTAGTAGGAATTAGGAAGGTGGGTAATGGCAACAGCAGTAATGTCGAGTTCAAAGTTTCTGCAGGTACAACTGCTGCCTTCCCCTACCTTTTTGACAGTTTGTTTGAAAGCTGTGAGCAGGGCAGAGGGAAAGTGACTTCCTTCAACTCTGGTGCTATTTTATGACGTTAGTGGTGAAGGCTGTGGCTCATGATGGAAGCAGCTAAAGCTTTTTCTGTATCTTTCCCTTAGAAAAGTCAGTAATTTAGAATAGGACCGTTCTGCTGAAGAGTGATAGTTTGTCCTCTGATTATATGCACCACTACCTGCAATGTACAAAACCATCTAGTTCAAGTGTATAAATAAAAGCAAGAAACAGGATTTCCTGTTAAATGTGAGGGGAAACTCAGTCTAGCACAGTTAATGAGTTTGTTTCCAACAAAGAGTATCTGACAATTTATTGTGTTATTAACCAAAACCAGCTCTGGACGATTTTGACATCCTCAGGAAAAGCAGTATGAAATCTCAGGAGCCCTGCCCAGGCAGGGGCGTAGATTGGGCAATGCTGCCTCTTAGCTGTTCGAGTCCTGGCTTGTTGCAGGGACAAATGCAATATTGGGTTCTGGGGCCAATTTTGCTGGCTCTGTCTGCTGGCCCAGAGCACTAGTTTCACTCCACCCCGGTCTTATTCTCACTCCTAAGACACAGTCTCAGGGCTAGGACTGCAGGACAGTATTGTGTAAGGTATCTTGGACTCACGCAAAACTCTTCCCAAAAGTGAATAAAAGAAGTGTCAGAAGTTAACTTCATCCTGCAAACAAGAACTCTGGAATGCAAATCTCTGCTTGGACACTTCTCAGGGGAAGGGAAGAGGCAGGGAGGACATGTGTTAACATGTTTTTGTTCTCATGGACACTCTGCAAACTGGTAAGCAGAGATTGTCAATACAGAAGTGTTTTTTTTTAGGTGGGGTTTTTGGCCACAAAATGGTAGTTTTAATTAAATGGACAGAATTAAATGGCTCTAATCAGTTTGTTGATAGAAGCATTTTTATAAATTATTTGATGAAACATCTAGCTGAAAAACCATGAAAAGTAGAAAACTGTAATAGTATTAGAAAAGTTTATTGACTTTAACAGATTTTTTCTGCTTTCATGATTAATGTGTAATCAGTTTTACCTGTGACTTTGCTTAGTTTTTCCCCTATATTGAATAGTATCCCAAATAAATTATCGATTAAAATCTTGAAAAAACCATTCTCGTTGCATAAACCTTCGGGGCTAAAACTACAACCCTCTTGTTAATACTGTTTGGAACAAATGGCCTCTTTCTACATTCTCAAACCTCTCCCACCTGCTCTGGATAAACTTAGCTATTATAGCTACTGAGTTTGAAGCTGTGTTTGTGCATCACAGTGCAATAGTATGGCTCTTGTTGATGGTGACTGGATATATTTGGACAGTTGTACTCACTCTGTGTGGTCACGTTCATTACAAAACATGCTTTAAATGGTGCATATACAGAAACAAGGAGTTCACATATTCAGTAATACAAGATGGCAGGACTCAGTACAGCAAAACAAGTTTTGGCTCTGATACAATACAGAGGTGGCAACATCTGCGAGGCTTGCTTATTTATTTTTTTTCCTCTCATTGACTTACCTCTTCCTCCTCTACTTCCTTTGCCTCTGGGCACCCAGAAGAAACTTAAATCGGATTACTAAACACAAATGCTATTTTTATCAGTTGTGTTTGTGTTCCTGTGAGAACATAAAGCAACTCATGCTGTTTTAAATGGGGAAAAAAACAAGACCAAACCAAACCCTTTATTTTAAATAGGTCTTTTTCATTTCTGTTTTTAACAATTTTATCATCTGCTGTACCAAAAACAGTGTTTAGATCAGTTTTGAGCTCTCATTACAGTGCATATTCTATTACTGCTTTTCTCTAGACAGGGGAAAAAACCTCTGTTCCTGGAAGTGCTTCTATGCCATAAACATTATCTGGAGGTAGAGAGGCAACAGCAGATTATCTATTTGGGTAGTATAAGCTTCCAAAAGAGAAACTAAGCTCACAGATACCAGAATCCAGGCATAGCTGGAGTTCAGATTCACACTGCTGTCAAAGATCAGAATAAGAGCCACAGCAATGATCTGAGCAAAAATAGCTGTCATTGTCCCTTCAAAGGTCTTCTTTGTTCCTGGCCATTTGATTTCTCCCATTGTGCTGCCAAAAACGGAGGCAATAGTGTCTCCTACCCCTACTGCCAGTACCCCAGAGTAGGGGACCAGTGCTCCTGCCCCAGACAAGGTACCTTTAGGAGCACAAGATCTGGGGAACAACCACACTGGGAGGGACATGCCAAGGAGGAGATAAATATGAGTCAAGATTAGAGGTCCACTGTCTCTTTCATCCAAGAAGAGAGACAGCAAATGCCTAAGAGTTTGGCCAAATGGTTTGATCCTGAAGTATCGAATGTACTCTAAGAAGATAAACACTGCCAGACACAGAACTGCAGCAACGTAGAGAAGCTGGCGGTCATAAATTAGTCCAGGAACATAAGTAGCTACAACAATGAAATGGAAATATTTCCTGGTTATAGTCGAGGCCTGATGTTTTTTAGATTCAGATGATCTCTTAGCATTCTGGTAGAAAACTATACCACATGCTGAAGCAGCCAAAAAGGTCCAATATACAAGAAGGTAAACTCTTGTCTGTGTCTGAAACAGAAACTGGAGTAGCCAGAATAAGGGGTTCCTCTGGATCAGTCGGTACAGCCAAGGCATGATGACCCCTAAGCCTAGCACTGCTGTCATCATGTGGAAAAACATGGAGGAGATCCACGTACCCGAATCCATGAAAATGAAGAGCACAGTGAAAAAAAGCCCAAGAAGAACAACTCCAACAACTGCCACCAGAAGGAAAAAGTCTATGGGATCACCTCTGCCCTCGATTACATTCAGTGAGCGTTTAATGAGCTGATTGAGAACAAAACTTATACCTCCGAGAACTAGCAATGCTTCTCCAGGAGTAAAACATCGAGGCAACAAGTACAGCAAGATCATACTGAGGTAGACAAAAATTAGCAGCACTTCTAGGACCTCTATCACTTCTGAAACAGTCAAAGAGTGCTTCATGGTATAGATAATTATACTGCCAGCAACACCAGTAAGTATGCAAGTGTTGGTTGGCACAGGTTTTGTGATGCCAACCGCTATTACAGACAGAAAGAGAGCAACCAGCATGCCAGTGGAAGCTACAACAATGCCAAAACGTTCGAAGTACACAATGCCAGCAGATTTGCACCTCTCCTTCATCGTTATCCCCAACAAGGGGATGACCATGCTAGCTGGCAGGAGGCCACTGTTCGCTGCTGTACGGAACTGGAATACAGCCCCACCTAGCTGGAGCAGACGGTCCCATTTGAATTGGGCATAAAAAGCCTGGATGGCGAGAGCGACAGCGCACCAGGAATACCGGTCCCACACCACTGCGTGCACAAAGAGAACGATGACGAACACTATCAGGGATTCCATGAGCACTGGCTTGTTTAACATGATTCCAGTCCAACGTGGCTCAAGCTTTCAAACTCTCTGAGGAGTCCCGATGTGCTCAATAATTGTCCATTATGAAGAATTCCCTTTCATGCTACTGCAATTCCTATTAAAAATAAAAAAAGAGCAAACAATTAAAGCCACACCTAGAAAAGCTAAAGCTTTCACACAGCTGTTTTGTTCTTAAGCTCAATTTAAACTGATAGTTATGTGCCAGTTGTTAATGTCAACCCACAGGTGAATAAAAAAACCCATAGAACCAGTGAGGTAGTAGATCAGCCAAAACTGTCATCCCCTTTTGAGAATCAAGAGAAGTCAGCCTGCAGTGACAGAAATGAACCACTGAATACTGGGGTATTCAGATACAGTTTTAAATATTTCTGTTGCAGTGTCTTTGAATGAAAATGTGAAGCAAACAAACCATAAATATTCCCAGAAGGCTTTATTGTGATGGTGTGAGTTTGAAATATAATTAATTTAAAAGTTTAAAGGTAATTTTAGAACCTAATTTTATATGCAGTTTTCACTGTATTTTTACCGAATGTTCCTCCTTTATTAAATATTTCTCTTCCCACTGCTGTGCAAAACCCCCTACGTACCTCTCTCCTTCTGTCACTGGTGTTATGATTGAATACTTCCCATTAGTGTAGTAGGTGTTTTATAATGCTATATAGTATTTAGAATAGAAGTAGGAAAGAAAACATCACAATCACTTAAAAAAATTGCCAAATGGCATACTTTAATTTTGATCTATTAGCAGAACTGTCAAGATAAGCTAAGCTGGAGATCTGAGCACAGAAAAATGAAGTGAACACACCTCATCTTGCCTGTAGCCATGAGAGGATGTTTATCACATCCTTAATATTAAGCAGCCTAATTTGTTTTGCTTCTTACAGCACTGCTGGGTCATATTTGTTACAAAGATATCTATTCTGAAATACACTTCTAGACCATCTTGATGTATTGGCAATATTCTGTTTAACTCTAGGATGTGTTGTAGCCATATGATTTAACTATTATACAGCTTCATAGGTGAGTAAATGAGTCTGATTTATTCTTGCTTATTTTTAAAGAAAGGTATTGGCTTCATTTCTCTTTAACACATGGCACGGCCTCTTCCCCGTCAGCTATCTTGACTCCTGTTTTCCAAGCGAGAACCTTGCATGCCTGTTCTACACAGACTCTAGATCTGTATAAATAAGTGAAGTATTTTAATGTTAGTTAGTCATTAATGACACTAGACAAATACTAGCAAGTCTCATCCCAGAATCGCATCATTACTTTATAAGTGATTTGTTTAACTAACCTCTGGTACGATTTATTTTCCTCAAATTCCTCAAGAGTAAGTAAACCCTGTAAGACATTCTTGATCATGATCTAAAGCTGTCATTGTTTTCTACATCCCCTCACTCCCTTGTCTTACTAAGACTTAGTGCATTTACAGCTCTTCACCTTCGCTCAGTCAAGGTTCACAGCCAATGACAGCTGCATTGCAAACTAAACTCCTTTAAACTTTTGGACTATAAGATAAATAGTTGAGATAATCAGCAATGCACACAATTACTCTATAGGTTAAATCATATCTTATCTTCTTTGAAGTACTGTAGGCATTCACAACGTTGTGAAATTCTCACCAGCATTTATTGCTTTCTGGCAACCTTTGTTTCTCCTTATCCATAATCTGATGTTAAGTCTTAGCCATACGTAAACCAATGCCATTACACTAACATCTCTTTTGTGTTCTTCGAAGGTATCAGTTTCTGTATGTCTGTTGGCAATAGAATGGCTGATCCAGTTGTAGGTATCCCTGCTGTGTAAGATATCTCCAGCTGAAACTCTGGATTGCTTCATCCTTTCTGGTCCACCCTTAGCAGTAAACCCTTATTAAATTCTGCTCCCCCAGTCTCATTACTAATATATACATTAGCCATTAGCTCCCTCATGGAAGGCTAGAAGTTTATTTAAAGTTTTGGCTTGGGTTTTCATCCAGTGTTGAATGGTGTCACCAGATTATAAAGCTGATAGAGATGTTAGCAGTAATATTACTGGGTAACTATTAAAGTTTGTACCATCAAACTCCCTTACACTGTGGGTCTGGAGCAGTTTAGTTATTTATGACTTTGTATTGAAAACTCACAATTATTAATAGATTGCTTTTTGGCATCCTTATTCACATCGGCTGAAATACTTGATTGCCAAACAACTTCACTGCATTTACTGTTGCTATACAGCTAGATCAGGCCAAGTACAATCTTTTTGCCATCACAATTAATTTTTAAACAGAACAGGAGAAGAATTAATCATATAGTCAATAAAACAGAACTGGCATGGGCAATATCTACCTACGACCAAGAATGGTTTTTGGGGTCCCACTCCTTGTTGTTTCTGAGCACAGGGGAGGAGGAAGCTTAAGGCTTATTTGAGAAGAGGCAGGGTAAATACCACACGCTAGCCAAAGCTTGAAAAAGACCTCCCACTCAGTCTGGCAACTTTAAGGTTGCAACCCAGCTCTTGCATCAATAATGACAGCTTCCCCAAGCAGGCAGCCTGCCAGCTGGCCTATAAGACAAGGAAGAATTTCACCATGTGAAACGCAGGTCTCCTACTCTATTGCAGCAGCTTTGAAAGCCCGTGACCCGTGAATTTGCAACACGATGTATTTCACTGCTGAATTGTTTCATTTTCTTGTGCCTGCTGCGATTCCCTCCTCCACACCTTCTTTCACGTAACATGAAGCTCCTCAGCACTCCTGCTCTCTCACACACCGAACGGGACCCACCGCCCCCAGTTTCAAGCCGGACTAAGCGTTTTCTGCCCGTTTCGCGATCAGCATCCCGGCTGCTCTAGGTAGGGATGTTTCCCCCTGACGTGCTCCCAAACACCCGGTAGCCCTCGCCTCGCTGCGCCACCTGCCGCCTCCCTCTCTTACCTGTGTCCCCCGCAGCGCTGGGGGCTCCCCTTGCCCTCTCCTTCCACGCCGCCCTCCGCCTCCTCTCCCCCTCAGCCGCGGCACCCCGCAGCCCAGCCGGCACTACTAGGAAGCTGCCCCGGGGCACGGGCCGCAGCAAGGATGGCGGACCTGCGTTAGCCCCTGGAAGGTCTCGGAGTCGCTCGGAAGCTCTGCCCGGGGAAGCCCCGGGTCCCACCGAGGAGCTGCGCCCTTCCCCGACCGCCCCCCCCGCAAACCCGGGAGCGGAGCGCGGACCCACCTCACGGGACGCCGCCATCTTGGCGCTGCCGCCTGTCACATGACCCAAAACGCCGGGTCGGGGGCCGGAGGCGGAGCGGTGGCCCCCCACCACGTGACACCGGCGCTGGGGAGAAGGAGGGGGGACCGACTCCGCGCGGCGGGTCACGTGAGAGGGGAGCGAAGATGGCGGCGGGCGGGCTGTGCGCGAGGTGCGGGAACGCGGCGGCGGCGGCGGCTGCTCCGGCGGGCGGGGGTGGGGGGTGGGAGAGGGGGGGAAGGCGGGGGCGGCCCCGTCCCTCGCTGCGCGCGGACCCCCGTCCGCGGGGCGGGGGGGGGCGGCGGAGAGGGGGTCGCGGTGAGGGGGGGGGAGCGGGTTGGGGAGGGTTAACGGCAGCGGGGCCCGCGCCGGCCTGGCCCCGCCCCTCGCGCGCGCAGCGAGGCCCCGCCCCGTCCCTCGGTGAGGGGCCCCTCGGGGACCCTCCAGGCGGCCAAATTTCGGTGTCAGGAGCGACTGTTTGGTGGTTTTGCCTTTCTTTTATTCTGCCGCATTGTGAAAGGTGGAACGTTCAGCAGCGCTCTTTAAAAGCTTCTGCTTCTGCGAAGCTGAAGTCTCGATTTCGGCTGAGATCTCGGAGGTGCCTGTCAGACCTCCTGCCAGCCCCAGAGCTGCTCGGAAGAGCAGGGGGTCGGCTTTCACCGTTTGGGGAACTCTTTGTAAATACGAAAATCAAAATAGAGATGTGGAAGATGTGTAAAGGAAGCTATTCAGTGAGTCCCGGGTTCAGTGGTCGCTTCAGATCGGTGCCTTCTTTTGTCCTGAGCATGTTTTTTGACATTTATTGTAACGTTTTTATGCTCTGGAGTGTTCCTAAATGTCTGATTTTTATTAAAAGAATATCTGTAAGCCCTAATGGGGACACAAACACCAGTGTTAACATGTGATCGCATAAAGAGAGCTTTCCTTCCTTAGCTGTCTTGGAGTCTAATTAATGAACTGGCAACAAACTATGATCTGTTTTATTCACAGAAGAGGTTAGGAGGGAATGAGAAGTAGAAACGTTGGCTCTGCTAGGCTGGCGCTCAGTTCCACAAAGTGATTCTTCTCATGGTAAAATTGTATGGCCTTTTGGTGCTCTGTGTGGGCTGGAGAGGTTGCACCCACAGCTGACCAAGTCAGGAGAGGTTTGTTAGCTTATTATACACAGGGAGGTGCACCTAACTATCGAGGAATTAGCAGGTAGAAATTATGTTGATAGGTGTACTGGAAATAATGGGTCTTGTCATTCATTTAAGTGGCACCATGTGTCAGAAGTTGCAGATGACTTTCACTGCCATAGTGAGTTATTTTGATGATGCTATTCTAAAAATAAGTTAATGAGTATTCTTGCTTTTGTAGAGAGGCTTTGTATAGGGAGCTGTGATGTTTAACTCCTGATTTGTATTGTGTTGCTAACAAATCATCATTTGTCTAAGTTCCTGAAATGCTCTTTTTGGCAGACATCTTTTTTCAGAGCTGTTGTAGGGAGACCCAATTTTCTGGGTGCATGTGCCAGGGTCAGGATTTGATCTGTCATACCTTTTAGTGCAGATTGGCTTTTCTACAGAGTTCTCAGGAAGAAACAAGAAGCCCAGGGTAAATGTGGCAGTCATTCTACCTTATGTAAAGTGTTGCAATTTTTCACTTCACCCAGTTTTATGTTCCACTTAGAGTGAAGGATGAAACTGTTACGGAATAGTTTGTTTGGGGAGAGCATTGAATGTAACTGAATAAAATATTGCTCTATACTTTAATTAGGTTTCTTTTTACTAACCTCCAATGTCCAGGTAGCAAAATCAAATTGAGTTAGTAAACTGATAAAAATGCGATGCTTCTTTGATATGAGTTTGCAAGTCTTGCTGTATCAGTCTTTCCTGGGTTCTTCCAGGACATCTGAAACTGGTCAGCTTAAAACTAATGTTCCTTAAATAATTTTTCTTATATCTTACAATGCAATGTGATCTGCTCTGAGTTAATTGCAGGTTTGAAAAGGTGTAAGCTAAATGGAAGCCTGATATAGTGTTAATCATTAAAATACTCACCACCTTTTTCCCTTTGTTTACAGGAGCAGCAGAGAATTATGGACAATTCTTCTGGGCAGATCAGCTTTAAGAGAACCAGTAAGTCCATGTCTTGCTAAGCAGGTTTGTCCATCACTGAATGGACTCCATAGTCAAATATATCATTTGTATATCTCTTTGAATATTAGTGAAAATATGTTTTGCTGCTTTTCCCTCTTCCTCAGTGCAATTTTTGTTCCTCTATTTCCACTACTTGTTCATTCTTCCACTCCTTGTTTATAGTTGCTTCATGAACTACCTGGAAGGGCGTACGTGAAAAGGTCATTCCCTTTCTGGAGCGGATACAAATGCTACTTTCTAGACTGGCTGGCCTGGGGTATTCATGAGTGGCACAGCCTGCTTCCTTATTTTCAGGGACAGAGCCTGTGCTTTCAAGAATTGGCCCAGAGGTTGGAAATCCAAATGTTTCTGTCCCCAGTCCATTGCCTCCTATTTCTTCTTCCTTTCTGTGATTAGGCAAGGCAGCGAGCTGTCTCATACAATAATGCGCCTTGAATCAGTCTGATTCACAGATTCTTGTCTTGTGGTGTTCCTGTTTCTCTGCGGTGGCGGAATTCCTTTGCTTCGCTTAAATTTAACAAATCTGATACTCAGCAGTGTACATTGAGGAACCTGTTCAGTAGTATTTCGTTCTTTTTTTAGGCACAGATTGCAGCAGAATTGAACAAGCACTGGCAGAGATTGTTAGAGGGACTTTCATACTATAAACCGCCAAGGTATTGTAATTGCCTGATTTTAGAAATTAACCTCTAAAATGGGGTCTCATAATAAGTAGACGAGCATGTTGAATATTTGTCCCTGATTACATGAAAATAGATATTTACTCTCTTACCTGACTAGAGGTTTCAGGAGAGGAGTAGCAAGAGAAAGTACTTAATCCACATAACGTTCTGGGGCATGAAATACAGACCAGAAAGAAATAACAGCAGTTTCTGCTGTCATTACTAACGTTAGGTAGCTCCTAATCCTTGCCCCCGCTGAGCTGCAGCAATCGCGTGCAAGTACGTGGCCTGTGGAGAAGTGACTCCTCTTGGCACTCAGTTATCCCAGAAAGGTATCCAGATTCCCTCACTGGAAACGGTGGAATGAATATAGCTTGCATTTATTATAGTAATAAGATTGTGAACAATGTTGAGTTTTATCTGCTGGGAAGGTTACAGAATATTGTTGTATGAAATATTGAAAGGCTATTGAGGAAAAAGCAAATGTTCAGTTTAAACTGATAAAACTGAGGACTTTGAAATTAAGCCTATTTAGTTCATTCCTTGGGATTGCTGCATTTTTAATGACTAAAATTTCTTTTTTCTTTAGTACGACTTCAGCAGAAAAAATAAAAGCTGATAAAGATGTAGCTGTTCCACTAAAAGAATTGGGTCTGAGGGTCAGCAAGTTTTTGGTAAGTGAAGGTGCTATCTGATTAGTTTTATCCCTGTACTTGGAATGCATTGTTACTGGGATTCTGATATTTAAGTAAGCTTCTTGATGTTGAATAGAGGCAAACTTAAGTTCCTTTCAGTTCAAAATAATCTAAAGAATGTTAGAAGTACATGTTGAAGCTGTAGGTCAAAATTTTCAAAAGTTATTAGTGATCTCGAGGTGCTTTTCTTTTTCTGGTTAACGTCCCTTTCTGCTGCAAAGGGCCCTGCTTTTCAGAAGCAGTCACTCGCTTTTGGTCTTTCTTGGGTTCTTTCAAGACACCTGAAACTGCTCACCTAAAAACTGATGTCCCTTAAATCAGTTGCCATGTTTCAAAATACAGTCAGTTTACCTGCAAAGTTACGTTCCTTCAAGCCACAAGTTTAGAATTCAGTGACTGCTGGTGGTACCTTTATTTAAATGACTGTTATGCTCCTTTCGCTGAAGTTAAACTGGATACATCTAAGTGACATCAGAGCTTACCTATTTTGCTTTAAACAGTAGTGCTGACTAAAGCACACATCTGCCTGATGCAAAGATTTTCTTTTGGCATATTTTGGAAATTACTTTGAAGAGAAGAGCTGCCTGAATATTTGGAGAGAATCTTCATCTTTAATGAATTCAGTTGCCTTCTATTCATTTCAGAGCATCTCTTTTTTTTTTTTCCTTCTCCCCCAGGGTCTGGATGAAGAGCAGAGTGTGCAGTTGTTACAGTGTTATCTTCAAGAGGATTACAGAGGAACAAGGGACTCCCTGAAGGTCCATAGCTCCCATTCGTGTTCTATTTACTTCACATTTCTCCTTAATACCAGTAGTTGTTTGATGCATATGGTCACATGTGAGTCTGAGTTCTGATTTAGAAATGGCTTTGTAGCTTTTCTTTGAACCTACAATGCTCAAGTGCTGCTTTAAGGAAATGTGATAGCAGATATCCAGGGCTAATTTTTGAGTACCTCTTCCTGCTTGAGTCTCTCTGCAGGAACTCAGCTCCTCTCTCTATCGCAGCAATACAGGAAAACTACAGATCTGTGAAGGAGTCAGTGGAAACGAAAAACAAATACGTAGTTAAAAATGAGCGTTTTGGCTTTGTGCTTTTGGAATCTGTCTTTCCAAAAGAAATGGAAAGAAAAATAGTCTTTTGTTTATTTCAGTCTTTTTTTTTGTGAATATGTATTTTGTCAGTAGGTATTTCTGCAGTAGATACTTCTTTATTTTGTTATGTTTTGCTTACAGACAGTTCTTCAGGATGAAAGGCAGAGTCAGGCTCTGATGCTGAAGGTTAGTTATTGCCATTTGTATTCTCTGTCGAAAAGGTCTGCTGACAGACAACCAACTTTATTTCTGTAGATCTAGAAAATCTTAGAATTCCTTCATATAAAGAACAAATTTTAGAAGATTCTTCTGAAATAGAGGGATGTGCATATAGATTTGAACAGTGTTAGTAGTTGCTACAGAAAGGAAATTTTAGGCTTCAGGGAATTTAGCTGGGCAGACGTACGGTCCCATGTTTTCCAAACCTTATAAGTTTATATGTTATGGTCTGAAGTGGTAACTCTGAAATGGAGACTGATGATCATATCTGACAGAGGATAATAGGGATAAGGAATCAGATCATCTCTCTCTGTCTTTTTGCCTTTCTTTTCCAAGTTTTCTCACTTAGCAGTGTAATTATAGACATGTCCCTATGGGCATGTTTTATTGAGTTCTGTAAAGTTAATTAAGTATTTTTTTCCAGATAACTTACTAACTGCTTAGTTGAAACTCCCATCTATATTGATATTTGAGCACTATATGTTCTTGTGATGAAGGCCTTGGCAGTGTATGGGAAAGGAAAGTGTATGGGAGTTAGACACAATACCAAATTGATAGTGATCACACTATATATTCACAGCTTGCTGACTATTACTATGAAGAGAGGATCTGCATTCTGCGCTGTGTCCTCCATCTACTCACTTATTTTCAGGATGAGAGGCACCCTTACACAGTGAGTACAGGAACCTTTTCCTGGCTGTGATGTTATTGAAATAAGCTAAATATTTAAGTTGTGTAGTAATTGTCCACTTGTGATTGTGAAAAGCACATGAGTGTGTGTGTGAGAAGTTCATTTATTTATTTGTTTATTTAAGGCACAATACTTCCAGTGTGTTGAAAAGTTGGACAAGGAACTAGTTCCTAATTACCGGAAACAGTTTGAAGCACTGTACAAAGCAGAAGCTCCTACATGGGAAACACATGGAAATCTCATGGTATTTTGTTTTTTGTTATTATTTATCAAACTTACAAAGTCTTTCCTTATATGTAGTGTATTGGAAAATGTGTATGTGCAGATGCAGTTAAAAAGGATGTTTCTTCTGATCCAAGAAACCTAAAATTTTTTTTCTCTCTAACAGAACACACTTTTGCTAAGAAACAGAGCGCTGCATGAAATGTATTGTTACTTGTAATAAATCCATTAATAGCCCTAGGCTAACAGATCCATTTATATGTAGTTGTTCATAATCTCTCTTCATCAGCACAGTCTGTACTTATAGTGGCTTTCCTTGCCATTGATAAAAACAGCTGGCTACACTAGCTGTTGAAATGCTTCAACACTTCTTAGTTTCTAACTGCTTTGACTGACCTGTGAACTTCGACATATGATGGTGGAACTTCTTCTGCAGACAGAACGTCAGGTTTCCCGTTGGTTTGTGCAATGCCTCCGTGAACAGTCCATGCTCCTGGAAGTCATCTTCCTCTACTATGCATACTTTGAAATGGCACCTGATGAGCTTCTGGCATTTGCAAAGATGTTCAAAGAACAGGGATTTGGCACTAGACAAACCAACAGACATTTGGTAGATGAGAGCATGGATCACTTAGTGGATCGTATTGGGTAAGCATCATGTATATTTGTGAAGTGTACAGAGCAAAACAATTGTTTTCCTCAGGAGAAAAGCATTTATATTTCTTGCTGCTGCCTCTTAAAATCACCACTATTTCAAGGTAAGCTTATTGTGATGAAGGCAGAATAGCTTTTCTGGTCACATTAGAGGTTTGTGGCAAAATGAAGGTGTGATTGCAAAGTAGAGAGGTATCCGTATACCAGCTTTAATCTAGTACATAATTTTGCCTCTCGTAAGAGTGGCAATGAAGACACAGTGCCACTCTTTAGATGGTCTAGTGGTAAAGTGAAATTGCGTCTTCACAGTCCTGTGCTGGTAGTCTGGCTGCTACTTGCATGGAGGCTAGTACTTTTTCTCTGACCTGTGTTGTTAACTGTGTTGCCTAAGTTGAAGCTATTGTGGGTCTGCTTAGAAATGGCAGTAATGTCTTCATTTTGCTGCGTGGGACATAACTCGAGCTGCAGCTAGGGGTAATGAAAATCCTGCCAGGTGGCAGAGAGTTACAAAGGTGGAATAGCTATCTTCAAATTTCAGTGACTTTTTTTTGTCTGTTCAACCAGAAATGGTAGTTCTGAAGATTGTAATCTGTCATATACTAGCATTTCAAGACAAAATTGGGATTACCTGCTGTTAATTTAATGTAATTTCTTATTGCGTCAAAGAACTGAACAAAAGTAAACTAAAGGTTGTTTTTTGACAACTTATAATTTAAAAAGAACACCTGAATTCTTAAATAAGGTTTCTGACCTACTTGTTTTTATTCTTCTCCTGCTTGTAGCTACTTTAGTGCTCTTATTCTGGTGGAAGGCATGGAAATTGACTCCCTCCATGAGCGTGCTTTGGATGACAGGACGGAGGAGCACAAGTTAGCCAATAATGAGCGCATCCACCAGGTAAAGCACTGGCAGAGTAGCCCCTCATCAGGTCTAACAATACAGAAATTACTGTGATTACCCAAGCAGTGCTGTTTAAAGATTATGTCTGTAAGTTTCTGATCCTTGAGTTTGTTGACCAAGTGTAGGAACTAGCATCCACGTAACGTTCTGGGGCAAATAAGAACAAAATTAATTCCTCTCCCCCTTATATTTCCTTGGTTATCCTGGGCCTTTCTCTAAAGAAAGATGTGTGCAAAGAAATAGGCATTGTGAAGTTTCCAGAAGGCAATGAAACAAAAGGTTTGTAGTGTCAGTGCTTTTAGGACAGAGAGCATCTGAGGTTAGAGCAACTATAAGTCAGTAAACCATGCAGAAAAACAGACTGAGGCTGCAAGTATATAATTTGGTCAGCTGTATGTTTGAAATAATTATCTGCAAGGGAAAGGTGACTGTTAGCAAGAAGACACAATCAGCTATATGCATGCCAAGTATGAACTTCTTTTGGAAGATCTCAGTTATTTTGCTTTTCTCTTGTCTCTGCGCAGGAGATGGACAATCAGCTGCTGCAGTTAGGGGATGTTTCACATCATGCTCCGGTGCTTTTGGCCTGGGCTCTCCTCCGTCACACTGTAAACCCAGAGGAGTCAACGAACATCATCAGGAGAATGGGCAGCACTGCTATCCAGCTGAATGTTTTCCAGTATCTGACAAAGCTTCTGCGATCGCTGAGCAGTGGGGGGAAGAATGTGAGTTTCTTATAATTGTATGTGTAAGCTCTTGAAGGTTTTTAACTGCTACTGATGTAAAGGTGTGATGGGAAGTGGATGATTTTGAACCAATGTTCTTTTAAACTAAATCTGGTTTTAAGCAGAGTATGCAGTAAAGCATGTTTTATCATCTTACCTTCCTTCAGTGAGAAATCAAGCTGAAATTAAACAGATTTTTATGCCCAAAGAATAAAAAAAAAATTTCGTAAGTTGAGGAACTACATCTCTTTTGAGCAGAATAGACTGCATTTAATCACATTTGTTGATTTGCCTCCAGAAGTGTACTTGCCATTGTAGATCTTGAGCATTAGATGTTTTAACTCTGCGCTATTCTCTGTATATGGTTTCATTAGACAATACCGTGTATGAGGGTAAACTACTTTGTAGGCAGAAACCAGTGAAAGCAAATCCTTTTGATTTCTGTGAACACTGAGTGCTTCTTTTTTTGATGTTTGGAATGTATTTCTAATGATAATAGTAGTGGCAAGATTTCTCATTTTGGTGAAATATTTCATGTTAATGTGCAGCTTAACTAGCGACTGCTTCCTATTTTGCTGCCCCTCTGCTGACTGCAGCAAGGTTGTATGAAAAAGGCAGTTGCTCAGTTTGTAAAGCAGACTGAGTACAGTTACAGTGTGTTCTGTAATTCATAGTCTTTCCTATAATGGCCTTGTGTATTCTTTCTTTCCAGTGTACTGCCAGCACAGCTTGTATGTGTATTTATGGACTTCTTTCCTTTGTCCTGACATCACTGGAATTACATACATTGGGCAATCAGCAGGTAAGCATCCAAGGCTCATTGCGTCTGTTACCTAATTTAAAATAACCTGCCATAACTGATGTTAATTACTTTTGTTAAATTATAATCCTGCATTTGAGACTGCAAACTTTATGTGACTTAGATAGATCTAAGAGACTGATTTGCTGGTTTTCCTACTGCATTTACACAATGCAAACTTAGTAAACACCTCTGCAGATTGGCTGATAATAATGAAAGAGCATATCTTGCACTTGAAGTCCTACGGATTTGACACTAATTGTTGATGCGTTATTTCCAAAGCAATGAAAATAATACATACTCCATTTCCAAGTTTGAGAAGACATCATATAGCCCTTTGTAGATAAAGTGGACATATTTGTCCTGGCCAGTCCGTTCATGGTGAGGAGCATGGCTTTAGGCTGGCTATGTGTTCTGGGTTTGGGTGTGTTGGGTGTTTCTTTCTGTTTTGACTAGAGGAAGTAGTTACCTTGGTTAGTAACATGGAAACTTAAATTCCAAAGATGTGGCAGAACTTGGCTGGGATGAAATTCCCCTGTGTAAAGTAACTTATTTTCTCTGTCCTTTCTTCCTTCGAAGGATATAATTGATGCTGCATGTGAAGTTCTGGCAGCTTCCAGCATTCCTCAGCTCTTCTGGAAGACAGTGAGTGTATTGGCAACTTCTTTGACTTACCTTGCTTATAGCTGAAACCCGATAAAAGATCGTGTTTTAGGAAAGAAACAGATTGATTGTATTTAGTTAGTTAGTTTCTAGGAGGGCCTGAGGAGCTAGTGTTTGTTCATATCTTTGATTTACTTTTGCCCTTTCCTGCCTTTTAGGTACAGCCTTGGCTTTACTCTTGAAGGATACTGGAACAAGTTTTAATCTAGGTGATAGTTTAAACCAGGGCTGGGGTTGCAAGGATTGAACTAACAGCTGGCAAAAGCATCATGCTTATTTTTTTGTTGTCACAGAATTAGGGTGATATGTAATGCATTACAGTCTTACTTCCTGCCTTATACTTGCACACTGCCTCATGCTTTAGTCTGTGCAAGGACTGGAGTGATACTTTTGTGCATGATTAATGTTAAATGTATGACTTAAAAAGAAAATGTATCCTTGTGGTATACTGAGACCATTTTAGCATTTCTTTTTAGTAATAAGACATTTGTTTTCTGTTTCCACCACCAGGAACCTACTGCAGGTCTGGGTATTATCCTGGACAGTGTGTGTGGGATGTTCCCCCATCTTCTTACTCCCCTCCTTCAGCTGCTCCAAGCCCTTGTGTCTGATAAATCTACTGCAAAAAAGGTACAGGATCTCTCTTGGTGTTTGGGAGATGATTTATTTCAAGACAGAGATAACATGCTGTGTGATTCTTTCTTTCCATTAGACGTGCTTATCTCAGTTGCGATCTTAGATAACAGACATTAAGCTTTTGTCAAAGAACAGTGGACAGGGCTCCTTTTTAGTCTGTGCTGTTGCAGGACACTGTTTTCTGGCTTTTAGAAAACTTTTTAACTTTAATAGCTGGAGTATAAGATACTGCCTAATTTTTCAGGTTGTACTTTACTCATAACAAGTTCCTGATTCTTTAGGTGAGACTTGTCTGGACATGTGGGCTGTCTAATAATATTTTGGTCAGGAAGGATATTGTACATGTCAAGAAAACTTCCCTATTCCTGGAAGTGACCCAGTTGATTAATTTTTAAGAAGGTCTGGCTCTTCGGCTGTATTGTTTAAGCTCTCTGTCTATGCAGGTATACAGTTTCCTGGATAAAATGTCCTTCTATATCGAACTGTACAAGCGTAAACCTCCTGATGTGATCTCTCATGAAGACGGCACACTTTGGCGAAGACAGGCTCCAAAGCTCCTCTATCCTCTTGGTAAGGAAACTGCACTTAAGCTTTTCTTATTGAAATGCTTTGGGGAATTTAGTCCTTTATCTGGCTTCTAACTCATGGGTAAACTTGTGACTTTATTTCATCTGCTTCTTCAATCTTTAGGCCTAGGTCAAACAAATCTGCGGATACCTCAGGGAACAGTGGGCCAAGTGATGCTGGATGATCGGGCTTATTTGGTACGATGGGAGTACTCCTACAGCAGCTGGACACTGTTTACCTGTGAGATTGAGATGCTGCTCCATGTTGTATCGACAGCAGGTGAGATAGGCTGGGATTATAAAAAAGAATAAATAATTGTTAATTGGTATCAATTTGAAGTTAATAGTAGGATTGAACAGCTCTAAATACTTTTGAAAGAGCATGGAATGTTTTCTCAGAAACCTGATTTTTTTAAATTATTATTATAATACTGTAAATTTCACTGCAAAAGGCCAAGAGCATGTAGTGAGATGAGATAAGATGAGGGAAAAGTTGAGACAGATAAAATAAATGTTTTTTGGTATGGGGAATGATCATGGGGATGTGTGGTAAGATTAATGTGCATTGTTCCAGATTTGATTACTGTTTAAGTACGATTTCGCATTCTAGTGTTAGTTTTCTTTACCCAGATGTGATTCAGCATTGCCAAAGGGTCAAACCAATAATTGATCTGGTTCATAAAGTCATCAGCACTGATGTGTCAATAGCAGATTGCCTTCTGCCAATCACATCACGAATCTACATGCTCCTGCAGAGGTAAGTCACTGATTGGCATGAAGTGACTAACAGCGGAGGTACCTGAGAAGATACAATGAGCTAGAAGAATGGCTAAATATGAATTTTGCCAAGAGCTTTGCAAGAAGTGTGTCTTAGTGCTTGAATTTCCCAAGACCTGTGTTCAGTTCTAAAGACTGTTCTGGCTACACACTGTTTAATGCTTTGATGCAGCAGAATGGCCCCCCTTCCACTTCCTTTGTGAACGTTGTGCAACTTTATCCATTTAAAGGCTTTTTTTTTTTTTTTTTTATTGCTGGCTATATATACATGAAAGGGAAATAAACCATATCATTAGAGCAGTAACTTCCAGGTGTTAAACCAGTTGTACTTACTAACTCTCCTCTCAGTGTTAATTGCCTGGGAATTGATGTTCTGCTGTAATTATTGTTTGCTGTGACAGTCTGCTGTCTTGCCAGCCTTGCCTCTTGCAGTAAATTGATCTGACTCAGGTGTGAGGGGGAGGTCGCAAGTCTAGACTGAAAGTGCATACTCTGGTGTCTGTACTTACCTGCTTAGATTTTATACTTGGGTACTTCAGTGAGAGAGAAGCTTTTCTGATTAAAAGAACAGTATATAGGCTAGACCACATGTGGCAGTGCATTTTATGCACACTATTTCTCTTTTGTAGGCTAACAACTGTTATCTCTCCCCCTGTGGATGTTATTGCTTCTTGTGTCAATTGTTTGACAGTACTGGCTGCTCGCATGCCAGCCAAGGTGAGGAAATAACCTGGGCTTGCTGGGTTTGAGAACTAGTAGACGTGTATATGTGAATGAGAGGGAATATCTGTACTTTTTCTCTTTCAGGTTTGGACTGACCTTCACCATACAGGCTTCTTACCGTTTGTTGCCAATCCAGTGTCCAGTATGAATCATGTGATTAGGTATTCATGATCCTCTCCCGTCCTTTTTTTTTTTTTTTCTTTTTTTGGCCTAACCTATTCATAACAAGTCATAAGAACTTTTTGCTAGTGTGAAATCTGTGCATCTGACATCTCTCATTCATGTCAGAATCGTGCTATTCATGTAATAAACCCTCTTGCTTATTTCACAGTGCAGAGGGAATGAATGCTGGGGGCTATGGAAACCTATTGATGAGCATAGAACAGCCTCAAGGCGAGTACAGTGTTACCATCTCGTTCCTGAACCTGATAACAACTCTTGTCCGGGTGAGTACTTCTCGAATGATCTGCATGTGAAATCAGCTGTAAGCTGTTATGATAGAAAAATGAAATACAGCCGTGTCTGAGATCGATCTCCTGTGCAGCAGATCTCTGAGTAATCATTGGTTGACACTCTCTTCCATGCTACTGTTTGTGCTTTGTCTGTAGTCTGATTCTTTCAAAAAACTTTTGATTCATCTGACCTACAGAAGAATAGAAGTCACTTGTAAATCTGTGTCCCCATGCTCGATAGTTTTCTCACACTTTAAAGATACATGGCATATCTTCCTGGACAAGGTTTCTTGTCCTTTTAATCAGAAGGGGAACAATAACATTTCTGTTTCTTCTAGGGACAACTTGGTAGCACCCAGAGCCAAGGACTTGTGCCCTGCATTGTGTTTGTCCTGAAGGAGATGTTACCAAATTACCACAAATGGCGTTATAACTCTCATGGAGTGAGAGAGAAAATTGGTAAGGATGTTGAGGGAGGAGGGAGAAGGAGGAGGAGGAGATAAAAAAGATCACCTGTATCTCAGAGAGAATGTGCAAATCTTTCCTCTTTTTTTTTATCATACCTTTTCTAGCAGCCATTTGGGATTTGCTTTGTACATCTACCAGTATTGCTAGATGATGTGATTTGTTTGAAAATTTTAGGAACGAGGCAACAGATCTTCCCAAAAACTGAGTAGTCCATTTCATCTCTGTTTTAGGATGCCTAATTCTGCAGCTGATCCATGCTATACTGAATTTATGCCCTGAAATGGATCCTCGCAGCAGGTAAGACAGGTGATGGATTTCAGATCTGCACTAGCCTGGCTTACAGTGCAGGAGTCACTGTCATTTTGTTTCAGCTTTTAATGCAAATGACTGGGAGTGAACTGTCATCGTTGTGTAGCACTGGTTTCAGCTCTTTTCTGTGTTACTGAGTACAGGAAGGGTATAAAAAGATTAGGGACAGAGCAAACCACGTTGGTTTCTAGAGTACCTGGTGAAGAAAGAGAAAACAGTAAATAGATTTCCTGGGACAGACTGCCATTCACTTTACTGTTTGGTGTATCCACTCTGAAGAAAGTAGAAGGGAGAAAAAAGTAGGGGTCAGTGGGGGTGTAGAAATTATGAGGTTACTTTGTGGTAGTTTTCTGAGTGCCACATGGCAAAATACTGCAAGTGCTCCTAATGATGTCCTGTGTTGTTTGTGTCTTGCAGCAATGCCCCCAGCCTTCAGTCCTTGTGCATCTTCAGCCTGGCCAACACTGAAGCAGGGCAAGCTGTCATTAACATCATGGGAATTGGTGTGGACACTATTGATATGGTAATGGCCTCCCAGTCTAGTAGGTGAGTGGTGTGTTTCTTTTCAGTAGTGTGAGGAGAGAAGCAAATGATATTCAAAATGTAGCTTTAACTTGATTGCATTTAATGGGGGGTCAGTGTAGCAGCTAGCCATTGCAGCCTGCCTTGTATGGTCTGGAGGAACAAGCCTTGTTTGTTCCAGGTCCATATATAGTCTTTGCTGTACACTCTCCACTTCATGCAGTCGTTTTAGTTTTCTATTTCTAAATAACATTTGGAGCATGCTGGTGGGTGTAAATGTGCTCAATTGTTAAACGTTTGCTAGCGGTTACATTTTTTTACAAAGAATTCACTTGAACTCAATTTATAAGATTGAATGACTGAATTAGAAGTGAGAGGATTAGAGCCAATGTTAGAAGTTCTGTGTCTTCAGGTAACAGCAGAGTTCAAGTCAAGCTATGCTGATGAATAAATCATGATAAAGCTTGAAGTGTGATTATGAAAGTGCTAGGGATGATCAGTCTATTCATGATGGTTCTGAAGGCAGCTTTTGAAGTACTGTGAAAGTACTGAAGATGTCTTCAGTGTTGAGCGCCTTGACTTCCTTATGTGGCTCTCTGAAGGCTTGAATCTTTTGCTTTAGCTACGGTTCTCTCCTTTCCTCTGTTCTCTTTTCCTGGCCAACTTTACTTGACACATAGCCAGCCAAACTTGCTAGCAGGTTGTTTCTGATAGTCGGACAGCTTTTTTTTTCAAAACAAGTCTGGAAGGGAGTCTAGACTTGTTGAGGAAGAAGTGAGACCTGAGAAGCCTTTTTGGCATTAATGTCTCTCCACAATGTTTATCTGACAAGGAAAATCTTAGGGAAAAAAACAGACTTAGAGTCAGTTTTATCTCTTCGTGCAGTTTTAGTTCACTGTAATTTCTGGGAGATTGGTTCTGTAAATGTTTCTCCCTCTGTCTTAATACATTTTAAATCTCTGTATCCCAAAGAGGAAAAAAAAAGTGACATAGGCTGTCAGGCTCTCTTTCTTTTTTGTTTGATGTTGAAAACTCACGGCTGGGTAGACAGTATTTTTTGTGGATATGTGACTGTGTATTTCAGCAGCTGTTAAGTGGTGATGTGACACTCTGAGTAAAAATGTCTTACAACCCACGATTGACAGAGTATAGAATTTCCTCTTTGAATGTTGGGCAAATAATAAATGTTGATTGTCAACACATTTACTTACTCTGGTTTCTTTTTGGAAACAGTGATGAGTCACAAGGCCAAGGTCAACTTCTGATCCAAACAGTTAAGCTGGCATTCTCAGTTACCAATAATGTCATCCGGTTGAAACCCCCCTCTAGCGTGGTATCTCCATTAGAACAGGCACTTACTCAGCATGGTATGTATTTCTCCATGGGGGCAGCCTGGGAAGCTATGCTTTTTTGTTATTTGCAAATAGTCAGTGTGTCTTATTACAAACAGTAGTTAAGATTTCAAGGTTCCAAAAAGTGGTTTCTAGTGATGGCAGAAGGCCTATTCTCCCTTCTCTAAGGCATTCTTCTCTGGGACAGCTTCTAAAGTATTAAGCAAACATGGCTTGTTGTTTGCTGCTTTGTAATGAGATGGGTGTAATTGCAGAATATAGTAAATCAGCTACCATTAATACCTCTGGCTGGGCCCATGCCTTGTTCTTTTGGAAGACTGACTTAGTTCTCACTTTTGCTATGGAAGTTATTATTTGGTAAATAGTTACATCTAGTTGCAGTTTCTTCTCTTTGATTTTAATTGTGTTCTCTCCAGGTGCTCATGGAAACAACCTTATTGCAGTCTTGGCCAAATACATCTATCACAAGCATGACCCTGCACTTCCACGCCTGGCCATCCAATTGCTCAAACGACTGGCTACGGTAAGATGAGACTCATACAAGTGCTCTTTTGCTTCTTCCCTTGTGACTGATTCCACCACTGCAATTCTTTCAAGATGATTTCTTCAGGCTTTTTTGTATCAGGGAGCTTAATGCAAGTCAGTTGAAGGCAGTGTGGACTGAAAACTGTAAGGTAGAACACGTTAAAAATCACACGATTTTTTAACATAATCTGCCATTTCAGAAGTCACTTAGCATCTCACTGAAAAGCTTCATGAGTGGGGTGTTTTCTGCAAAGTATTTGCACCTCCAGTTGATCTCTTTCCACTTTTTTGAGCAACTTTCTCAAGTCACACTCTTAAATACAATTCCTATGCCTTCTTAACTGGAACTTTAACATCCTACTGAGAAGAGGATCTTATTTAAGTTTTTGTTGGGAGGTTTCAACTTTGCCTTTTGGACTTACTCTTTTTGGCTACTAAACTTCTGAGAATGTATTTGCAGTTTTATTAAAGCATATAAATCCAGCTCTGGGTTTATTTATTTCAAGAAACAGTATTGCAAAACTGTTTTTCTCTTTGTCTTTTCCAGTTTTGTCATAACCCTTGAGAAATAGGTGAGAGATAGAGCAGAATTGCTAAAAAGGAAAATTTTGATCACTTTTCAGGTTTCTTCCTGCTTAATGACAACAACTTACTTTTGAGTTCCCTCACATATGTTCATAGATTCAATATCAAGTATTTTAGAGTTTCAATTTGAAATGCAAATCACCTTTTATATAGACAAGAAGCATTCTGTAGAGTTTGGTTATTTTTCCTTCTGATGTTCCTTTCCTTTTGCAGGTTGCTCCCATGTCTGTTTATGCCTGCCTTGGTAGTGATGCTGCTGCCATCCGTGATGCCTTTCTCACCCGCCTGCAGAGCAAGATTGAGGACATGCGTATTAAGGTCATGATACTGGAGTTCCTCACAGTTGCGGTGGAGACACAACCTGGGCTCATTGAGCTGTTCCTGAACTTGGAAGTGAAGGATGGCAGCGATGGGTCAAAGGTAGAATAGCAGATACTTGCCCAAGGGCTCTCTAGCCTTTTAGCGTAGCATTCATAGCAGTGTTATGGCACTAGTCTAAAATCTGATAGTTCTTACATGTAACCTGATGTGCTTAATGTAAAGATAAATGTAGCTTGTGCTTGCAAGTGGCCAATCAGTGAGAAAGCTGAAGATAGAGGTAGAATGGACAATACAAGTTTTCCAGAATACCTATTCTGGTGCTTTGCAGTTCAAGGTCTTCTCGGGTTGGGACCTTTTGAAGGCTCTTGGTCTTACTAAGTCTTAGCTTAGCTCGTTTTTTATTCCTCTAAAAATATTTTTTTTTTCTCTCCTGTGTTGTGACTACATTCCTTGTAGTCATATACAAAATATATGATGGCATCATGTACTCAAGATTTATTTCTCTGTGTATTGTTCAAGTGGAATCAAGCATATTCTGCTTTAATAGGTGCCTACATAGTGGCTCTGTGGTGATGTAACCTCTTGTTTCCTTTTGCTTTAGGAATTCAGCTTAGGGGAGTGGAGTTGCCTCCAAGTAGTCTTAGAGTTGATAGACTCCAAGCAACAGGAGAGGTACTGGTGCCCTCCCCTCTTGCACCGTGCTGCCATTGCCTTCCTGCATGCTCTGTGGCAGGACCGTCGAGATAGTGCCATGCTAGTTCTGAGGACAAAGTGAGTTGTTGTTTTTCTACAGTGCATTTTCCTTCCTTTTTTCCAAAACGCTTTTTCTTTGGTTCATCAGACTTTTCAGGGACATTTGCATCTTAGTCTTTGTGTGCCCTCATAAGGTTATGCAGTGTATGGGTTTTGAACTTAGTCTCTCGGGAAAGAAGATGAGAAGCTCCTATGTGCATATGCAGAAGCAAATATATTTCTGTCTTTTATACAAAGCTATATAAGCTTGTATTTACCAAAGCATTTTTTCTATGAAGTTTGGAGCAGTCAAAATGCTGCTAGGCATGTGGCATCAGGGAGATAACTGATACTACTTCTGTATATATGTTTTAGGCCAAAATTTTGGGAAAATTTAACCAATCCCCTCTTTGGGACCCTTCCTCCACCTTCAGAATCGTCAGAGGTGAGTTACATCCAACCAAAATGAAGGTAGTTATGTACTTCTTAAAAAACCTTTCTAAGTGATGTATGTGACTCTTCCCTCTGCTTGCAGTTTTCTAAAAGGAAGTATGATCAAGTGGTTTAAACACAGGCACGAGATGAAGTGAATGCTTTCTGGCTTTGCAGAGACTGTACAGCCATGAACAGTCTTTTGAAATTCTCTGCTCTTTATTCACATGTGAAACAAAAATAGATGTTACCTAGCATCTGTGGTAACACGCACTCTTTGGAAGAAATGCCGTCTGTAGTGTGTCCATACTATATGTTGTGTGCCATTTGGCAAAAGAAACTCTCCTCTTTTTTATGCATAGCTGAGGCTGACTAGTATCACAGAGGAATCAATTTAGGTTCCTGTTATTCTTCCTTTTTGTGGAAGTTTCCCCCTTCATTATGAAAGTCCTGTGCTCTCACTCAGAGTGCCACTTTGAACACAGCATTCTTTCCTTATTATCACTAGTCCATGGTCGAATGACATAACTATTGCTATCGTGGGAAAAACAAGTCTCCCGCAAAACTGGAGTATCAGTCACCGCAAGTGGATGGGTAGGGATAAACCAGAATTACACTTACCCTGCAGAGCTAGGTGCTCAGATTTTGTTTGGGTTTTTTTGTTTTGTTTTTTTTTTTTGTCTTTATAGCTCAGTGTCTTGGATACCTGTGCCTTAATCATGAAAATCATCTGTTTGGAGATCTACTATGTTGTCAAGTGAGTCTTTGGTAGCCTCTCCTCCGTCCATGTACTTCTTAATTATCTAAACTGTGTGTGTTAAGTCTTGATAGACCGTGCAGGCTTTGAAGGACAAAGTACATGTAATCCTGTGAAAATGTGAGAGCAACAGGGATTTATAAACAAATTACAAACACGCATTAGAGATTCTTGCAATTGCCAATTGCAGAAAGAGATGTTACAGTCTTTCTGCAGCCTGTAGGTGAGAATGTTGCTATTAGTATTTTCCGTGTATCCTGGAATGAGAATATACAGTATTTATTAAAACTAACTGTAAACTAAGTTAAGTACACCTACTATAGCGATTGTTGAATTAACATTTTAGTAGTTTTCTCCCACTCATTTTGTTTTCCTGAACATAACTGCCCTTTAATATGTTGAAAAGTCAGGGTTAACTAAAATCTCTGCTTAAAAAAAAAAAAAAAGAAACCCATAGATTTTCTTCAGGGATCATGTTTTTCCTTCACATTTGATGCAAAAAGTGGGATTCCCTGCACAGGTCTAATATGTGGAATAACCTTCACTTGCAAGCTGTGTCCTTGGCTTTCCTACCTGAATCTCAGAAGAAGTATATTTTCTGACCAAAGAATAAATGAAGATAACTTCTCCTCTTGATTTGGTCAGGGGCTCACTGGATCAGTCCCTGAAAGACACGCTGAAGAATTTCTCCACCAAAAAGCGCTTTGCTTATTGGTCAGAATATGTGAAGTTACTGGCATATCATGTGGCAGAGACAGAAGGTAGCAGCTGTGCCTCCGTGACAGAATATCAAATGCTCATCTCAGCCTGGCGGATGCTGCTGATAATCTCTACTAGCCATGTAAGAGCTACCTTTCATCTTTCATGATAACTTGAAATTAACATTTTGAATAATACAATGTCAACTTCTTAGGGCCACCTAAGTTATAATGAAGAATTCACTGGGGTTTTTTTTTCAATTTTATTGTATATATGCTTACAACACAACTTGGCACGAGCATGGTACCAGAGGTTAGAGTAGGTGGTGTTTTGCTGTTTGATCAAAATGAGCATATTGTCTGTCTGAGCAGAGGAGGAAGGTAGTAAATAATTTTTATAGCAATTCTAAGTAATTCTGTAATCCTGAAGAGATTTTGCTGAATCAAATGAGGCCGGGATGCACCATTAGGGAAATTAGTCATTGCTGACTTCTTGACAACTGTTATGTAATACTTCAGTGATTTCTGTAAAACTGCATCATGCAGCAGCTATAAAATTTGGTGAATTCTTAAAGTTACAAATTAAAACAGTAGACTGATGTTAGACTGCTAAAAAGGTGCATCTTTTGTTGTGCTTGATTGATCTCTGTCTTTGTGGATCTTAGGCGGATATAATGCATCTGACTGATTCTGCAGTTCATCAGCAATTGTTTCTGGATGTGCTAAATGGGACCAAGGTTTTGGTAGGTGGTGCTTCCTGTCAGTTCTTTAATTTCCCAATTGCTCATCTTTGTACTATGAGGAGTTCTGTTTCTGTAGCTGCTTGCCATCATATGTTTTTTTAGATCCTGTGAAATTGGGCTGAAACAAAGTCTCTCTCCCCGAATTGATGAGCTGTTTATAAATCTTTATTTTGTATGTGTCATTCTTGTAATCACTGAGTGACCCTGCAGAGGGTCCTGACTCTGATTGCCTTGATGCTGCTAGCTGCTGAAGAACAAACCTGGTCATTTGGTGGTGGTGGTGCTTGGGCTGAGGATTTCTTAAGCGTTCTTACATGTGACTATTGCAACTGTAACTCTTGCAGTATTTCTTCTTAGCTCCTAGTTCCCATGTCAGTATCCTGTCTGCAGCTGGGGTCTATGCTATGTACCCTTCTTCTGATCCTGCTCAAACAGTGGAAGAGGTGGGTATTTTGTTTGGATGATTATTAATCACTGCTAAATATAATAACTTGGGAGATTATGTTTAAGTGTTTTGCTCCAGTGAGATTCCCTTAGTGATTTGGGGAGGAAACTGAAGCCTTACCACAGAATTCTCTTTTGGGATGGCAAATGTCTGTAGGTTGTTGCTGAAATTTCTTGTAGCAATACATTTATGGTTTGGCTTCCTGTTTCCTGGTGAAAAGTGTATCAAAAAAGCTTTTGTGATAGTCAGTCCTGCATTCTCACTGTACTGTGGAATGTCTTTAGTGAGATCCAGGTGGTGACTTAAACTTCACTTAGAAGCACTGTTTTTATTTGTGTGGATCATACAACTTATGATCCACACAGCTCAGTCAAGCCAATATATTTGAGGGATCTTGTCTAATCTGAAGAGCTCTCCCTTTTTGTTGTCAGCGAGTTGGGTTCTGTGGATAAAATCATAAACTCCTTGACGCAGATTCTGGAGGGAGTACTACAGGCAGATCAGCAGATGATGGAGAAAACCAAAGCCAAAGTGTTCTCAGCTCTTATCACTGTTCTGCAAATGCAGGAGATGAAAGGTGAGGTGGTGTATGTACAAGTGTCAAGAGCAGGGCTGCCATGGCTGAATGTACTCTAACACTCTAGCGTTTCCAAGATAAAAATGTGTATGGTGTTAGTAGTAGTACAGCATGCTGAAATAGTCACCAACCTGTGGGACTTTTCTGCTTTTTTCTTACTTGTTTTAGCTAGTTTTAGAAAGAGAAGAGGTTTATCGTTCACACTATGTGTATGTCTTCCGTTCTCTTGTCTTTCCCCAACAATAACTTATGTGTTTGATCAATTTGATAGAGACAAAATAGGGTTCCTATGTATTTTTGAAAATAACTCAGCAGGTGTGGGAGGGACACCCTAGTAATGCCATCTCACAGAGTGACTATAGAGCTTAGATTCTGACATGGATTTCTAGTTAGAGATAACAAAAGACCCAAACACAAGAAAGTCTTCTGTGGATACATCTTGTTACAAACTAGAGAAACTAGTCTGGTCATTACTCCTGTCACTTGTGGGGCATCTTACATTGCAGTAGTGCTTGAAGACCCTCAGTGGAATCTGGGCAGTATTTCTCTGTACAACACCTACAGAGGCAACTGTGGTGTTGAGCAGTGTATCAGCTTACCTTTCTGTGTATTCCTTGTCCCACTGCTTGGGCTCTGCAAGCTTTACTGTGGAATTTGAGTTTCCAGTCATGCTGGTAAAGGGAGTGAAATTTAGGTAGTGCAATTTATTATAATGGTTTTGATAAGAATGTAGTATTATATGGACTCACAGAACATAGACTGCACCCAATCTACATGGGCCAGTACTAGCAATCTGGAAATGGGTAGGAAATGCTGTAGTGAGCAGTTATGGAATAATCTGTCCATAGTAGTGCTTGATTTGTGCTTTGAGATGTCATGAATTTATGAGACTTCTTGGTAAAACTACATGTTTTTGTTATCCAGATGTCCCTCTAATCCCTTATTATATCCTCCTAGACTTAGTCATCTAACTTAGTCACAGTTCCTCACATTCCATTTTGTATGTTTTGAAATGAAAACAGAATAAATACTAACTCCAAGAAATGTGGCCCAGTGATGTTATCAGTTAAGCTAGAAATCTAAGTACAAGGATTGTGTGTTAACTGTTGTCTATTCTGTGTGTATCACAGTGAATGAGATCCCACAGTACTCCCAGCTGGTGTTGAGTGTGTGTGGAACACTCCAAGATGAGGTCATTGCACTCTTTGACCAGACTCGACACAGCCTGACCTTGGGAGATGCTACAGATGACAAGGACAGTATGGAAACAGATGATGCCTCCCGAGTTAAACACAAAGACCAGCGAGATGGGGTAAAGGACCTGTACATCTGCTTTGCAGCCATGTTTCTTCTCTCTAGACAAAAGTTCCATGTATGCTTGGAACAACTGTCCCTTGCAGCCTGCTGCCTTCAAAAGAAGTTTTGGCAGTTTCTATTTCAGTATTACTCCATGTCTTTTTGGCGTACGTCGGTCTGGGAAATTGGCTGTTGCTGCCTCTCTTTCAGATCTGTTCTAAAAATGTTGTGACAATTGCTAATACAGCCAGGAAGTGTGCAGAGTGTAATGTGAGGGATACCAGGTGCCTTAGTTTATGATTCTGAGAATGACTGAACTTTAGGTTGTGTTAGTAAATGCTGCGACTGAATTAAGCGCTCAAGCTCTCTGTCCAAGATTCCGTTTATTTCACAAAAGGATCAAACTTATATATGTTTCAACAAAGATCTAGAAAGAACTAACGGCATACAGCCTATACTACTAACACAGCAGCGCATATCTGGCTCAGCTGGAATGTTTGCCAGTCCTCAGAACAGTTAAAAGATAAAAACATTCCATGCACATACTTGTGACTGTCTTCAGCCACATCTTCCCAGGCCTACACAAGGCTATCCTCCAACCTGACCTTGTAAAACTAGTTCTTCAAGGGCTTGGCAAACATGCAGCACAACAAATTCTAACGGTCACTCTTGAAAACAAATGCCAGGTGTTCCGAGCTGCTCCCACAAGTAAATGCTTTCAAGATTTTCTTGCTACCCATGTCAAGCCTATACCTTGTTCTCATTTCCTTGTCACTGCAGGTGTGTGTTCTGGGTCTGCATCTGGCTAAAGAGCTCTGTGAAGCTGATGAAGATGGAGACTACTGGCTACAGGTTACTAGGAAAGTCCCTGTACTTCCTACTATCTTTGCTGCATTGGAGATCAGTCTGAGAGTTAAACAAAACCTTCACTTCACAGAGGCCTCATTACATTTACTTCTGACCTTAGCAAGGACTCAACAGGTGAGAGATGCAGCGAATTGAAACCATATAACTATACATTTTTAATAGGAACTGTATATCTCATTATTCTGTCTGCAATGCAGCTGAATAATGATCTGTAGATAGAGGGGTTTTTTTAGAGGCTGGCAAGCACTAGGTCCTGTATGTATGCCTGCTTAGTTTGCCTTGTTCTTCTTGATACTGGGATGTCTTGGATGGAAGAGCTGAGCCAGCCAGAGCAGACCTGTAATTTAGAGCAGGCACTTTTCACTGAATGTATTCTTCTGCAATGCAAATTATCCCCCTGCCCCGAGTTAAAATGGCATTAAGTGTGGGAACCTGCTTTCTGATTAGTTGCAATGAAGCATTATTTATCTGTCTATCACAAATTCAACTTGCGTGGGGCTTTAGGTGAAAGCAAGGTCATTCCAAAGCCAATTCTTTTCAAAGATTATGTATGTACCAAACCAGGTGATGTCGAAATGGGATTCATAGTACAGTTATGCAGGTTAGATTTTACTGGAATAACAGTATTGCTTTTCTTGATACTGAATTTTTAACAGCATAGAATTATGTGTAGATGAAAGTTCTCTAAAAGGGTGTTGACAGTGCGAAGGACAGAAATATCTAATGCAAAATAATCTCTTTAGTCTCAGAGAGCAGACACATATGCAAATTTTAACAGTAGTTTGTTCTGTGTCTTTTAGGGAGCAGCAGCAGTGGCTGGAGCTGGTGTCACACAGAGTGTCTGCCTGCCCCTCTTGAGTGTGTATCAGCTCAGCACTAATGGAGCCATTCAGGTGGGTGCTGCTTCCTTTTGGGTGGGAATGCACCATGAGAGCTTGCCATGCCCTGCCTTGCGGGCTGTGGTTGGAGTAGAGTCCTCCCAATCTGGGAGGACAGCTGCCACCCCTACACACTGGAGACTTCCAAAATGGTGTGGAGGGTTTGTGATATGTGCCATACTGGGCAGCAGTGTAAATAAGTCATTTATTTTTGTATCTGATTTGTTCAGACATCTGCTTCATCTCGAAAGTCTCTGGATGCCCCCTCTTGGCCTGGGGTCTATCGTCTCTCCATGTCACTGATGGAACGCCTTCTTAAAACACTTAGATACAACTTTCTGACGGAAGCACTGGACTTTGTCGGTGTCCATCAAGAGAGAATTCTTCAGGTATCACATACTTCCTCTGTGATCGTTCGCTTGGTTTCTGTGTTGCAATAGCAGTGGAAAAATGTCAGTGCAGAAGCATTGAAAAGAAGCTCCTGCCTCAGAAAGATTTACAGTGGAAATAATTCAATAGTGGGAGAAGGAGAATAGAACATAACAAGCCATGCGGTCAGGCAGGGATGATTGTTATGATATTTGTTAGAGCTGGGCAGTCACCATCTGTTCATCCTGTTCACTCTTGGGGTTATAACTTTGCTACAGGTGTTTAATATGCCTACTCAACACAGTAGCAGAAGTGGGAGTCTAGTGGGAACTCACTTTGTGGCTGTCTGCTCTGGAAAGAAAAGTATGAGAGCTGTTCTTGGAGGTGGCTTCAGCTCAGCCTTGCTCAAATAATGAAGGTGCTGTGGTCAGGGTTCAACTGCTGTTTGGGTCAGCAGGCTCTCATGTCCTGCAATACTGAAATACCTGTACTGGCTGGACTGTGTCAGTGCAGACGTGCTGAAGAGTCATTGGTACATAGGTGCTGAATTACCTGTTTATAAGCATGCTCCCTAGACAAATAGCTGTCTTCTCCTATGGCAACACAGTTCATGAAACGCATTGACCTCTGACTAAGAAATACAAAGTTCTCTGAGTCTAACCCATGTGCTGTGTGGCTACTTTCGTGAATGCATTTCAGCTTTTTCTTCTAGAGGAGGGAGCGGGATTTTTGTGATTTGCCTGTCATTGCCCTGATTTACTTCTCTCTCCTTTCCAGTGCCTGAATGCAGTACGGACAGTACAGAGCTTGGCCTGTCTGGAAGAGGCCGATCACACTGTTGGCTTCATTCTTCAGCTCTCAAATTTCACAAAGGAGTGGCATTTCCACCTGCCACAGCTTATGAGGGACATGCAGGTAGGCATCAGGATATTGCTGTAGGTAATACATTGCCTTGGAGTGCAGGGATTTGGATGTGTTAAGATCACAAATGGCACTATATCATCTTTTATTACTGCTCTTTTAAGGGGAACTACTGCTGAGGTAATTTAGATGTCTATTCTGTCAGTACCTTGTCGGAATTGAGTGAGGAAAGATAACTGTTGGGAACAGAGAGATGATAGCTGGGAAAAATAACTTGGGGAATTCAATGTCTTACTCTCAGTTCTGAATGCCAGGTGACTGAGAAAATACTGGGAATTCAAGAGACTGCATTGATCCTTTATGATCAGTGTTCTGTTTAACTGGATTTTCTAGCTTCCGCCAATGGTAGTAAATAGATGGGTGTCATGGTTTAACCCCAGCCCACAACTAAGCACCACGCAGCTGCTCACTCACTTCCCACCCACCCAGTGGGATGGGGGAGAGAATTGGTGGGAAAAAAAGTAAAACTAGTGGGTTGAGATAAGAACAGTTTAATAGAACAGAAAGGAAGAAAATAATAATGATAATCATAACAATAATAAAATGACAATAATAAAAGAATTGGAATATACAAAACAAGTGATGCACAATGCAATTGCTCACCACTCACCAACAGATGACCAGTTAGTTCCCGAGCAGCAATCTGCACCCCAGGCCAACTCCCCCCAGTTTATATACTGGGCATGACATCACATGGTATGGAATACCCCTTTGGTCAGTTTGGGTCAGCTGTCCTGGCTGTGTCCCCTCCCAGCTTCTTGTGCCCTTCCAGCCTTCTTGCTGGCTGGGCATGAGAAGCTGAAAAATCCTTGACTTAGTCTAAACATTACTTAGCAACAACTGAAAACATCAGTGTGTAATCAACATTCTTCTCATACTGAACCCAAAACATAGCACTATACCAGCTACTAGGAAGACAATTAACTCTATGCCAGCTAAAACCAGGACAATGGGTTTTGAGCTTTTAAGAGATTTCTCCCTCACCTTATTTATTTCAGGTGAATCTGTGTTACCTGTGTCAGGCCTGTACCTCCCTCCTGCACAGCCGCAAAATGCTCCAGCACTACCTGCAGGTGAGGATGAGGACTGTAAGCTAAACTGTAAGTTAGGAGTGTTGCATGCCCATGCTCCCTGTTAAAAGGCAAATATTATTCAATATCCAGGCTCTTGGATATTGAACTGATTGTCAGTAATCTTAGTGATGACTAATGACAATTATCAATAGTTAGGATTTGCATTTCTCCACAGGAAAAAAAAAAAAAAAATATGCAAAGAGTAGTCAGGACTCTAAAAACTCTGGACTGTGTAAAGCCAGTCCTAGAGAAAGAGCAGTGTTTGAAAGATGTCGTTATTTTATAGCTGCCTACACTGCAGCAAGAAGGCTGCATTGCTGTGGTACTCTGTAGTGCCATTAATTAAGCCACTGTTGATCTTGTGTCCTTGATCTGATTTAATTTGTTCAAGAGAGATAGCTCTTGTTCATGGGGAATCCTTAGATTCATGAGGCAGAGATGATGCATTGCTACTGATGCGTTATTTCAGCATGGCTAAGGCTCAGTGTGTTGATTAGAGATTCTTTTTTCTGGAATATGGAATCTAAATAGCCTCCACAGCTGCCTCCCTGCAATGCAGTGCCTCCCCCGGTATACACTAAGTGTAGATTCTCGTGCTTCTAGCAGGTGACAGACTTTGGGTCCCTTATTTCCTCATTCCTTTTGTTCATAGCATTTTTTTCCCCTCAAAGTATTTGTCTTCGTGCAAAATAATCATACCTGTATTCAAGATTTTCTTTTTTCTTTCTCCACAGACAAAAAATGGTGATTCCCTTCCATCAAGTGTGACTCCACGAGTGCAGCGTAATCCCCAAGCCTCCTCCAAACATCCCAGTCCTGAGTCAGAGGCAGCAGAGCAGAAAGCACTGCTTACAGTGCAGTACAGCCTCTTGAAAATCCTCAGCAAATCTCTTGCCGCCCTGCGCCATTTCACCCCTGATGTCTGCCAGATCCTGCTTGATCAGGTAGAGAGAGAGGAGAGACGCTGCTTTCTGAAGGGGGGCAGTTTCCAGCATTTCAAGTGATGTTCTGGGTCTGTGTAGTGAGGCACAGTCTGTCCTGCTTGAGACAGTGACCCCACCATACATCTGCCTGCTGTTTTGCTGCGCAAAGCAGGAAGGCAGGACACAAGGAATTCCCCTTAAGAATCAAGCACTGATGAGTGTGAAAGGAAGGCTTGGCTGAGCTTGTGTGTGATCTGCACAACGCTGTGTATGTGTAAACTTACTCAAGCAGACTAATAACCCAGCTAGGTTTGTATCCTCAGTATGCCACTCTTCAGAAGAGACATCTGTGTCAGTGTGACCTAGTGGCTGGTCTTCAAGTTCAGAAAAGGAAGGTTTAATTCTTGATTCTGGCAGTGTTCTGTTGCTAACTTTTGGATAGTTAACTTCCTTCTCCTGTGCCTCTAGGTACATATGCCTGGGTGTTTGAAAAATACCTGGAAACAGTCATTACTTTAGCTTGCCACTTGGTGGCAAGCTGTACAGCTTGGGAGTTGGAGAACGTTCATTCATGTGAGGAGAGCCATATAGTCTGATTGTGGAGTGCTGTACAGAATGCTCTCTACTGCTCCATCTGTATACTTGAGATTTGGGAAATTATCTCAGTGCTTCTAGTTCTCTATACAAAAAGTGTGATACAGGGACTAGGTATTCCTGTTATTATGACAATAACATACTCATGGCCTCGGGGTCACTCACTCCTTTTTCTGTTTCTCCACAGTCACTGGACCTTGCTGAGTACAATGTGCTCTTCGTTTTGAGTTTCACCACACCAGCCTTTGATTCAGATGTCGCACCTTCCTTTGGGACCCTCCTTGCCACAGTCAATGTGGCCCTTAACATGTTGGGAGAGGTACTAGCTATTTCTCTGTTTGGGAGAGCACAACAGTTGCAGTGATCTCAGAGCACTCATTCAACTGATATTTTGATGAGTGGGAGTATTTCCTCTTTGTATCTCCTGTCTCTCATGCCTGTCTTTTTTTCCCCGTCTCAGCTGGATAAGAAGAAGGAACCTTTCCCTCAGGCAGCAGGGCTGAATATGCAAGAGGGAACCAAAACCCTCAAGTAAGTTTCTAGCTGTTTGCTTTAGTCATGGCCAAGGAGCAGAACCTAATGCTCCTCAGATCAGAACTGAGGTTTACAGGCATTTGTGTCGCTTCAGAGCTGCTCGCTCTGAATCCAGGGAGCTGAGATAGCCCATCAGAAGCTCTCCAAAGCAAGCAGGGATTTTTTGCGGAGGGTGTATGAAGCTATCCCATCCTAAGATGCAGTGTAGATAGTTGGATGCTTATTTATCAGTACATTTAAATCAGACTTCCGTGACAGCCAACAGGAGTTTCTACTCTGCAGACCATAGCTTTTGGGTATCACTGAGCAGAATGTGAACAGTAACAGTGTTCCCTTGTATGTACCCTGTTTGTGAAGTCTTTCTAAGAGTATTTAACCTTGAAACTAGAGTGTGCTGACCTTTTTGGCTCCTGCTGATGTGTTTTAATTTGCACAGGTCTCTGCTTATGTTTACAATGGAAAACTGTTTCTACCTGCTCATCTCCCAGGCTGTTCGGTACTTGAGAGACCCAGCTGTGCATCCCCGTGATAAGCAGCGGATGAAACAGGAGCTCAGCTCTGAGCTGGTAAGCAGCTTGTACCATCCTTCCTGCTGTTCAGTGTAAATGTGTCTTGTGGGAGAAGGTCATTTGTCTTTGGCTGCCCAGCATGAGTCAACAGCCTTAAGCATCTTGGGCTGCACATACTGGTGCCTGTTCCTCTGCCACCAGCACCTTGTTTGGGGAGGGAGAGGGGCATGTGTTTGAAAGAAGCTAACTTGTTACGTGCTTCTGATTTCAGAGTACACTGCTCTCCAGCCTGTCTCGTTACTTCCGCCGTGGTGGTCCCTCCTCACCTGCCAGCGGGGTTCTTCCCTCTCCCCAAGGAAAGTCTGCCTCCAAGCTGGGTCCCGAGGGGCAGGAGCCTTTGTTTCAGCTTGTGCAGGCCTTTGTCCGGCACGTGCAGAGATAGATTCTATCCTGCCCCTGCCTCCCTTTTCAGGACGTGCACCAGAATGATTCATGTCCACCGCAGAAGGCATCACCTTTGGCAGAGCTTGTAACAAGGACTTGGAAAGGGAGGGAGGACTGGTGTGGGCAGTGGTGTAAACCGAGCTGTAACATCAGCAGGGAGATCCCGTTGAACTCTTGCAACCAAGTAGCAGAGTGAATGTAAGGAGAGCAGCTCTTTGGTGATCAGCCTACATCCACAGGCTGCTCGCTCCATCTGCTAGAGCATCCTGGCTGGCTACAAGTGCTGAACAGTCAAAACCTTTATTTTTGTAGCTTGTACCTCAGCTGGGGAAGCTGTGGCTGGATGGAGAGAGGAGACAAACTTTCTGCTGGGCATTAACTCTGCTCGTAACACAAGGTGCAATCTGCCTCTCCCTCACAGTCAGAGTCCAGTTAAGGCACAACCACGGGATCAGCCAGCAATTCAGAGACCATCTTTCTACTGCTATTTTTGTACTGAATGGTTCAAGGCAAGATGGTGTATGTGTGCTCACGCCTTCCCTTCACCCTGCAGTCTGTGTGTTGTGTGTGTTTCTGAAGAGCAAGGCCTCACTCAAGGTTTTTAAGTCAAAATTCCATCGCTCCAGTCTTGCAGTTTTTTGTAACTGTGCCCTATTTATACTGATATTAAAACCTTTATAGGCAGCAGCTGGGTTCATGGTTTTGCATTGGACATAGCAGCCTGCAGCACCAATTCTGCATCTTCTGTGTAGTAGTTCTGCTGCGTCAACTGGGCTGACGTCCCAGCTAACAGTGATGTGAGTTGTGGCTTGTGAGTGACAATCCAGATACCATTTGAAGTGATTATAATGAAAGGTTGATTTCCCTCAGCTTTCCCACACCCACTCCCTTTCTCTTACTCTCAATGTTGGGGAACTTGTAGGAGGTTTTAAATGAGCATCACTATAAAATACTCCTCAGGAATGATTCTTCTGCACATGATGGTGTGGACCACGTGCACAGATTACTCTCTGCACAGGTCCAAGCTGCTACTCTGCCTGTTGCAGCAGTAGGGGAGGGCACTGGTTCAAGCCAGAAGACACCATCTACAGTGAAGTTGCATTGTGCTGTTCTAGTGCTCTCAAGCAGATCAACAAACTTTAAGGTTCTAAGACTCAATGTGTGATGGAGACAGTAAGAGAAGGTCAGTGATTATTGCTTAAAATAAAGCCTGAAATCTAGACAGACTTTTCTAAGCTAAGAAATCAAATTTCAGTGTAGCTGTGAGCTAGTAACCTACCAATTCTTTCCTAAAGAGACACTTGATTGCTTTACCAGTCAGAACCTTTTTAATCTCAATGGTTTTAAGAGACTAGAGCAAGAAAATTAGATTATCTTGCTTTGAGGTTGTTTGTTTTTTTTTCTTTTCGTTGTAAGCTTAAGTGATGGTGATATTCTAGCACACTTGGTTGATGTAGTTTTACTTGCCCTAGAGGCTTTGGAGAGATTTGAACTAGCTGGCTGGAGCAAAGTGGTCTTCAAATAGAAGGGAGAACCTTCCAAAAACTGAGGTGAGCTGTTCTGGCAGTGAGGGAGGTGGTGTGGCAGCCCTAAGCCTGATCGTGTTCAGCTGGGGTTACCTGTAACGGTTAGCACTTTCTGCCACAGGGCAACTATGAGTGCGAACATGGAGATTTGAAGGTGAAGCACTGTGCAGAGAAGATAGCAAACTGGTGACAGGTAGCTATGGGGAGTGGAAGTAAAGCCAGAATCCAGTACATCTAAGCAAGTTCAGTAGTGCTTAGGGCTGTTATTTGAAAGCTCTAGTAGGTATCTTTCCTTTTATTACAGCTTTTGAAGTTACCCACAGTGTGCTAATCACTTTGTGTTCAACAAGAATGCACAGAATGAGAATTTAGGGAGAAGTAATACATTCTTTTAGATATTTACTCAAGCATGAGAGTGAGAGTTTATGTGCCAGGCAGGAGTCCTTGGTACCAGATAGCAAAGCATAGTGGATGCTGTCAGTTACATCTGTGTTTTAGAGCTATAGCTTCACTTTAGACAGCAGCATCTCAGCCCTGAACTGTACCTTTACCTGCCCCTCAGCCACAAAGGGGCATGGAACAGCCTTCAGCCAAGCGTGGGTGGCTCACCATGACATCTGTGAATAAGCAGCATGAGACTGTAATCTTTCTGTAGAGAGCCCGTTAGAAGTAGCAATAGATTTTGCATGTGCTCTTTCCTAATGCAGAGGGAAGGGAGCGCTGGTGCCAGGAACAGACTTCCTTCTGGCTGTTCTGAGGAAAGAGACACCATTTTCTGCATCATTAAGCTGCTGCTGTTTTTGCTAAAGCTGTTCTTTCTTTAATGCACCAGGGAGGGGAATAACAGGGAAACAGGGATGTCAGTGGCCTGAGGGAAAGCTATACATACTGGAAGCTGGAAGGGAAATAGCAAGGTTAGATCTATAAAAGGGTAAAACTGTGGTAGTGGTAATCATGGCAATTGTAAAACTAACTAAAATAGTAATATGATTTGATTTCCCTGTTCCCTTTCATTAGAGTTTAACCAGAAAAACTGAGTATTGTTGTTAACACTACAGAGCATTTCAACAGCTGCTTTTCCTGGGAGTTCTTTCCAAGCTGGGTGCTAGGGACAAGGTGTTAGGATTTTAGATTAGCAGCAGATCTAGTTTCCATAACAACAAAAAAAAGTCTGTTAGATCTAGAATAGCATCTCCAGTCTCTCAGCAGCTAAAGTCATACTGCTGCTCTATTTTTGCTTCAGGTTAAGGAGAGAGCTGTTGTTTCTTAGAGTTCCTGAATCTGTAGTACAACTGAGATGTGTCATCTGGGAAAGGAACTGCAAGACATTAACAATCTTAAGGCATGGTGAGAGGGTTAGCTGGGGCAGGAAGGATTAGCAGCTTTGTTTTGCTTTTACACCCAGCTTCCAAGACTGGGATAGCAGAACGGCACAGCTCCCATCTGAGATGTCTCCCTTTGCCTCTGTGCCAGCACTGCTTGTCCCTGCAGTCGCATGGCTGGGGAGTGAGGGCAGCCCTGAACCCACACAAGATGCTGAGGCAGGAGGTCAGGCAGTTTGTTTATTGGCAAATAAGTGCTGAAAACCATGAGCCCTACATACACAGGTTCTCAGTGCCCTGTTATATTAGAGTGGTCACAATACCAATGGGGAAAGTGCAAAAGATAATAAACAAGCAAAGTTAGTTCTGACATACCGAGGGGAAGGTTATGAACAGAGAGCTTGGTGCAGGTGAGTTTCTCTTCCATCCAGCTTGAGTGGAAAACTAGTTACACAGCAGCAGAAGTCCTTTAGGCGAGCTCTAGCTAAAAAGTTCATTATAGGGTTAAAAGGCATACACACCTGAGCACTCCCTTTGAGCTAAACCACCACATACATCAAGGGCAGCCTGGATTGTTTAGTGTGTGTATGGCCAAGAATAGTTCATTGTTGGAGATAACAGCAAGTGTGACTACCCCTTACTGTACTAGGATGCACCAAGTCTGTTCACTGCTGAGATGGGAGGGGAAGCATTAGGTAAATCTGTGATCTAGGGTGAAAATAAAGTCAGGCTAAAACATGCCTGGAACAGACACACTGAAAGAAAAGCCTGGACAATTAACACAGGGAGCAAAGCTTGTAAAAAAGGCTTGTAAACTCTTTGCAGTCCCAAGAGGAGTTTCTCAGAGGAAATGCAAGCAAGATGCATGGTCCCTTGCACTGAGGTTTGATTTTTGACATACAGGCCCTATGTTATTAGGTCAGTCTTCACAAAGAAATTTCCTTCCAGCTTCAGAGGACAGTTTTAGACTGAAGCCATCAGGCACCATGATAGTAAGCATGGCTCTTGGAAAGCCTTGCATTACTGTTCTCCCACAGGTGAGCAAGGTGGATGGGTTTTAACAGGCTTTTAATTCTTAAATTCAGCTTCCTTGCCTTAAGAGCTAGGACAGGTCAGAGGGTTTTGTGTGGGACACTTCCCCACTGGAATGCTTGATGGTTTGACTTAGCAGTAGAATTGCCTGAAGAAGAGAGAGGACGGGAGGGGCAGACAGGCACTAACCCACACCAGACACAAGGGACATGTAACTTAAACTCCATGAGCAGTTGCTGAGGGAGACAGCTTGCTGGCCCTGGGAAAGCCACTGTGATAAACAAGGCTAGGGTAGGGTAGGAAAAAAGTAATCAAGGAATCTTGCACCATCAAGACTAACCTCCAAGCAGGCTGCACTGGTAGTTAAGGAATTCAGTCTTAGGTGCCATCAGCCCTTTCCCAAAACCTTTCTGCAACAGTTTTACCACTTCTTTCCCACAATTCCCGTATTAGCAATGGAGTGTCAACTCTGAAGAGAGCAATGGTCTCGGATGAAGAAATCCGCATTAGAAGTGCCAGGAGATGAGGGGTGCATTCTGCTTGTACATTCTTCTTCCTGGAGAAAATTAACTTAACAGTTCCAAGTAAGTGACAGGAACTTTCCCTTTCTGGTTCCCTCTTTCCCCTATGAGCCAGTCTGGATCCATGCCTGGCAGGCTGTACACAGTGATCATCTGGGGAGAGAAGATGGCATTAGTCAGAGCTCAGAAGTTCAGACAGGTATTGAAAGAACAGTAATTTCTGAAGTTCATATAGCAGGCATCTGTGGCCTTTCCCCAGAGCTATCTGCAGCTTTAATAAAAGAGCTACAGAAATCTGCCCAGTGATGTCCCTGTTGCCTTTTCATTCTCCAAACTGACTTAAGGTATTTTTGCATACAGAGTGGCATGATATTGCTATGTCATCCCTTCTGAATACAAAAGTTCAGTCCAGTGAACAAAAGAGTTTGCAACTTGCTGAATTTCCTTTTTTCTCAGCATGATTAGACCAGGCCTCCAGCCAGTAGCTTATCCCATTGCTCTCAGATAAGGTAGCTATATTTGCAGGTCACAGTGAAGACACTAAGTATTGGGGTATTTTGTTAGCTGAGTACAGTTAGACTCCAATAGGAATAGAAGAGTTATTGGGGTGGTGTTCTTAAACAGCAAATGGCCACAAGCACAAGCTTACTGCAACTCAGTGGTTGCTAGTGTCAAGGAAAAGACTCTATGAATAGTTCCATAAATCAGGGCTTTTGAGCCAGGAAAAGTAACCAAGACCTTGCTGAGCATGCAATGTGCTGCTAGGCAGTTATAGCAAAATTCAATGCAAAGGAAAGCTACCAACCTCATCTGCAAGAAGTGCCAGCTCAGTGCTGTCAGCTGCTTCATAATCATAGAGGACTCTGGCCTTCCGTGTCCCACTGGCAGGAGGCTTGACTTCATTTGGGTTGAGTACACTCTCTGCCACAGTATTAGGCACCCCAACAATCGTGGGCACAACTGGAATAGTAGGCACAGCAGGGAGTGTGGCAGCAGCAACAGCTGGAGGAGAGGTAGCAGCTGGGGGAGATGTGGACTCAGCATTGCCTACAAATGTGCCTGAAAATCTGACACAGGAGGGAAAAAAAAGCAGAGTTCAGTATGTCTGTAGTATAAGGAAGCAAGAAAGAGCTCTTTTGTTCAGTAATTACACTGCAGAGATGATGCTCAAGAGTTCTAGCTAACAACTGTAACATATCTACACTGCCCTTCAAGTGGGGAAATGCACTCAGTTCTCAGGTGCTGAGACTATGCAACAGGTAGTATTTGTCTGCTTATTTTGATTCCAGTGTCCTGATACAGGGCTGGCACCTAACTTGCAGAGTACAAGACTGAAGCATGGCACCAGAGAGGGGTCTGGGCAGGTGCTATTCTTGGCTCTGCAGCTGTTTTACTGGGTCCGTTGTGCTGTGTCCTTGCCCTGCTCTCATGTGGTCAGTGTTACCTGTTTAGTCTGCTAGTTCTTCAGGAGAAGGACACTCATTGTTGCTGTTAAACTGGATACCACAACTGGAGGCTGCCACGCTTTCTGGGCTCTCTAGACAGAGGCAGCTCAAGCCTCATTTATCTGTAGATACCCACCTCTGCACTAAGGGAGTGCAGCTCAGGCTCTTGCAGCGAGTCTGCAGAGACTCTAGAGTGTGGCTGAGTCAGAGAGCTCTTAAAGCTAGTTGTGTGCAACATCTTACTTACATTTCTCCTTTGGAGCTGCAAGCATGGAAAAGAATGGAACAGGAGTAGTGAGTGATCATGTAGAGGCAACAGCCCCTCCTGGGTCAGGCCACCGCGCTGATGTGGCAGGTAACAGACAAAACAGCCCTGCCTGCGCCCACGGGATGTGCAGCCAGCAGCACAGAATTAGTTACTGCTGCAGCTGAGCACACTCAGGCTCGCTGCTTGGCAACAGGAATTTGTCTCCCATATGATTTGACTAATCTAGAGGAAGAATGTTCAAACTCTCATAGCCATCATGCTTTGAGATGAACATATAAAACCCAGATGAATCCAATGGCAAAGCCTGCTCTAAATGCACTGCCATTGGGATTGGTCACCATTCCGTAAGCTCAGAAGCTCTGTCAGAGCTTGGAGGGGGCTTTAAAACTTCTCCCCAACATTATGATGTGGGATGGGGAAGGAGGCCTGAGCTAGGGGTAACCAGATGAGGGAGTAGTAAAAGAAGTCTCTTTTCTCACCTGCCCAGTTGCTTCTGCAGGTCCAGCATGTATTGGTAACACTGAGCGTAGTAGTTGGTCTGAGACTCCACAAACTCATGGAGACAGCGAAGATGATTCACCTGGAGGGAGAAGGACCATAAGACGGTCTGTGAGCTTGGGTGCCAGGCACAGGAACCCTCTTCCTGCAGCTACTTCCTACCCCAAGGGAAGCAGACTTGTGCAGGCCAGCATTTAAAAGAGTTACTTGGTTGGCTTGAATGCACTGATTTGTTAAGTTTGGGAATGTTGCATAGGCCCAAGGGTGATCTCAGAGAGAAGGCTGCTTGGGGCACTACAGCCATGCCCATGTGGCTAGCCCACAGCTCTAGTGTTTCTCTGGCTTAGAAACATTTTGAGGACTGCAGAACTGCAGATGCCACAGTGGCACTGCTTGTGCATGGTTCATTATGTTTTTACTTTGAGCATTCCAGGTCTTATGAGGCTGCTGTAGGATCCAAATTTATGACCTCTTGTACCTCTACTCCCAATGCAGGATTCCATCATCCTCTTGGCATTCTTCTAGAAAGGAGCCAAGAATCTGTGTAGTCCCTGGCACCCCCCCAGTTACCTAGGAAGACTCACATGTGTGCTGCTGATCCCCTCCAGCAGGAGACGTGTCACCTCTGCCTGTCGATCAAACTCAGTCTGTGTGAGCCGCAGCTCATGTTCTGCCTGCAAAACAGGACAGGGTGTTCAAGACAGCACAAGGCAAGGACCCCTATTCTGCCTCTTCCAGGGAGAGGCAACACCCACCTCCTCCACCAGCATGCCCCTTTGACACCGAGACAAGTGTGTTGCTGGCTCAGTAGGATCCACGTGCACCTGTGACACTGAGCATCAGGCACAAGACACCCTGGGTTAGGATCCCAGAGGCCTCTGGCTGTATTTCAGCTTGATCCTACATTGGATCATTGCAGGTCATGGAACGGCAGCTCAAGACTGATGCATCAAGCTAGGAAGCTCCTAATCCCACAAGACTAGAACATGAAGATGGAGAGGCTTTGTTAATCCTGAGGTATGTGGAAAGCCAGTCCCATGGCAGCACTTGTCATTTCAACTCCCTCTTTCTAAGCCTAAGGTGTAGGAATGTGAATGCCTCCCTAAGTTTCTCTCCAGCAGTGCAACTTCTGCCAGTATCCTTTTTATCATCACAGAACAAAGGCTGAGGCCACAAGAGCATTTACCAAATTGATGTTACTGACTAAATCTCTCTGCAATGGAGATGAACACCCCAATCCAACTTCTACCCAAGGCTCTCTTTTGAAGCTACTTGCTTATTTTGAGCTCGGAGGAATTAAACAACAGTTAATAGAAGGAACTATGCAGCAGACATTGGGAATTCAAAGACAGACTGATACTGGAGACCCTCTTTACCAAACAGACAGAACATATCTCCCCCACCAGCAAACAGCATATTTACACTAGGGCAGTTTAGCAGTACCAGAAAACCCAGGTGGATCCTTGCAAAGAAAGAGCTCCAGAAGTGTTGGAGCAGTCAGGTGCTCTGGTGCCTGCTCTCCCTTCCCACTGCCAGAGGGAAAGAGGTGACAGGCACATTTGTTCTCTCTAGCATATATTATTCCTTAATGCCACTCAGAACATGCCAGTTCCCTCTTGGAATGTGCTGTGACTGATAGCACAGAAGAGTGATGTCCACTCAGCTACAGCTTACTGGAAGGAGTATGGGTTCTGTGTTCTTTCCCCCTTCTCCAGGAGGGTGCAGCAATCGGAGGGCTGCCTGCCTTGGTGCAGTGGTTCCTGCATGGCCCCAGTCCTGGGAGTGAGCTCCTTTTGCTGCTTTGGAAATGCCCTGATCAATCTGGCACTGGAGCGACTTGTCTGGAATTGACCCCAGAGGGCTAATCCCAGACAGGTTGATAATCTCAGAGCAGAGGCCACATCGCTGGTGTTTCTGAGCCAGGTCTCGCCAGAGGAGAACCAGCTTTCTCAGCAGGGCAAGCTAGAGGAGCTGCTGCGGGCCATTACATCTCTCATCTGGTAACAGCACTACCAGTACTGTTGTACAGCTAGGCTAGAACAAAGAAATGCTTTGACTGTCTTCTAATCAGATTTGTCTATTTTAAGCTACAACTGATCTATTTTCTTGCATCCTCTGTATGAAAGGGATTATTTAAAGGAGAAGGGGGAATGTTACAGGAAATACCAGTGCAATGCCTTACTAAACACCAAGAGATTCTTGCTCCAGTGAGCCAAGCAGAGGCTTCAGTAGCAGCAGAGCTATTTGAAACTCGTGACAGGCAGACCCAGCTCCATTTCGCACTGCCTGGGATTTGACTTTCCCTGCTAGCTCCAAGCAGTTGCAGGATGTAGTTTCCTATAAAGCCAGCACCAGACTGTGACCTGGAAGATCCCTTCCAGTCTTGTGCTTCTCCAAGACGCAGAGAGCTTTGAAGTTTACTGACATACTTTGGTCTATCCAACTAGGATAGACAAACAGAGCCTTGCATACTTAGAAGTGACTGCGGTCAGCTTATTTGTTTGAGGGACTGAAGGGTTTAAAGTACAGGATGAGCTGGTTCAAAAACAGCCAGTCTGCTCTGATGATGCATTTAGAATAAGGCAGTAAGAGGTTGCTATCATGCACAGCATGCAGGAATGTGCCATTCTACCACCTTGCAGTTCAGGCTTCAGGCTAACATCTGCTGGGGGTGTTTGAGGTATGAAAGGCAATGGGATCCCAGAAGCTATCTCTGGAAGCTCCATACCATGCTGGAGCTCCACAGGGAGCTCACCCTGGTCTCTAGTCCACTAGAAGCCCTCCATCCATCTTCACGGACAAGTCACACTCCCCTTGTGGAGCCCAGAAAATAAACAAGATCTGGGACTTTGCCTCCATGGATCCACTCAGAAGGGGAAGTGCATCTCACCCAGACAGAATCAACCCCACAATAGGCTCCAAACCTCCCACCCTGCCCTCCTGACAGAGCTGTTCCCTCCAGCAGCTGGAGCTGTTCATGGGGAAATCCTCTGTCCTTGCTTCAGCTCTGCTTAGAGCTTCTCTTCAGACCCCAGAACAAGCAGGCAAAGGGGCTACTAGAGGCTACTGCATGGCACATGCAAAGTTGGAGCAGGCAGGGCCTTTGCCACGTGAGCAGAGCTGAATCACATCACAGTGCATCACCTCTGCTCCTGCGACACCAGTGCAGCGTTCTCAGAGTTGTCTTTTATCACATACAAATGCACGCCTGGTTTGCCTAGGAAGTCTCTCGCACCAGGTACAGCCACCTGGCCCACAAGGCAGGCCCTTCCCAAGCTGCTGTCAGAGTCGCACTGAACCATAGAGCTGCAGGATCAGGACTGGGGCTGACAACAGCAACATCCCACTGATCCTCCCCTGCGTGTGTGCAGGCACACCAGCAGGAAGGAGTCCACAGCACCCCCGCCCCCTGAACACCGACAGCACTCCCAGAAGGTTTGAGCACAATTTCAGCTGGATACTTACTTTTTCCACCTCGTCGCTCCAAAGCTGTAGCGGCCACAGAGCAACAGGAAAGGAGATCAGTGTTGGAGACATCGAGAAGCACTTGGCATTAACACCAATTGGCAAGGGCACTCCGTGGACACAACAGGCCAGCTCCAGGGACAAGCTAGCCCTTCACCCAGCAGCAGCTGCCAGACTGGTGCCCCTTCCCCTCATTCCTGCACCCTTGAGCTCAGTTTCACAATAGAAGAGCAAGTCCATGCCACCAGAGCCAGCAGCACTCCAGCTCTGCTCCCTGCCAGGGCTGTTACAGCAACTGCATTCAATGGGCTCCAGGAAGAAAGCAATTAAGCAGCAGAGTTGTCTCAACAGCAAGGGTTACTTTACTGAAGCCTACAGAGGCTGATGTTGAAGGACCGCCCTTCTTTTAGGATTGTGGGGTGGCAAGTGAGCTGCTTGAGCCCATGAATAGGGCCTGGGAGCTGCCATGAGCTCAAGCCAGACAGAGGCCAGTGTTCCTCACCTACTGGTCTAGAGAGCTCAGGTTAACAGGATCATAATCCAGCCAATCTGTGCTACCAACAGGCATATTTAGCTACAGCAAGGAGGAAGCAATGGCTGGATGCTGCCTTTGAGCCAGGCAAAACATCACACTACTCCTTCCCACTCTCCTCACCCACAGGGGCATGATCGGGGCAGCACAACACTGCCAGCTGCTTACTGGGATCTGGCTCCAGGACATGAAACAATTGGCAACATAACTCAGGCACAGCAATGGGAAAGGGAGGGAAGAGGTAGAAAAACACATTGATCCTTCCCAGAGGTCCTTGGCTTGGCCTTTCGTCAGCAGACTACTACTCCCTCAGCCCTCGCAACATGAAGAGGAATCATCCTGGATCAACTGGGAGCATACCAGCCTGCCAACAACACCCCACATCAGTGGAGCCAGGGGAGAGATGAGGACCTTAGCTTCACCCTCCGATGTCACCTTTGCAGATTAGGGAAGTTCACCATAGCATGGCTGAATTTGCACTGCAGGCACCTAGGAGCCCTGTGCTGGAATCTGTGGTGTCAGAGGGAGAACACACTCAGTTTAGACCCAGGGTCTCCCAACTGAGCCTTGTTGAGGTTTGCTCACCAGCAACTGCCCTCAGGTGGGCTGTGGTAGCCCCAAGTGCAGAAACAACTTCACCAGCCAATATAAGGAGCACCTGCAGAAGCTACCTGCGCTGGTGAAGGGCTGGAGGAAGGTGTTGTGCCAGGCTCCTTGGCTTGCTGCCGGCTCCTGTTCTGGCTTCCGCCCCCTGACCTGCAGCTCAGCTCCTGTTCCATGGTACATAGCCTGACTGGCATCTCTTCTTACTTCAGCAGAGTTATTGTAGCTGGTTCCCTTACGATCACAGGCTGTCCCTGTGCAGTGCTCAGTGCACTGCAGCTGGGTGTCTCCTCTGACCTTTAGGTGGATGTTTTGTTACTGTAAATCAGAAACTGGTTCAAACAACGCTTGCAGAATTTCAGCCATGTGTGGGGACATAAGCCCCCTTCCCTTCTCAGTCTGAGAGCTCCTACTCTGGAAGGCAGATGGTGGGAAGAGCCTTGTAGGCAGCTGAGAAGCAGGCCCTAGCCTGAACTGCTGCTCTGGCACAAGACCTCTCTTGGCACACCCTCATGTGTTTGGAGGTTTACTATAGGGGCGATGGGAAGCTTTCACTCTGGCCACAGGTCTTCCTACTTAGATGTTGTAGACAGTACTGAAACCATTTCAGGCCCAGTTGATCCTTGTAGTACTCACTGAATTCATAGCCAGATCTGTTTCTCTTTTGTTGGCCTTGCTGTGCAACCTCCAGCTCTGACCCTATGGTGCTCTGGGGCAGTCCAGCTTTGCCCAGATCTATCCCTGGGCTAAGGCACTATGTGGCTCTAGTCAGAAGCATTTCAGACAGCTCAAGGAGCAGAAAAGGCCATGATCTGCACCTATCTTCCTCCACCCCAGCTCAAGCCAGAGGAACCCTCTTTAAGGCACTCAATATGTTTTTCTTGGAATCATTCCTAAGAGTACAGCACATGACAAGGGGCAGGGTCTGAGAGAAAGGGATATTTAGGCTTACGCAGCCCATGTACACCTTCTTACACAAACCCAAAAGGTCAGTGTGGGAGAGAGGAGAAATGGCTCCTCAGCCTCCAACTCATACAAAACGAGGGAGGTGCTTGTCTCCAGATGGATCTAATTCCATCTAAGCCCTCCCTGTTATAGAAGGGGGGGGGAATAAAAGCACCATGTTATCCACCTCTCAAAAAAGCAACAACATAAATTTAGAATCCAAATCAGAGCCCTGCTGAGAGCGTATGGTCAAGGAGAGAGCTGACCTGTTTGCTCACCTGTAAGACAAAGTTGTAACCTGGGCATAAGCAATCCCTCACTCCAGAAAGGAGCAGAGCTCAACAGCAAGGTGAGCAGCAGCCACTGCTCTATACTGTCAGTACACGCTAAGGCTAAAGTAGCATAAGGACTCTGGAAGAAAAGCAGAGCAACAGTATGAAGAGCTCCTACCTTGCTGCAGTGCCTGACCCTTTGGAATGAATGCTGGGATTAGAGAGCTTGTTGCAAAGCAGTCCTGCCTGCACAGAGCTGGGCAGCAGTCTGGGCTCAGCCCATATTTTGCTAATTAGAGATGCCAATTGTTATTCAAGTCACCCCTGCTAGTGCAGCTGGACTTCAGGTGGCACTTCAACCACCAATTGCAACCTCTGAAACAGTTTTGGAAGCCACAAGGACCACTGCTGGCTAGGCCAGTGGGTTTCCTACAGGTGCCCCTGGTAGAAGGCCCTGCTGTGCAACCATCAAACATGATTAAGTGATCAAGGTCAGTGCTGGCTGCTTACCTAGAGCAAGTCTGTCTCCTAGAGCCCTGCTCTGATATAATCATTGCTGCTGTTAGAGCTTCTCTAGCAGAGCTCTGAAGAGGGACCACTGAACTAGGCAGAGATGTGCCAGGGTAGACACGGGTGGGCTAAAACCCCCCCCAAATCTACTTCTCCTGTCATGTTACTGTATTTGGTATCTGCTCCCCAGAACAGCTTTGCAATACAGCAAAAGCAGATCAGCTTGCAGTTTAGTGATGACTAGACACGTTCAACTGAACATCTGGGCACTCTGCAAGATGCTAATGCATATTATACAAATCCTTGCCTTCAGGTCTGCTTTAGAAAGCCTCAGGGAATGATCAGGAAACCCTGGTCTGATCAGAACTATTCAGAGGCAGGGAAAGCCCAGTTTCTCTCCTTTGATTCTCTTAGAGCTCAGCTTTAGTCCGTTATTGTGCTGTCCTTGGAACAGACTTTTCCAAGGGAGAAGCCGGAGCCACAGGCTCGCTGCTAGTTGCTGCACAAGGAGAGATGGAAACTGAGCAATTGCTACAGCATCACCAGTATCGGCTTCTTCCTAAGGCGTCTCATCATGGGCCTGTTACCTGTGGAAATAGTTTTCTAGCTATTCTGCAAAGCTATTTCTGATCCCAGCATCACTCTCCAAGAAGGTCAGGACAGATCCCCCTGGGAACTAACACTGATGCTATCACCTTGGACATACCTCTTTCTCCAAATGGGATGGGTTTCCCATTAATCAAATCCAACTTGTTTCCATGATGTTTTTTTGTTTGCTAGAAGGTTGGGCTGTCCTTTTTCATATCTACAGATCCCACTCCCAAATTACTCTACTAACAGGCATCAGTGTTGTTCTGAATGCTATTTAGGAAGCAAGATGATCAGTTTTCAACATTTTAACGAGAAATGTGACATTGTGCAATGGGGAGCCGTGAACACAGCACAGAAAGTCAATTGCTTGACCACAACCACTCAGTGCAACACAGTAGAGATGCAAGGGGCTAGTGACCCACCCTCAGCACATCTGACTGCATAACAGCTGCCAAAAGACTGGCCCCAAGATGAAAGGAAAAAAAATTACCTCTATTTGCAGAATAGACAAGCCTGCACTGTCAGCCTACTGCATTATTGACACGATGGGTGGCAGAGTGATTCCTCCACCTTTGCTTCTCTTGACCAGTGACAAAGCCTCTGAGCACTGACACCACAGTACTGATCAGGCAGTCATGCATGTGACATTGCCAATGTACAGCTGGAACCATCCAGAAAGGCTAACCTTTGAGGTTTTTTCCTTTCAATTGCTCCACTAGCAATAAAAAAGTCAGAAGATTCCCACTAGAAATGTGGAAAAGGCATTGGCAGAGAAACTGTAAAGCAAACCAAGCAGCAGAAGTGCCAGACCCTAATCATGCACCCCTAATAGGGGTGATCTGCATCCTTAAGGTTGAGTCAGAGGAACCCTGGGCAGCCCATGTCACATTAAAATGTTGAAAACAGCAGAGCACTAGGCCTGAGTTTAAGTCAGGTGGAGAGAGGGGCAGGAAAAGGTTGGAGAGGCAACATCTAGGAGGAGGCAATCTTACCGCTGATGCGCTGGCGGAGAGAACGTAATTACGAGGTCTAGTCTCCTGAAAGTCAGGCACAGCCTAGTGGGGGAATAGAGTTTCATGTACAAGTCACGCAGAAGAGTCGGTCGGACAATGGATGGAAGAAGGGACTAGTGGGTTGTTTTTTTTTTTTCCTGTCTGTGCTGGGAGCTTAGTTCTAATTCCTATGGGATGGCAGGAGGGAGGTCTCCCAACAGTCTGGGCAGTGGTGCATGGAAGCTCTCCCCAGGTGGAAGCCAGGCTTGCGCAAGAGGAGGTGGACTGGCTCATGCAGTCACTCTGGTACTTGAACAGCAGATATTTCTACTGTTAGAAACTCTGCCTGTACTTACAGCTATCCGCTCATACAGCAACCAGTTGGAGTGGAGATGAGACAGCACAATCTCAAATTCATTTCCCATTCCCTTGCAGCCAGCAGGTTGCTCATGTCACGTTGGCTCAGTCCAGTGGGCAGGACCTTCTTTCCCCTTGCTTCCCACCTACAGTCCTAGAAGTGTCCCTGCACAGGGCCTTGTCATTAAAGTGGGCATGTTTACTAGGATCAGAGCACCCTTTCCACTGTGCCTTTTGAAGAAACAACATCTATTTGTTCTTACTCTCACCAAGCCTCTGGGCATGTTTCCTCCTAACAGACTCAGATCTGCTATAGTAAGGGGCATGGCTTAGCCAAAGCAGATCTAATCCAAAGCCTTGCTGTTGCCAAAGGCAGTGTATGAGTTTTCATCCCAGAGGTCAGAAAACCTCCAAGCCATCTTCTCCATAGCTAAACCTCTGCCCTGGGGCAGGAAGACTTAAGCACTGGATGTTTTCCTCATTGGGAATGCAAGGGATCCAGTCCATCCCCACACCTGTGTGGGCTCCCTAACCATCACATAACATGGTCTCTCTATTCAGCTAAGCTAAGACTCCTAGGACAGCCTTTGGCTGTAGCATCACCCAAACAGATAAGCCAACAAGCTAGCTTACATCAGGACCATCACGCTGGTGCGGTGGATCAGGGTATCCTCCTGGTCAGCTTTTACTGTGCAGTGGGTTGGTGTGCAAGGCTGGCACACAATCCAGCTGTAACCCAGCTATGTTGTTAATCCTCTCAGGCCCCACATTTCCTCTCCCAGGTCCAGGTTAATCTCTTTGCATCTCACCCAGATCTACTTATACACATGCTGACCCGATTTGCTGGGCCCCGAGCAGGCTGCTGGAATGAGTGACCAGTGTGTAGAAGAGCAGTCAGGCAGTCCCAACATGAGATTTTTTTTTTTTAAACTGTCTAGGAGTTTTGGGGATGGCTAGAGGAAGGAATAAGGAGGAGTGATTCCTATTACAAGTCAAACCTGAATATAGGGAGAAAAATGCACCAGTGAGATTTGAGACCAGGACAGCAATAAGGCTTGACTCCTCCCTATGAGGAGAAGATATGTTTCAAAGAAATAGCTTCTTATGCTTTTTTTTTTTTTAAAAAAAAGATCAAGAGCAACTGAAGAAACCTCTCCTCCCATTCCCTGGTCTCCAGGGAGTCCCAAAACTAGTCATAGCACATGGGATGAAGGAGGCAAGCTGCTCTTGCACTCCTATGCATGGAAAAGTTGTATTTGCAAGCAGTGGTCAAAAGGGACCCCCCTCCCTCCCCTTTCTGCTCTTGTAATGGGAAAAAACAGCAGAGCCCTGGAGCCTGGAGGATAGAACAGCACCACAACCAGATAAACCTGCCTGTCATTGTCTCTGGGCTGCTTCCCTTTCAGGAGAGGGACTTGCCACCCAACCTGACCTCCTCCTGCCTATGGCTGGAGGAGCCTGAGTGGGTCTTTACAGGAGCCCCTGCCTCTCTTGAGCACTGCTTGCAAGCAGCTTCGATGGAACTGAGTGCATGCTCCAGAGGGGCTGCAGGCACCCGACAGATGCTCCCATCTTTCTGGAGCACCTTCCCCAGGCAGCCACAGCCCTGACCACGCTCAGCACATGCTCCAGGGCCAGTCCCAATGGGACAAGGGAGATATGAATTTTCATTTAAAATGGGAAAGAGACAATGAGAGGTGTTAAAGAAAAAAATCACAGCACTGTTAGCACAGTCAATACTCACATCTCCCTCACACTGAGCAAATTACAAAGAAACAAAACAAAAAGGTTAGTAAACAAAACAGCATCAACAGGAAGGACAAAGCACAAAGTCTGAGGGAAATGCACAAGCCCAGATACTCAAACAGCAGCTCACAGGTCTGGGCAGCAGCACACTTGGAGGGCCAGTCACGAGACAGAAGCTGTAGAAACACAAGTTTGCACTACAGAGGGGAAGAGCAGCAAGAGAGTGGTGAGCTGGGAGAGGTGCGATACTTTAGGCCAGCTTGGATGGAGAGGTGTGACATAGGACTCCAGGCATGTTACAGGGAACATTGTGGTTTAATGATGAGTTAACATGCCTAGAGCAGAGGCAGCAGTTCTCACCCCCATACTGGGAGCTTCCACTTGTGCCTTGTCCTTCAGTAATCAGTGAGGTGCCCTGAGGCCAGGGACCCCACCTGGGGGTGGGTGGGTGCTAGCTTAAAGCTAAACTGGGTAAGAGATGGGTGCCCACAACAACAGCTGAGGTTGCTCTTGTGTTGTGTGATCTCTGTTTCAAAGAAGCAGAGTGGCTGAAACGTGGCTTGGGGTGAACACCCTGGAAAGCCTGGACTGGCTCTGCATCCTGCCTGGGGCACCCCAGCCCTGCAGTTCCAGTAGGAAACCAAGTTTCTCTTTTCCAGCTACAAGGAAGTCCCTCACCCAAGGGTCTGTGTGCAGGTGAGAGGGCTTGGGATCACTTCACATAGGAAGCAAGGTAAAGAGGGTGGAAAGGGAAGAAGCACAGGAGGTATCTGAATTCCTGCTCTGATTTGAGCTTAGATAAAGCAGTGGCCACCACTTCCCACTGAGACTGGGGGCACTGTCCCCTTCAGAAGGGGAATCAAAGATCCCTGAAGTTACCTTCAGTGGACCTGGGTGACCTGACTGATGAGAGGAGGCTTTTTCAAAAAGGCAGCTATCACTTTTGTTAACCCGAAGCTTTGTTCAGGGCTTTCCCACATAGGCCTGAGCACTTCCGTTAGACCTGCTGAGGGAGGCCACTGAGCTTAGCACAGCTTCCCCATATGGCATGGATGCAGTCAGAGCTGGAGAAAAGGGAAAACACCTGGGAACTGGCCACCCAGGGAGCTGCAAGGCCAGAAGCCCAGCTGAGCAGATGGCTAGAAAACAGGCTCATGGCAGGGCTCCTAGGCTGGCATCCCAGAGACTGACTGACAATGATTGCTGCCTATTCTGATTGCACACGTTTGCTAGTTGAGCTCCTGGCCCCAGGCTAGAAGCAGAACTTGGCAAGTCCTTGTGCCAACAGCCAGAGCGCTACAGGATGTCAATCTGCTTCAACAAGGCCCTCCAAGGGAACCCATCAGTGCCCAGCTACACCCTCTCTGCCTCCTGCTACACCGCCTCTGCCCAGGGAGAGCCCAGCTCCAGGAGATGCCTCAGGCTCAGGGAGCACCCTGAGCTGACAGGCCTTGTCAGCCTCAGACAAGCACTTTAAAGTGCTTATCCCCATTGTTCAGGGCTGCAGACACTGACACTGCCTGACTTAACAGTCCCTTCTGCACTGCTCTGACCTAGGACCTTTGCTAGTTTACTTGCCATGATTTCCCCAAAGCCAGAGGGCAAGACTAGCCTGTAACTAGACAGCACCATGAATTAAGTGAATAGAGAGGCTGAAGAAAGGACGTCTTGGTAGCCAGTCTGACCCCAGCTGCTCCTTACAGGCTCCTGCAGCGCTCCTGCCTGGGGAAGACTGAGTTAGCAGAATCCTAACTAGTCAGAAAGCCTGGGACAGCTGCAGAGCCCCAGCATGCTCTTCCTTTACGCACCTCCCAGCTCAGCTCTCTCTTGACTTGCTTTGAGATCCCCAGGGAAACTTAGCAAGTCCTCAGAAGACACAGCCTGTTAGTTACTAGCACAAATCATCCAGGAACCACTATCAGTCAGGAGGCAGGAGCCTGGGTCAAGTACAAGTTTCCAGACTCTGGAAGCTCAGAACTATTTGTTTCAGCAGCTCCCCCAAGGGAGGACATCTCAGGAACAGGCACATGGCTCCTGCTCCCAGTTCCCTTGCATACCAGATGAGGAATTCCCCCACCCATGCCTGCCAGAGCCAGGACATAGTAGGGCAGCCTAATTTTTGTCCATGTGAGCCAAGCCCTGGGGCCAGAAGGACGGAGAGGCAAATGAGGGGAAAAAGTTACCGCTGCTTTTGCCTCAGCAGCTTTGGCTTTCTTCAACCTGGCTTTGCAGGCATCCAGATCCAGGCGGCGGTTCTGCAGGATCCTTCGCTCTTTCTGGAAGGGACAGAAAATGGGTAAGAGCAGACTGCTTAGGAGCTGTTGGGGACAAGCTACCAGCTAGGAATCAAACCCATTTCCTTATCAAAACATGCTAGGGAGAAAGAAGCAGTTGATATGTTCATCTCATTAGCAAGAGTTTTGGGCCTGGCTGCCAGGGATACAGGCTAACCTTCTGCAAACAGGTCAGCCTACAGGTGGGTGGTGCCCACTAAGCTGCAGGAGTCAGGAAAGGAGTTACCTTCCTCATGCACATCAGCTGGCAATCCTTCCCTGCCAGAGAGGGAACCCTGAGCAGATTGGTACTCCTGAGGATTGGTACTCCCCTATCTTTGCATTCTTTGAGGGGAGAGGTATGGAGTCCTCCGTTCTCATAGGGAAGGAAAATGAGTTCTTCCAGCACTGTTTCGCTCTCCTCCCACCCTTCTTATCTTCAGTGATGTGACAAACTTCCCCTTCCCTGCTACCATACTTACAGATATGGTTCGCCAATCCCCTTCCAGGAAGTTGCGCAGTGGGGTCAGGAAGTTGATTGAGGCAGAGTGGATGAAGTCCCGTTCTGCTGCACCTAAGCGCCTTTGAGTCTCTCCAACTTTTATCAAGGTCTTCCCTGCAATAACAGGAGCCTTCAACTCCAGAAGAAACCAATTAGCATTGTGTTGGCTTCAGCCAACTTGCCCAGAGCTACCATGCTCCAGTGTTGGGTGACAAAGGCACAGTGTACTCTGCCTGGGCAAGGTGACCATACCCATACCACACCAGCTTCAGTCCTAACTACAGTTTGCTTTTAGCTTGACGGCCTCTTCTCAGCTGCTCCCAGTGCAGCTTTGATCTTATCCATCTGCTGAGGCACTTACTCTACTTATGTCCTTTTACTGCTACACCTGCTTGCACAGAATGATCTTTGTCTCATAAAACAGAGACACAGGATCAGAGCAGCAAATTAAAAAGCACCAGAGCAGAAAAAAATGAGTTGATTAGGCAGCACTGGCTATAGATGCAGTTATAGCTGTTCTGCCTGTAACAGGACTCACTATTGAACAACTACTGATTTGGAGAGCAGTAACAAAGCTCACGGCAGAGGCAAGGACAGCTGGAAGTTAAGGCTATGCTTCTGTGCAGGTCTGCTCCTTAAAGAAGCCCAAAATTCCACCAGGAAGGGGCAACTTAGGATTTAAGAGTAGAAAGATGCTCCGCATGGTTGGGAAGGGGCCTGTTGAGGCTTGTAGCCAAGCACCAACCTTCCCAAGTCTGTTTTCTTATTCTATTTCTGCTGAAAAAGATTTCCACCCTCCACTTGCAGGACACAGTTAAAGGATGGTTCTCCTGTTCAGAGTCTAGAGAAAGTCTGTGCAACTAGACACCACCTGAGACCAACAATATGCTCTAACTGGACAAAGCTAAAGCCATTCACTGCAACTCTGTTCAGGCTAGTTTAGAAAGCCACAGAAATAGCACAGAACAGTTTGTGTACTGTAACTAGTTCCACTAGCTACCCTGGATCCATGTGTCTATTTCTTCTCTAGCTCTGCCAGACTTGAGGACTATTAGGAATGGAGGGACCCCTGCCCCTTTTCCCCCACAACATGAAGCATGCTTTGCTGTGGAGTAAGACTTGGCTTCCTACTCCAGATGGGCTGTTTGCTTCTGTGCTAGAGAAGATTCTTCTCTGGCAACAGTTTTGACATGCTAATAGGCAGGTTGCCACAGGGGGAGCAGGCTACCCTGCCCCCTTCAAGAGGCATGCTGCAGAAGTCTTAACCCAAAACCATAGTGGGGATACTCTCTTTAAGAAGGGGTGGATTCCCAGGGCTTTTTAATTAGCCAGGCTGACTTACCGTAAGGTGTCCCTGGCCCAAAGTCGTTAGCTGCTTCCGTCATGTACTGTGCCAGCAGCTCCCCATTGGTGACCCGGGAAGGCACCTTCCGGTCAAGCTTCTCATAGAGGAATTCTTCTACTCTGGCACCTGGAATGAGGATACCACCAATGTTACAGGATGGAGGATGAAGGAGGAGCCCTTGGAACTGGCATTCAGGGCAGCCCACCCCATGCAGGCCTCAATAATGCATTGGATAGCAAGCATCAGGAGAAGGTGTCCCCTCCCTTATCCTCAGGAGCACTGCCAGGCTGTGTAGGGCAGCAGCCAGTCATATCTCAGCTACATAGGGAAGGAAGAACAGGCCCTGCAAAGATGCGTTTCCTTCAACCCCCACAAACTCAATGCAACAGGGCTGTCTGCCAGAGGGCATGTCTTTTTACACTGAGCTGCAAGTGATATTTGACCTTCAAGCATTAGAGGAAGCTGGACTTACTAGGGTTTGGCTGTAGCAGAACTTCAGTCTGACGCAAGATCTTCTCTGTCCAGTTCTTTGTGCAGTCTGCCCTGGCCAGAAGGTTTTCAAAGTGGGCATCTAGTTCAGTCTTCTCAGCCTGGCCCAACTTTTCTTCAGTAAACTGCAGGAAGGAGGTAGTCATTAGAAGGTCCGTTCTACTAAAGCAAAATTAGTGTGCTACAGGTCTATTAAGAGACACTGAGGCTTCTTCTGTCTCATGTATTTATCTTAGAGTAGAGCTAAAAAGCCTTCAACGTGTCATTTTTTTGTTCCCAGGCATCTTTCAGGGGAAGAGGGCAAATTTTTGCCCAAGAGTGGAACAAGCCTTGAGCTAAAAATAGAGTCCAGGTTTGAAAGGTGTTCCAGAATAAGTAACTTTTAATAAGGTCTGGTACAAAAATACTCTAGTTGTGAGGAATCTATTTAAATGTGCACACGGCTTGCAGTACTTCATGCAGGAGAGCAACAGGCATCCTTCCGGTGAGGCAAGGTGCCAACTCCCTTCACCTCCTCCAAACCAACTCTATGTCCTGCAAACCCGGTGGGATCAGAAATGCCACTACTACCTCACAAGTCAGGCTTTCGTCTCATCTTATTAGACAAGCATGTACACAACATCGGTTTTGCTACAGGGCTTGCGAGTGCCCTCTGACAGCCATCAGACTGACAGCATCTGAGCAAGCACTGCCTCCCAGCTCACCTCCTGCCTTGCTGGCAGTGAGCTGCCAACTGAGCATCTGAGGTTTAAGGAGGCTCAAACTCAGGATTTAAATAAAAATGGTTCCAGCAAGTGACTCTTCCTCTAGGACACACTCTGAAGCAGGGTATTGAGAGAAATATAATGGTGTCCGAGTTCTCTCAGCACTCGGATTCATACTGGCAATGGACTCTCCTTCCCTCTGTGATTCCTTTTAAGTTTAAAATTAGCAGCAGGGAAAAGCAGGCTGTGCAAGTCTTCAGTGTTTTCATACTGGGCAGTGACATCTGACAAGCAAGGTTTGTCGGTCTGGAAGTATAGTGTCAGATGGCCTGGATACCCCCCATTGCTTCTGTGGGGGATTTCTGAGAGAACAGCCCATTCCCTCTCACCCCATCCCCATTTTCCACTTGCTTCTCTCAGTGAAGTTGGCCAACTTCAGTGTATTTTTAAGCACAATTTCCTGCTCTTGATGGAACCAGCATCTTGTTGGATCATACTAAAAGATCCCTTTAGACAGCTATGCCACTTAGGATCCTACAGAGGTTGCAGCTGTCCTTAGACCTTGTTGCTGGCCTCTGGTGCCACTGTTGAGTTATCAGGACGTGGTACTGTACAATACCTGATACGGTCAGGTGCCAAGAGATTAAAGCCTAGCTAAAACTCTCAGATGAAATACAACTCCTGTCTGATCTGCCACTTGTACCTTCTCCTCTCCCCTCCCCTATCCCTAGCTCTAGATGGGCCAAGATGCCCTCTTCATGGGGTCTTGGTCTGGTGTCTGCTGCCCCTCCTGAAAGGCCTTCTGGCAAGCTCTGTTCCTGTGGCTCTCCAACAGCCCCAGCTGCATTCACATCCAGTACAGTGCTGGGAACAAAGTGAGATAAGGAGCAAGCCCAGAACCAGCACGTGAGGCAGGCAAACAGCCTTTAGGAGTCCTGTTACCAGCCCTGCACAAATGTTACTAGATGTCAGAGATAGATAAGCCCTGCAGGTATGTTTACACAGTGACCTGTTTGGGCAAGACTGGAGCTAGAGCCAGTGAACTGCTTTGCCAGATGTCGGTGGTGACAGATACTCAACTACAAGGACAGTCACACTCCCTCCTGCAGCTCAGTGAGGACAGAGTCATCGCAGCCATCCAAAACCAGGGATTGCTTCGCCCATCTCTTCCTCAGCACCGGTAGCCCCTGGTTACTGGCACTTATTTTCAGCTCAGTCTTGCCATGGTCCCCTGGCTGTTGCTGGACATGGCTAAAAGCAGATTCAAGGTGAGAGGGTGTTTGTATTGCTTTGTACCTAACGTCTATGATTGTCTTTAGGGGACACACACGACTATCAGACATGCGTGAGCGGCTCTGATAGGCTCTGGGCTTCCTCTGTCACTGTTGGAAGCCCAGGGCTGTTTTCAGACTCTGCCAGGCTGGGCTGAGTCACTGCCATGCAGCAAACTGGGGCTTCCCAGGTATTTGGCACCAATTTGAGTCATCTGTTTAAGAGCTTTCTTAAACAAGCCAAGACTCTTTGATGCAAGCATAACAGTCTCTCTCGCCCCCCTTTCCCAGACAGTTTTTTGAGATCTCATCTCACTTTCAAGTCCAGCTCTTCTTCCTGCAGTTTAGACTCATCCTGCACCAGCATCTGCCCTGGAGCTGTCAAGCCTAAACCCAGTTTCTTATTAGCTGAATTTAGTCAGCTTCTTACAGCATTTCTGCAGAGTCAGATCACTGCTGAAGCCCTCCAGCATCTCCACAGTGCTACTGCCAGCCTCTTAAACCACTCCAGCTCTGGGGTCCTTTGCTATATTTACAAGCAGCATCTCCAAGCATCACTGTCCTTTGCAGCTGTTTTCTGTAACCCACCCCTTCATCTGCTGCAGTGGAATAACATGGGTCATTTGCACAGGACTTTGCCAGGGAGCAGCCAGGACTCAAACTCAGTTCTTGTCAAGTCAGGCACTAAAGCTGTCTGTCTTGCAAGAGGGCTGAGGACAGGCACCATGACCACTGCAAACCTGGGGGCTATGCCAGAAGGGGAGGATGGGCAGGAATCTTAGTCACAGCCTGTGGCTCCAAAGGGTCAGGCAGGAAAACAATCTCTTATTCAGGCTTTCTTTCAGCACTGGAAAGCACAGAATGAACATCATGAAGTGGGTGCAAGTGCATGGGAAGCTGTAACTCACATGCAGGGAGACTGTTACCCTATTTGCACTTAATTCCCTTAGTGTCTCACTCACCCCTGTCCCAGAAGTCAGCTATGCTGCAAAGTCCAGAGCCAGGCACAGCCTCGGGGCAGTTGGTACCATTTCATTGCAGGTTTCTGCAGAGTGTGCTCTTTTTCCTCCCCTGCAGCACACTTCTACCTCCTTGTCTGTGCATGGGGAGCCATTGATCCAGCTCAGCTTGACCTCTAACATGACTTTTTAGATGGGTCAGAGAACTCATTTGACTTCACACCACTACTGGGAATGTGCCATCAGGTGCAGGGGAGAGCAGGACCACCTCTTGCAGGAGCAGCTTGCAGAGAGATCATATGAAGCTTCTCATGAAAGCACAGCCAGCGAAGGAGATTAGAGGTAAGTTACACCACCTTATCCTATGAGCTGGTTCTTTTTCTTGTCTGGTGCAAGTGGAGATCTGAGCTTTCAGGTGGCAACAGGTCTTAGATGCTGATCTGCTCTTAACTGGCTACCCAAGTCAGTGTCCCCAGTGAAAAGCAAGGTAGAACAACAGCAGTTTATGAAGTCTGCCTACTTGAGTACTTCAGGCAGAACTCTCCCATAAAGGATTTCTGTTCCTAGGAATTTGTTTTCATAACACTTACAGAAATTTCATTATTTTTCCTTCCCATTGAACAGACATAAGATTTCACTGTGAGGCCAAGAGATGCAGGAGAACAGATGAGCTGATCATATACTCATGCCTCCTGACTGTAAAAAGACAGATTAAAAATATTTTGTGTCTTGCTGCTCCTGGACTAGAGGCATTGCTGCCTTCTGCAGCACCAAATACTCCAGACTGCCACAAATGGGAGGGTTATTTGGTTTTATCAAGTTGACCTACAGGCTTGGTGTATATCCACCTGGGATGGAGTCAGGGTGGGCTGAGCACATGCAATTGCAATGCCTGGGAACCTTAAGCTCCTCCATCCTGCTGTGGTAGAACTACTCCCATTTGTTTTCTAGAAAACCTGATGGTTAGATCAACAGTCCTGCCCTGAACCAATTCCAGGATCTGCATCCTGGGATCACGTGCCAGGTCACAGCGCTGAGAGGCTCCACTGATGCAGGAAGCATCCCTGCAGCTGACCCAGCTGAGCACCACTCCCATCTTTGTGCAGGGAAGCTGATGAGGTGATTAATAATGCAGGGCAGCCTTTTGTCAAGTGCCACTCTTGCTCTCCAGGAAGAGGAGACTCGTGCTGCATTCCAGGGCATCAATAATTCAGCCAAAGGTTGGGTTTCCTCTGGGAGGCTTGGCTGGCCAGCAGGAATGCTAGATGCATTATCAGGGCCCCTGTGGGCAAACAGGCTGACAGATCAGGAGAGCAGCACTTGGGTGACAGGCCCAAAAGAAGCAAGACCATGCTGGACTGCAGATAGGGCAGCTGCCTGCGTTCACAGCTTGGGGGAAAAAAATCCCCTTTCCCTAAGAGAGTCGGTAGAGACACTGCTGGGATGTCAGGAGGGCAAGCAAGTAGAACTGAGCTGGATGGGTCCCTCTGCACTACAGCTACAATACCCAAAAAGGCAGTGCCTACAGCCCTAGAGACTAAAGGCCATCAAGGTTAGGCTTTAAAAAAAGCGCATGCATCGTTTTCTTTGCTGAAAGCATTAGCACCTTACTCCCCTTAAAAGAGAGGGCAATAAAATCCCAGTGCTCCCACTGAGTTATGCCAACACTACAGCTGTTTTGCACAATGCAGCATGAGTTGACTTGTGTCTCTTCCAGGCTTTTGTGATTTTTCCATCCCTCTCCCCTCCAGCTGGCCCAGGCCTGTATGCTGTGAGCTCTGACAGGGTAGCTGCAGCCCCCTTGCAGAGGATCTGGTGGCAGAGTTAAAGTCCTTGTACCACTTGCAGGGTGCCCAGTTCTTCCAGCTGGACATTACTTATGACTTTCCACCTTAAATCACAGATCAAACTAGGGCCAGGAGTCTTAAACCAGGAATAGTCTCCTGCACCTGACAGCAGATTTGGGCCACTGGATTTTCTGAAGCCTCTGAACAGCTCAAAATGCCGAGGTTGTGGTAACATTTGCTTTTTCGGTGATCAGAGGCATGACAGAATCAATTGAGGCAAATCTACCTCCCACCTTGTACAGGGTTGCATTAGGAAAGAAGCCATAGCCACTCAGTCAGCATCTAAAAACTACCTGAATTTCAGTGGCTCTGGACCAGATACAGAGTGTTTCAAGTATTTGGTCACCAGGAGTCAGGAAAGCTAGGCTATGAGCCAAGTGAAATGGTGCTAGAGGACAGAAGGAAGCCATTAACAGGACAGCTTGGTTAACTCATGAGCAAGGCATTTAAGAGAGGAAAAAATACTGCCCTTATAAATTCATAGGCATGTTTCAAATGGAAACATGCTCTGGCCCACACCTCTTGCCTTCAAAACCCTTTTCTTAAGTCACCTCCTGTTCTCTTGACTTTTAAGGTGTCCAGCAACCAAGGTATCAACCCCAGTAAGGTCAGCAAGCAGCAGGTCTATTTTATCTATTAAAGATAAAAGTCTATTTTATCACCACAGTTCAGGGAGATGGGGGAGTCTGTCTTTCTTCAGGAGCTTCAAGATAGAGTAAGTCAACCTCTAGCTGCTGGTAGTAATTACATTAGCAGTGGGATAAGCACCCAAAAGCTGTACTCACGCTTGGGCAATTTCACCCAGAGCCAGTTTACATCAGAACTGACAAAAGACAGACACATACAATTATTTCCAGACAACCCTGAGAGAGCCTGGCTTGCAGCCTGTCTAGAACAGAGACATCCAATGCGTTACCTTTGAAAGGAGAGTTGCCAGTTCTGTAGGGATGCTGGAGCTGTTCACATAGTTTGGGATCAAACCCACTTACTGATAACTGGAAGGTACAGCTGATCAAAGAGAAAGGTCTCATACTTCAGTAAAGATGAAGAGAATGACCTGTTTGAAGTCTGTCTGCAGGTGTTAGGGGCTATGTGATGCATCCCCTCTGAGGATACTAACTCGATGGCTGCAACCGGTGGTGCAATCCCCAAGCGAGATGCTGAATCTTGAGTTCTATATCCTTGCAGCTGACCAAGCCTAGAAGCTTGTTCCCCACTCCCTGGGTAGCAGAGCTGACCACCACCTTCACACCCCAACTTCTACCATCTGCTTTGCTTTTCTGAAGGAGGTCATAAGAGATGCCATGAAGTCTGCAGGACACTGCCTGGTCAGGGAGCCACATACACAAGCCTAGTAAGATAGTTACTGCTTATACAGCTTTGGGGAGATACTAATCACCTGCTTCCTCACAGCCACCTCTGTCCTGCTCCTGCTCGAGATGAGTACAGGATTTGTCCACCCAGGAGCACATAAGCCCTTCAAGCTGCCTAGCTTCTCCTCTGGTAGAAGTCCTGCTAGCTGGTGCCTGAGCTAGGAAGAGCCATGTAAAGGCAGCAGTGGGGTTTTGAGTTGTTTTTTGGTTTTGTTTGTTTGTTTTTTTGGTTGTTTTTTTTCCTCTCTCATGAGAGAGATCCTAGTCCAAAATCCTCCATCCAGCACCTACATTAGGTTGTATTTGACAAGTTTCAAACCAGGACTGCTCCTGCCCTAGGCCTCAGAGAAGCCACCCCAGAGGTGGCATGCTGACCATGCTCTGTCTCCTTTCCCCCTTGCTAAGCAATGCTACAGCCCTTCTTTGAGTTAAGTGTGTTGGCCAGACAGCAATAGCTAATGCTGTCTGAGTGGCACAGCACATAATGGCCAGTCCATTTATCTCCCAGTCATTGCAGTTCCAGTAAAACATCACTTTGTTAAATGCCTGGAGCCAAAGAAAGCATCTCCAATGCTATAGAAAACCAAGCTTATTCTAGGCAGGTCCTATTCCCCTCCTAGATCTGCTGTGCTAGAGTGCTACAAACCCAATCCTTACTGCCAACAGCAGATCTCAACTGTCATTTGTGGCTCTTGGTGGAGATAGGGCAGTGCTCACCCACACTAGCAGCAGGACTCTGTGGGGACAGCCCAAATAGGCCTAATTCCCTCAGCAATTACATCTCAGAAAGTGGTTTTCAGCCTCAGTGATCCATTTCCTTCCAGTCTCCCCTCCTTACACAAACACTTGCACGCTGTCTACAAGTACCAGTGCCCATTTTGTTTCAAGAAATTACTATTGTAATTAGGCATATGAATATTCATATACAGGATTATGTGGAGTAGGTGTAGCAGGCAGAAGCCACTATTTATAAATGCCTCCTTGCTCTAGAATCACTGTGTGCAGACACTGTTCCCATGCCTGTCTCCTTCCTACGCCTTGAAGCTGAAAACCACTTATCAGAGACTTACAATAAGGCTTCTAAACACAAGATTTCTTTACAGCATTTCTTCCTTTCTTCTGCTACCAAGGTCATTTGCATGAGAACAGCATCTTTAAGCTTTCCATCTGCTCCTTATTTTGCACCTGTAGTTAATATCTCTCTTTTTCATAACATATGACTCATTGGCACGGTTACAGGAGGTGATATCTGTTTACAGGAGACCAGTTCCTAAAGAGCCAGAATTACTCCACTGCACAGAAGGCTTGGAACAAGACAGCACTGCTCTGTTTGTTTATCAACCCCCACACAATAGGTAGAACAAGAAGCCCAGTCCCAGAGTCACCACCTGGACTTCACTTTTCAGGCAGGATCCAAACCAACTCTGACTTGCCTCTTTCCTCTCCTGCCCAGCCAAAAGCAGTTTTCCAGTTGTTACATCTGGGAAGTGGACAGACTCAGAAGTCACACCTCACCACCTGCTGCACACTTTGCTCCTCAGGGGTAGCCACATTTCTTCACACCACAGCTCCAGGGAGTCACTGCATCCCCAGGCAGCTCCTGATCTCAAGTTTGTGAAGGACGGTCCCGATGCCACATTAGCCCACTGAGACACTGCTTGCTCAGCCTCAGCAGCTCCTTCCCATCACTTTTAAGAGTACCATGTTTTGTCAGGGCCTGGGAGCTACTGTTACCTGACCTCCTGAGGGACTGAGGTACAGACCATCTGCAAAGCCATCTCTACCACATCTCCCTAGCAAAAGGGAAACAGTTCCCCGATGGGTCTGGGCACAGCTAACTGAACAGCTGTTTGCAAGATAAGCTTTTCTTTAAGAACAACCATGAGGCAAGCAAAGTCCTCTCCACACTCCTCTGTCCCCTGCCCCAATCGATGTATTGGTTAGAAGCATCTCTGGGGCTGTTCGCCTTATTAACCTTTACCAGACCTTCTCACCGCAGCAGCAGCACCAGGGTTTACCTTTGCTCCTGCTCGGGATCGTTCAGCACCACTCGGAGCCCCCAGTGCCCGGAGGTGGCTGCTCCGGGGGCTGTGGCTCACTCAGGCAGCCCCATCCACCTCCAAAAATCATTCTCCAGCCTCCCTCGGGCTGGGGGGGGGGGGGGAACCCACCCTGCCTCTACCGTGGCCTCGAACCGCGGGTCCCGGGGTGCGGCGCAGAACGCTCCGTGTCCGTGCGATGGGAGGGAGGGAGGCAGCGGGAAGACGCTACCGGGGGAAGGCCCGGCGGCCCAAGGGGAGCCCCGGCGGCGGGCAGGCCCGAGCCATCCCCCCCCGCCTCGCCCTCCGCCGCCTCAGGCGGGCGCCGTTACCACGGCGACGCGCTGCGGCCCAGCCCGCCTCACCTGCATGGCGCGGGAGAAGAAGACCCCCGCGTCCGACGCCAGCTTCTTCACGTTGAAGTCCATGGCGGCACCGGGAGCCGGAGCCTCCGCCGCGCCGCGCCCCCCGCTGTCACCGCGGCCGCCGCGCCGCCCGCCCTTTATAGCGCCGATCGATGCCCTCCTCGAGCCGCGCCGCGGACTCTTAAAAGGGCTGTGGCTCACCGGTGGGGCCTCCCGGAGCAAAGCCAGCCGGGCGAGCGGGCGGCACGGCGGCGGGAGAGGAGTATCGAAACGGAGAGGTGGTATGAGGGCGTCCGGTCTCCCCGGGGAGCCCCTCGGCGGGCCGGGGGCGTGGGTGGCGACTGCTGCCCCTTTAAGGAGAGCCGGGGCGGTGGGGGGAGCTGTCAGCCGCCGCCGAATGGGCGCTCGCGCCGCCCCCCGCCCCTTCCCCTCGCCGCTCAGCCGCACTCGCCGCCGCATCCTCGAGCCAGGCCCGGGGATGCGTTCCGATAGGTGCGCCGGGAGGCAGCTCGCCGCTCTTATTGGTTGGAGGGGGGCCGGTGGGCGGTGGCTCTGCACCGCCGCCGTCGGCCCCGCCCCCGCCCAGGGTAGGCTGCGGCGCGGGGGAAGGAGACGCTGCCCTTCCGCGGCCATGGCGCGCGGCGGGGGGAGAGGGTGCCGAGCGGGGCCGCGCGTACCCCCCGCCACGGTGAGTGGTGCCGCCCGCGTTCCCTCGCGGGGGCCGGGCTCGGCGGGCCGCACCATCGCTGGGGAGGGGGGGGAGCGGAGACGAGGACCCCCGGGTAGAACCGGGCCTGGGGGTGGGGGGGGACTCACCGGGGTGCAGAGGGTACGGGACCCCCCCCGGGATGCACGCGTGCGGGAAGTTTAGGGATGCCTGGGGTGCGGGTGCTGCCCCGGGGTGCATGAGTGCGGGGGGCCCGGGGGATGCTCCAGGGGTGCGAGGGGCCTGAGGGACCTCAGGGCGCAGGGTTATGGGGGGTGCCCAGGGATGCAGGGGGTGTGGGGATGCTCCAGGGGGGACAAAGGGCCCGGGAGCCCTGTTTGCAGGGCCCCAGCTTGCTGCAGTGCTGGTACGGGGTGTCCCGTGGGGAGCTCCCTGCATGGCCGGTGGGTTTAACACCCCCAGCGCTCTGGGGTCCCGTCACTGCTTCGCCCTGAGAGTCCGGGGCACGCAGGGCTGTGGGGAGATGCCCCGGACAGAGGGGTTTCACTGGTGCCTTGCTGCGTGTGCTCCCCAGCCAAGCGTTGTAACCCCCAGGCTGTTTTCTGTGCCCAAAATCTCTTGCACTTTGCTCTCCTCATCTCCGCTCTGGCCAAAACATTGCGTTTAACCTTGTGGTGAGAGTCCGTTGTCCGTGTCTGGTCCCTGCGGGATCCCGCCACCTCGAGACCATTTCCAAACGTGGCTCCCAGACGGGGTTACGCCAACCCACGGGCCGTGGGGTGTGAGGTTGTTGTCAGCCGTGGGGTCAGGCAGGAATGGGGGGTTGTCACGCAGCTGTAAGACCCGGGGTGGGTGTAGCATGTCGGTGTGGGGAGATGCCAGAGCCCGGTGTGGCTGGAGCATGGCCACGTGCGGGGTGAGAGCAGCATCTCCTCGCTGCAGTGAAGGTGGCTTGCTGCAAAGGCTGGCCTGGCAGAGAGCGAGGCTAAAGGGTTTATAACTTTGTGGTGTTTAAAAGACCAACCACCCGCCAGTTTCAGTACGTCGTTCTGTAGCTCTGTCCTTGACGTGAAGCACGTCCCTCCTCCCCAGCTCCCAGCATGGCCAGGAAAGCTGTGAGTAAACTCAAGCAGCATTGAAACCTTTTTATAGGGGGACTGCAAACAAAATCCCAACCACGTGCAGCCAGTTCTAGTGTATGTAGAAGTCTCTGGCAGCTGTGGAGTCCAGGGATGATGCTGCTGTAGAGCAGTTTGGGAATCTGCCCCTGTGGTTGGTAGGACAAGCAAAAAAAATTGCTGCTGTTGGTGAGAAGATGCTTTAGATCTCCTTGGCTCTAGCAGCATTGCTGCTCCAATGACCTGGTGTGTGGTTTGTGAAGTGCGGTATGAGGAGGTGCAGGTCATGTGTTCCCTTCACTCACTTGATTTTTCTCCTCTTTCTGCAGGAGGAGGATTGCTGGATGAAGGCTGACCCCAGGACTCTCAGCCAGATGTCAGAGAAAAGTTGGATTTCTTTGTGAGCAGCTCACGCAGCATCCACAAGTGCCCTTCCCCTTTGTGACTCCTGGAGGTGCTGAGATCCTCGTGCAGAGATGGCATTTAGAAGGACAGAGGGAATGTCCATCATCCAGGCCTTGGCGATGACCGTGGCAGAGATCCCTGTGTTTGTTTACACAACGTTCGGACAGGTACAACAAGTGGGAAAAGCTTTTCCGTTGCATTCCTTGGGTTTTCTCTTTGGGCTTTGTCTGTGTTAGTTGTGAGGGACAGAGGCATGACGGGGTGATGCTGGGGAACCTAGGCAGTTTGAGGGTTTGTAAGATTTGCATGAACAGTTTGGGGTGGTGGGAGAGAGTTGCTCAGGGTGGACTTGGACAGGGGAGAGAAGGGCTTCCCAGATCTCTTCCCGGGAGAAACGCTCAGGTTCAAGCTTCCTCTTTGTCAAAGACACTAAAAAAAGACTTTTGTTTTAAAGAAGAGTAATACATTTCCCACCTGTAGTAGTGCAATAAAGCTCAGCTACCAGGGTTTCACAGCTGAATTTGGGTAGCCTGGATTGCATCTGTTACAAGCTGTGTGCAGATTTTGCGGTGTGTTTTGGTAATGAGAATTGAGACCAGGTTCTCAAGCTTCTGCCAAAATGATGCTCTGCAGTTTCTCTGTTGCTAAGTCTTAGTTGTGTAGCAGGGGCTGTGTTTTGTGGGTGGGAGGGGGAATGCCAAGGTGTCTTATGTTTGACTGCTTTTAAAAAAAAAAAAAAAAAAAAAGGGTGGTGGAATTGGTTTTTCATCGTTGCTTTTTCATATCTTTTGTGTTTAAAGTCTGTCTTCTCTCAGCTGCGGCTCTCTCCAGGCCTGCGTAAGGTGCTGTTTGCTACAGCTCTTGGGACAGTTGCGTTGGCTCTTGCAGCTCATCAGCTGAAGCGTCGTCGTCGTCGAAAGAAGCAGATTGCTCCGGAGAAGTGCGGCTTTAAGCCTGGAGGGATCACAGTGCCCATCTTGCCAACCAGAAGGGTCTCCTCCGTGAAGAAAGGTTGGCCTTGCAGAAAGGGAAAATCTCCAAAAGCCTTTTGTGAGGGAGTAAAGAGGGTGTACAGGGAGTGATGGGAAGTTCCTGACAGCTGGGAGGAGAGGAGAGCAAAGCCATTTGTGTAGTGCATCGATGCAGAATGAAATTAGAAGCCTGAAGCACAGTGCCATGCACACAGGGTTAGTGGAGGAAAGGGAGAGACCCTGAGCTCAAAGCCCTTGCAAGAAAAAAGTGTCACTGAGGTTCTCACCAAGGTTTGCAGTTCCCATCCCCCTTCCTACGGAAAGACCATGGACCTGTTACACCATGCTTCCCCCGATAATAATGGCATGCAAGTACACGGTGACCTGGTTGCGTATTGATCTCGGTGATGCCAATATGACGCCTGACCCAGGAGTCCCACGCACAGCCGTGTCAGCGAGGTTGGGCACCGGAGGGGAGGGTGGCCTGGGCCAGGCTGGGGAGTCAGGAGTGTATGTCCAGCTCTGTGGCAGCTCCCGGACCTTGGGCAGCTTCTTCACCTGATTCTATTGATTTTTGGGGTAAGACTCACCCAGGTCCTCAGCAAAGCACTTTAGGGATTAAACATTTGTTTTATGAAACATATGAAAACCTTTAAGCATTTTTAATAATAACTAAGGGAGCAATGTCCATGCTCTGCCTGGCCTGAGGGAAGCTGGAGGGGTTCTTCCTTGATGCTCTCCACTTGTGCTTGCCTCCTGCCATCTATAAGTGGTAAATAAATACTCGTTCCTGAGCCTCAGATCCCCACTGATACCAGCTTTTTTAGTGTCTCGGAGCAAAATAGAGCATACAGGAGATCCGTGACTCATTTCTAGGTATTGGATACTGCTTTGCCCATCCACAGTCACACTTGACAGGGCAATGTTCCCCTCGCTATTCACAGCTGCAGTGAACTTGGCCTCAAATTTTGTTTTTGTGTGACCTTCCCAACTGTAGGATACTCCAGCAAGAGAGTCCAGAGTCCTGGCAGCAAGAGCAATGACACGCTCAGTGGGATTTCCTCCATCGAGCCCAGCAAACATTCCAGTTCCTCCCACAGCCTCACTTCGGTAAGGACCTTCTCGGCTGGGCTGGGAGAAGCAGGGCCGGGAGATGCAAGCTCGCCTACCTGTGCAAGTGCGCCTACCTGGAACAAGATCACAAAGTCCTTGGGCTTGTGCTGGCCAATGGATAATGCCAAAGTTTTTGGAGCAAAACAGGTTATGGCACAATTATAGGGTGGGTTCTGATATTAACATCAAATTGATGGTGTGGAGCTGCCTGCATGAAATTAGAGCAGCATTATCCTGTGGCCAAGAGCCCCAGGGTACATCCCACTTCTTTGGCCAACAGGGGCTTGCAGGAAGGTCTTGTGTGTGGGACATGGCTGGGATTCGTCGGGACTTTCTGTGACCCCTCAAGGAGCGAGGCTGGGTTGTCGCTGGGTCTCACAGCAATGGGGAGCTTGTTTGCTTCCGTCTGTGGTGGTGGCTTAGGTGGCCCAGCAGCCCCTGTGCTGGGGCTGCTCACAGGTTGCTTGGCTGGTAAAACCAAGTTAACTACCAAAATCCAATAGCTCTGTTCAGGAAGCAGTGCAGGTTGAAAACACAGCCTAGTCGTTCTATTTCCTCCAAAGCCAAAAGCAGCCTATAAATACAGGTAATTCAGGCTTGACCAGGCAGCAGAAGTCATCACTGCTTATATCCACCTCTTGTCAGTCCAAACACAGAAGGATTGGGGAGCATTTGTGGCTTCAAGACCTGTTTTACATCCCCCTTGCTCAAAGCCCTGTGTGCTGCTGTTGGAGCAGCAGGTGGCACAAGCAACCTCTGCAGTTTTGTGCACTGCAGCTTACTGCGAAACACCCCCTTGGCATCACCCACTTGGGCTCCGTGGCTGATTAGCAATACTGGGGCAAGAGAGGGAAAAATCACCCCTTCGAAGGGAGCTGTTGGCTAGCAGAACCCTACAGTATGTGCAGGCATTGCTGTATTTTAGCTTGTCCTGTATGGTTAAAGTACCAGAAAGTTGCCAAAAATCTGTGCTGGCCAAAGTGTGTCTCCAGCAGGCGGCAGTGCTGGCACGGTGCTGGGTGTGCAGCCCTGCACCCATATTCCCCTGGGGTAACTGGGATATGATGGGATGTGTCAGTGAGGACCAAGCTGTGTCCAGCTCCGGCCTCCCTACCCCTGCAGGGACGTCCATTTAATTCCCCTGCGGCTTCTCCCTTCCCACAGATGCCATCCGGGTTTTGTATCATTGAAGTCTGTTTCTCTTTAGATAAAAAAACTATGCAAATTCCTTTTTCCACTGCTGGTGCATGGGTGGGGATATCCACATGGAGAGGGATCTGTTCCCGTACCCCCTTCATTGTGTGGGAGCTGAGCATCTGTGACACTGTACTCATTGCTTTCATGTTACTTGATGGAAAAACAGCTCATCCTTCACACAGCTGCAGTTTCTGCCTGCTCTCTCATCTGCTTCCTGGGGGTCGTTTTTGCCATCTAGTAAATAAGTCAGCAGCAGTGAACTGATGATTTGCAATGCTGGATGTCAAGGTTATTTGTTAATACTCCGCAGAGATTAACCAATGGAGCCAGGGCAAGAATTAATCTGTCAGACAATTATTGTAGCTTTTTTCTAGTATCAGGCTCACATTTGGACATCTTTGTCTAAGCCACATGAAAACACTGGTCATTGATAGTGTTTGAACCCAGCACTGTACTGAGTCAGACTTTAAAAGACATTTATGCGCTAGTGTGAAATTGGAGAAAGCTGACAATTTGCTCTGTGGACCTTAGTGCTCAGCCCTCCCAGGAGGTTTGTTTACAAAGAAAAGAGCAAGGATCCCCTTGGCCAAAGTCCTGAGCTGCATTTTTGCTGGTAATCTGTTCCTTTGTTTGGACTGTGGTCACTTCCCCCCACTTCCAGTGTTTTTTGCACAGGCAGGTGGGACTGATGTGAACTTTCTATCAAAATCCTTGTGCCTTTGTAGCAATTGCTTTGGAGCTTTCTCAGGCTGTCGCCTCCATCAGTGCTCTCCTGCTAGTGCTGATCGTTGTACAGCTCACCATTTCCTAATGAGGCTTCAGTGTAAATTGGTTGGGAAGGTATTTCCCACACAACTTTATGTGCTATCAAAGACACCGCTGTGGTGCTGGGTGGAGAAGGGGAGGACTTCTCACCTTGTCTCCCCTCTCATGGGGCTCTTGGCAGTTGACAGCATAGTGTGAACCCAAGTGGGAGGGGGCTGGTAACCCTTGACACCTTCCCCTTCCCAGGCAAGGGAGTACTGATATGGGGAAACACAAGGGCAAACATGGGGAAGGGAAATGGCTTATCGTTGAAATTTAACTGATGGTGGTGTTTGTGTGGTCTTAACATTGCTACCTTTGGAGAGAATTCAAAAGGCATTTGCTGCTCTCCGTTCCCTTCCTGCAGATGGTAGTAGTCAACTCTTCAAGTCCAACACCAGCATCAGCAGGGATGTGGGAGGCCCAGGCAATGGGAGATGCTGGAGCCATTGGTGATTCCAGTGCAGAAAGCCTCTACATTCAAGGTAAACAAGCCAAGGGTGACATCGCCCTGGGGAGGTTGTTTATCCCTGGAGAACAGTATTTTGGAAGTAACACGGCTGATGTTTTAACCAGTTTAGGGATGTTCTCCTTAACTTCTAATCCAAATTAAACCATATTTAAAAGGGAAAGACATAGAATATATTTATTCTTTCTTATCAGTTGGGGAGAGGCTTCCATCTTCGCTGGATTGTCTGAGTGAGCAAAGACTCGTGCTGTATTGCTTTGTTCCTAAGTGGCCTGGGACTCTCACAGCTTGTATTTGGTTGTATTGCCAGGCATGGAGCTGTTTGAGGAGGCCCTGCAGAAGTGGGAGCAAGCACTGACCATCAGGCAGAGGGACAGTGTGAGTACCAGCACTCCCGTGCCCTGGGACAGCAAGAAACAGCAAGAGGGCATGTCTGAGAACATCCCAGAGGTAGGTCCCCACTTTTGCCTTGCATTTGTCAGCTGGGGAACATGCTGAAAGACCAGTCTGGGTGTGGGAAGCAGTAATTAGGAGGTTAAAAGAAGAGCAAATTAAGGGCAGAGTTGGGCCAGACTCTGTTTAAGAGCTGTCTATATCTGTGGCTTCCTTATGCAATGTGAGTGGGTGGTTTTAATTTCTTTTTCTTTTTAATAAGTCTCGCCCCCTCATTCCCCAGCTTTTCTACCCACCTTCCAGCATCATGTCAGTCACTGTCATGCAAGTCCTCCAGCAGCAGAGGCTGCGGTAGGAAAAGGCTGTAACAAATACAGCACCGGAGAGAAAGAAATAGCTTTTTGCCTGGTAGTGTTGTGTCTGTAACTTTTTAACATGTTTGAAAATGGAGATCTTGATGATCACGATCACTTCCTAGGAAGCTGGGTGGAGAAGCAGAGGCCAGCTGCCTGTGTGTATTAATGAGTAAAGCAAAGTGGGAACTCGGCAGGAGCTAAGTATGCCCCTGCTGACTGAGCAAATGGGTCAGGGAGATGAGTAACTCGTTCTGCCTACGGCTACAGAAACAAGTATTTTTGTACAACGCCTTGTTGTCTTGGACTTGAGGACTATGCAGGGAAGGCCTCTGATAAGGAGATTCAAACTAGAATGGCTCAGTGACAACCACGAAGCTAAAGAGAGCAGCTGTAGCCCAGGACTGTGAAAAGCGCTAAACTCCTAACTCTCCAGGAGTTCTCGCTGGCAAAAAGTGTTCCCGCCTCTTATAAACAGGGCCTGGTATACTAGCTATGTGGGATATTTGTCTTTTGTGGTCAATAATATTTATCCAAGTCAAATCTGGATTCTCTTGTTGTCTCTCCTTGAACAGTCGTATAGTATTTCTAAAACTAACTTAAAAACAGTTGATTCATTATCAAAAGAGATTTCATGCTTCTTGTTAATGCTTCTGTCTTCTGGGTGAGATACTCATGCAGACACAGGGGCATGAAGGCAAGATGCTGTGTAAGTCTTATTTTTCTCCCTTTTTTTTTTCTGTCCTCCTGTGCTGCTTACAGCAAACTTTGCTTATGCCCAGCACCTTAATCCAAGGACTCTTACTCTGTTATCCAGTTCTGGATACTCTGTTGTATTCGACACACGTTTTCTGATGTGATTCCCTCTTGAAATTAGGCTAAAGTCACAAGTCAGGAGAATTAAGTGATCTGTAACTCATTAAAATACCTGTTTTTCTGGATGGCAGGTTAAAGTTAAGTTCTTTCTTCCTTTTTTTGTCAGGAAAACAAAATTGTGAAGCTAAAAAGCCAAAGGGTTTGAATAGGCTATGCAGAAGCTTCCCTTCCCTCACATTATTAGCTGCATTGTAGGATTAATGAGTCGTGTGGTTCCCCCCCCCCCCATCATTTAATCTGCAAACTGTAAATCCCATTTTACTGAAAATTTCCCTCCATATTTGTGCTGTCAATCTGTCTCTGCCCAGCTGGCTAACTAAGGGTGCCATTTATGTATGTTCAAGGAGGAGTCCCAGAAAAGGGAGTTCGCCGAGAAGCTGGAGTCCCTCTTGCACCGAGCCTACCACCTCCAGGAAGAGTTTGGGTCTTCACTTCCATCAGACAGCATGCTGCTGGATCTGGGTATGGAAGCTGGGTTAGAAATACATTAAAATGCCAGTTTCCTGTCTGGTTTTATGTCTTTTCTGTAAGCCAGGCAATGAAGTAGTGACAAAGTGCTGTTTGTGGGGGTGGGAGGGAGAGAGCGCAGGAGCTAAGAGGAATGGTAGTCCATAAACTCCAATATGCAGCTTCTTCCTTTCCTCCAGAGAAGACTTTAATGCTTCCGTTGACGGATGGGTCATTGCGGCTTCGGACGGATGATGAAGACAGCTCAATTTCTGAGGACTCCTTCTTCTCTGCAGCAGAGGTGACTTAAGTTTCAGCTGTTTGTCACAGTCCAGCTGCTTGAAGGGGAGCCACAAAGGCAGTGGAGCTAAACACATCTTGGTAGAGGAAGATGATAAAACATGGAGCAACAGCCCCAAGCTGGGAAGTTCATGATGGATGTTAGGAAAAGGTTTTTAATTAGGGACATAGTGCAGCCTTTCCAACCAGCATTTCCATGTCATCTTCCTATCTACTGTAGAAAACATGCCATAACAGATAGGATAGTACTGTAAATCTAATGTAATGTGGCTTGGTTGTGTAAGTTTTAGGGGATATTGAGCTGTGTCAGAGCTGAGACAGCTTTGAAACTGGTGGGAAAAGAAACATCTTTGCATGAAATAATTGGCACTGACAAAAGTTTGCTAGCTGAAGAAGGCACATCTTGCTTGTGTGCAGTCTCTGAGTATTTACAAATATTTAACAAGATCATTTTGTTCCTCCCATGCCTCTTGCCACCCCTACAGCTCTTTGACTCTCTCCACTTTGAGGAAATACCGTTCCACCTCTCTAAGCCAGTGGCGGCATATGAAGAAGCTCTGCAGTTAGTGAAAGAAGGGAAAGTTGCATGCCGGACACTGAGGTGAAGTGCCAGCTGGAGTTGTGGATCCTTGTGTCGAGGCTCCTTTGAGCAGTGTGAACATGTTATTTGCCTTTGAGCAGCCCTATAACCAGAATAACCCTTTGGGGACGGAAACTCTTAGCATCCTTCCTGCTGGTTCGGACTTCTCAGGGAACTAGCCCCAGATTTTAGGACACATATTAGGAAAGGGTAGTTGTTCCAGGAAATTAGTAAAGAGAAATGCACCTGTTCTGTGCGGCTGGCTGGCATAATCCTGCACTGCAACAGCCTTTGCAGAGATGCTCTGGTCCCCCAGGGAGCTGTGCAAAGGGAATGCAGTTGTTAATTCCCAGTCTGCGCCTAGGAGAAAGTATTTTTTTGGGGGGAGCATAGTTGTTAGGAACACAGACATCAGGAGAGCTGAAATTTATGCAGTCCTTCCCCTTTCCCTCTAGGACAGAGCTCCTTGGCTGCTACAGCGACCAGGATTTCCTTGCAAAGCTGCATTGTGTCAGGCAGGCCTTCCAGGTGAGAACAGCTCAAGGCTCCTGGGTTCCTGTTCTCCACGTTCTCCTCTGCCAGCACAGGGGTGAACTCTTTGCCTCTCTAGAGCAAGTAAAAGCAGAAGCAGCAGCAGCTCAAGCTCCCCTGGTGTAATGCTCTAATCCCATCCTGATCAGTTTGATTTGGAGAGGGAGAGGATCCCCTGTTACCTGTGCCCAGCTTGAGCAGTGGTTACATGGCCACTGATGCTGGTTTAGTTCTGGGAAGTTAAAGTTTGGGAATTTCAAAGTTGCCCAGAAGCTGATACTCCCACTTAAGAGCTTTTCACTGGGCTGGAGTCAAACCTCTGAGGTGGGGAGAGCAAGGTTTCCTTCTCCTTGCCGCAGTCCTCTTCTGGCAATGTGTGTCTAGAGCCTGAACAGCAGCTTTTGTGCCCTGGCCCCACTGCCACCCTGTGGCTCCTGTGCCTCCATTCTTGCCGCTTCCAGTCTTCCAGCCTAATTTTAAACTCACTTCCTGGAGAGAGCAGTTTTGATTTCTAGACTCCAGCTTAATAAAGGTTAATGATACTGGTGTATGCAGCATTGCACTGCTTTGTGTCCTGTCCTTTTTTTCTCCCAACTCAGAATTCATGTGGGTGTAGGCATTCACAGGAGAATTCTTGTGTTCCCTTTGCAGGAGCTGCTGAAGGATGAAAGCAATCAGCTGTTTTTTGGGGAGGTTGGGAAGCAAATGGTGATAGGACTGATGTCAAAAGCTGAAAAGGTATGAAGTTTGTGTAATGACTCAGCTGTGTCTTGAGCACAGGGACACTTGTTCCTCCATCCCCACCCAGAACTTGTCCAGTGTGTTGAAAGAAGAAAACTTCATCTGTATGCTGGTTACTACGACGTACCAGTTCTCAAATCACTGGCTTAGTCACTGATCATCCCCTGAACAGGGAGATCATTGCTTGCACGGTGTTAGTCCCTTAGTGGCTCAGTTTGCATACAGATGTCCTAGCTACTTCCTTAAAGAAAGTGGAGCAACATAGGTGCTTTGAGTCACAGCTGAGCCGGGGGCCATCCATGCCTCCCAGAAATAAATTCTCTCTTTCTGCACAAAAAGTGTTTTGGCTAAAAACTTCACCCACATGTGTTGATGTTAGCTTGAAATAGAGTAGTCAAACTTCGGTGAAATGTGTCCACAGCTGTTGTACCTTCTGAAGTGTTTTGTTTCTCTGTTCTCCCAGAATCCCAAAGCTTTTCTGGAAAGCTATGAGGAGATGCTGCATTATGCACTGAAGCAAGAGACCTGGCCGACCACTCAGCAGGAGCTGGAGGGAAGAGGGGTTGGTAAAGACATTATCTCTACAAAGTTGCAGATGAGTTGGAAGATAATGGATGTGGAGGAGCACCCCGGGAGCAAAAGAACTGCTGCTGAAATACGATTACATTGTGTATTTCAGCTCATTGCATTTTGTTGCTTCAAACCAAGAGTAAAGTCTGTCTCTTTTCTTTTAAACCTGTTCCCTTTACAGACTGTTCTGCTCTCTGACAGGTGGTGTGCATGAGTTTTTTTGATATTGTGCTGGACTTCATCCTCATGGATGCTTTTGAGGATCTGGAGAACCCACCCTCCTCCGTGCTGGCTGTGCTGCGCAACCGCTGGCTGTCTGACAGCTTCAAGGAGACGGTGCGTTAAACAGGGAGTCCTTGCGCTGAGCGTGAGATCGCAGTGCCAAGGCTAGCAGAGTAAAACCTCAGCTGTCCTGGCTGAGCTGAGTTTTCTTTTTAGAAATACCGTGCTTGCCTGAAGCTCTAAACAACAGTCTTCTGGTACATGTAAATTGTGTACAGGGAAGCTTTCCTTATTTTGAAAGGATCTGGTTGGCTCCAATAGACTTACTTCTCTAGCGGCCTTTATCAGTGATGCCATGGAGATGTTAAAAGATGACAATGCATATGAATGAGAATAAGAGGATCAAAATGTAGGGAAAAACGTGTGTGTTTTTTTTGCGCCTGGTTATTCATTCTGGTGGTACCTCAGGAGACACTGAGGCTCAAATAGCAGCACTTTCCTCTAGTCCTGGCCCGCAGCTGCATATCTAAGACCGATTAGTTTCATAGACTGAGAAGATGATGGTTGGGAGGCACCTTTTAACAACGATCTGCTTACAGTCTGCATTCTGGGGTGTTTGGCAACTATGTCAGATCATATTAGCAATCTTCAAAAACACTTCGGCTTTTCTGGAATGGATCTGGAGTGGCTAAATCTACTTTCAGTTCACTTTGATTTTGTCACTAATTTTAGAGTTGTTGGCACAAAAGGGCCACTGCTTTGATATTTTGATGGCAATGTGTTGGTAAACTGTTGTTTTGTTTTGTTTTGTTTTTTAAAGTAATCCCAGTAATTGATGGTGTCTCTCCGTTAATTGTAGGCTCTAGCAACTGCCTGCTGGTCAGTTCTGAAAGCAAAAAGGAGGCTTCTGATGGTAAGCAAAATTAATTAAACGGGAGAGAACCTAATGTATTTGAAGTTGAAAAGATAACACCTATATCTTGACAAAATACAAGATCTAAGTGGTATGAGACTGAACTGAATCATTTTTTGTGATGCTTTAGAGCACTGGGGTCCTGCTATCATTGCTCCAGTGCCATGCCAGTATTTTACTGAATCAGTCTGAGTTTATTTTCCCTTTTTCTTAACGTGAGGATTCAAAAGACAACGTTGCCTGTCAGGGAGAGGTATTCCTTCTCCCAGCTCACAATACCGTAGGAATGGTCACAGACACCAAACAACAAGGGACTACTCCTGAATTGTAGTTTCCCTGCTGGCAGCACGATGAATGGCTCATGCGCTTCTCCACTTCCCAGCACTGATTGCTGACTAGCTATTACTTGATGCACTTCCCTTAAATTTGTGGCTTTCTAAAGTATCACAGCAGATGAGTTACTGGACCTGGGGAACAGGAAGCTGCAACTTCATAACCCCAGTTCTGCCACGGGGTCTGTGGCCTCTGGCAAGTTTTCAACTCGTATCCCACAACCAGCTGGTATGACTGGGTTTGCTTTGTGAGATGGTACAAAGAGAAATGAGAGTGTTGGAAGCTGTATTGGTGCTCTCATGCAGTAGCTCTGTTTTGGATATTTGCATGCCCTTTCCTGGCTTGGTCCAGAGATTATAAATAGTGTCTATAAAGGCTGCCTGATGGTTGCCTTTCATTTTCTTCTATTTATTTTCCTCCCAAAATAGTAGTTTAGAAACATGAAGACAGAAAGCTCTAGTCATCCTTCAAGGGATCTTAAAGATAAATGTAATTCTGCAGGAAGAGAGGTTCTTAAGTAGCTCTTAACTTCAGTTACTAAAGCACAGTGCTTTCTGGCAGGGAATTTGGTAGCTGATATGGAATAAGCTGCTAATTGTGTCTGAGAACCAAGACCAACCAATTCTTTCCTTCCCTGTGGCAGGTACCAGATGGCTTTATCTCTCATTTCTACTCCGTATCGGAGCATGTCAGTCCTGTTCTAGCCTTTGGTTTTCTGGGGCCCAAGCAGCAACTATCTGAAGTCTGCAGTTTCTTCAAGGTAAGATGGCTTTTCTGTACCTAATCTCTGTGGGACTGCTGCTGTCTTCTGCCTTAAAGCTGCAGATGTGTGCTTTTGGTGACTGATGCGGCATTAAGAACTTGGCTCTGTACAAAAGCCTTCTAAAAATCACTGGGTTTTGGGATGCAGATTGCTGAATTCAGATTGATAAGAATTCCCAGCACAATTTACCATAGGTGATAGCAAAAATGTGTGATAAGATCTGTTTATAACATCAGTATTGGAAAAGATTATGGGTGCATATACTGAAAGAATATCTTGTCTAAGAGTACATGGGATCTTAAAAGTTACGTATTTGATCTTAAAGCCTAAATCCTCTTGTTATTGTAGATAATATCATGAGAGGCTGTGTTGCCTTCATTGAATGTTTGCATGGATATTGCCATGGACATCAGGATTGCTTTCCTGACTTCAGGAGCTCTGCTGTCCTGTTTCAGAGGCATGAGAGGATCTAGCCTAGCCACAAAAATAATACCCAGCCTGAAGCAGATCTTTGCTTGGATGGCAGACATGCAAAATTCCTTATGGGGTTCTCTGCTTGCTGCAGTCCAGGCAGCTGGTATCAGCAGGTGGGAGGAGGTCTTGTTACTGTAAACCTTCCTTTTGTCTTTGCAGCACCAGATAGTACAATATCTGAAGGACATGTTTGATTTGGACAACGTGAGATACACAACAGTGCAGTCGCTGGCAGAAGATATTTTGCAGCTCTCGCGGCGGCGCAGTGAGATCCTCTTGGGATATCTGGGCACCGAGACTTCCCCTGAGATGAATGGCATGCTTCCTGGTGAAAATGAGCCACTGAAGGAGCTCATCTGATGCCAGTCAGGGGAGGAAAACAGTTTTGTACAAGGACCTTTTTCCTCCCAGAGATGGATAAAACTACCTGCAATGTGCATTGGTGGCAGCAAGACTATCTCAACACACAGCAACCTGGTGGGACCTTCTGCTTTTTGTAGCCAGTAGTGTTTGCTGGGATGGATCCAGGACCACTTGCCAGCTTATGGTTTGAATTTCTTCTTTGTTCCACCTTCCTGTTCTTTTTATTATTATTATTTTTAATGTGTCATATAAACCATGAACTGCCTGGGCCCAGGTTTTTGCCCGATTCTCTTGAATAGGGCAACATATGTACCCGTTTTGCCTGTGTTTTCTGGGAGATAATCCCTGATGTTTACGATTGTGTGTGGGAGTGAGAACATCATTGGTAAATTCTCCACTTGACCCTTAGCTTCTCAAGGAGGCTTTGTTTGCTTTGGGATTTTTATTATCGTTCTTCTCTGCTGTGTTTCTACAGACATTACTGCTGATTTTTACCTTACATGTTTTAACACATGCAATGTGACTAGCAAAGATTTCTCTCCCAGGGAGGAAGAAATACTTCTGTAAAGCACTGAAGTAAAATGCAGACTTTTGTAACCAGTCTGAAACTCTAAGGAAGTTGGTCTGTTCCCTCTGTGTTGCTGCTCTTTGCAGGCCAGGTGACGGGCTCTGTGCCGTGGTCATCCTTGCTTAGGAGATTGCTGAGGTCTATGTTTGCCCTTAAGGCGAGCTAGTGCAAGGACGGGGTGGATTTGCATCCTGCCTGTGCATGCACAAAGTCTTTAACATCCATCAAAGTGCCTTGCTGTATTTCAGAATGAGCCAGCAGCAGTTTTTGCTCGGTAGGAGGTGTGGGGTATACACAAGCAGACAGAACTGGTATAGTGTGATGCCTATTCCTATTATGCACAAGGTAGTAAGAGGTGTAGATGTTGGATGTGATGTATGAAAGGGGTTATGTGTGCAGGTAGCTGGAGAGCTGGGGTCAAGCTGCTAGAGAGGAAACAACTCTTTATAATCTGTCAGTCCTAAGAAACATAGCATAGTTTTGGATATAGATCAAATGCATATGTATATAGATACACCTTGTAGTGCTGGGATGGGCTTTTCTCAAATGATGTGATCCTGACTGCACAGCTGGCACTTGAAATCTGGCTGCTCTGGGACATGTGCTGAGTTGGATACTAGCATAGGATAGCAGCAGTGGAGTGTGCTGGACTTGAGGCAGTCCTGGATTTTGTGTGAGTTTTGCAGTGATTTGTTGAGTCCTCTGTGAGTGCAATGCCACAGATGAAGGTTGAGGGTCCAGCTCATGGTTTCTCCTGTTTCAGTCCACATAGAGCTCCAAATCCCAGCCTCAGAATGAGGAGGTCTTCAGGGAAGAGAAAATGAGGACTTTAACAAAAACATAGGCTTCACTGTTTTTTCTCCAGACTGATTAATTATCCCTTGTGTCTGTTCAGGTAAAAGGCATAAGTCTTTATCTAGCTGTATTTTTGCAAGGGGAAAAAAATATGTAAGAATCTGGAGTTTCCATATGAGTGGAAAGTCAGTGCATGGGCTTGGAGAATACAAATGTCTTTCTTCCTCTGCAGATATCTAATATGGATTCTGCTGGTAAAAGCCGAAAGGAAGTAAGCAGGGAAAAAGTAAACAGGAGGATGTAAAAGGAGTAGGTAAATGCTCCTGAGATGCTTGCAAGAGGGTAAGTGTAGAGCACATAACATCTGTTGCTCTATAAGCACATCAGACTGATGTGGCTTATCCTGAAGACCAGATTAATGCAATAAACAAGACAGTGCTGAGGCAGAAGTGAGGAGCAGCTGACCCAAATGAGGCTGCATGAAATAAACTGTTATGAGAAGGATTTAAGAGACAGCAATTGAAACTAGGAAAGTTCTCTGAGGTGTCTTGCTCCTGGCAGCATGCAGTGAGAGAAGAAAGAGAGGATGTTGTATTAGCACGACACACCTGCTATATGTAAACTGTGATTCAAAAGTACATTATATTCTGAAAGCAAGTTACTTTGCCAAAAAAAAATGTTTATAGTGCTTTGTGCTCTTGTATGGCTGGTTTAGAAGAAAGAGTAACTTCAGCAGCTTTGTATAGTGGTTAAAAAGATGCTAAAATGTGAAGATTAATGTAATAAGATGGATTGTAATTCTAAACAATCAATGCTGTTTATTTCTTATTTTTAGAATTGTTTTATGTGTATTTATTTACTACTTTGAGTGCATTTTGGCCTCAGTGCTTGGGGCAGCCTGCTTTGTGTACAGACAAGAACACTGGCTGCTGACTTTGGTCTTTTTGCATCCTTGCGGGAGAGGATACTGAAACAGGGTCCCCATGAAGCAAACACTAACTTGCACTGCAGCTTTTTAAGCTAAGAAATTGTAAATTCATAATCAATCAAATGGAAGAAAGACAGTTTTATTACAGCTTTATGTTTTTCCTTAGCCCTTATTGCAAATATGGTACATTGCCCCCCCCAGTGAAGGTAAAGAGGAATCTTCCTAGGGAACGTCCACAGCTTCTTGAACGTTGAGTTCTCCCCCTCCACCCATCAACACTAACTTGCTCCTGCACAAGCTGAGGATGTCTGCTGAGACAAACTGATTTTCTCTTTACTGGGGAGGATGTTAAACTTCTCTACACCCCTGCCCTGCTATTTCATTGCTGCTCTTTCTCCCTCCCCAATCCCAGTGTAGCTTGAGAGGAAAGGCAGAAGAAAGGTGTTTACAGCCTCTGAAGGTACTGCAGATCAGCGGGTTCAGAGGAGCAGTTCCTGTGGAAGAAGCTCTCCCTGACCTGAGGTGTGGTGGTCAGTGACCTGCTGCGTTCAGCTCCTTCGGATGCAACCCCAGGCGGGAGCTCGGGCTGCTTCCACCGATCCCATCCAGAGCAGGGCTTGGCCCAAATAGCAACCACCTCATACTCGTCTGTTTTGCAGGGTAGAGTAAAAGATTATGACGGAACAACTGCCTGCCTGCCCTCTGGCTTTGTAAGAGATCACTAGAAAATCCTTCTTTCCCCAGCATGTTGTGTTTTAGCAAAGGAAATTCTTCAGTATTAGTAGCAGATGAGATACATATTCAGGTAGAATCTCTAGAGATAAGATATTTGCCTATTTTATAATAAACCCTTATTCTCAAGGGGTTAAATCATTCTGGGCTGATTTTGCAAGATTTTAACACTGATGGGGATTTAAAGTGGCTTAGCAGCTATGAAATAAAATCCTTCCATAGTTTCTGATGCTTAAACAGAATTTCAAATAGGCATGACTTTCAGTTTTTATGTGGAGGTTGTAACAAGCTTCGCCAGTGGTTAAAGTACGTACTCAGTACTTTAGTATCAATGTAGAGACTAAACCAAATGGCTCTAGGACGCTCTTTATGATCTTTAAAGCACAAATACATTAATAAAAAAATATGAGGAAAAATCTGCCTTGTTGTATCTACAAGATCGGTGTGGCTTTGAAGAGCATGACTTGTGCTGTCTCATACAAGGAGGTGGGAAAGCAGGATTTTATTTACCCCTCTTCATGAAAACATTCCTCTGCCATACGTGAAACTAATGAATGTAAACTTGTGCCTATTTTTTCTTGATTTCCTAAAGGTGTAAAAATCTGTTCTTGTTTTGCTTCTTTCTTTTTCTTTGCAGCTAAATTTTTTTTAAATACCTTTAATCTTATAATCTTAGGATGTGGGCATTACAAATCAAATAAAACTTTCCTTCATGATTGTGTTTTTTGTTTCTAAATTTCCTGGTGAAACTTGCTAGAAACTCAGTCTTTGGTTTCTGATTTAGGTGACAGTTGTGGTGACACCTCTGGTGCTAGAGTGATGGTATAAAACAAGGCTCTTTCTTCCTGGAGTCAAAATGCTAAACTTACAGCAAGTAAACTTAAAGGTTTTGTTTGCGTGGGGAGTCTTCCTGGTTCTACTGTAGACAAGTCCTTCAATTAAGCAGGCTATAAAATAAACAAGACAATGCATTGTACTTTGAGCAGTGGTTGAAAACTGTGGGGTTTCATTTTTTGGATTTTTCTTTTTCCATGGTGGTTTGCTTGTGTTTGGGTGTGGTGTGGGTAGGTTAGCAGACTATGATAAAGTGGTAACAAAAATCCCAGTAAGGAACAGAATCTCTTAAACATTGTCCAAGTTCTTGTAGCATAATTATCAGCCTCCCAAACTGTGTGAAAGAAACCCAGAGTAAAGACTGTGGGTTGATATCAGAGATGCCCATCTGCTGAGCAATGCAGGAAACTCATCTTCTCACTCTTCTGAAGCAGTTGCAGTATGTTTAAGTACTTTCATTTTCAAATGATACAGAAACCAGATTGAATCAGATAGGCTGTTTGCTTCCACACTGGTTAAGATTTCATCCATGCACTTAAAAATAAAAAAAAAAAAAGCCTCGGTTAGCATTAATGCAAGCCTGTCATGAACTATGATGTATGCAAATAAAGTGTTCATGAATAGGAAAATTTTTGTCTCATGCCACACCCTGAATGTTAGTTGAAAGAGTTAAACGGAGTTTATCTTAGTTTCCATGGTGTCAGACTGTATACTCATTACATCTCCAGAGCAGCTTTGTGCTTTCTTATGCTGAAGGAACAGAGCAAAGGCTGCTCTGTGTATTGACACTTTCTTCTTATGTTCAGGAAGGAGTGGGTGAATATAGCAATGAAGCCCACAATTTTCAGTACTTGTCATGGTACATAGATCAAATGTAATCCACTCTGCCAGCATAACTCTATATTCAATAGCTTGGAAAGGAGGAGATTTATTTAACTTGAATAATGAAAGCAGTAAATCACTCATGCTACCTTGTAGCAGTCTTCTGCAAAGAGCTGAACTTCTGCAGTAAATATTTGCTCTTTCTTTCAAAATAATAAGACTTTAATGCTATTTTTCTTCTTGCAATGCCAGGAAAAGTATCAGCTTTGAAGAGCTGTTGAAATTAATTGGACATAGTCATAATTGCTATCTGAAAACAGGAATATTACAACTGCAGGAAAAGGGGTGTTCTCCCTGATCTGAAATCTTACTTTACAGTGAACGTGTTAAGGGATAGAAATCCTAGTCCATGAGCTTTCCTGACATATAAAAATTAAAGGCAACCCTTTGGCTATGTTTGTCACTTCTTGTGCTGCTCTTGCATATTTATTTTTCTGTCAGTTTTATCTTTTAAAATTGAATTAACTTTGATGGTTTGGTTTGAAGGTGTATTTGCTGCCTTCAAGCTTTTCTGTGTAACGCTGCTCATTTATCTCACTTTTGAAGTGCTGCACTGTTTGTGTTCTGCTTTTTCCTCGGGCTCCCCATGTAAATATTATTCTCTGGGCTCACCCGTGGGAACATTCATTTCAGTTTGGTCTTAAAAGTGGGTGTTTTCAGTGGCGAAAGGTATTTTGCGGGAAGAAAAAAAGAAAAGGTATTGCCTGGACCAGGTATTGCCTGGCCTTTGCAGTACCTTTTAAAGGACGTGCAGAGCATCAGCATCCTGCTTTCTCTTAAGATTCTGGAACAAAAACATGCTTTGTTTTAGCATGTGCATGTTCACACAGGAGCTGGTTGTACTTTACAGACCTGTAAAGGAGATGTGGCTATCAAAATCCATCTTCCTCCTAGTGTTATTTAAAAAAAAAAAAAAAAAAAAAAAAGGCATTCTCAACAGAGCTTAGGCCGTGTCAGCTAATCACTCCTGTGCAGGGGCAAGTAGAGATGTTATGCTTAGGCTAGTGCAATAATCCTGTTATGTAGTACTATCTGTAGTAATACCATTTATAAAATGAAAAGATTCCCTTTTTAAACACATACCTTTTCACCCTTGAAAAGGGTGACGTGAGAAAAGCAGGGTTTGGTTCTTATTCATTAACAACAGGGCCACAGAAGGAAGCAGCTCCTCAGCACGCCAGCCCCACACCGCCCCTCTCCGGGCCCCGCAGCCTTCCCTCAGCGCCAGGGAACACAAGCACCGCAGCAGGAGGCCGTGAGACGCTGGGGCGGCAGCAGGGAGGTCGTGAGGGGGAGTCCTCCCGTGGGCACGGCTCCCCGTCAGCCCGGCCCGGCTCCAAAGCGGGACACCCGAGGGCTGTCCCGGCCGGGGCACCCCAGGCCCGCGGCGGGAGGGGGAGGCCATTTTAACCGCCAAGTCGCCAACAAGCCCCTTCCTCAGCCCCCCGTGCCGACCACCCCAGCGCCGCAGCTGATTGGCTAAGAGCTGGCGGCAATGGAAGCTGGTGATTGGCTAAACTGCATCGCTCCTTTCGCCAATGACGAAGGGCACTGACGCCCGCCTTTCTTTCGATTGGCTTTCCCGCTACCTGCGTCCCTCTCCTACTGGGCACCGACGCTAGTTGACGATTGGCTCTGCCGCTCCCCGGGTTGGATTTTTAATTGGGCGGCTGTGGGTTGGCCGGCGCCTCACCTGCCGCGTAGCGTCATTGGCCCGTCGCTCTCCGCGCTCCCGCCCATTGGTTGCACCGCCCCTTAAGTGCATTCCGATTGGCCCTGCTGGCCCGGCCCGGTATCCGGGTAAGATGGCCGCAGTCGGAGAGTGCTCGCTCCCCGCTCCGTGGCGGCCGGTCTCCCTCACTCACGTCGAGTATCCCGCAGGTAAAGCTCCGCTTCGCCCCCGCCCGGCCTCCCCGGTGGCCGCCGCGCCGCTCCCCGCGGCGGGCCCCGCCTGCCGCTCCACGGCACCCCTGAGGGCCGGGCTGGCGGCTGCGAAATAGTGAGCCATTGAGCGGCCGCCCTGAGGCGGCTAAAGGCGCGCGTGCGCGCTGGGGGCGGTGGGACTCGCTGCCGGATAGTGAGCCGCGGGGGGACTCGCTGCTGCGCATGCGCCCTGACGAGGCGCCGTGCTCCAGGGGCTGCCGAGCCCCAGGCGGTGAAGGGGACCGGGGGGGGGGGTGGCTGCGGTGCGGCCCTGTCCCGCCGCCGTGGGGTCCCGGGCCCGCCCTCCCTTGTCACCCTCCACACCGCTGCCTCGTCCCCCTGGCATGGCTGGCCACGTGTGGCTGCCCCTGGGCCTCGAGGTGCGGGCCCCACCCAGGGGGTGCCCGCTCCCCACAGTGGCATGGCGGGGCCGGGTGTCCCCTCCTTGCCCCGCTGTTGGGTGTCTGGGTTGATGCCGGAGGTCTGACTTGGTGTGTCAGAGGGCCAGCTGGCCCTCGCAGCATCCCCGGGAGCCATGCCGTGGCAGGGCGGCCGTGCCCCTGAGGTGGGCTTGGCTGCCAGGCAGCTCTTGTGGCTGCGGTGGGAGTGGGCCCCGCTGTTGCGCTTTGGTCAGGCAGCGCTGTGGGAAATGCCCGGAGGACGACAGGCACGGGGCTCTTTGTAGGTCAGCGTCTGGAAAGGTGGGTTTGGGCACAGTCAGTGGTGAGAAGCGATGGGTGCCTGTGTGCAGGATGGGCTGTTTCAGCTGGGGCAGTGGCATGATCCGTGAAGGTCCTGTGTCGTGTCCCTGTGGCACTGCTTGCCACCAGCCTGGCCCACGTTGTGGTAGGATAGATCTAGGATCTGTCAGTGTGCAAGAGCAAATGGGTCTGTGTCGGATAGCAGCTGTCTCATTACTAACTTGTTTTTAGGAGCTCCTCTTCAAGCGTTTTGCACTGTCTTGGGTGAGATAGAAGAACTACCTTTTTTTTAAGCTGCTTGTTGTAATCAAAGGTAATAGAAAAAGCAGGGTGTGAAATGTCAGAGTGTTAGTATTGACAATCTGGTCAAAATCCATATTTGGTGTTAACACTGGTCTCAGTATTGGTAGCTCTCCTAGTGAGTCCCTATCTTGCCATAAAGTGTTGCTGTATGTCCTATTTCAATAGCTGGATTTTAGTTCCTGATGAAAGCTCCTCCCAGTAGTGCAATACCTAAAGTATCTAAAGTTCTTGGGGATCTTCTGGGTTGAAAGTACCCTTTTAGCCAGAAGACTTGAAATGTGACAACACTGAAAAGATCTGGTGCTGGAAAGACGTTATTTCTTGCCCCACCTCCCCCATACCGCTGTTTGTGGTTTTCTGTGATACTTTGTGTGAAAGATTGGTATTTCCTTTTCTGTCTTGCATTTGCATTTACACTGTACATTCTTCTGCCATACCCCTTCACAAATATATTAATGTGACAGTTTGGGGGAGATGGGGGAATAATCTTTCTGGTAGTACAGATATATTCATCTTTGTATCTTATCTCCTTGTCTGAACCTGGCAGTATATACAGCGTCCTGTGCGCTGTTTGTTGGATTTGTTTGAGAAATGAAGGTAGTTGAAATTGCTGCACAAGGGTTATCTGTCAGATCTTAAAGCATGTGACATAACACGATTATTTTCTCTCTGCATTGAGTGCTTTTATACAGGCAAATTGAGAAGATGATTGTGTGGAGGGGGTAAATCACCACTGAGATTAGGGTTACGTATTGAGGGGATGAACACTGTGTTTGTCTTTGATAAAACATGTAATTATGGAAGCCTATAAAGTGGAGACAAAGGACTAAAACATTAAAACAGCTGGAGGTACGAAAGTTTCTTAATTTATTTTGGTCTAGAAAAATGAGTTGCAGTAAGGTGGTAGGTCTGATACTTTTACCTGGATTTGGGGAAAGTGCTCTAACTTTATTTAGAAAGCTGTTTGTCTTCTGTGTATAGCTTAAGTCCAGGTCCATAAAGCTGCTAGATAATGTATATTTATAAAATAGTGATGTTGGCAGTATGCTCAGCACAATGGAGTTAATGTAGCCTTGTGCTGATAGAGAGGAGTCAGAATGAGAAATAGATCCTGCTTTTACCAACATAAATTATTAAACTGAAATTATTAAGCTGTCTTGGCATGTCATACACTGTTGTGTGGCAAACATCTTTTGCTCTTGGCTGATCCCAGAGGCTGCTGGCCTGGAGTGTGGCATGCTGAGCCACTGTGGCAGCCGGCTCTTAAAATCTCACGTCTAAAGACTTCCAGTGCAGAACTGCTGTCATCCCAGCTTTCATCTACCAAGAGTGATGGTCCCTCTTCCTGTGACCAGGTGAAAAGCAGTCACTGCTGATTTCTGTCTGGCAGATGAAGCCCATTATTGGGCTTCCTCTTGTAATTGTGAAGGGGAGAGGTGTCTCCAGAAGGGTGCTTGTCCTTCCTGTCTTTATCTAATGTTTCCTTATCAATAGCAATATAGTGCAAAATGCCAAACACCCATCCTTACTGCTTGTGTGGCTGCTCAGTTCTCCAGGGCTTTCTGCAATGTCAGCTTTGAGCAAGATCAAATGCGAAACAGTAGATGAACGCTGCAGTAGTCAACTGCAAACTGGTCTGAGTAATGGGATCTTGGAGACCTAACTGAAATATTACCCATAGTAAATGTCAAGATCAAACACAGGGAGAAGAAACCAACAATGGCAGTGTTACTTGACTGTGTTAAAGCACGCTGCTGGAGAGGATGGTCTTTAAAAATATCGTCCTGATATCGCTTTTAGAAATGTTTGGTCCTGGAGCTTTACATATCAGCAACTGTACTTTGGTGAGACCAAGGAATGATCTGGTGTAGTGTCAGGTTGCTGGCAGGTAGGCAGGAATAATTCTTCTTCTGTATGTCTTTCCAGTAATCAGGTGGTGATTGCATCAGGATTAAGTCCTTTGATGGATATATAAAAGCTATACTCTAACTGGTCTTTGAACCCATTTCTGCTTTGGATCTCACAGTATCTTTGGCACTGAGCTTTGTAACTTAATGTGGTGGTTGTTTCTTTCTGCCTTCAAGTCAGTCCACTGTTCAGTAATTTCATCAAACACTCCATCTCATGTGCAGTGAGAGGTAACAAATGTTTGCTGTTTGTTTCTCCGTGTCATTCATGACTTTATAGAACTGTTGTATCCTCTGTTTTTTCAGCTGAAAGTCTAAATTATTTGATATTTTCTGCGCGGCTACAGTTTCATTCTTGTTATCTTTGTCCCCTTTCTATTTGCCTTTTCTGTGTTTACTATACTTTTTTAGACAGTGACACCAGCATCGCATAATAAATTTTTGTAGTGCTATAACAGTAACTTGTTTTGCTCTTAAAAATGTTGTTCTTGCCTGTTTGGCTGCTGCAGGGCATTGAATAGTACTCTGAAGGTATGGGCTTGTACTAAGCCTGAGGGTTTCTTGTTTGATAACAACTAAACTAAATCCTGTTACGTTGTGTGTATAATTAGGGTTGTTTTTTCCCGTATGCGTTGCTTTGCATGGGATGACTTTGTGTTGCAGACTTAAAACTCATCTTCAGGGACTTCCTGTCTGTAGGGTGAGTTTCACTGGAGAAACATTGAGTTCCTGATTTGTTTGGGTTTTTTATTATTATTTGGAGAAAAAAACAACAACAAACTTCCTCTCTTCAGTGCAGCTGGAATTCTTAAAGCTTTGGGACTTTCTGGACCTCCTCTTCTCACATTGGACAAATTCTTTAAGGAGAGAAACCTGGTGTGCCAAACCCTTTCTCTGCAGAATGACAGAGTATCTTCCTGTCTTCTCAGTTGTGAAGGGTGTTTACTACAGTCAGGCAGAGTTGGAGAGGCAAGTGTGCAGAATCAACCTGTCGGTGACGAGGTACATTGGAGCAAAGGTGCTTGTGCTGTGTATGTACTTTGGCTCAGCAGTTCTCGTTTCTACTCAGTATCAGCACGTGTTGCTCCTATAGGAATGTTTGGTCTGATAACCCTTGCTGTGATTTCTGTTTAGGGTGGTAGCTTGCCAGTCAGGGCTCGTTTTGTAGCTAAGTAGTATCTGTTGAAAGAAGCAGATACCACTCAGTTGTTTGGCTTCTTTAATGTAGGGTTTTATGTTAATCTTCCTGCAGAAGTTTACTGTCTGATGCGTGCCTTTTATGCAGTAATTTAAAGCCTCCTGAAGATATTTTTACTGTCTCACAGCTTGTGGTATCAGGATATGTGCAAGTAGAGGAAATAATGATCCATCATGAATGTTTACTGGTGTAAATGCATGTGACACACATACACTGCATGTTGTCTGTGCAACTTGCACACGTGCATTTAGTCAAGAACGTAGGACCAGCAGCAGTGCCGCAAATAGATACTTCAATAGGAAGCAGTGGTGGCGGTAGTAAGGCTAGATCTTGTGGTAGGATGTGGTTAGAGTGCTGTTGATTCACATTTTTACATTATATACAGGTTAAGCTAATGTGGTAACGCCTGGATATTTCCACTGAAAGAATGCTGGGTAAAATGTTGAATTGGAGCAGAAGTAGATGCTGAATGAAGGCTGAAAAAAATAGCATGCTTCTGAGCTATGTAGAGTGTTTTACCTATTTATCTCTTGGGGGCCTAAAAATGAGGTAGTGGGTTCTTTATTTTTGCCTCTTGAGCCCCAAATGATGTCCAGGGAAGGCTGGACTTTAAAAAAGCAGAATTTAAACCAAAACAAACCCCAAGCTATATATTAAATAGACTTTCTTCTTGCATTTTTCCAGAGGTTTTGTCTCTGTTCTTACTGATTGGAGGAATTGCTTTAAATTTTAAAGTTAAAAATTAAATTTTAAATTGCTTTAAAATTCCCCAGTTTAGTAAAATGAAAAAAAAAATTATAAAAAGATAGAGGGTGGGACCTGCTTGCTAGATCTGACTGAACTTCGAACTGTCGGCTCTGCTGCAAGTCCCCTTTCCCTGGAAATAAGTCTCCAAGCGCACTGGGGCGTGAGAGTAGATAGGAGTGACACAAGTAATCACGCTCTGAGGCCCTGGGAGTGCTGTGTGGTGATCAGCGCTCGCCTTTCTCTCAGAGCTTGCTTTGCCTTCTTCACTGGGGGTTTCCAGTCATTTTGGAGCTGGTTTAGTTAATGCAGGTCTGCCTTGAACCGCTAATCTAGCAGGTACATTTATGATGGCATTAGTGAGTTCCTGGTGTAGCTCCCAGGGCATAGCAAAAGTGCCACCTTCGGTTAGCGCACAGCTATTTATTTGCTGCCGCCTCTAGAAAAAGTGGCTTCAGAATGTGATTCTGTTTGATTCCTGTTAGCCACAGTAATATGAAATATTATTAGTGCTATCTCTGTTCCATTTTAAATGGCCACTTTAAATGTTTGGGGAGCTATTGTGTTAAGATTGTCTGAGTAAAGGACTTGCAGATGCTGCCTGCAAGCAGAGTATCAAGCGATGGTTTTTGGTTCTTTGCCTCAGGTTCAAGTGTGGGTTGTGTGCTGGTGAAGTCTGGGTGGCTTAATTTATTGGGTATGTTATCATGTAACATAATGAAGGATCTTGAGTTTGGTACTACTGATGCTATTTAGGTTAAAAGACTACTTTCTTAGGTATTCTTCTACCATCTGCACAAGAAATAGAACCCCCCTGAGAAGGTAAATAATCTCTTTTGGTTTCTACTTGACAAAATTACGGCATTTAGTCTTGAAGTGCTAAGCCTTTATGTACCATGGATTAACAGAGTGAATGATCTGAAACATGGTGATTCCTTGATGATGAGGTATCTTCAGCTGGTAACACTGGAATTGAGACTACTGGAAAGTATTCCTAAAGCTTTCAGGATAGTTTTGATTGTCTGGTGTCTTGTCTCATGAATTCTCTTATTTAAGAAAGGATTCATGTTGTTGAGAGTTTGTGATTTATGTAAAACCATAAGGGGCTTGATTCTCTATTGCCAGGTAACTGATACTGTCACTTATCTCCACTTTGTGTTACCATAATACTGTTCTGCTTTGGGAGCATTTGGAACCCACCTCATGCAAGGCAAACCTGCGATATGGTGCAAGAAAAGTTTCAAATTCAGTGTCTTCTAATGCTTTTCAGGTTAAAACCAAAATAGAACCTCACTTAAGTGAAAACCCAGTATTCTTGGGGGTTTTGTCCTCTAACTCTTCCTAATTTCACTGGTGGTGCAAACTAAAACTGCAAGTAATCCTTGCTGATGACTTTGCTGGTTCCCAAATCTAACCCAGAGTCTGGAATTCAAGAGGGATCTGTGCACTGTACCTGATGTAACCACAAATATGTGGCAATAACATCAGCAGCATGAACTTTGTAGCAGTGCAATAACTACTTTTTTTAATCAGTTCCAATATTCAGAGGCTGAGGTTAAAGTCCATTTTGCCAAGTGCAGTTTTAAAATGTGGGTGTGTGGGCTGGGGAGACTCAGTATCTCGCAGTGGAATTGATCTAGGAATGAGTCCAATGCTCAGCCTTGCAGAGGCATCCTGTTTCCTTTTGAGGGGAGGGAGGAAGGATAAATTTATGTGGGGGCTGATCCTTTTGTGTTCACTGATGGGATGGTGAAGATCTAGTCTCTGAGAACCAATATAGAAAGTACCCTGTCTCTTAAGTTGCTCACTGGGTTCATATCACATTTTTGTAGTGACTACTGTCTTTAAAGATTCTCTGGTAGATAGTTCTCACTCTCCTGATGTGAATTGCTGATCTTGGAGCAAAATTACTCTGATACTTTTTTGTTTCCTCAGAATTTATGCTGACATCTTCTTCCCAAATACTTTTGTATGTGTCCTTTTTCAGGGAACTGAGGCAAGAGAAACTTAGATCAAAATACATAGTTGCTCTTTGCTGTTGTCTACTTCTGTGTGGTAGTTCAAGATAAAGGTTTTGAGGTACCTTATGACCTCTTGTGAGGTCCCATTGCTGCTCCCCAGTTCTCCCTTGGGGATAACTAGATTGTTAGCGATTTGGGGTGGAGGCCCAAAGTCACTTCTGTGTGATACAAGTGGGCTACTGGTTAAAAAGTAGTCTCCTTTTTTTCCCTTTATCTTCCGCTATGTTTAGCTATTTATTTCTTCCCCATTTTGCTAATGCTAGTGTTTGTGCAGACACATGGTGAGACAGATTAGGGAGCTGATCCAGCTGAAAACTAACCCATTTTAGTGAGGGAGTGGGAAAGGATTTGTTTGGGGAGTGTTTGCTGGTAATTGCTGGCACAGGGAGGCAATATGAATGAGGGGGAGGGAAAGACGCTGCCTCTTTTGCAGCAGCCTGTGCTTATGTTGGATTAAAGTGACTCTGGGCCCACACCCATGGTCATTGTTGTAAATTGGCTGGCAGTAATCTCTGCTGAACGATGCCAAGCTCCTCTCATCCCTGCTTTTGAATCTGCATGTAAGCACTGCTGTCTTCCTTGCCTCTGCTCCTCTTGAGCTGGAGCAGCAGTAGTCTGCAAAATGGAGACTTGCTGCAGTGCTGAGTTTGCCCCTCTGCTCTCAGTGATTCAGGGCACCAACTGACCCATGCTCTGGTGGCTGGCAAGTACCTGTGAAGTTCAAACTGATTTGTTTCTCTTGTTTGTTTCCCTAGGTGATTTCTCTGGTCAGCTTTTAGCTTATTTGAGTCTTGGTCCAATATTCATTATTGTTGGCTTTGTAACACTCATCATATTCAAGAGAGAGCTTCACACGGTGAGTCCTTCTCTCCCTTCCCAGCTTCTCCTTATGACAAAAGTATTTTCCTTTGTCACCTGGTCCTCCTGTATTCACACTTCTTTTTCTCTCTTTAAAGAGCAAGCTTAGGTAAGGTGATCTTCCTGTTAAAGAACAGCAGGAGACACTTATCACCTGTACCAGGTTAAAAGACTGCTTAGCCTTTGCTGACTTTTCTGTTACTCTGTGGTATGTTTTGGGCATTATCTGTCCAAAACCATCAAGGGAGATGTTTGAGGAACTAAGGAATGCTGTTGCAAAGTGGGAACACGCCCAAGATGCGGTAGGATCGTAGTACTAGTAGGTTCCTGCAAGATGGGCAGCATATGCAGGAGATGGCATCTGAAACTCAGTAGGATGTGCTTTCTTTGAACTACTGAGGCAGAAAAGGGGATACAAAACAAAACCTACAGATTCCCAAAGGAGTGGATCTATCTAGAAGGGCTGCTTCCCAGCTGTGAATTGAATACCAGGGACAGAAGAGACTTGCTTCTGTCCAAATGACCAACAAGGGACTTTTTTGTAATACATAATGCTTTCTGTCTGCTGTGGCAGGTAGTTGGGAATCAGTGTCACGGATAAATTCCCTGTAGGAGGTATAAACCTCTTGTAACATTTGCCCTCAGTATACAGATAAAATAGGGGCCAGTGACAGGATTTTGGCAGCAGATTTCTAATATCGGGCCATGGTGTCATGGGAACCAGTGGCTCAAGGGACCTGGGAATGGGGCTTCTAGTTTATTAAGCCAATGCTAGCTAGGAGAGACAGCTGTTAAGTTTTGGCAACCCAAAGGTTTCGTGTTGATCCAAAACAGACAATAAGCTAGAGTAACTATTGCACAAATTCATAGGTTTCTGAATACAGGGGCTTGTTAGGTGTTGTTAACGACACAAGTGTTGAGGCTGATTCCCAGTTCTTTATGTGGGAAGTCACCACTGAGCTGGACAGAGGCTAGCTGGCTTGCAGCAGCTTAACCCATAGCTCAGGACATAGTGTAAAATTGCTTCATCATCTGGAATGGGACTGAGTGTTAAGGAGGCAGATTATCATCACCAGCTGGGAATTTGATCACAGCAGCAGGACTAATTTAGGGGAGGTGTATGGACTATGGAATTAAAGAGTAAAAATAAATGCTACCAGTCTGGCTCAGCTCAGAATGTGACTTCATTTTAGACTGAAGACAGCAACTTCAAGATGAAAATATTCATAGAGGACAAAGCCAGAAAGCCTAAAAAGTCACCTTTTTAAAAGCTATTTACACAGATAACAGTGCATGCACTCCCCCTGTTGGTCGTCGGGGAAAGGCAATCCCTTAAAACCTGCCCTGTTAAAAAAATGCAACTTCTACACTTGCTGGTGGAAGTATGCTAACAAAATTGCTATACAGTGTCATCTTCATCTCTTTCTGTGTATCATCTGCTGAAAAGCTGCATATACACAATGTGTTGCCAAATACACAAAGTGGGCTGAAAAAATTGCTTTTCTTCCTCAGGTAGAGGATTTTGAAGCTATTGGTTTTAACTCTAGCAGTCAAAAAAATTTAGAAACATGGGTTGGGGCTTTGTCAACAGAGTGCCTGGTAAGTAGATGAATCTTTTAGATAGGATGACACAGTTGTCTTGCCTTCACAGATCTCTTTCTTGGGAGGGCTGGCATTCAACGAGGGAGTGAACTGGTTAATAAAAAATGTAATCCGGGAGCCTCGGCCCTGCGAAGGTATGGTATGGCCTATTGGTGTCATGATGTCAGTTGAGTTTTGAGTGGAATGCTAACTGTGGGGGGTTAGAGGGCGTTTTCCCCTTTGCCTCATGTTGGCTTTGGATGTTTGGGTGTAAGAAGGCTGGCAGAGCCATCTGAGCAGAGACATGTCCTGTGAACTCATGTGCACATACTCCAGCAGAGTGGTCTGGCTTCACATCTGGAGCGTTCCAGCTGCTATGTATAGAGTAGACCTTGACCATACTCTTTCTTCTTCTCTTCCCAGAAGCCCATTCAACAGTGACCACAAAATATGGGATGCCGTCCAGCCACTCCCAATTCATGTGGTTTTTCTCTGTCTATTCCTTTCTGTTCCTTTATTTAAGGTAAAAATTCAATGTCAGGTTTTGGCTGTTAATATGTTGAAACACCTGAAGTAGATGGCTCCCTTGCTGTGTGCCACTTCAGTGGCATAATGGTATTAAATCTGAGGAACTACACAATTTACTGTGGCTAGGGTGGATGAAGCATGTCTGTCTCAACCTGAATGTAGGACTGTAGTTACCATTGCTGAAAACTGAAGGGTATGGGTGGGCCTCCTACACCTGTCTGGGTACAGGTCTCCTGATTTGCTTTTTCTAAACTGTGATGATCTGCTAGTGTGAGGGAAGGTGTGGGGGGGAATAGGGAGGAGGAAAGAAGAGCTGCTTTCTCATGTGTCTACTCAGTTTTGTCAGTGGGGTTGTCTGGGATCTTTTAGGTAATAACTGTTGCCCACTTGCATGACCTTTTAGTTCATCTCCCTTACCAAGTACTGGTTTTACATGCTGTGCTGTGCTTTTCTGAAATTCTTGCTGGGGCATGGCTCTGTCTTGTGGCTCCACGTGTGGAGGAAGACAAAACTCACAGTTCCTCTTAGCTTTGTGGATGATGGAGGGACTCTGATGTCTTGGCTCCCTGTTGCATATGCTCAGCATGTGCCTTTCACATCAGTTGCAGTAATTGTGAGCATTCTGCCTTCCATCACAGCAATCCTTGTTAACAGTTGGAGAGAGAGAAGTGTGGCTTTTTGGCTTCTCTTTAAATGCTGCCAGTGGGACAGATTGCTGCTGGGATGGTATCGAGCTGCCCATGACCCCACTGGAGTAGACCTTTCCTAGGGTTTCAGAGATAGTGAGAACAGAGATAGGGACTGCTCAGCTCCCTGCCACTGTGCTAATGGCTCTCCATCTCTTTCAGAATGCACCAAACAAACAATGCGAGGTTTCTGGATTTACTATGGCGACATGTGCTGTCCATCTGCCTCGTCACAGTGGCTTTGCTAGTCTCATATAGTAGGTATGGAGCAATTGTTTGTCTTATGCTCTCATACAGTCCTGTGGCCTTTAACAGCCAGCAGACCTGTCATTCCTTATCCTGCATTTCTGATCTAATTCTTGATGACTGCATTGCACAAGTCAGAGCTTTGTGGAAGTTGCTGTGTTGCCAATCAGACCCTTCAAATAAGCAAAGGTTCTACATGTGTGGTGCTTCACAGAAGCATTTATAAAAACCAAGATCAGCTGAGCTTGTACCAGTTCCCCATCGGTTCCATTGCCATGCTCTAGCCTCACTGCCTTGCCCTCTTTCCAGCACTAATGAAAGCATTGCACCATGCCTTGGCACACCAGCATCTGCAGCATGTGGATTGCTACAGTTGATCAGTCTGTTTTGCTTGAGCATTAGTTAATAAAAACATTTATAGCTGTTTGACTTGGAAGATTTAGTTGTATTAAGATGAATAAAGAAAATGAAACTTTGATAATAATTTTTTTCTGTTTAGTAGATTTAAAAAAACAAAACAAAACAAACCACACACGCATATATAAAATGAGCTCCAGTGATTGGAAACCAGACAAATTCAGGCTAGAAAAAATAAGGCTGTGTTTTCCACAGGAAAGTAATTACCTGTTGGCACAGTTGACTGTACAGTAGAGATGATTCCTTATTACTGGTTATTTTAAAAATTGACAGGACAATTTCATAAGAGATACATGGTCTAATTCACATAAATTAATTTGAGGAAATCCAGTGGCCTGTGCTAGGCAGAGGGTCAGATAAGATGATCTTAGTGGCTGTATGATACATGGGTGAAAAGAATTTTGAACGTGGCTCGTGTGTGGATAACTTAACAGACCATTAATACAGCTTTCTGAATGGGTGCAATCACAGTAAGCATGCTGTGGTAGTGCAGCCTTCTTGCTCTCACTTTTGAGAGCAGCAAAATCGTAACAAAAATGCTGTTTATGTTCTTAAAAGCCTTTAAGCTACAGCTTTGGTGGCGCGGGGGTGGGGGGGGGAACTTGTCCTGTTACTGGCTTTGGAAAAGTCTCGTGGGAACCAACAGTAATAGTTCCTCAGCTAATCCAAAGATATATGAGAGAGTGTGGAGGGTTATTGATTTAAGCTCAAACTAGAAGTGCTCTAAGCTAAAACTGCTGTAGCAGGGAAGACAGTTTTTCCAAGTTTTTCCCCACTTTTTTTTTTGCCAGCTTTTTAGTGAAAAAAGTAAGATAGCCACTTCTAACATCTGGAGGATAACTTGCTCAGGACATCTGAGGGTCCAGTGAAACACCAGTCCTTGAGTCATGCCTCCTCTTGTTTTAAAGCCTGTCTGGTGACTCTTCTCTTCCACTGCAGGGTTTATTTGCTTTATCACACCTGGAGCCAAGTCTTATATGGAGGTGTGGCAGGAAGCATTATGGCCATAGCCTGGTTTGCCTTCACACAAGAGATATTAACCCCTCTCTTCCCAAGGATAGCTGCGTGGTAAGTCTGTTTATTCTGTTGAGGTTTTATTCCTGCAAGTCTGCATTGTGTGGATTGCTGTTTTGCTCATTAAATGAGTTCTTTGCAATGAGTTGGTAACACAGGTGTAGTAGAATTACCTGGTAAAAGAAAATTTTCCTAATCAATCAGTGTAAAAATTGTACCTTGCATCTGAAGTAAAACAAATGTAAAGATACTTCAGTCTCTAAATTTTAGTTGTAGCTGTGCAAGCCCTGACTGTAAATGGGCTGCTCAAACTTCTGTGATCCACCTAAGTAACAGATGTTAGAAATGAGAATTCCTGGGTTCTGTTCCAATTTTGCATACTGACTGTTGTGTAACCTACTTGTTCCTCCATACATATCCTTGCCTGATACAGGTGGGTGAGAGAGGAAGCGTAAGCAACTGTTAGTTTGTAAAGCCCTATTAAAGTTGAGGTGTGGCAGAGTGCTGGAGAAGCTTTTCATGCAGAACTGATCTTTCTTAATGAACATCTGATGACCTGGTGAAATTGCAAAGCCATTTAAATGTAAGATAGTCTGGAAACATTGTATAAGGAAAGAAAAAAGGAGTTTTTTGATTAAATTTAACAAGGAGCCCTTTTGCCAGCCTGAAGGGTAATAGAATAGTATTGTTAAGTCTGGAGGAGTTTTTGTGCCCCCCCCCCCCCTTTTTTTTTTAATCAGAATTGTGGTGGAGAAAAAGTCTAATTATTTCCCCCTTTCCACCTTCTTGTCCGTTTCCAGGCCAATTTCAGAGTTCTTTTTAATCCGAGATACCAGCCTCATTCCTAACATCCTGTGGTTTGAATACACAGTCACGAGAGCAGAGGCAAGGTAAGTTTTATTGGGGGGTGGAGGAGCTGTAGCTGGTTTGACTTGTCAGATGTAGTTATTTTTCTGATATGTAGATAGCTGCTGTGTGTAGAATAGTGCAGAGTAAAGAAATATGAAGTTGTGTGTTAACTACTGCATCTGGAAGGCGAGTGTTGCGGAATGTGAGAGTAAAGAATATGGCATTTAAGCAGTATTTCAGCTCCCTAGCCCGTGTTCTTTGCAAGCAGTTGTTCATAATCTTGCATTCACATGTGAGCTTGTGCACACTTAAGGCCCAGTGGATGTTGTAGAACTGTAAAGAGTAGAAAGGACTGATGTCCCTGTAGAGTATGGAGAGGGCAGCTTTATTTTTGTGTGGAGCTAAGCAGAGCCTTACTTTAATCCTCCTGTATTTTACCCACTGGTTTGCTGTGATACCCTGCAATAGGGTTGGGGCCGCCTCTCTCACCTTGCCCTCTGTGTTGCCATTGCAGAAACAGACAGCGCAAGCTGGGTACGAAGCTCCAGTGACTCAAGAAGTGTGGGGACCTGAGTGCACGTTTTAACAGAGACAGACAAGAGCAGAGACCTGGGAGCAGCAAGGAGCCTTTTAACAGACGGACCAAAGGAACAGGCAGGGACCATACCCAAAACCTGAAAGCCTTTGCTCTGCTTTAGCAGCTAGCTGGATGCTCCCTGATGCATGTGGGACCGTGCAGGAGTAGAAACTCATTTTCAACACAGATGCACATTGCCGGTTGGAATGTACCATCATGTCTACGTCAGGGGAGGGGGGAGAAAATGCCTGGTGTCATGTTTGGGGGAGGGAAAACCAAAAATGAATCCTTTCTGTGACTTTTTTTTTTAGCATGAAATATACACACTATTTATTTATTTTTTTAAATGGAACTATTGTTTTTGGGGGTGGGTGAGGCATTGATTGTGTGTTTTGTTTTTGTTTTTTGTTTGGGTTTTTCTTTTTGGAAGAAGACGACAAAACTAATCTCAAGTTGATCATGCTTAATTAGGGCTTCTAATTTTTAAAAACTTCTTAGGATGGAGGGGAACTAGGATGGGTTGACCTAGGCAGAAAGGGAAGGAAGACTTTTTGTCCTTTCTGCAGCCAGTTTGGGAGATCAAAATCAATTCCAACTGCACTTTGTACAGATAGAAAGAAAGACTAAGGATCTGATTTTTAACACTAGTGATGGTTCTGCAGGGAAGCCTGCACGGATACCATTAAGGGGAGTGTGTGTGTAAAACAAAGGAAAAACTGAAATATACTATTATTTTTTTTTCCACTGCTGCTCCTGTTGTGTAATTAGCAAGAGTGTCTTTCTCAGAATCTCTTCTAGGTGGCAAGATTATCATACATATCTCACATTTATTCCATCTCTTCCTTTATACTTTTATTACCTCAGGGTTGCTGTGATCTGTACAGCTTCTGTTGTACTGAGTGGGCTACCGATGGCACTAGAAAGCCCATTGGTTATAAGCAGTGCTGTGCTCCAGTAAGAGTCAGCCCAAAGCCTTACAAAATTCAGTTGCTAGTCTCTGTCTTAAGCACTGGATTTTAAATTTTTTTTTTCCTGTTAAAGATTAAGGGAGGGATTTTTAAGAATGAACAAAGTGACAACCATAAATTAATAACAAGGTGAATGATTAATAACTAGCTCAGCTGCTGTCTGAAATATTTCTTGAAGAGTCCTGTTAGAATCCAACTGTGAACTCAAGTAGTGAGCTTGTCCTAGCACGAGACTCCTACCAGTTATTACAGTGGCTTGGTCGGGGTTCTGCAGTAGTAACCTTGAATGCCGAACTCCTACAAGCAAGTTTTGCTTTCCATCCTTCTTCTGTTCCGATTCTTTGTTTGGCCAGTCAGCTCTCTGGATGCTGTGTCTCTGTGGGAGTGTGCCTGCCATCTGTGTGTGCTGGTGATGCCCACAACTTCTGTCATCCATGAGTTAACCTGGCAAGGGCTATACTCAAAAGTGCTTCAGGGCTGTGCATGGACACTTTCTGTATTTCTAGTACATAATGCAGCAGTTCAAGTGTAACTATAGAGAAGTATTTATTCAAAGCACAATTGACTTGAACTTTCACAGATAAAGGACAGCTTCTGAACTGGCTCAAAGGTCATCGGTGTGCCTTTGATGCAGTCATGTGAGCAGAGGTAAAATGACTGTCACATCTCAGTCTTGCTGCCTGTTTTATTATCTCCACTTTAATCAGACTCCTGCATTATAAAGCTGCTTGAAGTGAGATGTGTTTCTGTTCATCTTGATTATTTTTATTTTTTTGAGTTTTCATCTGTGCCTGTTGCCATAGGAGTTTGTGTGTTTGTATGGAGTGGGAGCTGCTGTAGAAACTGTTGGACAACTGGAGTGTTAACTGTAGAAAGCAGTGATCCTGATCTAGGAGATCAGGAATGAAGGCTGTTTTAAATTTCTGTGTTAAAGTAGCTATGGGTAGTAAACTAACTGTTTTCAGTTGTTACAGCAATATTTTTTTTAAGAACTGTTTAGTATTTGCATAACATGAGCAATCCTGTTAACAACTGAATGACCTGAGCACTGGATCTGCTTTGAAGGTGCATCAGAATAAAGAGGCATCTTGCAGCTTTCACAAGGGCATTTGATCTGACTTAGAACAGCTCTATTAAAATGAGACAGGACATCAGATAGGCCACATGACATGGTGGTACCATATGTTTCAGTTTGAAAGCTGGTACTAATCACTTATGTCTTGCAAAACCATTTGTTTTCTCTTTATATCTCTTGTAAGTTAACTTACAAAGCCAGAAGGGAGATCACAACTCTCTTCCCCAAGGACAAGGTTGAAAGAGTGGATTGTTTCAAGAGTGGCTAGCACTTCCCTAGCCTCTCTTAGGCTGTTATGACAGACTGATGGAAAAACTATATGTGGAAACACCTACTGAGAACTAGAGCATAGGGAAGAGGTTTCATCTCCTCATGGAGAGCAGTGTAGTGTAAAAAGCTGTTCCACTTCATGTTGCCTTCAAACCCAAGCTTCCTACAGTAATTTTTAGGAGTAAGGGAGAGGAAGAAGAGCTCTTGTAAGACACTGTAATAAACTCTCCTCTGTTCTCTGTGAGTTGTTTGTAATCTGCATCTTCTGCCTACTTTTGATGTACCTTTCCAGAAATTTTTGCAATACTTGATATAGTAGAAATTCCTTAGTGATCCCATGGATTTTCTTAACTAAATGGTGCTGTGCAGGAAAAAGATTTGAGCTCTGCCTTATTATCCTACACTTGTATGAAGTCTCCTGCCACTAGTTTTCTGAAATGGAATATTTTCTTTGGAATATGTGGCTTTGCAAGCAAATGCTTTCTATTCCTCCCCTGTACTCAAGGGGGCTGGATGGAGATACTAAGACAATAAAAGGAAGGTGACAGAATGCTGTGGTTCACTGTTCTTGCTGTCCCCACACAAACATCCTCCTATAAGGGTAGTTATGTAACTTCTGCAGTGTTTGAGGAGATTTAAGCATTTTTGTAGCACTTACTGTTTATTATGTTTCAGTTTATTCAAAGAACATTTCAAAACTTTGCATGACATGGATTACACTACCAAAACAGTATTTAACACAGCTAACCAGCAAAGCATGCAACACTACCAGGCTGTGTCATAAATTGCACTCATACCCCAAGAGTTATCTGAATATTTTCAGTCTATGCATTTCTTAAATTATTTGTTCCAAATCGGTGGTTTTTCTGGATCTGAAGTTTCTTGTACTTAATGTGCCTTTAAGACAATGGACATCTCTTGATCAAACGATCAGACAATCAGAAACAGGGAGGAGAATAGTATTCAGTAAGTCAACAGCAAAAAAATCAAGAAGGTATGAATCAGAAGGACATCACATTTTAGAACTTGTACAAAAAGACTTTTTAAAGGAGAAACCTTGTAATGATTTTAGTGTCCTTTCAAGCACTTCAAATCAGCTTCATTCATCTGAATTTCAGTTCCGTGTATCATTAAGGATGCATTAAGTGGTTTGTGAATCTTGTATCTCTTTCAGTGTGATAGTCTGCTTCTTGCAGCTGTATTCTGCTGAAGCTAGTGGGATATCCAGAATAGATCACTCCCATCTTCTGAGATACAGTCACAGCAGTGCATACTTCTGCTTAATCTTTAATAGGCACTTTCCTTTGAGAGCCTTCCCCTTTGATGAGACAGCAGTAGAAAAGGGCCAGTCTCAAATACTTAAGTGGCAATACTGTAGCATCAGTGGTTGAAGGCATTGCAGACAGGGAGAAATAACTCATCCCCTAGCAACAGAGGTTGATTCAGTATGGGGGGAGGGTTACTTTGGCAAAAGGAATATTTTTTCAATGTAAAAGGCTCCATGAACCCAGATGTTATTCCAGCAAGGTTTGGTCTTTTATGTAGTATTTACACAATCACTTACACCTTGATAATACTGAGTATCCTCTTGCAGTTTTCAGTCCAATTCATACAGAGGAGTCAACAGAGCAGGGATGTGTGCTTGCAGGTTTGTAGTGCTCCTATTGGTTTTTTTTAGATTATCTCACTCCATTCAGGATTCTTCTAAAAGATCAACTAAATCCATGTAGATGATGCGAAAGTGGCAGTTCATACAATCACTGGCTGTGCAGGTGAGTTTCAGTTAAATTTTCCTTTAAGGTTTATTTAGGTATAAGAAGCTTTGAAATAACATCCTTTTAGGAAAAAATGCAGTAGTGTTGGCTTGTGTCTTTCAAGAAGCAAATTAGAATGATTTTTTTTTTCTTTAAACAGGTTTAGTGCAAACTTCTTCATATATGTTCACCAAGGCACTTTGATCATGTCCCTTGCTGTTATATGATCAAAAAAGTAGCAATTGCGATCAAGTATTTCCCTGGTAACAAAACAGGCCATCAGACTCCTAATGCTTCTTGTTTATGGTGATGTCCCAGCAGCCACATCTTGAATGGTGTATAATTCAAATACTAAATTCCTGTTGCAGAAATAGCACTAGAATTCATTACCATACAGTTTTACTAAATAAAAGTAGAGTCAGGAGCTTGGATTCTGGCAGATTCATTGGAAGTAGTGCTTACAAAAATTCCTATGCTACACTTGTATGTTAATTATATATAATCTTTTACTGTCTCAAGTTCGTCAACTGAACATGAAAACACTATCATGAGATCATTCTCTCACAGAATAGAGCTGGCACAAATCTAAGTAACACTGCAGGAAGAAAAAACTCCAAAGAGTGGCAGAAAAGGTGCTGTACTGCTAACTGCAGGAACAATGGCTGCCACAGTGCACAAACATATACACTGCCCACATGTTCTCAGCTTTCTTCCTGCTTTTCAAGATTTTCTGCCTTGTTAAAGCAGAGTGATGTGAAAGAAGGGTGATTCTGCAGCTGCTTTTCCTTTGACTCTAACAGATTTTAACTCTGTGAGCTAGAAATGGAAGTATGTTCTGGAGTTCCTGATCAGAAACATTCTTATTTGTCCACAACTTAGGCATAACACATTATGCACAAATATGTTGTTTCTGAAGGTAAGGTATAAAATCACATTAGGTTCACATGTGTGCCCTGAAGGAGGCTAGGCATGTGGCCTTCTGGCTAGTAAACAGGAGGTCAGCATCTTTTTCTTTTCCTCAATTCCAAAGAAAGGGACAATGAAGCAAGTGTTCTGCTAAATGCATAGGCAATCCCTTCTCATCTCCACAAATGTTAACATACATAAAGCCAAAGCTAGCAAAACCTGTGTGAGAGAAGTTTTGTAGAAACTTTGTGGGGAAAAAAAGCTTTATGCTGAGCCTGAAGATCAATGGCTAGGACCACAACAGCAAGCTTAACAAAGCCCAAAACAACAACAAAAAAACCACCTTACTTTGTAGCAAATGATATTTTGTTGTTAATAGGGTCAGTGCAACAGAAAGGAGAACCCAGCATCCTAAAACGAGGGGAACATTCCTAGGCCTGTAAAGCAGGTAGTGGTTGGAGTGCCTGGGATAAGTAGTGCAGTGCACTCTAACACGACTGGATCTGCTCTGACTTAAGAACTTCTTTCTCCCCTTGCCAAATTTCAATGGTGAAGTTTTGCTGGAGCAGCAGAAAAATCTTCTGTCAATTCTGAAAGACGCTGTACTCTTCAGAAGATGAAACCAGCAAAAAGACTTGGTCTTACAGTAGTTCCATCATTATAATAAAAATTCCCTGCTTTTCCTGGAGGAGAGCTACCTTCCCCACCAAATGGATTTAGATACTGATAAGGAGCGTGCTTTCTGTATTCCTTTACAGTAAGTTCCATAAAAATCATATTTCAGTCCTCTTTGAGGACAGGATGGTGTACTTTGCATTGATGGGAGAGGACCAGTCAGTTCTACTTCAGCTTAAGACAGTGTTTCCTCTCACCACAGAGTCCAATATCTGCAGGTGACTATTCTGTAACCTCTTGCTGAAAACAAATGGTAGATGCCCTCCTAGGTTCCAGGGCAAGCTGTTCCCTCAATCATTTTCTGAGGAACTGGGAACTTCAGTGCATGAGGGATAGCCCCTTTAGTTGGGGGTTTTGCATCATGTTTGCCTCTTACAGTTTGGATTTGGGAGTGGACTGGAGCAAGATCCTCATGTCTAGCAGTGCTTTCTCAAGATAATGTGCCATGCGGGCTGCATTTGTGTCAGCACAGCTGTTGAATGCTGAAATTGCGAAGTTGATGTGTTCATCCATAGGGTTGTAACAGATTCCATAGCCATCTGGAACCACGGGACCAAAACACATCACGCAGTCTGTCTTTGCTGGGACCTGTGGAGACAATGCGATTAAAAACTTCTAACCGGAGAGAAATGTAGCCATCAAATGCTAACAGCTCTGTCAACAGTAGAAGAAACTGCCATCTCATTAAAATGCTCTAGAAGAGGGCCTTTTTGGTCAGACTCAACCTACCACCACATGCATGCTGGATTCCACCATTTAGTAGCGAAGTGTTTTCCTATTCATTTGCAAAGGAGTACTTGTCCCCAAGATAAGCTTGTAATAGGTCACTAACAGAACTCTATTGGTAAAAATCACAGCACAGCAGATGGACATAAAGCTATTCTGGCAGTTAACTTCAATTGATCTCACTTGCATTTAGATACCAAGCACTTTTGGTGATCTTCGTTTTGGTTATGCTAGGGTTTTGTTGGGTTTTTTTGTTTTGGTTTGGTTTTTTACAGGGTTGAGAGGGACTGTAGCAGCTGTAAGATCATATCTGCAGCTTTATGGAATTGGTAGAAGCCTTAAAAATTTCTCTCCCCAAATGAAGATTAGTTTCTAACATAAGGGAACAAAGGAGAAATGTGGACAAGAAGGGCAATGAAAAGAAACAAAGAAAGCACTTCTGTCTTTGCTTGGATGAGTCCTACCTGGCTGGTTGAGAGATTGAAGTGCATTGCAACAGCGTATGCTGTGTCCATGAACAGTTCAGGCATGCTCACTAGGTCCTCAATAGCTTGAAGCTTCAAGCCTAAGAGGTGGCGGTCTATTGCATTGCCCCTTATTGCCTGTAAGGAAGGAAGACTAGATGAAAGCCTGTCTAGCAGGCAAGCGAGCAAAACTATCAATTTCTTTGGGTTAAAGAAAAGAACACTTCTAAAAATCTTTAAATGTTTAAAATTAGAAGGAAACTAGATTTTGCCTTTAGGACCAATAGTCAGTCTTGCTTGTAAGGACTGTGAAATTAAACATACCAGTGGAACCAACCTTACCAGTTCCTGCCTATGGGCTCCCTGTGGTTTAAGGGGTCCTCATGCAACTTTGGCATTTATCAGCAACAATGACAGTGAGTACTGAAGCTATTTTCATATTTGATTCCCTCCTTTCGGTCAGTCACAAGGTACACTTAAACCACTAGCTAGGGAGAAAGGATTCAGTCTGTGGCCTAGAACACTATCAGATCAGTTAGACCTATGCAACAGCACTAACAGCCACATTGCTATGTCAGCAGAGAAAACTCTTCAGGTCTTGACTTTCACCAGAACCCTTATTTGCTAGGTAAAACCCCAAGTCTGGCTGCATAGAGGGCACTCACCATATCAGTGTATTGCCTGTGGGCCTGCGTAGCTCTCCTCAGCAAGTCTGCCTTCTCCTGGTCCTGAGAACACACAGATCTGTCTGTAAGTTTTTCTGCAGAATGGAAAACCTCATTTTGGCTGTTCCTCTAGGATGGAGGGCATTTCTGCCTTGTGTGTCTATCCTAGACTAATTTTTAGATTTACTAGATTTAATTTTTAAATCATTTTGTTGGCTGTGTTACTTCATTCTGAATGGAGTTCTCCATCCATCAGTAGCAAAACTTAGTTTGAGTAGCTAAACAGACTTCTAGAAGGGACATTACTTCTTTTTGGTGGGATTAGAAATGTCCATGTGTTGTTTCCCAGGCTTTCAATACATGTGAAAGTAAAGCCAAATTAAACCCAAGGTGCATGACTATACACTCCAAGCAATGTTTTAGCTCAACTTCATATCAGGTGCAGTTTTGCTTAGCTGAAAGCAGCTGACACAGGGTTAGCCAAATAAGCAGCTTTCCTCTTTTTCTGGAGTGGAGTCCTTTTACTCCACTTCTTTAGGATCCTCACCGATTTGTCAGGGCTGTCCATTGATTGCACAAACTTAAGAGATTCTACAGAAGTCGAGCGGATGGTGTCTGTGCGGCCCAGGCGGAACATCCTTAGCGATGCACTCTCGTATGTGGCACAAACGTGGCCGTACATCCTGGAAGATGGAGAAGAAAGTCACAGAAGTGAGTTTGCCCTGGGAGAAATGGCCTCTTGTGAAGCAGAACTGCAGGGAAGGGGAAGACTTTACGGGAGTGAGTCCCACTGACAGCTGACCTCTGATGCTTCCTTACTAGGACTGTACACATACAGAAGGGTAGATCTCACCTGTTGCTTGGCAGTTGCCACAAGTAAAGTCTGCTGTTCAGTCCCAGTGCATGGGGAAAACGTGGGACTTCTTAGAAAGCAGGCCATAGCAGCCTGCGAGAGACTTGTCTCTGCCACCTTTATCAAGCTTACATATTGGAGTCTGATGGTGAACAGGTTGAGAAGCTACCTATTGGTGGTCTTACCTGTAATATGCTAGCTGCAAGGCTAGCTGGATAAAGGCATCAGGACTTATCTTCTCTGACTTGGGGAAGTTTTTCCCAAATTGATGAAAGACCATGACTTTGACATCCAGGTCTTCGACCATTCTGCAAAGAAAGAAAGAGGAAGTGTTCCTTTGTCTGTTGCTTGTTCTTGTAACATAAAGGTATGGATTTGCTTTCACAAGGCTCAGAGAGAACATGCTATCTGGATCTGACCTACGCAGGGACAGGGCGCTCCATCACACACAGATTTGTTTGGGCAGCACCACAGAGATGAGCTTTTTCTGGCCACTGCTGAAAATCTTCACCAGGTTATATGGGCTTGTGTGTGTATATGTGTTTATGCTCCAGTATCCCTAGTTAGATCCACTAAAGCCTTGCTCTTTCTCAGTAAATGGGATGAATCAGTAATTACCCCTTTCCAGCACCTTTGACTTTATTCCTAGCAGGTGGCTTTAGTATGCTTTTCAGCTAGGTTCAATGCTGTTGACCCAAGAAGTCATTGGGAAAACTCCCTGGCTGCAGTGGGGGAAGCCTCATTTAAACCACTGTCATGTTCCAAAGGGGGACATGAATTACTCCCTCAGTCACTCACCAGACCTCTCCACTGCTTTGTACTTACATGTTGAGGTTCTGCTTTGCCTTCTCTATGTCATTCTTGATTTCTGGGGTGATGTTAAACCGCAGCTTTTTGGGCATTGGCAAAGGAATCATGGGCGATCTTACCAGCTCAGGTTTCTTCCTGCATAGAGAAATGATTATGTTTAACCTGACCTTGAACAGCTAAGCACACCAGAACCTGAGTAGAAATGCACAGGAGATCTTCCCTAACACCTTGTGACACTAGTCAGAGGCTGAAAAATTCTTCACAGAGCCATTACAGCGTTTTTTGAAGGGTATGAATGAAATGTCTTCTGTGCCTTCTGCCCAAAAGAAACACCTCTCCCAGGCAAAAGTCCTGTTTGAACAGTGCAATTCCCTGAGAATGGAAGCAGCAGCAAAACTTAGCAGAGTAGCTCAACCACTTAATTCTCATCACAAATACAAGAACTGCAATACCTAATTAGCATACCACTACCCTTCCTCCAGAACGAGTTCCTAGGGGGTGAGCTGTGAAGAGGCATGTTCTTGGGGAGCAGGTGGTTTAAAACCTATCTCAAATGCTGAGAAAAATTAGAGGAGGCAGGACTCACGTGTACTCCACGATGTGATCCAGAAGAGCGACAATGGGTGGGCCTTCTGAGGGAGCATGCTCATATACAAGACCACAGGAGCCATCTTCAGCAATGATGAACTATGAGAGAAGCATGAGAGGACAGTGTTGAAGACAGACATCCAGTGTGTGAAGCAGGAGCTATCCAGAGAGTTGTTAGTATCTCACTGCTCTGTATCAGAATGGACAGTGATCCTATCCTTGCACACTGGAAAGGTACCACAAAGGTCTCATTTAGCAGAACAACAGTGGAAGCCTTTCAGCAGGCTTAGAAGATCTGACAGCACTGTTACAGTTTTGCAAAATTAACTGGATTAAGAGTGTGCTGTGCCTGATAGACATATTGGTGTGGGCAGTGTCCTGGCAATACAGAGTGGTTCAATGGTTTTAATTTACTTAGATGCGCACATAATACAGGAATAATATCATGTGCTGGCTTACCCTTACTTTTCAGTTAGCTGGAACATCTAAGCATTATCCGATCAATGAAGAGTTCCAAATAGGAACAAAATAGCTGAAAACATTATGAAGAATTCAGCAGATATGAGAAGAATCTTTTAAAGCACTGCTGCTACTATCCACAAGCCAGGATATACCAACTAATGAAGGAGAAGCTTGAATAGCAGCTGCTGTTGAAGGCTCTTGACAAAACTGAACGGAGAAGAGATCAGATGGATGCCATGGGATGGCAGCTTATGTTTGAAAAGACAAAACAAAAAGCCATTGGGCAGCTTCTGGCAGAAACAGGAAAAGTGACAAGCCTAGAGGAGATACAAGGAACAGGCCTCCCTACATTTGGGCTGCCTCTAAGCAGAGGCGGCATTGTTCACTGCAGGCAGAAAATTGATTTACAAGGAACACAAAGAACCACTACACTGAATAAGTGTGGGCAGATGCAGTAAAAGAAACAAAAGTCCCTGAGGCAGGAATGAATGCTTGTGGTGACTGCAAGGGAAACCATAGGATCTCATACTGTCAGCCACCACACCTTGTCTCCCCTACTTCTCCACTCTCTTAATACGAGGAAAACTTTCCTGCAACAGGTTTCTGGGACTTCTTGGACCTTCGTAGTCTCAGGAGAAAGCATCTCCTCCAGAGCCATGTCTTCAGGATCTTTAGAACATCAGCACTTACTTGAAGAGTTTTGTCGAACCATCGGTTCCCACTGTTCCAGCGACTGCCTCCACCATGCAGCATCTGAGCAGCCACACGGCTCTTGTAGATGTCCTCAGACACCCGTGGCATAGGTGCATCAAGGCAGACAGTGCAAATGCTCTTCTCAATTGTACGCACAGATTCCTTATTGGTCTTATCTGGGAGAGAAATGAACAGCAAATAAGGAAGGGGAGTTGAAAAACTTGCATTTTAATTGGAGGGAGACTGAAATTTGAAAGAGCAGGTTTGAAGGACCCGGTGTTGGATTACCACTATACCTCAATGCAGTACTGGTCATTTAGAGGTGTACGCAGTTATTAAAATTGTAGCCAGCTGGTTTGTTACAGGTGTGAGCATGCTGCATTCACCCTCCTTTTTTCATGTTTCTTACATCCCACCCATTTGCAAGGCAACAAACTCTAGGATTTCAGGTCTAACAAACCAAGCTTTGCACTTCACCTGTGTACCTTCCAAACAAAAAATAACAATACTTTGCAATGAAATCAGGTTGCTTCTTTGAGGTGGAAAGCTCATGTTCTCTGTCCAGAACAAGCTTCCAAAAGAAAGAACTGAGCAGAGCACAGCAGTGAGGTTGGTAGTTCAAGCATTCGTGGTTGTTAGCACTTGCACGTTAGGGGCTCTACAGACCTTTCAGAAGGTTATTGTAGGCTTTTGCCCAGCTGTTTCGGTGGTTGGTGGTGAGGATCCCAATGGGTTCTTTGTTTGTTTGGAGGGAGGTGTTCCATATCTTCTCCAGCTGAATGAAGAGCTGATCAGTGGTAAGGGGACTTCCATCACTGTTGTAAACATCCAGCTCAAAGAACTGAAGTTGAGAAAAGTGGACAAGGACAGAGACAGAACATGAGAGATATTTATTGTCCAGCCTCAGAAACAGGGAACAGCCACTTTGAGAAGGTAAGACCTGACCTAAGAACTCAGCCTGTAAGCAGACCTTCAAAGAATGCTCAGAATTGAGAGACCCAAGTCCAACTTCCCTTGCTGGGCATAAATACAGTCCAGGTTTTAAGAAGCTCAGAAGCCACGGTAATAAGGGCCAAAACACATGAGGAATTCCTATTTCTGAGACTCAGCTGTGATGGTAGGGTTTGTTATGCAATTTCCACTTGCAATTTCCAATTCCAGACATGATCTCTGGGCTATGAGAGGAACTGCAGGGACAAGAAACAGGACAAGAGCATTTTTCTGCCTCATAGTCTGTTGCTCGCACACAGCAATCCCAGCTATTGGCCAGCTAAAGCCAAAGGGGATAAGGGGAGCAGGAATGAATCCCTGGTGAGGCAAACCTTGCAGGCAGAGACTTTCTATTGTTCCCTTTCCTCTGGACTACAGCTAGCTGAAAGGGACACCTGCATCTAAACAAACCTTGAAAGCTCAGCAGCTGCCATACCTGGAAGTTGTGAACCACTGTGATGTGTCTGGACTGCTTTTTGCCTTTGGCATAGTTGACAATGGAGTCCCGCTTGGGCCCAGGAATGCGGCAGGATGAGAGGATCTGGTAGTACTGGTTCATGCAGAGGGGCTTCCCACCCAGGTACTCCACTGGAAGGGTCTCACTGGAGACACAGCAAGGTAAGGAGGAAGGAGGAGAGAAAACAGATCAGTGAGAAGGCCTGCACTCCCCACACAAGACAGGCATAGGCTCAGCCATGCAGCTGCTGTCACTCACTCCAGCAATACCTAAACATGTTGGTGCTGATGGTATAAAAAAAGGGGCTGTCCTTACCTACTGCTACCGGCTTTCTTAGTAGGGGCTACAAAAAAAATGTCTGTTTGCTGGCCTTTCATTTGGGAAGGGGAAAACCATTATCCTCTCTGTAACACCAGAAAAATAAATCTCTGGACCTACTACGTAGCTTAGCATACACCATGCTGTCTGCAGAGAAGAATCCAGGGCACAATATACTGGGAGATGTATTGTTTCCTGTGAAATGGCAGAAAGAGGTTTTCAGGTATAATTTTGAGTAGTGAGTGTCTGATGTGCTATCTATGACTCACGAACTAGATAGACTGGGACTCAATCAATCACTTGAGCAGTCATATTCCAACTACCCTTCTCACAGCTGGCCCTGAGCCTTGTCTGAATTTGGATGTAAAGGTGTGATGTTGGTAATGTGTTGGTAAACATATTTTTGGAATATAAATAAGGCATGGTCAGCAGAGGTTTGTTGGTGATCAGAAGAAAAAGAGTAAGGAGGAGCAAATTTCTCCAGAGCTCATCCCGTCTAGCTGGGAGATGATAAATACCAGAAACCCAAAACGAGAGAAACAAATTCCTGCTGCCTGAGCTGTAACTTGTTCTGTGCGCAAACAAAAGTATGTAGCTCCACAGGACTGTCAGTCAGGCTCACTCCCTCTAAGCACATACACGTGCCAATGAAAGTATTAAGTTAAACAACATGAAGAAAGAAAAGTAAATTTGCTTTTTCCCAGTGGTGGTGACCTTGGCAGTGAGCAGTGATGTTGATTACAATATCTCTTTTCAGATATTTGCTGTCTTCTCTTGCCTTTCTATTTGGAAGGGAGATTTACTGACTAGGCTCAGCCTTGCTATGACAGTAAAGGACACATGAGAAGTCAGGAGGGTCACTCACTCACTTGTCAATCATGGTCTTGAAATCCAGGATGCCCTCTATCAGCTTGGCAGCAAACCTGGAAAAATATCAAATGTAACAAGTTGAGATTCAAACACAGAACATCTGGGGCTCAGGAGCTAGCTAAGGAGGGCTAGCAGAGCTTCTCTCTACTCCTTAGAAAGTGCAGCCTTTCTGCCAAGTCCCTATTGTGCCCATCTCTGGTTAGCTGATACAGCCACTCTGGGGTTGTGATTTCAGATTGCTGGATAGTCCTACCATGTAGCGCTTTTTTATGTATCTTACTGTATAACCAAGGAACTCTGGACAACTTTCAAGAAAGCAGAGTTCAGTCCAGATGTATATATAAATGACCCTCTAACAGCAGCATTTGTTACTGACATGTTGAGATTTTATCACATCCTAGTTCTGTCTTAGCATTAAAACAGCACCAAGAAAAGGGCATTTCTGCCCTTCCCTGGCCAGGGGCCACCTCTGAGTTTCAAGCCAAGACGCAGCTGTATCTCCCTGCATCCAAGACTCACCACTGCCGACTCAGTTCCTACCCAGTGAATGTTCTGCTGCTAATGCAACTCTTAAGAGCGTTCCTCTGACATTGAGGGATCTGAAACAAATGCAGACATGCTGCGTGCTGACACTGAGGTGGTGTGTTTACCAGGATCAACATAAGCACTGCCAATGCCAACTCCCAGCAGGGAGGGAGGCTGTGACAAGCCACATCAAACTGCTTAGCTGGGAGTGACAGGTTGGCCTGCTCTGAGCTGGGAGCTCCCACCCATGCATGGGAGTAAGGGTGCAGGAGGTCACTGTGACAAGAGGTTGCACTCAGCTGAGCTTCAAAGGCTTTAAAGTGGTGGGAGCATTTGGCATTTGCAGGCAGTGTCATCTAGATTTGCTCAGCCTACCCATCCCTAGTAAAAATCTAAGGACATAACTCCAAGAACCTAAAGGCTGTTAAACAAATAAGACATCCTGCAAAGTAGTTTTCAATGAAAATTTCCCAGCCTTATTGCAAAATGTGAGGAAGTAAAACAGCTGGGAAACAACAGTGAAAGAGCCTATGTTCCTTTTCAGAGAGCCAACAGCCTGGGAGCAGAGTTAGGGCTTGAGGGGGAGGGGTTAGCGACTTGTTTTCAGCCAGCAGTGTTGCCAGATTAAGGAATGGAGAACACCACTTTCTAAACTTGCCTCTTGGCTCCTGAAGCTTTAGTGTCAAGCCATGCTGTCAAACTTCCTTCTGCAGCCACAAACTGTACAAACACGCAATTAGATTCTATTTCACATGGGAGCCCAGATTCTTATGCAGCTGCTCAATTCCACTGGTTGGGGCACTGGTAGTGCTCCAGATCTTATCTTCTATTTGGATTACTTAAGAGTGAATAATATGAGAGAGAGAGGTTTCAAAGATGTTTGTCTAGTCTTGCACTGTCCCCATAAGGCTCACTCTCTGCACCTCTGCTTAGGTGTACCCAAGGGAGTGGAAGGGAGGATTTGTTCTCAGCCTCACTGCTCCCCTGGTGGTACTTTTGATCTGCCAGAGCAGTGATGGCTAGTAACTCTGTATAAAGGTCAATGCTAAAGCTTTGCAGGTGGATTTAACACACTGGTAGTGGTGGTTAAAAATTAAAAGGAGACCACAAGGAAGAGAGGACATGGCAGGGTTTGACTGCAAGGAAAAGCTCAGAGTGCAGAGGCTGGTCACTGTTAAGTTTCCCAAACCATAAATCACAAGTGAAATGATACAGAAGGGGCCAGTCCCCTGCAGGAACAGACTGAATGACAGTCCCTGCAGCAGGCTCCCCCATCCCTATGAACTAGCAAACTCCAGAGGCATTTCTGGTTGGTCTCCCTTACATGCCTGGGCTACTTTTTATGCCTCCTTCAACTGCACACACAATCTTAGTGCTTCTTAGTCTTTAGGGTGTCAGATATATCCTCACAGTGCCTCCAGCCAGTGATTTGGCCATCTTGCAATGAAGATCTGTGCTAGAGCAAAGACTGAAACATAGGCTTTTAGTCCCTGTTTAGTACCTGAACCACTGGACTCCTTGTTTTTCCCCCTTGATGAAATATTTAGTCTGGTGCAACCAGGAGTTTCCTAACAGCCTGGCAGCCTTTCTTTATCTGCACAGCACAAACAGCTATCAAACTTGGGGACCACATGGTAATTGCTCTCCCAATCAGCCTACACACCCTCCTCCCTGTACAGCAGAGATAGCTCATCCCATGTGAAACCTAGGGGAAGGTAGAAGAGGACTTTACCTGAGCTGACCTTGTCGATCCAGAAAATCCTGCTTAGGTAAAACCACACCTGGGCTGGAGTGGACCACAACTGGCAGGCGATACTCCAGGTAAGCTGTCTTCAGCCACCATTCTGAGAGCTGGGACGGAGAAAGGCAACAGGCATGGCATCTGCTGCTGTCTGACCCAAGCCCAGCTGAACGGTCTCAGCATCCTGCCCCCAGTTCTGTCCCACACTTTGCAAACAAACTGTTCGGGTTTTATGCTTTGCACATGGAATGGTAGATGGGGAACTGAGCAAGGCAGTGGGGGCTCTTGGTGCAGGGCTTGAGCAGAGGGTTTCCTTCAACTTCTTGGGGCAGCTGTGTGATGTTAACAGGTTAGAGGCTTCAGCGGCCACAGACAGGGTCAGCGACTCCCTGTTCTGCCATAAATCTGCTCACCCAAGTCCTGGTGAGGAGCTTGCACAGCTCAGGGAGGTCAGCAGCAGACTGGTCATGAAGGTGATGCCATAAAAACACAGGTGTCAGTGGATGCAACCAGGACATTGGAGAGGTGTGCGTCAGACCTCCACCCTCCCTAACCGGAGCCTGGGGCCAGAGTCCCAACCTACCCAGTTCTCTGTTTTCTTGGCTCTTCTCTCCAGGCCTTTCTGCAGCCTCTCCCCAACACCTCCTGGCTTGCGGAACTCAGCCACCAGCTCCTGTGTGTGGTTCAGCTCCTCCTCGCTGATGATGGGCTGCAGAGCCAGCAGGTAGCGGTCCAGTGTTTGCTGGAGCGGTGGCACAGGCAGATGGGGCAATGCTTCCTGATGAAGTTGGAATCTGCCTGGGATCTTGCCTAAAGCTGTCGGCTTCAGCAGGCCGTAGGGCCTGGCCTGCAAAGCACAGAGCAAATGTCGAGACAAAACTTCCCCCCTGATGTGCACAAAGTAGCAAATAACCTGGATCTGGGAGTCTCCATCCCAACCTCTCTGAGGGCACACAGATGTCACAGCATGGGAGCAGAGCACCCAAAGCGCAAACGCAAGGCGCAGGTCTAATGATAGCATGCTAGAGATGGTTGTAGGATATCCAGAAAAGCTGAGAAACTTGATCTCCCAAAATACTGATTCTCAGCTCATCAGAGGAAATGCTGCCAGGATAATGACATCTCACTCTCTAGGCACCTTCCAGCTAAGAATCTCCATGCGTTCAACAAAGTCAAACCCTTCCATCCCATGGTAAGTGGGAAGAAAGTAAGTTGTGAAAGAAATATTCATCTTATGTACTGTCAGAAACTGTTTCATGACTTCTTACAACAGCGTAAGGCTTGAAAGTTAAGTAGAACCCTTATGCCAAATCAAACTGCCCTTTTGGCTTTGATGAGGCAGAATTTAGGTGAGTTTGGGGCAGGATTAAAATGCCTCTTCTCTGACTGGCCAGGGATCGTATGTCACCAGCGATGGTCAGGGAAGGACTGGCTGTGATGTCTAGGCCTTGGAGCAATGTTCCTTTACGCTGGTGAACCTCCCAGTTACTGGAGGACCCAGCTATATTAAGAGAACCTCTATCCAGTTGTACCAGTATGGGACTGGCCAAATTACAGGAGTCTTTGGAGAGGAAACAGGGAGAGCTGTTCAGGAAATTGTGGGTGATGCCAACAGATTCCTGGGATCTGATGGGGTCATGTGGGAATGAAAGCCTTAGAAAGCACTGTACCATTTCCCTGGGCAGAGAAATGAAACAGAGCAAACCCAACTGATAACCAGGAAATTAACTTGCCAGTTTTCTCCCAAAAGAATAACAACATCCTCTTGGGGGAACAGGGTTGGACATCCTTCAGCTTGAAGATGTTTAAATTGTATTCTAAAGGTTTTCAGTTCCCTCTGCTCCTCCCTCTCTATTGGATCTACTGAATCAGACACTCTCCTACAGGACTCCGGACTTCGCATCGTCAGCGTACTGAGGATGCAAAGCCAGTGAGAACATACCCTTTGATTTCCAAGGCAATGAGAAAATAGCTGTCCCGCCACTTCCTCCCAGCAGTTAAGCACAGAGAAGAAGAAAGAGTAAATCTGCAAGGTGACAAAGCCTCTGCATGGTGCTGAGCCCCCAAAGAAAATGCCCTATGATGCTCTTTGTAGGACCTGGCAAGAACTATGAGATCGAGATTTGGAAAAGGAATGTTAATAAGAGAAGGGGGAATTACTGAAGCATGAAAGAAGAGTGGGGCTGGGAAGAAATGAAGGGTGTTAATCATGGCAGTGTGGGCATACTGTACCTTCTCCGCTTGCTTCTGCTTCCTATCCATGGCTGGTAGGACAGAAAAGATCGTAAACCTCTCCCTCGGCCTGTCTCGGTTTCCTCTTCCACCTGACAATGTGCTGCCCGTGCAGGGCGTCACCTCATTAGCGAACTGCCACATGACTGCTCTGATCAGAGGGCTCAAGGCCAGACACAGGCCTGGGAGAGGATGGGGTAATCAGACCAACAGGTTGCGTCAACTGCCATGAAGGTGTCTTTCTGGGAAGTCCCCCCGTGGCCACTGACCGTCAGCCCTGCATTGCCCAGTCGGTGCTTGCTGATCAATACTGTGTGGGCAGAGTCTCTCTCCGATCAATAGCTCTGGGCCTCCAGCCATGGCAGAAGTGAAGGTGCTGGGGACGTCGTTCCCTCAGCCTTTGCCTGGACCATGAAACTACAGCAGCCATTGCGAGAGAAGCCTGAACATCAGGCAGGGGAGACTCCAATTTACATCCTGGAAGCAGGTGACACTGTGGGCTGTCACCAGATGGGACAAGCTGCAGGGAGGACTTATGCGGGTAATGGGGAATTTAGTCCCTTTGCTCAGGCAAAGGTGGCCAGAGGGTGTCAGATGAGGACAGATCTCCAGTAGGAGCTGGACAGTGACCCAGCATCACTGCAGGTAATGGCAGGATTAATTGGAGATGGGAGAAAATTCAGTTTGGGGCTAAAGACAGTATCCTAACTACCCTCACACTCCATGTGTGTGCGGTCATTATTGCAAGCAGAGACTTTGGGGAGTTCTGGGTTGTCAACCCTTAAAAAAACAAGTTATCTCCAAAGCAGGGCAATAACAGAACTGTGCAGTCACGAGGAAAATCACCCCCTCCTTCATGTCAGTCTAATAGATTGAGAGGCAGACAAGCATAGTCTTCTACATAGCTAAGATCAAGTATGATGATTCCAAATGGTTTCAGATTTTCCCTGGGGTAACAGTGAAAATCCCAAACCAAATTAATTGAAAACACTGCATGTTAAAATGTGGAGTGGATTTGTATCTTTCTTCTTTTATGTCCTCTGCTTGTTTGGTTTGAGGTCACTCAAGTGTTTGGTGGGAGGACGAATAGCGATTACAGCTGAACAGAGGCGGCAGCTGGCAGCAAGTAGAGCAAACAATCCACCTTTCCCCACGAGCAACAGGGAAAACGAACACCAACGGAGAGCGGGGCATGCAGACATGGCCAGCTTGTGGGCTGGCATTGCTCCTGAGCCACGTTCCAACACAGCAGATGACCTTTTCCAGAGCCTGCAAAGCTGGTGGGAAATCCACCTGTAGCCTGGGGCTGGGGCACAGGAGGAAATTCAGAGCAGTGTCTGATTCCCCGCACGGCCACAACATTTAGGATCAGAAGACAGAGATTTGTCTTTTTCTTTTATTTTTAAATTAGAAGCTGCAGAACCCCTCAAGCTCAGAGACAACCAGCCCTGCCTGGCCACTCAGAAAGTGTCTCCGGGAGTGAATCCATCATGTCATCCCGCTCTGCCTCCTCCTCTCTGTGATCTGTCAGTGTCTGCAATAAACAGTTCCTAAGACCAGATGTGGGGCTGACAGCTCTGCTGCATATGTAGCCTTCCCCCTGCTCGCAGTGAAAGGCACGTTTTAAAGGCGAAGCCTGCAGCTACAGACAGCTGTTTCTTGGGCTTCCCTCGCTCCTGACCAGCCGTGGCCAGCATCCACCTTCCCTGCTGTCGTCCAGCCCCAAGCCCTCCATCTCTGACAGCTCTGGTGAATGTTCCAGCACGCAGTGCTCCCTCAAGGCACGTGAAGAAACCAAACCAGCTTGGAAGATGAACTTCAGCAGCGTCCCTCCCCGTCACCCTGGGATGAGCAGTGCTCTCACGGCTCCCCACGGGTGGCGAAGCCCTTTCCAGCCCTCCTCACAACCGGGATCCTCGTCGGAGAGAAACGCATGTCTGCAATGCGCCTTAATCACCGTCCTTATGGCCCTACCGAAGGCAGCCGTGCTTCCCCTCCGGGTTTAGGGAGCGGCGCCGGACCCCGACAGCAGCACTGCCACGGAACCGGGTCAGGGTGGCCCTTCGTGCTGGAGCTTTGCGGAGCCATCTCCCCCCCTAACCCCTTCATCTCCTCCCCTGCCCCTTCTAAACTCCTCCTGGCAGCTCGAACCGGCAGACTGGGGCTGGCGGAGGCCTCCCCCGGCGGCACCGGCCCGTGACACCCCTGCGGCGGGGCCGTGGCGCAGGCCCCCGCCCCGGCCGCTGCTGACCGCCGGCGGTTCCTGCCCCTTATCGAGGCCCGGGGATGGCCGGGGGCCGTGTGCTGCCTGCCCGGCACGGGGAAAGCCCCCGGAGCCACCCGGTCACCGCCAACCCCTTCCCTCCCGGTCCGGTGGCGCGTCCCGGCCGACATCTCCCCCCGCCACGCCGCGTCCCGGACCGGTTGGAGCCCCCCCCCCACCCGGTGTCCCCTCGGAGCGCGGCTGGCACTTACCACAGCCCTCGTCACGAAGGCCAGCATGGCTCCGCGCCCGCCCGCGGCCCCGGCCGCCTCCCGCCGCAAGGACACCGGCGACACCGGCCGCCGCCGCCGCCGCCCCGCTCGGCCGCCAGGGGGCGGGGCCGTCCCGCCGCCATCTTGGAGCGGGGCGAAGCCCGCGCCGCCATCTTGGGGAAGGGCAGGGTCCCGCTGGGAGGGGAGGGAGCGCCGCTGCCGGTGTCCGAGCGGGGATGCGGCTCCTCTGTCAGCTGCCTTCTCCGGGAGTTGGTGAGAAGAGTCCTCCTGCTCGCCGAGGCGCACCTCCTCTCCCCTCTCCTCCCCGCACACCCACTCCTCGCGGCGCCACAGCGCCCCGCACAAATATGGCCGCCCCGCGGTCCTGTGTGGGTAGAGGAGGCCGTGCCCCGCACAAACATGGCGGCGTGGGCCACGACGGTGGCCGGGAGGGGCCACGCCTCCTACTGACAGCCCCGGGAGCGACAGGCCTGGGCGGCGTGCCCTGCTCAAAGATGGCCGCCGGCGGCTTCGGCGTTGTCCGGAGGTGAGAGGTGAGGGGTGGCAGCGGCGGTGGCCGGGCTCCGAGAAGATGGCAGAGAGCGAACGGCGGGCAGGTGAGGGGCGGCTGGGGCGGGGGCGGCTCCGGGGCTTTCTGGGCTGGGGGCTGCGCTCGGGGCCCTTGAGGGGTGTTCTTCGGGGCCGGGATGCCGGGCCCAGGGTGTACGGGGTGGGTGTGTGGTGGGCCTCATGCTGCACGGGGGTCCTTGGGCCGGGGGCGCCGGGCCCCAGGCTGCGGCGCGGTGACGGCAGCAAGCGCCGGGGCCTGTGGTGGGGTGAGGTGGGAAGAGGCTTTGCTGAGGTTACGAAGGGGCCCTGGAGCCCCCTGACCCTCGGCCGGGTGGGGTGGCGTGGGGTGGGGAGACCCGGCACCGGCGGCCGCCCGGCCCCGCTCCGGGCTGAGGCCTGCTGGGCCGTAAGCTGACGGTACGGTTAGGGCCCGATCCCCCCGAGAGGGAGAGGGCTGGGCTGGTGCTCCCTGAGGGATCTGTGCCCCACGGCAGGGATCGGGGACGAGGCGGGGGGGAACCTCTGCCCTGTGAGGGCTGACGAGGGTGTGCGTGTCCGTCCTGCGCATCCCAGGGGCAAGGTGGTCGGGATTTAGGCTGCTGGAGCAGCTGGAGTTGGGGCTCCCTGTCATCTGTAGCCCGTGTTTTGTGACTCTGTTTCCCGTTGCTGAGATGGGTGATGTTTGCCGGTGTAGAAGGTCCGTCTCGTGGCTGAGTTTGATTCACCCTCCCCACACCATGAGAGTAAGACTAAAAGTGTCTCCTTTGTCCAAGTTGCTTTTCATCATAAAACTAACCCCTCATGCTCCTGTCTCCATCGCATTATTGGTTTTGGACTTTTGCGTATGCGTTCGTTTTGTAATATTGTAACCCCTGCAGCCCTCAGTGTGTTTCTTTCCTTGAGTATCTATGGTCTCCTCCCCAAGAGGAAATGCACAAAGTGTGTGTCAGAAGAAGTGATGGTTGAGAAACAAATACAAAGACATGAAACAAGTTCTGTGATGAGACAGTTTGGGCTAATATCTGGATCCCCCAGTGCCAGACACTGCCCTGGTCACATCTCTGGTTTTTATGTATCACCGGTATTAATGGACAAGTCAGTGTTTGCCTTTTTACACCACTGCTCTGGAGTTTTTAATTGTTTTCATGTTATAAGCTCTTTTAAAATAAGAGCTCCATCATTATGATGCTATGAGCCGTTGTGAGTTGTGTGCTGAATTCTCAGAAGAGAGGCACACGTGTCTTTCATTTAAATTCCTCGTGTGTTGTTCCTCTTGCCCTTGTACCTGGAAGTTTTACTGTAACTTAGGTGTTGGAATGAACCAAATGCTGTAACACCCTAGGCAGTTGATGAGACTGCATTTGTTCTGTAGATGTGGAACTTGAAAGGCAGAGAAGTTAAATGACTTTCTAAGGTTATGTGACAAGTCTGTAGAAGACTCTGTGTTGTTCCTGGGACTTTGGATTTCTTTTTCCCTGATCTGCCTGCTAGACAGCACAGGTCTGCTGCAGAAAAGGCTGCCGACACTTCTGGCTAGTATTTTCTATGTAAACGCAGCTAATGATATTTTAAGGAGGTGGAGTTTGGTGAAGTATGTTAGGGACCCAGTGCCTGAGCTTGCTGTAGTGTGGAGAGCAGTCGCTGAAGCATTGCCAGGGTAGCTGGTACTGAACAAATACCTTCAGATTTTCTAGAATTAAAAGGATGAACTGGGTGGCTCTAACAGAATTCATAAATTCACATTAGCAGTGGTGTGCTGCACTACCTCTTGCTATTAAAAGTTGCACTTGTAGGAGCACAATGCAAATTACCTCTAACCTCATGGAGCGTTTCTGGCTCTGCAGTGTCCTATTGTGGGGCTGCCAGCTGAGAGCAGAACTCTGGAGAGCGCGGGGTAGGGCTCACCCTTACAACAGGATTGGGTCCTTCATTCAGATGCTGGGGAAAAGAGCCCCTCTAATGCGTTAACAACTTGCATTTGCATTAAATATTACATCCTGGGCTCTGAGGGAGCTTTAAAATTAAAAGATCTTCATAGCTTCCACCTGGAAGAGGCTGTGTCCCAGTATCCTCCAAGCCCCTGTGCTGCCTGGACCAGGGGCTGTGGCTCTGGACTGCCATCTATTGAATTGCTCCAGCTTTGTCTTTGCAGGAGTTGTCCTTTTTAGAGGAATGCAGTTAGGTGTAACACCCTAAAAACAAGGCACAGTTAGTTTGTTAGGAGAGCTCAGTGCTTCAGCATGACCTAAAGCTTGTCTTCACAAGACAGAAATAATTAAAGTAGCTGGATGTTGTCTTTGTTATCTCCTGCACCAGCCTCTCTGTCCAGATGGAAAATGCATTTTTAGTTGTGAAAACAAATGTAATGCCACGTTCTGAAGCCTTGCAGTGTCCTTAGGAGTATATTATCTGGGGATCTGGAGGATATTGTTTGGTGAGGAGGACTTGGTGAGATAACAGTGCAAGCTGGGATTGATTTGTTTCCTTTCTGTCTCCGGAGAAATGAATGTTGATTTCTAAGAAAGGAAGATAGAGGATTTCTTCTTCTTCACTGCTTCTATTTTACCTCTTTTTTGCATCTCCCAGGCACCTCTGAGGAGGTGGCTCCTCCCCTCCAGCAGAGCTTCATGATCCCTAAAAAGGAGATAAACATGGTTTCTGACATGGCCAAGTGGAAGCGCTCTCAGGTATGGCTTGGGGGTCAGGGAAAACTGGTAAGTGCTTATGATGTTTCAGTGGCAGCCAGGTCTGGTCTGGGAACAGCCATGAGGTAAAGCAAGTTTGGGCAAGTAATGGAAAATTAATTGATTTGTGTTTTAAAGCAGAAGAGTCACTGCCTGTTTGTAGGAAAATTACTTGGCAATGAGATGTGGAGTCTAGCAGCCAAATGCTCCAACAAAGGAGTGAGCCAGGAAGAGCCCAGAGGTTGAAGGAGACCAGAGATGCTTAAAAATTATTACTGCTCCCTCCCAACAAGCTAGATGAGAAGTTGGTAACTATTTCATCCTACCTAGCCTATACATTATATCAATACTGGATATAACCAGTGCTGTTTGAACTCAGCCTGAACATGGTCCTGCTGCCTGGCCCTCTAATAGCTCCAGGGTGGGTTGGTTCCTGGGGCCTTCCCACCTTGCTGGACTGGAAAGAGCTCTGGAGCCAAGGCCTTCAATTTGCCGGATAATTTTTGTTTACAGTATGTGTGGAGCTGGTGGAACAGGCGGGTTCTCCCCTCTCTCCGTTTGAGGGATTGGTGTGTTAGCCCAGACTTGTCCCACCTCTTAGGAGTAAGTTCTTGCTTGATGACTCATCTGTGATGTCTTAAGAGAAGCTTAAGTTATAGCCAGGTCTCAAGCAAACCTCTGAGTGCAGCTTCCTTTGTTAAGCCTCCTGCATTTAAGGGCTTGCTCCTGGTCAGGATTTCTGTGCAAGAGGGGGCCAAAGAGAGAGAGAGGTGGCAGTGTGCTAGTCCGGTGTTTTCAAAGACTTAGAGCTGTGGAGCTGCACTGGATATGATGTTTCAGAAGCAGCGAGTTTAAAGAGGAGAGCAGTGAGGATCCTGGGCTGTGTCCCACTTCTCTATCATGCATGAGCATGGGAGAAGAGTAGAAGGAGGAAAGGGGAGATAACAGCGCAGGTCTGGGAAAAACAGTGCAGAGCAGGGTATCTAGGCACAGCTGAGACTCTGCAGAGCTGAGGAGTTTGAATTTGACCTGATAGGAGGCAGGGAGCTGAGGGAAGGATTTTGGGCAGAGTGCGAGCTTTTTTAGGATTCTCTTCTCTGTAATTTTTACAGTGATGCAGAGTTCTTGGTGCAATCGCCATCTGCCTCTGAGGTCTGCCAAAAATAGCAGTAACCTCACAGCAAGCCCTGCACCCTGGGTGTCTCCAAGAAAGCAGTGCTGTGTGTTGGGAAAGGTTCCCTTGGTGTCCACAAGTGCTCCCATGCCGTGTTGCTTGTTCAAACAGACCGTGGGTATTCACTAACGCCCTGCTCTCTCGGGTATGTTTGCAGGCATATGCAGATTACATGGGCTTCATCCTCACTCTGAATGAAGGTGTCAGGGGCAAGAAGCTGACCTGTGAATACAAAGTTTCAGAGGTAGGAGAAGAGTTTGGATCCCCTTGTTTCTCCTTTTCTGCCTTTTTCTTTTCTTTTCTTTTGGTTTCTTTTTTTTTTTTTTTTTTTTTTTTTTTTTTTTTTTGGCTCTACAGTGAATATTTCCTAGGCGAGGAACGAGTTGGCAGCTTATCTGTGAGCCAGGGAGAATAAATGTGGTTGGGTTATGCTTGGGGATGCAAATGTCAGCCTGCAATCCTCGCCCCAGGATGCAGAGGCTCTGTGTGTGCTTGCTGGATGGGAAATCAAGCAAGTTACAAGTAGAGAGAAGCTGGTAGTGACAAGGAGGATGCAGAAAGGACGTTTTGACCCTGTTTTCACAGTCTGGCTTCAACCAGCGATGTTTTGAAGATGTGGTGTTCCCTCCTGGTTGCAGGCAAAAGGCTGAGATGTCTGTACCATTCTTGTTCTCCCACTGGCTTTTCTGTAGGACCTTGGGCAAGCCACTTGTCTCCCTGTTCCTAGGCTTCCTTGTTGCTCAGACTGTGTTAACAGCACCGATCTCCTCGGTCCACACTGTAGCTGAGCTGTGCGAGGTCTGGTTTGACAGCATGTGAGCTCAAGGCATGTCATTAAGTGGACCTGCCTCACCAAGGGTTGTGCTGAGGGCTACGGAGCATGCAGGAGGGCTGGGGAGGTAGGTTTAGCCTGCGGGCCAGGATCACCCCTTCTGAGGTGTTAAGCAGAAAGGATCTATTTTTCCCCTTGCATTAATGTGACTGTCACCCGGTTCTGTCTGCTGCTGTGGCCAGTTTTAATGCCTATTCACTTTATCAGGGCATGGTGAGATTGTTTGGAGCCAGAGGGGAAGGGCAGGCATCCTCACTGGTGTTACTGCCTGGCCTCAGCCATGCTCAGTGTTGGCCTGAGGTCTCTCCAGGTGCTGCCGTGATCTGCAGAGCTTATGTTGGCCACTAGCTTAGCTTCTGTGTCGCATGCTGGATCCCCCTCCCTTGTTGTGCATTGCAATGGGGAGATTCTTGGCTATGTTTTTACTGTTCAAACTTATCACGGCTGTCCAAGAAAGCTGGGAATAGCCTAAAAAGATCTAGGCAGAATGGGAAGCAGGGTCTGTGTTTACAGCTTGATTCTGGGATGGGAAGGCAGCCTACAATGATCTTTAACCTAGTCATTTATGTTTGAAGCAGGCATGTTAAGGCCAGCCTTCCCTTCTAGGAGCCAGTGTGTGAATGAGAAACTTGCTTGTAGTTCATGGGGGGCATCAGGGATAATGAGTCCCTCCCTAACAGGCTTTGTGTCCACCTTTTGTTCCTTCAGTTCAGTAGAAACTGCTGTCAAATGCTGCTCTTGCTTTCCACTGTTTGCATTTCACTTTTGAGTTTTGTCTCTGTCATGATCTCGCTCATTCCCAGTCATTCACAGAGCAGTTGTAGGAAAACAAAGCATTAAAAATGAGCAAAACAAAGGGGAGGGGAGAAACCCTCTTCTGCCACCTACTTTGAGCTGTCAGCTATCTAGGAAAAGCTGTATGAGGGCTGCGTCTGTGCAGCAGATGCCTCTTGGAGTGAATATTTTCCATCCATGGTCCCAGTCCAGGTGACAAACAAGAGACACGATCCCGACTGCTTGGGGAAGTAGCAGGGAACTTGCCTTGTTCCCCTTGCACTGAGGAGAGCAGAAGCTTGTGACTTGAGGCACAGGTGGAGCATCCCCAGGGTTGCCTTGTTGATGAGGTTGCCTGTTCACGCGAGTTCATTTGTAGATCAAACTGCTTATCTGTGCTTTTAAAGGCTCAGCCCCTTGTGGCCTCTGCTTGCATCTCTGCTCTGCTTTCTTCTCTTTTGCCGTACCTGCTGCTGATATGCTTTTGTGCCATCCCATCTTCTTCCCTGATCAAATGCTGGGGACGCCATCCTTTGGCAAATGACCTCCTGGAATCCTTTCTGCTGAATACATATCCTCTCTACAACTTACTGGTATTGCTTTGCTGCGGGAAAAAAAAGAAAGTATGGTCTACTCTGCTTTGAAAGAGACAGCTTAATGGTTTCCAGAGTAGCATGTGTCGATACCAAACTGTCTGCCGGAGCGAGAGCTGGATCCTTTGGGGGCTGAACCCCTTCTGAGACTTGCTGAGCTTGCTCTGCTCTTACTGAAAAATTGCATGGAGCTGTCTGGGGTTTTGCTGGAGGCATCTGACATGTAGTGATAGCTGAGCTGTTGTTTAGGGCTCTGGTGTAGACACTATGTCTGGCACTATGTTGTATGACTGATAGGCTGTGACCTGCCTTCTCCTCCTGGAAGGAGTGCTTTTCACGTGGGGATCCATGCAGCAACTGCTGGGGCTGCAGCCTGGAGCAGTTTTTCAAAGCTGTGACTTTGATCAGAGGAGCAGTGCAGCAAGGAGGAGGTTAATTTTGGCTATGCAAGGAGCAGTCCTTCCCTTCAAACAGTTTGCTGCGCTGGGGGAAATTGGCTGGCCTTGTGACTTGCTCTGGTTCCAGGAGGGAAGTGGGGGAAGAAGCAAATGCCCTGATTTTAGCAGGTCCCCCCTCTGACAAGGCCTAAGGAGCCCAGAGGGACAGTCTTGGTCCCCGTGGGCAGCTCTGGCTGCTGTGATGCCTTCTCAGCACCTCCGTCTGCCTGGCCCCTGCTCTTGAGAGATGCTGACAGGTCTCTGCTCTGCAGGAGGCTCTGTGGTTTGCCTTTGGGACCGATGGCAGACTCAGGGTCAAGGGGATGCAAAATCAGCACAATGAGAAGAGCAAGGAGAGCAGGGGGGAGGCTGCCCTTGCTTTGATCACTGGAAAGGTAAAGCAAAAATAGAGCTGAAAAACGCAGCCAAGCAAAACAAGGCTGCAGTGGTGCTGATGGTTGTGTTCCCGTAAGCTCTGCTCTTCCCCTCCTTCTCCCCCACTGGGGTCAGCCCTGGATGCACGAGTTTCCTCTGCTGGACAATGGGAAGCTGCTTCCTAGTAACCCCCTTTTCAAAGGGCCTTGAGCCCAAAACGAGCCGCATCTCTTCAATTATTTACTGGCATGGCTGAGCTGGCAGCTGGGTCCTGCTCTCCCGTGTTCAGTGGGGCTAGGCTTTTTAATCCCTTTAAAGCAAGTGAGTGGGGAAGGGGAGATTTGACTCTCGTGCTCCCCAAGGCCTGCAGGCAGATCTGGGGAGGGGGAAGGAGCCAGTCCTTGCCAGCCATTTATCCATGCAGCACTGAGTGCTTGCTGAGAGGGGTTTGAAATACAGTGGCTGCTCATAATGAGCTGCTGGTGCCGGCGGATAAATCACCAGCACGATTTAATTATTTAACGCAACCCAGTGCTGGGGACGCTGTTGCTTAATTGGAGGGGAATGCAGTAGCCAGGAAGGAGTAGAGCTGAGTCCAAATCTGGCCCAGTGCAGTGGGGAGATGCCAGGTTTCTGCAGCATTTTGGGCAGCGGGGAGCTGAAGGCAGAGTGTGTCATGCTGCCTCAGTCCACTTGAATCTGGGGCACTTGTCCGTTAGTGGCTCCAGCTTGCAGCCTCACCAGGGCACCCAGAGCTTCTGAACCCCCCGTGTCCCTTGGCACTCGGGTCTTGTGTTCCTGGTGCGCTCAGGTCTTGTCCTCTATCCCAGCCTCTAGCCTGGCTCACTGGCCAAGTGTCAAGGTCCTGTGGGGTGGGTGGATACTCCTCTGCCCGATCCTGCTTCCCACTGGCTGATCCCACCATGTCCTCGGCATGATACCTTGGGAGCTGCTGTCTGTAGAAGGCTGTATCTGCCATGAGACCCTTCCTTCTGGGAGTGGAGAGCATCGGGAGTGATGTGCAGCTGGTTCAGCGGCAGCACAGCTCTGCCATGCCTGTCTCTCCACCCGCCCTCTTCGAGTGGCACTTCAAGGGCTGGAAACTTGCTGGGCTCGGCTGTTTTCTTGTCCTCCCGGCAGGCAGCGTGAAGAATTGAACCACAGCCCAGGAGACCAGCCAGCTTCACATGGTCGATGCCTCCAGCAAAGTCAAACCAGCCGCTGCTTCTGCTGTCCTCTTTGTCCCCTTGAAGGAGGAATCCCCTCTCGAGACAGAGGAGCCTACATTGCCCGGGGCCTGGCCAGCTGCTGTGGCGGCTGATGGCTCTCTGGCTGGTTGGAGTCAGGCGAGGAGGATTCCAGAGCCTCTGGCAGGCTTGACCAGTTGTCGGCAGAGCCTCCTAAAACTGGAGCTGCTTAAAGTGCTGCCTATGGTGTTGCCTCTTGGTGCGTGGGGTGTAGCCGTTCCCCAGCTGTATGAGCAAGGCATGGAGGAGGTTGCATGCATTGGACAGCCCTGGTCCTAACAGTACAGCTTGAGACATCATGCTGTATCGCCTGTTGCACCTGCCTTCTTTTCCTTCATGGCCACAGCAGTGCCACCTCCTGCGCAGGTTCCTCATTTTCTCCTTCCAGCACTAGGTATAAGAAAGATGGCTCTGTTGTCTTGCTGTTGCTGTTGTCTTCCCATCAGCTTTGTGTCTGTATTGAGACATTTCTGTGAGAACTGACAGCTTCTCATGCTTGCTCTGATGAGGCCACTGGTGGGCAAACCAGCCTACCTCTTCCCCCACTGTTGTGGTTTAACCCCAGCCAGCAATCACGCAGCTGCTCTATCACTCTCTGCCTCAGCTAGACAGGGAAGAGAAAATATAACAAAAGGCTTGTGGGTCGAGATAAGGACAGGGAGAGATCACTCAACCAATTACCGTCACAGGTAAAACAGACTTGGCTTGGGGAAAATTAACTTAATTTATTGCCAATCAAACCAGAGTAGGGTAATGAGAAATAAACCCAAATCTTAAAACACCTTCCCCCCACCCCTCCCTTCTTCCCGGGCACAGCTTCACTCCCGAATACCTACCCCCCCTCAGCGGCGCATGGGGATGGGGAATGGGGGTTACGGTCAGTTCATCACATGTTGTCTCTGCCGCTCCTTCCTCCTCAGGGGGAGGACTCCTCGCTCCTCCCCTGCTCCAGTGTGGGGTCCCTCCCACAGGAGACAGTTCTCCATGAACTTCTCCAATGTGAGTCCTTTCCACAGGCTGCACTTCTTCACAAACTGCTCCAGCATGGGTCCCTTCCACAGAGTGCAGTCCTTCAGGAGCGCACTGCTCCAGCGTGGGTCCCCCACGGGGTCACAAGTCCTGCCAGCAAACCTGCTCCATGGGCTCCTCTCTCCATGGGGCCACAGGTCCTGCCAGGAGCCTGCTCCAGCGTGGGCTTCCCATGGGGTCACAGCCTCCTTTGGACATCCACCTGCTCTGGCATGGGGTCCTCCTGGGGCTGCAGGTGGAGATCTGCTCCACTGTGGACCTCCATGGGCTGCAGGGGGACAGCCTGCCTCACCATGGTCTTCCCCACGGGCTGCAGGGGAATCTCTGCTCCAGCACCTGGAGCACCTCCTCCCCCTCCTTCTTCACTGACCTGGGGGTCTGCAGGGTTGTCTCTCCTACATGTTCTCACTCCTCTCTCTGGCTGCAGTTTCTGTGCCAGAGCAACTTTTTTCCCTTCTTAAATATGTTATCACAGAGACACTACCCCCGTCGCTGATGGACTCAGCCTTGGCCAGCAGTGGGTCCATCTTGGAGCTGGCTGGCATTGGCTCTGTCAGACATAGGGGAAGCTTCTGGCAGCTTCTCACAGAAGCCACCCCTGTAACCCCCCCCGGCTACCAAAACCTTGCCACGCAAACCCAATACACCTAGATAGCCACGTGCAGTGGCTATCCCTGGGTTGGAGCTGCTGTGGCAGTCTGGCTGGTATGAGTTTGAAGCAACACAAATCACGCTGAGAAGGTTGACTTGTGATTTGGCCCTGCTGCGCTGGGTGCTGTACAAATGCTAACACTATCACTGCTAATCCTGGCTCCTAAGAGACACTTCAGGACAAAGATTAGAGGCCTTGAGAAGGGCCTCTAAATCACATCATCAGCCACTGGTGAGGATATACAGTAAGTGCTGTGCTGTGTCCTGTCGGGGGACACAGGACCCTCAAGATGCAGAGCCTGAGTTTTGTGTTGGAGATCCCTGAATTGTGTAGCACTTTCTTGCTTCTCAGTCCTCTATGCCCTACAGCTTGCTGTAGCTCTTCTTCCAGAGGGTTTAGAGCATAGTGCTGTTACAGCTCATGAAAGACTGTCTGGGCGACTGGAGAGCCTGCCTCGGGCTGGGCTTTGTACTGGACTGATCTTCTGAGGGGAAGGATGGCTTCTGCGGCCCCTCTGCATTTCGGGGAGGGTTGCCACATTGTGTTTCTGCTTGCCGCCCTTGGGAAGGATGGTGTTGGCTTTAATGACTCCAATCCAGGGCAGAGATGTCGGAGCCTGAGGGACTGCTCTGTTTTATGTCACCGTGACCCCTCATTTTCTTTGTAGCCCATTGAGAAGCTGGTGGCTCTTCTGAACACCCTTGACAGATGGATTGATGAAACCCCGCCAGTGGATCAACCTTCTCGCTTTGGGAACAAAGCCTTCAGGACCTGGTATGCCAAACTAGACCAGGTGAGCATGTCTTTCACATGTAGTGTTACACACAGCTCCTACAGAAGGGCAGTGTGCCCAGCGGGTGTAGCAGAATGGCTCTGTCATTGTGTGGCAGCTGAACAGCCTACAGAGGAATTGATCAGATAAGCTGTGAAGGATCCACCTCTTGATATGCATCACTCTACCCCTGATCTGGTGCTGTCTTCTCCTCTTATGAGAGCATATGGTCCATGTAAATGCTCTTGGCTGGGTCTCCCAAGTCCTGGATGAGCCATGAGGGCCCTCCAAGCCCAAGGAACTCCTGTGCTCTGTAACTCCCCACTGTGTCTTCTAGCTGATGGGTGATACAGAAAATCAGGAAGGTTGTGAAACTGACTTCCTTCAGCTCAGAGCACTTGCCCTGCACTGAGCTCTGGAGGTGGTGCAGGCACAGCCCCAGCAGCAATGAGCTTGCAGGTGGTCTGCTCTGTTAATGCTTTTGTCCTGGAGGTGACTCGGTGGGTAACTGCGTTGATGTACTTGGATGGTGAAGCTTTTTTTTCCTGCAGGATGCGTGTGGCCTGGATAAGTGTTAGGACAAGCTCTCCCTGGATTGCTCCACCTCTGGAGATGACTTCTTCAACAGGAGAATTTGCTCCTCTGTCATGCTGGGTCTGGCCATTGTAGGAGTGCACCATTGCAGCTCCCACTCTGTAACAGTGTCTGAGCAGAGGGTGACCTGTTCCTGGGGACTGTGACAGATCTGCATTCACTTGAGGGAGTCTTTTGTGTCTTTCAGGAAGCAGAAAAGTTGGTCGCAACAGTGATTCCCAAGCATTTGGCTGATGCTGCACCAGAAGTGGCCGTGTACCTGAAGGAGTCCGTGGGGAACTCCACCCGCATTGACTATGGCACAGGTAGCTGGGCATGCATGCTGGCCAAGGCTGGGCTCCCTGTGGTAGTGACCCTTTGGAGCCTGGTGTTGCATTTATTTAAATATGTTATTGCCACTATTTTTAGTGCCAGCTTGAAAAAAACGCCTTCCTTCTAGGGCCTCCTCACCCCTATGTCCTGTGTGGGCTATGACTGAGAGAGCTGGGGCTAGGAGCAGGGCTGTGCTAGAGCTATGACACCGTTTTCATGTGTCATCCCAGGAACTGTGAACCGAGCTGTGCAAGCTGTTCTGGAATAAGCTGTAGGAGCTGCTTTACTGCATACAGCAGTCTTGTACCTGCTGATCTGCTATAGGCAGTTTAGGGGGATAAAATACAATTGCTTGAATTGGAATTGGAGTGGGAACCAAGTTCGTGTCCAGCGGGAGGTGTCTTGAGGTCTGGTGCTCCCTAGAAGTGACATCACTGCTTACAGAGTGACTTTGAAATCTGAAGGTAGAAGCGTTTTGCACCTAAGGAGGTACTGAATTGCAGGTTCAAGTAACCACACTGGCTTCAATTAGACCTAAATCCAGAATCATCTACATGCTCTGCTCCTCTGTCTGGAGGACAGGTGTTCCCTCACCAAAAGGCAGGAGAGCAGGACGCTGTGGGTGCAAGGAAATGTGTCTTTGGACCTGGGCAAGGAGAGGAAGAGGAGGACGTGGGTAAAAGGATGAAGAGCTGGAGGCTGTGCAGTGCTTGCCAGGAAAGCTGCGGCTCGCCGGCACCAGGGGGAGATGTTGTCTTTGGAAAGAGACCCACTGGCTGGGGTTTTGTCAGCTCAGGGAAGGAAATTCAGCCTTTCCTCCCCTCCTGTGTGTCCCAAGCCAGAGGCCTATGTCCTAGCTCACAGTGGCTAGTCCATACATGCACTTTGTTCCTACACTGGGAGCTGCGCTTCTTCATAGCGTGGAGCTGCTGATTTTGTACTCTGCCTTCTTCTGTGGTCCTTTCCACTAAAAGACATTTCTGGGTTTGCTGGTTATTTCTTTTCCTTGATATTAGCTGGAGGACCAAGCTGCAGAGGCTCAGCTTGAGATCCCAGTACCTTCTGGGACAGACTGTTTCTGGCAGCGTCATGGGATCTGCATCCTTCCAACACGGAGATATTTTTGAAGCGGGAGGAAATCTGTTTACTTGCAGATGTGAGGTTCTCTCGCATCCCCCAAGCAGATGACTCTGTGGTGCTCCACTTCCCCTGCTGTGCCAAGCTCCTGGGGAAGGCCCTGCCTTGCTCCCAGCATGCCCAGTGTTGGAGCTGTTTTTCCTCAAAAAGTTGTCTTTTCTCAAAGTTAATAATCACCTTATGAATGTCTAGAAGATATACTTTGGGTGGGTGCTGCATGGGGATGAAATATTGTCAGCTCATGGCGTTAAATAGGGGTAATAGGGTTGGGGCTCTTGAGATGGGACTGTGACTGCTGTGATTTCTGAAGAGCTGTTGTGTGTCCACAGAAAGGTTGTCCTGGGGACTAGAGACACCAGTGTCATGCCTCTTTATGTCTTTTAACTCTAGGGCACGAAGCTGCATTTGCAGCCTTTCTCTGCTGCCTCTGCAAAATCGGTGTGCTCAGAGTGGATGACCAGATGGCCATCGTCTTTAAAGTATTTAACAGGTGAGGTAATGGAAGGAGAAAGGCTGGAACCACTGGGCTGTTTGGGGGCAGGTCCCTGACAGTGTCTGTCCCCTTTCAGCTGTCTGAGATGTGTGAGGTGTTATTGCCTGTTCTGTATGCCAGACTCCTCCTGTAGTCTGGGCTTATTGTGCCCCCTTTCTTCCACTCATCTGCACCCATGTGAGAGTAAGAAATTTTAAGAGCAGTCTCCTGGGGTGTGAGCTGGGCAAATCAAGGGTCTTCTACAAAGACGTGTACATAATTAGAGAACGTGAGTGCTGAATGGCTTGCTGGCCTAGGGAAAAAGGGCAGAATGGGAAAACTGAAGACAAACTTAGGCAAAATTAGGAGGCAGATGTACTTTTTAATGGACTGTATGGTGACCCATCATAACTGTCTCCAAAAGAGGTGATAGCACCTTGTCTGTTAGAGGCTGAGTGTCTTTCTGGAAAGTTACCTTAGCTGAGCACAAGTTACTGAGCTCTGCAGAGGTATGTGGGTGAAGCTATGTGCTTTGTAATAGACAGGAGTATCTGATCAGAGGATCTAACATCTCTTCAGGCATTAAAAAAGAAAAAACGCAAAACCATCTATGAAACTGGCAGGCCTCCACTGCTGTTCTAGATGTGTTTCCAGCCCAAGAGGTAGAGTTGGTAGTGATAGAACTGGTGGAATGGGTGTTTGGAGTCCAGAGATGTAATCCCAGCTGTATCACTGTTTGGTGGTGTGGAAACAATTTCCTTCAATAGTACTTCCAGCTTTAATTTTCCACCTGAAAAGTGGAAGCAGCAGTTGCTGTAAGGTGGAAAGCTTTCTGAGCTCTTTTGGAAGTTGTTGAAGGAGAGCAAAGTGTCAATGTTTTCAGATAACGGTGGGGTTGGGGAAAGATCTGCACCAACATAAGACACTGCAGATAAAATAAACCCCTGCCACTTGATTTCTTAGTGAATTTGGTGTAAAAAACACCCCAATTTTTAAAAGGTGCTTGTATTTGCTACTATACATACCATCAGGCTGCTTTCTGTGGCAAAGGAGCTGAATATATATTCTGTGTACTGTGCTGTATGTGGGGGTCCTGCTTGCAAGTGATAAAGTTGTGTCCTTCTCCAGACTGGTTGTTCTTGTCCTCATGTAAGTCAATGAAAACGGAAGGCGGCCTTGTCTTAACCCTTCCTTCTCTCTTTGGTGTCAGGTACCTAGAAGTGATGCGAAAACTTCAGAAGACCTACAGGATGGAACCTGCTGGCAGCCAGGGCGTGTGGGGCTTGGATGACTTCCAATTTCTACCTTTCATATGGGGCAGTTCCCAGCTGATAGGTACTAATAAAAATCTTCTTGTGTCCCAGCCTGTCCCCTGCCTTGTCTGTCTAGGTTGCAAAGATGATGGGGCTTGGGACTGACTTTTAAATTCAAATATATCAGATTTGTGTGTAATACAGTAGAAGAGTTTGCTTGGGGCTTGGATTTTTTTTTTTCTCAGCTTTCCAAATAAAGCTAGTTGCTTAGGTTGAGAGATGGAAGGCTTCCTTGCACAGTACATCTGTGTTTATTGCAATGACTACAAGCTTTTTAAATGGAGAGTCTTGTTTTTGGTGCTAGAAAGCACGTTTTCTGCCCTGGGGAGTTTACCAGGTGCTCTCACGGCTGAGGCACTGGAGTGGGAGATGAGATGAAAGGGAGCAGCTCTATGCTGACTTCTGAAGAACTCCAATGGGAGGATCGTGTTTCTTCTGGAAGAGGGGCAGGACAAGACCTGATTGAACTTGATCTCAGAAGGGGGGTGCCATACAGGTTACTTTCTATTGTCTCTCACTCTTTTTAGACCATCCAAATCTGGAGCCTCGGCACTTTGTTGATGAGAAGGTGGTAAATGAAAACCATAAGGACTTCATGTTCCTGGAGTGCATCCTTTTCATTACAGAGGTGAGGACTGGAAGGTTTGTCCCACAGGGAAGTTCTCTTGATATTAGATACTTGGCTCTGGCTGTGGTTTTCTCTTCCTCCTTTGCTTGTTTGCTCTCATGGAACTGTGTGTATGAACCATTGTTGCATGGTTGAGGTGCTCTCCTTGAATTCAGAGAACAGGGATGCTGAGCAGAAAGTGTAATTAAGCTAGATGGGTTGTGGATTGCAGCTGAAGGGAGTTGTAACAAGAGCAAACAAATAATCTTGGATCATCATTTGGATCAGTCAGTGGGAACTTGGATGGAGAAGGCTGGTGTCTGCAAGTATGCAAGGAAGATGAAGTAGGAGCTGCAAAACGACTGGGCTTGCCAAGATAACCTCCCTTCCCTCCAGCCGTTGGGTGCTGCCTGGCAGGCGCTGGGCCTCCCTTGCTTAGGGCAGGCTCCTAAGCCTCCATGCAGCTTGGTCTCCTCCAGAGTCTACCAAAAGAGTTGCCCATTAAATGCACCTTATTTGAAAACAATCTAGAGCAGAGATGGTGCTGAGATTTACCCAGCTGGCAATGCTATTGGGACCATGTTTCTGCTCAGGCATTGTAGAGCCCTTGGGTGAGGAACTGGTGATATTCAGCTTGGTGCCAACCACGGGCAGTGTTTCTCAATGAAAGAGCTCATGGCTTTCTGCCCTCAGCTGCAGTGGATGATATGGCCATGTTTCTACTGTCCCCCTTGCTGCACGGTCTGGGCAGGGAGAGCAAGAACCACATGCTCTGTTGTGGTGAGGGATTTCTTGTCTCTGGCAAGAGAGAACTGATGGGATTAATTTTGAAGGACAGAGTTCGGTGCTTCCCCTTTGTTCTGTTCACTTTTCCCCCCTCCTCGCCTCTCTAATTTAGTGACTAGATGAGAATGGAAGTTACAGAATATGAATTTAGCCTTTTGTGTAGGAATCTTCATAAGAGCTTTTGGTCCAAACCCCGGGGAGGTGCTGTGTCAAGTCCTGCTGAATCTAGTAGTGTTTGTTGGTACTTAGCACCTCACAGGGTTTAACCCTTAATGCAGAGATAAATCATGCCACAGGTAGTAAAGAGGTGCTGGCAGAAGAGATCAAAATGAGGACAGGAAGGCAGGAGCCAAGGATGCTCTAAGATTTACTTTAATTTGGGCCTCTGTAGTATCCAGACAGTGCACTAACCTATTAAGAACATAAAAACATACATCTCTTGATGTGTGTAGAAAATTCTGCAGTGCACAGATGACACATAAAGTTTCAAATACACAGCACCATACTACTGCTTCAGGTCACTCTGCTTTTGCCTGCAGAAAGTTAGTTATTTAGTAGGCTTTTAAAATCAGTGATTTCACTTCTTTTTCCGCACATTTGTTGAGAATCGTGGAATTCGGTGTTTCTGCTGAGTTCCTCAGTGCCACCTGGTGGCAAGGAGCCCTCCTCTCGGGCCCTCCTGGCGTGAGCCGCTAAGGGATGGCAACAACCTGGATTATCAAATGCATGGTATTTTCAATCCATCTTCATGCAGGCGCTCTTTCTTTTTTGTAAAGATTTTGCTTTTAAAATTTGTTTTTTCTCTCCCAAATGCCTGGGAAGGCTGTTACTGCCACTAGGGGGGGCTGAGACAGCCTCGAGTGCCCTCCAAACGCTTTCTCTCCAAAATCAACAACAAAACAAAATAGCAGGGAAAAAGATAGAAAGGATTAAACACTTTAAGAAATGAACGATATTATTTTCTTTGGAGCTTGTCAGCTGGAAACAGCTCTCCTTTAAAGGTGTTAAGCACCACAACAGTTCCCATAGCAGGTCTGGTACATCTTACCGACATGAGAGCAGGTTTTGTTTCAGCAAGTTACAACTGAGGTAGGTTGTTTTCCTTCAACAAAGAGAATATTCTCATGAGCAGATATTTTTCTCAGCTCCTGGGTGACGTTTCAGGGATATGAATATACACTGTCGTGGCGTTTGCCACGTGTATATTTAAACCTCAGGCTCTTAAAGTAGCAGTGAGATGATGTCCGGGCTGAACCCACCAAGGTATACTCCTTACAGCAGCACCACCCTGCACGGCTCACAGGCATGGCAGCGAGCCTTGCATAAGCTGGCCTGCTGTAGGGAAATCTGTGGGGTGGTTTTGGACCTGAACATGTGGTTCTTGAATAGGGTGAGATTTACGGAGCCACCTGGGACTCGAGCTATCCCCCTGCTGCTGCCTTGCCAGCCAAAGTGTGCTGCAGGGTGCGTGTGGTACCCATAGGTGCAAGGATGAGGAGGATTTGGGAGCATCTCTGCGGTACCCACTGCACTAGAGACTGTGGATGGCAGTGATGGCAGGGCTCTGTGTGTTTGTGCAGAAAAGGGGTGCTGGGTATGCTCCGGCTGTTGCAGTGGATCAGTGCAATTGCCCAGATGCTCCTCTGAGGGCCCAGGGCAGGCAGCAGGAATTTCAGCTTCAATCTGGCTTCTAAATTTGGAGGTTTGGGAAGGGAGGGCTCGGGTTTCTGCTGGAAGGGAAGGAGCTGACAGGAAAGCACGGCCTCAGCCGTCCCCCTCCCCCCGGCACTGACAGAGGAACCATTTACAAAAGGCCGATTCTCTTGGGAACCGAGAGGCAGGAACGCCGCGTCTGTGAGTAATTTCCTGCTCAATATGGCTGCTCTGACTCACTCTGTTCCCCTGGGGTCACTGCGGGACTGCAGCGCGCTCGCCGCCTCTCGCTCTCCCCCCCGGCTCTCCCTCTTCGCCCTTTGTGGCTGGAAGGAGATGATTTTTTTTTTTGTTCCCCCTCATCCCCCTTATTTTTCCCTCCCCAGTTTGAAACTGTAGCCAAGCTGTCGTTGCCGGATGCTCTGCGTGAAAAGGGCCATGGTGGTGGCCGTGCCAGGTGCTTGCACGGCTCCAGGCATGAGCATGGGGCCAGCCAGCCACACTTGCCTTCTCTGCGCTCTCCAGCACACTCGCTCCGGCTTTGGAAGGGGGGAGAAGCAAAGCGTGGTGGTGGTGGCTGATGCAAGCTGTGCCGCTGCAAAGGGTGGTGATGCTGGAGGAAGGTTTGATGTCAAAATGCATGCAGCCAAATCTCCTGTATGGGGAGGGGGGATGCGTTGAGCGAACTGCCTGGCACTGAGCTCCCCAGCAGTCTTTAACTTGGGTGCCCACTGGTGCCAAATCCTTGCACTTAACGCGCCGGCTCTGTCGGGTAGCGTCGTGCTTTGTGTATCTGCACGTTTCATCTTGTATCTGCAAGGAAAGCGCGCACAGCAGAGGGGAGCGGGAACGGCTGAGCGGCTCATCCGTCATCCCCCAGCTCACGAGAACTGCCTAGGGGAAGCAGGGATGCGTCTGCGCTCTCCCGGCAGCAGGCAAAACTACAGACCTGCGTCCCCCGGTGCTCCAGCCCCGAGGTCAGCGGGTTTGAAACACATTGTCCTCTAAGCAGTGGTCTTTTTGGGGTTCCTCTGCTCCCTTCCCTCTTTCTTTCACTGCTGCAGGCTGGTGCTACGCAGACCTTGCAGAAAGGCAGCAAGCAATCTCCCAGAGCAGATTGATCAGCCTTGCTTGCTTTTACAGTAGGCAGAGGTGGTTTTGGAGGCTCTTTTCCCACCCTCACTCCAGGCCTGTGCGTGCATGGAGGGAAGGGGTTAGTTGTTCGAGCCCTGAGTTGAGAACGAGAGTCCAAGAGATTCCTCTCTCCCCACGCTCCTTTTTAGCGTGAGCTTCGGCCTTGTGGTTTCTGATGTCATGGGAACTTCACTCAGTCAGAGTGGCTGCGTTGTATTTCTTTTTCTCCCTGAGGGTCTGTTTTTTGTTCGTGGAGGAGAAGGAGAGACAACTACCCAGGGAATCTACATGCAACTGTCCCTGATTGCCTGCCCTCTCTCCTCCAAACCCCTCGCCCTGGGAGGAGAAACACTGGAGTATTTAAAAAAAAAAAAAAAAAAAGTAAAGCATCTGCTGCAAGCTAGCAACTCACAGTTCTGGAGCCAGTTTGGAGAGCAGGACTGGAGCGTGTCCCCTCTGCTCCTGCCTCCCCCCAGAGCCCTCTGCTAGAGGCAGGTGTGGAGTGGGCTGCGGACACCGGAGCTGCTGCCAACCTGCGCTGCCCTCTGTATTCAGGGAAGGCAGTGGCGGTTGTCGCTGCTGCTTGTTGTTGATCTGAATGGGGAATGAGTCATTTTCTTGGAAAGCCCAGCAGTGCTGCACTGGGAGGTTTCTGGGTAGAATAGGAACAACGTTGAGCCGAGTTCTACTGGGGGGGAGAATGAGACATGGGGCTTTTTTAATGCAGTCGTTAAAAGGTAGGTGTGTAGAGGGAGGCCTGATTAGGAAAGCGTGGCAGGAAAAGGCTTAATTTTATCAGGGAAGGGGGGGAGCTGGATTGCCACAGCTTCATGTGATGTGGCCACAGCGGGAGGGAGCGGGGAGGGAGGGAAGGAAGGCGCAGTGAGGTGGCTGGTGCGTGGGTCACAGGGCTTGGTGGGAATGTTTGCTTGGAGAGAGTGTGAGCGTGAGTCACTGCTGGTGCATGAGCTTCCTGGCTGGCCTGGCTCCCTCAGCCCTGCTCTCGGGTCTCTTTCAGATGAAGACGGGCCCCTTTGCTGAGCACTCCAACCAGCTCTGGAATATCAGCGCTGTGCCCTCCTGGTCCAAGGTCAACCAGGGCCTCATCCGCATGTACAAGGCAGAGGTGAGCACTGTGGGCAGGGGGAGGCTGCTTGGCCACATGCCTCCTCCCTTCCACTTCACTGTGGGTCAGCTCTTCTCTTCTGCTGCTCCTTGGTGTGGGGGCCCCATCACAGCCAGTTGCTACCCTGTGCTGAATGTGGCTTGGGAGCCCTTGGCAGTTTAGGTGCTGCTGGCTAGAAGGAGGCTCCAGCCTGCCTAGTGTTTGCCCCCAAAACAGTCCCAAAATGGCCATTCCTTGCAGACATGACTTTTGCCATTTCTTGTCTTCCCATAGTGTAAGTTGCAAGTCCCTGAATTAGGGCCGATGTCTTGACCTGCTTGTCCTTCTGGTCCCCGCACTGCTATTTACCAGCTGGAGGAGACTTAGTTTAAATTATCATCCCATGTTTCAAGAGCCCTAGAGCAGGCTGAATGCTTCCTACCGATCTCCTCTCACTACGAGTCCATGTGCAGTGTGCGGGACCAGTGAGGCCACAGCTACCTCATCGGCTTGGCAGCCCTCCATCCGCCAGGGCTCTGCTGGCTGTGCCCCAGCAGGCTTTCCTGGCGAACCCTGACCTGGGGAACTGGGCAGTTTTGGCTCTCCCTTATCTCTCCTTCCTGCTCAGGCTAAACCTGAGCTTGAGGAAGCAGGACAGGAACCACCACATCTGGGCCTCCGGAGGGGATGGCCGACAGGCCGACAGACAGCATCTCTTGCTGGGAAGGATGGGACCATGCTGGTTCTGGAGGGAGGCACTGGCTGTGCTAAAGACGCTGGAGGAGCAGGGATGGAGCAGCTCCCTGCTGCACCCGGGGAGACTGGTGGTGCTTGAAGGAGTTAATCTTATACCCTGTGGTCTCTGCTCACATCAGCCATGCTCCTGTTGCTGGGACATATGGCAGAGGCTCAGCGGGCAGCTCTACTCAGGCCCGGAGCACAAAGGGGTTAACTGTGCCGAACTCAGTGTGCTCCCTCCCCCAGCCCTTCCTCTGCACTGCACATCCTGTGTTTAGGTTCCAGGCCACATACCTCTCTAATCTTCGAGGTGTCACTCCCAGGCCCGCTGGCTCCTTCCGCCCCCAGCTCGGCTTTCCTCCCGGCCTCCAAAGAGGAGAAGCAGGGCTGGGGGTCAACCCCCTCCACTGGCTGCTCCTCGGAGGGGTGCCCTTGGGCTGCCCCTCCGGGACTGTCCCCGCTCACAGTGTGGTCACAGGGGCTGGAGACACTGTCTGCTGGGAACCCTGAGCTGGAGGCTCTGATGTGAGAGCTGGGGGGTATGCAGGAAAGACCCCAGCCCTGGGAGTGCTGTTAAAGTGAAACATGGGTCCCCTAAAACCTGGAGCCTGATCTGCTGCTGCCTCAACAGCCCTGCCTTGGTCCTTCCTTTCATTTGGACCATTTCCTTTGCATGCTGTTTGGGTACTCCCTTGGCACCCCATGTGCCCCATGCTCTTCAGGTGCTCCTGCCTGGTGTCCTGCGTGCCCTGTGCTGTATGGTTGCTCCCACATGGGCACCACGTACATGGCTGGAGGAGCTTGGCAGTGATGTGCCCACAGTGCAATGTGCATGTCCACTGATGTCTTGGGGCCACCATGTGCTGGCAAATCTTCCTGGCCTGCTGGGGACAGCACAGCTTGGGGATCCTCTAGAGACTGGGAGATTCTTTGGCTCTTCTAGGTGCACCCAAGACATGGTCTTTTCTGGAGGCCTTGGTCCGTTTTGAATAGCAGATGACATTCTGTGTGGAAATGCTGGATGCAGTACTGGTGGGTTTCTAGAAATATCTAGAGATGTAGCTGTATCAAGGGGAGAATGCAAAAACTGCTAGGAAGCGTAACGACACAGATTTAGACTAAGGTATAGAAAACGTTGAGTCAACCAAAGCGCTTTAAATTTTTTTTTTTCCTCAAATAACATTTGTAGATCTTAAAGGACTATTCCTAAGCATGTGATCCTCATGCAGCAATGTTCTCTCCTGGCACTGCATGGTGCCCGTGTTCACCGGGATGAGCAGAGGAGAGGGGGGACTTCTGCTGAGGAGTCCTCACTGTTTTTTTATATCTGCTCTGGGGAGTGTCCCACCCTGCTACTGCCTCAGCTGGTTCCTGCCTGGCTTGGGAGACGAGAGGAACATGAACATGGCAGTGTGGCTGGGCAGAGCTTTCAGTTATGGTGTGCCTGTCTGTGCAGGTTTTACCAACGTTTGCAACTAGAGGATCTCTTTGACTGATTTTCTGGGAATGACAATGTTCAGGAGTCGCTGAGGCTTCATCCTCTGAAAACTGAACCCTTCTGGGTGTTTCAGGCTAGGCATCCAGAGTCACTGCTGAAGATCTTGTCTGTCTGCTGCTTGCTCCCAGAGCAAGTTTCTGCTTGATGTACCCAGCTGTGTAGCCTTCACGGTTGCAGTCTTTCTCCAATTAGCCACCGCCAACATTAGCAGAAGATAAGTGAGCCAACAGCCCCCAAGTGCTGACATGGGTCTTTGTCCAGCTCAAGGCAGGCAGCTTCTGTGGCAGAGCTCAGAGTGTGTGATAGTAAAGAGAGGGAAGGTTTGGGGTTGTGGTATTGCTTTTTGTCTGACTGGCTGAGAGCAAGATTTCCTTTTTTTTTTTTTTTTTTTTTTTTCCCCTCCTCCCTTCTCCCTGCCCCTCTGATCACCCGTTGCAATTAGATCAGGTGAAATCAGACACTCCGATGGAGGCTCCAGCTCCTTAACACATCTGAGGGGGCTGAGAAGTGCTTGGTGCCGGGCAGTGCTGGTGGTGACCAGGTTTTGAGTGGAAGGAGCAGCAGGGCAAAGGGGTCACTTGCTGGAAGCAGCCTAGGAAAAATCAAATGCTCACTCGCAACCTGTTCTTACTTGGTAGGAGTGGGGCAGTGCCTAGACCTGGTTCATTTAAAAAGCACTCTGGATGTTTTATCTCTTCTCTGTCCCCTCAATAGGATGATTTCAAACAGCTGACAGAAAGCTCAGGTGCATCCATGTGGCTGGAAGCTCTAGTCTGGATCCAGGCACTCCAGGGTGCTTGCTGCAGGGTCTGTGGATGGGCAGCAGACTGAAGACAATGTGTCTTCAGCTCTGTGTGTTTATGAAATCTCAAATGTGTCTATTTATAATATAAATACAATGGGTGAAGACGTGTTTGCTTGAAAGTGCAAGGGCTTTTCTTATTCTCTCCATCAAAGGCGAGTTAAGAAGTCGACAGAATAGAGTGTGGTTAAAGCAGCAGCCTTGATGTTTTTCCCCTGAGCCTGCTTTTGAGTCTCCTGACCTTTCCTTCTCTGCTGTAGTCAGTCAGGAAATACTTTCCACTGTAACTAATCTAGTCCCAGTTCCATCTTTGAAGGTTGGACTTGATGCATGAACCTACTCCCCAGTTGAGTAGTCCCAAGCAGACTTTCACTGTGATTAAGATGGTGGCAAGAAGAAAATAAGCCTGTGCCTTCCATTGAGCTAGTGTTGGCTACATCAGTTTCACCCATAAGTGATGCAAAGAGGGTCCTGTCTTTTGGCACCACTAATAATCCAGTAAACTTGTGCTAATCCTGCTTGATAGAGGAGAATTTTCTCTGCTTGTCTCTTCTTGGGCTGACGATGTATTAAGTGGAATGGATATCTATTCTTCCCACTGGTGGTAAAGTCTCTTCATCTGGAGCCCAAACTAGTCTGGTCTTCCGTGGGACTCCTTGGAGCTAGTTGGGCTGACATTTCTAGCTGTCAACATCTCCAATATTCATTTCTCTTTGTTCTTCCCTCACGTCACTGTTATCCAGCACTGTTTCCTCTGAGGGTTTGCCTAAATGGTTGTGCTGGGAGATGGCAGGAGCTCTGAGCATTAGGAGGCTTTGAAGGTGATGTGCCCTGATGGTCGCAGGACTTATTTCTTGGTGCCTTGCCATGAAGGCTTGTGTTTTTCTATATGGCTGTTATTCCCCAGGAGTGGATACAGCCGTGCTGTGCTTTCACCACCTCCAAACTTGTTTTGGCTCCAGTGTGCTTGCAGGCAGTTCAGTTGTGCTGGAACCAGTTGTCTGACCTCTGGCTCCAAAGGGATTACCATAGGTCTGGGCTTCTGAGCACAAATCCTCCTGCTTGCCCATGACGACAGCACAAGGGCAGGCTGCCTTCCTCTGCCTGTGCCCTGCCCTGGGGTGAAGAGCGGTCTGCAGCACATGACTTCTTCCCCATCCCCAGAGCTTGGATCTCCCGTGCTGCAGCAGGTTCACCTCAGCTCCATGGAGGGCACAAGGCTCCTTCTGATGGAGAGTTGTAACTACAACATGGCTCTTGCCTTCCTTAGGTAGGAAGAAACTGTGCTTCAAAGAATTGCCTGGAGGAATGAGCCGTGCATCTTGTCCCCAAGATCTGCCTTGGAGGTTGCTGGTTGCAGGCAGGAGCTGGTGTGGCCTTGACACCCTCCTGTTGCTGGGTCTGCAGCTTGTGGGGAACTGAGCGCCTGCCTAGTGCAGCATTCCATCCACCCTGGCTCTGAGCAGATGCTGTTTGTGCCAAGGAATTGCTGGGACTAGACAGAGTCCTGTTAGTTGGTAGCTGCTGTGCTTTCATTGTACGTACCTCGCATCTGTAGAATAAGACTCCCATGAGCAGACCCATGCCTCAGCTGCGTACAGAGGAAAGGCTCTCCTCCCAAGACACAAGGCACTTGGGTTTCTTTTCTCCTCTTCATATTGTGCTGTCTAGGGAGGGAAGAACTTGCCCCTCTGCCTGCAGCAAGGAGGTGGCCGCCATCTCACTAGCCATGCCCCAAAGTCACCTGGTAGATGCATCCCCATTGCAGCTCAGTGAGGTGGTCTATGGCCCTTGTTTAGCACAACTACTCACAACTAAAATGGGTGATGTTAGTGTAGATGCAGCTGCTGTGTTGGTGTACACGTACTGCTGAGGTTTGTGTCTCTAGAGGTGAGTCTGCTCTATGTTCTCTGTGAGTTTTGGGCAGTCTGAATCTGCAGTGACTCAAAAAAACAGAGCTCTGAGTGGCTCTGCCAGGCGAGCGCTGGCAAACTTTGACGTGGTTATTGACCACAGTCACTGACCTTCCTGCCCTGGCAGGATGGTAAGCAGAAGGGGCTGTGCCTTCGCAGCCCGGCTCTCCCAGCTGGAAGAAGCAGCTCTGAGCTAAGCTTCCTTGTAGTGGACATATGTGACTGATCTGTGATCCACACTCCCTCTATCATTACTCTGCAATGGGGGGTGGGAATTTCAGGGGTAAGGGGTTGTTGGGAAGAGGATGACGTCTTAAACTATGGCAGCAAAATCACTTTGTCTATCAAAGACCTGAGAATCTGGAATGTAGTTTGGGCAGCACCTTGCAGCTGCAGGATGATGCCTTGAACCCAGCGTGTGGGCACTGTCCTGAGGAGGGAGAGTCTTTTCCCAGGGGGTTTCTGCAGTTCTCAAAGTGTTTGTAGGGTGAAGCTCTTCAAAGAGATCAGCTTGAGCAAGGAGAAGTGGTGAGAGAGAAAGCTGACATAAACATGCCTCTTCTGTTCATGCTCCGGGTCTGAATTTCAGCAAGCAAAATGCTCTGGCTGAAGGGAAGGGGAATGGGGTTGTGAAGTGTTCCTGGCCTGAGGAGCCTGGCAGGAATGTGGAGAGGAGGCATGGATCTGATCCCTTTGCCTGCAGCTGAGCTGAGTGGCCCCAAGCTCGCTGCCTCCTGACCACAGAGGCAGGATGTAGCTCTGGCTGTGTCTGTAAGGTGGCAATGTCTCCTGAATTCACCCGTCTTTATCTCCCCTCCTGCAGTGCCTGGAGAAGTTTCCTGTGATCCAGCACTTTAAGTTCGGCAGCCTGCTCCCCATCCAGCCTGTGACGTCCTAAGGAGGCCGCAGGAGGAGTCGAGGCAGCAGAGGTGTAGCGCGGCGGTCTTCCTCCTCCCCTCACCCCCTCCTCATCACCTTGCCCGTTACACACAGCCCATTCATTCCTGCACATCCTCATCGGCAACCACAGATCCAAAGCACTCGCCGGCCTTGCACGGGAGACGGGACCCGGAGCGGCTCCTCCTGCACATCCCCAGCACGGGGATGTCTTGCCAGTGACCAAGCCGGGGCTGTGCTTCTCCGCTCTGCTGCAACCATGGGCAGCACAACTGCTGTGTACGGCTCTGGGCATGTGAATGGGGTTTGAGTAGGGGCTGCCTTGGGGCAAAGGCCCTCTGCTTCCCTTCCGGGGAGGGAGGGGATGTGGAGGGGAGGAAGGCACGTGTGTATGTGTTGGGCAGTGGTAACTGCAATTTCCCTTTTGAATTTCACTTAAGTTTCCTGTTGCTGTTTGGTTTGGGAAACCACTGTGAGGGGTGAGGTGTGAGCCTGCACGTGTCTGTAGGCAGCCACCTCTGCCTGCATGGGGAGGTCTGAAATGGGTAAAGGAAGTTGTAGGGAATGTCTGTGGGTTGCTGGAAGCCCAGGGTGCCATCTCTCCCTTTTTCTGGGCAAGGAAAGCCCCCTCCCTCCATCTTTTCTGCAAGGTTCCCTGGGTCTTCCTTTCCCACTACTGCCTCTTCTCGGGTGAAGCTGGGAACCTTCTGGGCTGCAGGGGTCTGAGCTGGCTCTGGAGCTGGAGACAAGGTCCCTGGAGGGACCCGGCTCTGTGGGAACAGCTATGCAAAGACACTGCTTGAGCGGTGCCTGCTCAGGCTCCCTCTTAACAGGCACAGAACCTCACATGTTCGCACACGTTCATCTCTGGGTCCAACCTGCCCTCTGCACTCCCTGTTTCCTCCTCCATGCTTTGCTGCCCTGGGGCTGGGCTGGCCTCAGTGGCACAAGGTGACTGTGATTGCTACTGCTTGGTCATAAATTGTAGTGACAGCCCCATAGCAAAGGGATTTCCCCACGAAGCAGCATGTTCCCCTGCTCTTTTAGGGAGGCATCCCTGCAGCAAAGGCAGCATGGGCGGGCAAGCATGCAGCTTTACATGCATTTATATACTTGCGCTGGAAACAAAAAGCATAAATAGCTCAGGACAGCGGGTTATACCTGGAGAATGCTCTTTCTTTTTGTCATTCCCTGCTGGTGTTGCTGTGCTGGACCTCGAGCAGAGGGACCACACTTCCAGTGCCACCACCAGCAGCGTCTCGAAGGCAGGTGAATGAATGGAGATGTGGTCTGGATCATACCAGCAGCATCACTACGAGGGCAGAAACGGCTGGTGCTGGGTTTTTGATGAGCTGTGGTGTCCACAGGTCTTGACCGAGGTGGTCCACAGCTTCGCAGCTGGAGAGGGGATGTTTCTTCTTGGGGTTCCCAGGCAGGGTGTTGGAGGGGGGACACACATGGCTCTGGGCTGGTGTTTGCTGGGGGTCGGGGCAGCAGGGATCCTTTCTCTGGTACTTCTGCAGACCATGGAGGGGGCGGTGGTGCTGCCCCCAGCCAGGCTGCTTGGCTTTTGCTGCTGCACTGCTTTACTGTGGGGCTGTGTGTGGAGGGAAAGGCCTGTTTATGAATATATTTTTTTTCCATGATTTTCTTTTTGCCAGACCTACTTGCTCCCTCTTGTAAAGGTTCTTGCAGGTGCTCAGGGGAGGAAGAGCAAGAAAAGAGTAAATTAAGAGGCAGTGAAATGCAGGTGTCCGCAGAGCTTTCTAGCACTGCTACTGTCCAGTCTGCTCCTGGCTTGGTCCTGGGTGGGGGTGGAGGGCAAGGATCTTCTCACCTGCCTGAAACAACTCTATAAACTTGCATTTTAAATGAAAATGGAAGACTGGGGTTAAGTCTTGTTTTGCTCCAAAATGGGACATGTGTTTTATTTTGGCTTTCCAAACGGATCCAGTCCTGGAGTGGTTCTGGAGATCTGTGTGTTTGCTGGGACTTGAGTCCATCTCCAGTGGAGCAGTTCAGCAGCCAGTGCCTAGAGCAGAGACCCCAGGCATCTCCACCTGTGCCCCCTCATGTTGCTGTGTGGCTTTTGGCAAGCGTCACCATGCTTTAACTAGCTGTGCAGCATCTGGCTGGCGGTGGCTAAGCTAAAGCCCCTGGTTTCCCAAAGCTGTCCAAGGGTCGGGAACACATTTCTCCTGGTCATCTTATAGAAATGGGGCTTCCATGCAAAAAGATGGGTGGAAATGTTGACTTCCATGCATGGGAGGGACACCAAGAATGTGACATACAGCCCCAAAAAAGGGTGGGGAGGTGCTTCCTTCCCCTGCAGCTGCAGCCACTGCTCCCTGGGGACGGTGTCCCTGGGCTTGGGACCTGCCAAGGAGGTGGGAGGAGGCTGTCATAGAGCTCTGTGTTTCTTGCTTGCCTGAGTCTGCACATCTGTCCTGCTAGGGATTTTTGGACTTCAAGCAGCTAATTCTTGAGTCTTATCAGCCCACTTGGTATGTGCCCCCGTTAACGTGGCAGCCAGCTGCTTGCCTTCCTCTGACTCGCACCAACGTCTGTCACTGGTTCTCAGGGCTCTGCTCCTCCCCTGGTGGGTCCGCACATGTAGCAGCACCCAGGGCTGCTCGATGTCCAAAGCAGCACTCCCCCATCTCCTCCTACGTTGTGGTTTTAATTAAAGTCTCTGTGTTTTGCACTGGTGACTGTGTTGGTCTCTCTTGGACTGGGGTTTGCTCTGGCTTTGGGAGCAGAGCCAGTGAAGCCGATGGCTGGAGCCTTTGGCACAGGGAAGAGGCTTTGTGGAGGCACTTGCCGTGTCGGTGGTTATCTCTTGCTTGCACCAAAATTGACTTGTTATTTAACTGCATGAAGCAAGTATATCCGGTCTGTCTTTGTATCCTTCCTAGGTGTCTTTCTGTCATATAGTATGTTTGCTTTATTTATTTAACCTTTTTTGCTGTGTCCATCCCCCTCTCTCCCAGCTTGGATTTGGCAGGTAGGTGATGTGTAAAGCCTATTCCCAGGCCAGCAAATACCTCTTGAAGATCAGAGACTCTCATAACCAAAGGATGTTTGAGCCTTGTTTCTGAGGCAGGCTGAGAACTGGAACCTTTTTTTTTCAGATGTTTTTCCTGTCCTGCTGTAGGGGCTGACTCAGGACTTCCAGCATCAGTTTAGCTCAGCAGCTTTGCTGGATTTATATAGAAAATTATACCTGGACCTTCTCATGAGCGGTTGGAGCTAGCGTAGATGTGCTTAGCAAATGCTGGTTTTCTTGTCACTGGGTTATATCTTCTCCATCAACGCAGACCAACTGTGTGAGTGCGTGTTGCTAAAAGTGGCAGCAGCGTGGAGGGATGGATAGTGTGCAGAAATGTCATCTTGGATCACAGATGTTTTCTTTGAAGGCACTTGAATTCATCTTGAACGTGTCCCTTGGTGAACATGACGTGCAGTGAAGGGGAAGCAGACGTAGTGTGGGTTTCTCACCATCTTCCTGCTCAGCCCACTGACCAAGCCAGTTTTTTTAAATTCAGTTTTCCGAACTGGATCCTTTGGGGTTGCAATACATAGGCCAGTTTGTGTTTCTGGTTAACAGCTGTTGCCTTTACATGGGCCGCGTTTCGCAAATCGCTGTCAACCTTCCCCTGTCTCTTTCTTTGCAGCCCTCCTTTATAAATGATCGTTCATGGCAGCCAGTAATAAATGAAGTAAGAGTTAAGAGAAGCAGCCTCGTGCGGTGATAGTAGTAAAAGAATAAAAAATAGAACTGTTTCATGCCATTGTTGCTGTATTAACTTGTCCCTGGTGTGCGGCTCAGTTCCATTACGTAGTGCTGGGTTTCTGCTATTAAATAAACAAAGAAGTCCCCGCTGCAGGACCAGCATTTGTTGAGCAGCACAATCTGAGCTGGTAGTTTCCAGGACAAAGATGTACTTCGTACCCCAAGGAACTGGTGTTGAACCACACAAGAGCCCTGGATGCCGCAGTGTGTCCCTGCAACTGTGTTGACTTCCTTCCCCAGAAAGGGAAGGAGGCAGAAATGGGTGGGAGAAGGTGGAATTGGTGGTTAACGATAACTGCTAACATAACCTGAACTCTTCCACTGCCAACGTGCTGGTGGGAACCTTCCATGGTTGAGAAGCTCACAGGAATCTCGTTGCTGCTTCAACAAGGACTCTCCTAGCTCAGATACAGAATTTAATGGGGCTTTTGGAGGTCATTTCATGCTCTAATAGCCAAGAGGAGAGATCTTCATCCTTTAACGTTGCTTCCCTGTTGGTGGATGAGCACTCTTCCCATTGACATCGGAACAAACTTGAACGTCCTGGGGACGGACATGTCTTTCCCTGGACTGATCTTGTAAAAAATGTGCCAAACTTCAAATTAGGATGAGCCAAATTGAAAAAGGGCTGCCTCCACATGAGATTTAGCGAAGGCTAAACCATGATGGGCATCTTCAGCTTGGAGATATGCTTGTTCTGAAGAGCACGAGGCTGTGAACAGGCTTCAGAGGTTAGAAAAGGCTTTTGAGGGGGTGGAGTGGGTGCTTCTGCTTGCTATAAAAAGCCTGGGCTTGGGAATGTCTACATCGGCTGGCTCTACGCAGGGCGTAAATACAGTTGTCACTAAAATTGGAACGAGTCACCCCCCATGTTCCCAGTTGCAACTGTAACACAGATAATAAATAACATTGAAATCCCTCATCAGAATTCGGGCTCCTTAATGCTTGGTGTGTGCAAACCCATGGAAACAGGAGTGGGGTCTTGCAGGAATGGCACTGCGGGGCCCTGATCCAGCCGGCACTGAGGTGTGTGTTTAAGTCCTCCTGAGCACATACTCACTTCCTTTTATAAAAATAGATTAAGGATGTGCTCAAGGATTTGCTGAGCCTATAAATGGAGGAAGGAGAGAAAGCAGAGGAGCAGTTCCTTGTCAGTTCTTCTGTTTCTAAGGCACCTGGGAGAGATAAACTTGAGCAGATTGCACTGCACAAGTCAGGGTGCCCAAATTCTCCATTTTGGCATGAATTCCTCCCAGTTTTATGTGTGGAAACAGTTTTTTTGGAGATGGTGAGGTCTACAGTGCTGGACTCCAGCCTGGTGAATAGTTACGTGGCTGTAGACCACTTCATCTATGCAGAGTTCATGAGGGACACCAGCACTGCGCTTCTATAGCCTTCATGTAGACACAACACTTTGGGTTTCAAGTGGTAATGCTGCTAAAGGAAATATATGTTGTACTATTGCTAAAGGAGCAAAGCATGCCAATGTTTCTAAGAGTTGATAATGTCCTATAATGGTTACAAACTATATAAAATTGACTGGTGTGGTGGTTAGAAAGAAATTCCAGCTAGATTGTAAGATACTGGAGCGTATTCTTTTATTGGGTACTATCTGATCACTGAAAGCAACTGCTCTGCAAAGGTCTTACTTTTCCATGTTCAGAGCATATACCTTTAAAAATATTAGTTTAGGTATTACATATCCCCTTTGAAAAAATTCCCTTGTAGGCAAGAATAAAACTTACAAAAAGGCTGTTACAGAGATCATCAGCTCTCTATTAGATAGCTTGGAATATGCTCCACTAGCACCAGAGTTTAGTCTTCTCCAAATTACTGTAGAGGATTTGACTGTATCTTGCTGATCCATCCACATTTTAATTTCCTCTGCACGGATACATATTGCAGGATGCTGGAAATCCCCAAGCCCACTGGAGCTGCAAGACTGGATGTTTCATCCTGTAACACCAATAAAATGTTAATGCATACTAATAGCAACAGCAAAGGGGTTTATGGAGCGAGCTTGGAAGTATTTTATAATTGCCAGGGTATCTGTGTCACAGAGAATTTGGGGTTAGAGTCATCAAGTATTGCACTTTGTCAACACAGGAAAAGAAAACCCCTCAGATATACCTCAAACCTACTAATTTTTATAATTAAAGGGGGAAGATGGGAGATGAGTCCCAGGGGAGAGAGTCAAACATAAATTGCATATACATGAGAGAGCTGCCCGCTGGTTTGGATGGATTCAGAAGATGTGGGCTCAGCTGCCTACTCTACCGCAGACCCCCGCTGTAACCTAAACTAAGGACACTGCCTCAGTTTCCCACCTGGTGACCAAGAGTAAAAGCACTGTCCTACTTCATAAACCCAGTAAATCTGGGCATGAGGTGACATAAATACATCAGTAACATGAAATCCAGGGAGCTGGGGCATGGGTTGGCTTCTCTGCACATTGCACTGCCTGGCTGGAGCATCTCATGACTTCTAGCAGCTCCTCGCGTTTCCACTCAGTCCAGCCTGGTGGTGTGGTCCTGTTTACTGCAACCTAAGATACAAAAAAAAAAAAAAAAAAAAAAAAGAAGATAAATTTGAAACTGGGGGCAGAGGGACCAGGTGTGCCCCATCTTGCAGCATTTCCACGTGCTGCTCTTGCTGGAGCTGCCAGCCTTCGGTTGCATCCCTCATCCTGCCTGTCCTGAACATGCATCTCTGAGATGCTCCAGCTGGTGTTGGAGGACCGTGGGACAAATAAAGTAGCAGCGAGGCTGTGGAGATGGTGCCCCATTAGAAGCACCATGCCAGGAACCGCTGATCCGCTCCGGCTGGCGGTTGGCTCTGCCGTTTCTCACGCTGGACCGGAGCACATGGTCTCCGTGGTCCATGGGCAGAAGGGGAAGAGCCTGGATGACCACAGCGCTGCTTGTTTTAATAGATGTGCTCCAAAACCTGGGGATTTTCCAGAGTCAACAAATTCCAAGCCAAGGTATAAGCCAGAGGCATTGCCTAACCCAGCAGGCACCAGAGGGCCAAGCTGAAGAAGCTCTGCATGTAAATGCTCCTTAAACAATGTTAGGCTGAGTTAATCCAGCGGTAGCTCCAGGGGGACAAACTGAAGGCTCAATCCTCCCCCTTATCTCTCCTTGTCACCGAGCCGGAGGACCGAGCCCAGCACACAGCGCCGCAGAGCCTGGGATGTTCGTGTCCTGGCTTTTGGGGCTTTTTAACCATGTTCTCGCCTCTGGTTCATATGGGAGTGGAAGAGCCGGGATGTTTGTGGTGTTGCGGGGACCACAAGCATGGCCTCTGCTGGGGGCAGATGGAGGACAGCAGCTGTAGAGCCTGGACCTGGGGGTTGTCCTCTGGCCCTGAGAGTCCTCCTGGCTTTTGTGGCATCTGTAGGACCACACTCAGGGTGCCGCTTTGCCCCTGCCCAGGGTCATCCCGCATCCCGACCCGAGCCCTGCTGGAAGCCATCTGCAAAGCTTTCCCTTGCCTTACACCAGCATGGGGCTGATGAGGGTGAAGCCTGTCACTTCACACAAGGATTTTGGGCTGGCGTTTGCTCTCCTGCACCAAAGCAAATGAAACAGTGGGTTTCTGAAACGCTGATCTCCGAGCTGTGCGTCCAACAAGCCCTGGCTCTTTGCTAGTGGGGAGTTCATAGGAATATCCCTGAATCCTGAGCACCCTGACACCCCAGCACCCTGTTTGCAAATGGAGCAGGAGCAGGTTCCTGTTTGGGGTGTGCAGCCCCAAATGCTGCTGAGCGTGTGTGCTAACGCCGGCAGCACCAGGCAGGGTGCAGGCAGCACGGGGTTGTGCGCGGCAGCCGCTGCAGGCAGCCGTGGCGAGGAGGAGAAGTGGGCACGGGCACGGCACGTCGTGGTGGTGTTTTGTTCATCCTCACTAGGGAGCGGAGGAGAAACAAAAGCTGGAGCAGCGCAGGGCACCAGGCTGGCTGGGTGAGGAGGAGAAAAAAAAATAATTGTGCAGAATTTCATCGGGGAGCTTGAAAAGAGGCAATTTTGTGAACAAATAGTCGCCTCTCGGAGCAGAACTTCCCCGTCTCCAATTTCAAAATTCCGTTCACATCAACATCTACTTTCATGTTGTAAAACCTGGGGAAAAAGGGAAAAAAAAGCAGCTTCACATATTTCAATGCAAAAGCCTCATTTTGGTGAGGAAAAGGAGGGGAAAGCACTCTTTGGTGGTAGTTTATACAAAAAACAACCCCAAAATGAAAGTGTGGAAATACTCAGGGACCCAAGGCAGGTGTGGCTGCCCTAAAGCCTGCGGCTGCTCTTGCCCGTGCGGGGCTGAGCCTGAGCAGGGCCATGAAGCGGCTGCTGGAGTCCAGCCCCAAGCTTAAAAGACATGAGTTTTCACTTTACCCCACTTAGGGAGAATGAAAAGCCCATTTGGTCGGGACCGACTTCAGAAGTGCCTCTGGCTTTGCACTGCAGCCACGGTCCCCATTTCCCACATCAGAAAGGTGCAGGAGGAGGGTAGCAAGGAGCAGGGATGGTCCACAGCAGCATCCTGGGTGTCTCATGGGGGTTTCATCACTCCAGGGAAAGCCCTTCGCCCTCCTCTGGGCAGTAGCACATACGGGGTTAATGCTCTGCCTCGTCCCCGCAGGTGTGGGGATAAGAGCAGGGTTTGGTGGGCTTTTCCCCTTCTTTGTTCCTCTCCTTCCTCTATAGGACCTGGAGTCAGTCAGTGCCCCCCCTGAGGAAGAGGAGCCAGCCTCTGCCTCTGGGCTTGGCTGGCTCCTTCTCTCCATGCCAATCTTCACATGCTGTTTGGCATCGGGCAAGATCCTGGATGAAGCTCGTGGCTGTCTTGCCTGCCTGGCACAGAAACCCCAGAGAGCAGCTCAGCTGGAAATGCCTTTTGCCCTGAGAAGCAGCTGGAAAAGCACTCAGCCTCCGAGGGTCTCGGCCAGTGGTGCTGCAAACCTGCCCCAGGTCCTTCTGTGGGGGGACCAGGACCACGATGGGCAGCGCAGCCTCCTCGCCCGCGGCCAGCAGCGATGCTGGGGGGAGCTGGTGCCCAGGAGAGCAGGTAAGCCCACTGCTGGCTTATGGATTTTGCTTGGCTGAGCTGTATTACTCCCAATGTGGAGATGTTAGCAGCTGGGTTTCCCCATTTCCCAGCTTGTGGGGGTAGCAGGTCCTTCTCTGGAGACACCTCGTTGGGTTTATGTGGTGGAAAGGTGGCTGAGGGGGTCTGGGTGCCCCTGCTTTCCTGCAGGGATCTGCCCAGCTTGTGTCTCTGTGGTGCCAGCAAACCCCCAAAGCATCCGGCGGTGGCATCTTTCGAATGCTGGGGGAGGCTTTTCTTCTCCGCGATACTCGTGCGTTGATGGTGGCAGTGGTGTGTTGCTGAGATGGCTGCTTAGTGCTTAGCGTCTGCTGCTTCTGTGCCAAGTGCTTTTTACTCTAATTTTTCTATCGTATTGTTTTTGCTGTTAGATATAAGGGACAGCATCTTCTGTCACACAACAGCCTCCTCTTAACTTTCCCAACGTGTGCTGGTAAATCCAGGGTAGGCTTAACTCAAGGAGCAACATTAATCATCAAATCTATAAGCAGGCTATAGAAAGGCCAAGTGTGAATAATTACTGCTCAGATGCTAATTACCCAGGCCCAGACCAAACCCAACATATTAAACACACCGCTAACAGGAGTGGCCTCTCGACCACGTTGCTGTGTCCTCCATAGCTCTCCTACTGCTCTCTCTGCAGGGGACAACTCCAAACATCTGCTAACACGTGCAGATCCCAAAATATACTTCTGCTCATTCGTATTTGAGCAGGGGAGATGAGATGGGAGGGATCTGACTCACAGCCGACAGACTGAAGGACGGCCAGGTCCTGCACTGGGACCGGCAGAGCACAAAGTTGGTCTTCTGGGGACGTGCTGCTGGGACTGGGTGCAGTCTTGTTCTTGCTGCTCGTGGTTGAGGACATTGAGCAGCTCCATCTGTGCGCCAGCACCTGGGAAACAGTGCCTAGCTCGTGGTGCAAGGGTGGGTTTTCCTTGGGTGGGTGCCCAACCCCTCCCAGGAGAGCTGGGGGCAGAGCTGGGCTGGCAGCCTGGGAGGTGAGAGGGGTCAGTTCTCCATCACCGTGTCCATCCTTGTCCCTCCTGGTGTGGAGGGACTTGCTGGGTGTGCAGCGATGTCCTCTCCCAGGCTGAGGCACTCCAGTGGCGCGAGGACCTGGCCAGGCTGTTGGCTTTGGCACTGGATTGACTTCCTAATGCCAGACCTGAGCCCTCCAAACGCCCGTGGGGTGTTGCTGGTGCTGGGCAGAGCCCTGTGACCTGTGGGTGCTGGTGACTGCGCTGACCCTCCGCTGTCAGTGAGCCCAGCCCAGCCCTGCAGCCACCTCTGTGATTGCCTCCAGGTCGGGGAAATAAAGGCGAGAGCTGTGCTGGACCCTCCTGGGCTCTGCAGGCAGCTGCCAGCTGCTTTCTGCCCCTCCTGCCTGCTCTGCTGAGGGCAGCTCCTGGGGAAAGTGGGGAGGGCTCAGGCGCTGCACCAGCTTCAGGTTGAATTTCTGTCTCTGTTACCGGAGGCAGCATCTCTCCCCGGGGCAGGGTGACTCTTCCCCCAAACCAAGGGGGTTCAGCAGAGTGACACTGAGGAGACCCCAAGAACTGGATCTGCCCGTGGAGAGCATTTTGCGCGGTGAAGGGAAGGCCACAGCTGTCTCACAGCTGGCAGAGCGAGCGGTGTGTGCAGGGAGGCGATTCCCTCTGCCGTGGCTTGGTGCAGGACCCCCATCTCCCACCTCCCGCAGGTCTGCGCCAGCCACACTCCACCAGCCCCCTCGGTGCCTTGCTCTGCTCCAGGGCTGCCGGGCACAAAATCCCAGTGATGCCCGTTCACCCCCATCCAAGGGGGCACTAACAGAAGAGAGGACATGGAAGGATTTTTAGGTTCAAACTCTTCGGCATCAGCAAATGCCAGCGCTAAGGTCGGGCAGTGCTGGGGCACGTTGAACTGTGCTGGGGGGCAGATCTGGGATGGGGACGGGCGCTGACATGGGAGCAGAGCTCACGGCTGGGTTGGGGGGGGTCTGGCGGTGGAAGCTGAGCTCCTCCGGACTTTGGGACCTCCGCCCTGCTCCAGCCCATCTGTTCAGCATCTCTCAGCGGAGATAGGGACCGGAGGGGTGGGGGGGTCAAGGCGATGGGTGCCTACCAGCATGTGCGAGGGGCACAGCCCCCTTCCCTGCGAGCGCCCAGGTGGTTCAACCGAGTTGTGAAGGGATCAAAACATTTTGTGCCTGGAGGACAAGGAGCGTGTGCGAGAGTGAGGATGGGCTTGTGTTGGGGGGTGCAACCTTCCCCTGTCACCTCCCTTCTAGCCTGAATGCTTCTGCCATCATGATTAATTTATCAGGTACTTATGAATATGCAGATGAGACTCTGGTTTCCAGGCTCTGCTTTCAGGAGGGAGGCTGTGTGATGGGCTTTCTGCTGCTGCTGCCTTCGTAAGAAGAGAAATGTCATGTACCAGGGTTTAAAATAAATAAATAACTGCGCCGCCGAGAGCGTCTGAGTCTCTGCGGCTCCGTGAAGCTGTGGGATCTCCTCGTTCCTCAGTGTCAGGGATTTTTATGAGTGTCCCTGTGGCATATGCACCCTGTCTCCGTGATCCTGCGTGGTTACCAGTGATGCAGAGGTGTCTTTGCCAATTCCAGCCTTTGAAACCTTAACTGAAGCCCCAGAAACTTCCACCATGAGTGGGGGTGAGGGCTGGCTCCCACCAGGAGAGGAGACATTCAGAGGGATGGGTGTGCCTGGGGTGGTCGAGTCCTGCAGGAACGGGGGGTTCTCCTGGTGGTGGTCTCTTTACCACTGGAAACCCCAAGGTCTGGGAGACAGGGAGCGGTTTGGGAGGCTGATGAGTGCGTGCAGGTGGCTGTTCAGCTAAAGCAAGCTCTGTCCCTCTCTGGCTGGGCTGTGTGATGGAGAGCTGCGGGGCAGGGGCTCTTTCAGGTTTGGGATTCAGCACCCAGCTGTGCTGACCTGTAAGCATCTGCAGAAGTACCTGGTTTTTAAAACTTCCCCCAAATACTGTGTGCAGCAGCCAAGGCTAACTTCCCCCAAATACTGTGTGCAGCAGCCAAGGCTATGCATGCAGGAGATAATCCCACTACTGGGGCCTCTCTCCAGCCTCCTCCATGCTGGGGAGCTGTGATTCCCAGGGTAGAGGAGCAGGATGGGGCCAGGTGAGGCTTTGGGGCTGCCCTGGGGTCCCAGCCCCAGGGCCTGGAGCAGGGAGAGGGCTTCTCCCCAGTCCACGGGTGCATCTCCCTTGCTGAAAGCATCCAACTCCTGAGTCTCACAGAGCGTTTGCGTGCTCAGCGGTGCTCCCACCAGTGCTGCTGCGCCTGGACAGGGGTTTTCTATTTTAAATTTTACTTTATTTTCTGGGGCTAATTGGAGAAGCAGCAGGAAGAAGGGAGCGTGGCTCAGCCCCCGCAGCCGGCTCCTGCTTCCTAAGCAGGACGGGGCTGCCCCGGGGGGTAGCAGCACCGGGGCCGGGAGCAGCGCGGCAGCCCCTTGTCCCGCAGTGGGGTCGGGGCCGCGTCCCCCCCCCCGCCAGCCCCAGCCGGGCGCTGCGGCTCCCGCGGCGGTCGCCAGGGGGCGCTATAGTGGCGGAGCGGTGCGCGGAGCCGAGCCGGGGCGGGGGGAGCGCTCCGCGCCTCGGCGCGTCTGCGGCTGTAACGCCCTCGCGGAGCAGCACTCCCCCCCCCGCTTTAACACCCCCTCTCCCGGCTCCGCAATTCCATTTTTGGGGCTTCTCTCTCTTCGGGAGAGGGGAAGGTTGCGCTCCCGCGGGGATGCGCGGAGCTGGGGAGGGGGTTTTGTCCGTGTGTGGGTCTGGGGATGCTCGGGGAGGGTCAGGGGGTGGGGGGTGGGGGGGGCAGAGGAGCGGCGCCAGCTGCGGGATTTGCGCTGGATGCTGGGAAGTGCGCGTTTTGCACGGGTTTTAAAAAAAAAAAGAAAAAAAAAAAAAAAGAAAATTCCCCCCCCCGCCCGAGGTGGGCCGGGGGAGGGGGAGGAGCGCCCCCGGCTTCGTTCGTGTGGTGTAAAGGAGAGGAGGGGAAAAAAAAAATACACAAAAAGGGGGGGGGTAAAAAAAAAAAAAAAAAAAAAGGAAAAACCCGCACGCACCACCCAGCGGCCCCGCGCGGTGATAACAAACTCCAACTTAAAAAAAACTTCCCGAGCCCATCGGGGGACGCGGAGGAGCGCGGAGGCGGCGGCGCTGCCCAGGTGCCGGGGGCGGCCGGGCCGCGGAGCCCCGCGCAGGTAGGGGCAGGGCCGGGGGGTGCTGCCGGCTCCCCCCGCCCAGGGAAGCGGGGAGGCGACGGGAGCCCCGGCCCCTTCCCCACCTGGGACTTCGCCGTGCGTGGCACCTCCAGAGCTAAGGGAGGTGGGGGGGGGTGGTGTTGTCTCCTGTCAGCTGGGGGGGGCGGTGGTGGTGGGGGGCGAGGGTGAAACTGGATGGTGTTGGGGAGGGGACAAAGGGGGTTTGGCCGGGGGGGGGGGCTCGGGGCGTCCGCAAAGGCTCCCCGGTGCAGAGGGGAAGCGGCGGCTCAGGAGAGGGGTGTCCGCGGGCTGCGGTGTGAAGGCAAGCGAAGGCACAGCAACTTTTATAATCGACTTTTTATTAAGATTATAAATTTAAACAAATCTGAACAGTTTTACCCGGTGATATACAATTCCATATGCACAAAAATACAGGCTTACAAACAAAGAAAAAGGAGGAAAAAAAAAAAAAAAAAGACCCCAACAGACCGTTTGGCAAAGCATCCTCAGTTATACATACTGCTGATACCGTGAAGTTAAGAGTGGGCAGGCTGCAAAAAAAAACAAGGAGTGGGGGGACGACCAGAAAACCCACCTTTTTACAACAAAAGGTTTTTCTTTTTTTTTTTTTTTTAAAAAAAAGATATATAAAAAAATCAAGAGACTCTACAGGAGACAGATCTCTTCACAAGACCAAACAATGCTGGTTTTATGATTGGGAAGGCTGAAACCAGAACAGTTCAACTTAAGGAAAAAAAAAAAGGGGGGGGGGGTAAAAAAAAAGAGTGAGAGACCCGACACAGCACACCGGAGACGTGAGTAGTGTTACACGGTTACCTGCGGCATCACAAACACACACCGAGGCGGAGGCTCCGGGCTGCCGGGGGCGGCTCGTCCCCTCCCCGGCGCGGCGGGGAGCAGCCCGGAGGGACCCCCGGCCCCTGCTTTACCCCCACTCCCCCCCCCAACCCCGCACACACACACACCCCCCTCCCCTAAATTTCAGCTCTCGTAACCCTCCAGCTTTACCCTGGCACAAGCGGTGGGAAGGAGAAGTCACATCGCACACGTTTCTTCTGGGAGGAAAGTTGAAATGTTTTCATTTCTGCGCCCCCCCAACCCCCCCCCCCCTTTTTTTTCCTTTCTTTTAAATATCTAAAGAAACGCACAAAAGCCAACCGGCAGCGGCTGCTTTTTCCCTTCCCCGTACCCCAAAACCAATCGAGCCGGGGGCGGAGGGACCCCGCTGGGCGGGGAGGGGGCCGGGGTCTCTCCCCGCCGCGGGGTCCCGGGGCCGGGGCCCGGCTCTCACGTGGCGCTTCCCCGCCGCCAGCACCGGCCCCGGGAAACCCGCCGCGAAGAGAACCCGAGCGGACACAAAGAGGATTATTTAAATAGGTGCTTCGTTGTTGTTTTTTTGTTGTTGTTGTTGTTTTGTTTCCGTTTGTTTGCTTATTTTTTGTTGTTTTTTTTTCTCTCTCTCTCTCTCAGCTCTGCAAAAATAAAGTCCCAAGATCTTAGATTTTTTTTTCTTTATTGTACAATTTATAAAACACTAGCGTGGCTCTGCCCTCCCACCTCCCCTGCGCACCCCTCGGCACCCCCCACCCCCCCTCCCCTCGCCCCAACCCTCCCCTCCCCTCCTTTGTTTCAGGGTTCCCCCCCCCTCCGGAACCGCTGTCCCTCGGATCGCACCCCCGTTTTGCAAACACGCACACACCCGCCCCCCCCTCCCTTTTGCTCCCCGCTCCTCTCTAAAACGCGACGATGGCCCGAGTCCAGGCTCCCAGGCTCGCCAGCGCCTGCTTGCTGCACAGCTGCCCGTTGAGGGGCTGCTCCGAGTCCGCCTGCTGCCGGCTCACCAGCCCCGTGAAACCGGAGCCGAAGATGGAGATCAAGTTGGAGATGTTGGAAGAGTCCTGGGGGTGCTCGGCGCTGTACTCCTCGAAACGGGCGCGTTTGGTGCACGGGGCGAAGGGGGGGCCGCCCGCCACCCCGCCTCCCCCCGGCTCCCCTTCCTCCACCCCCTCCTCTTCCTCCTCCTGCCCCGGGTAATACTTGCGCTTGGTGCCCGGCGTGGGCGGCGGGGAAGCGAGCCCCGGTGCCGGCTGGCAGCAGCAGGGGCACTGCGAGCAGCAGTCCTGGTGCAAGTACCCGTTCTCCACCGTGGTCACGACGTGAGTGTCCAAATCCAGCACCGTGGTGCGGCTGCTACAGTGCGGCGCCCCGCCGCTCCCGAAGTCACAGCCGGCGGCGTAGAGCAGCCCTGGGGGCGCGCTGCTGCCGCCGCCGCCGCCGCCACCGCCGGGACCGGCGCTACCGGCGGCCCGGTAAAAGCCCGGGGACGAGTCTCTGCAGGGCGCTCGCTGCAGCTCCGGGGGCGCCGCGCACACCGGCACCTCCAGCAGCTCCGCACCGCCCCGCGCCGCCGCGCAGCTCCGCGCCTCGCGGTCCTGCGTGTCGGCGGGCAGCGGGAGCGCCGCCAGCTCCGGCGGGGCGGCGGCGGGCGGCGGGCAGGCGGGCATGGCGAGGAGCGGAGCGCCGTCGGGGTAGTGCTGCTGGCGGCGGTAGAGCTCGGCGTAGCGCTCGCTCAGGTAGAGCTGCCGGGCGTTGCGGAGCACATAGGAGACGAGCAGGTTCTTGTGGAGCTTGATGCCGCCTCGCTGCGTGCGGGAGCTGTGGATCTTCCGCAGGGAAATACTGATCAAACTCTGCGCATCGAGGGTGCACTCCATCCTCCTCCGGCCCCTCAGCATCTGCTCTCGCCACCCGCGCAGCCAGGCACCCCGGGCCGCATCCACACGGCAACCGGGAGGGTGCGGAGGGTCGCAAAAAAGGAGGATAAAGAGGCGGGGGGGGGGGGGAGGGAAGGGAAAAAGAAGGGGGGGGGGAAGGGGAAGGGGGGGAAGAGCCTGAGGTCGCTGGAGAGCGGAGGGGAAAGGAGGGGAGGGGGGGGAAATACAGAGGGGTGTCTTCAGGGGGCGGCCAGCGGCGGGAGCAGAGCGGGCATCGCCGTGCGCGCCGGTGGCTCCCGCTGCTGCTGCTGCCGCTGCTGCTGCTCGCCGCTGCCGCCGCCGCGCTCCGTGCAGGCAACGGCGCGTGCAGGCAGCGCCACCAGCGCCGCGCGCGCCCCCGCCCTCCCCGCGCGGCACCGCCCCCGCCCGCCTGCCCGCCCTCCTTCCCTCCCCGCGCGCGCGCGCGCGCGCCTGCCCCGCCCCCTCTCTCCCTCCACCCCGCCCCCTGTCCCTCCCTCCTTCCCTCCCTCCCCCCGCCGGCCGGTACCTGTCGCGCAGCGGCACTGAGCGCCCGCCCGCCCAGCCCCCGCCTTTTATAGCACCGCGCCGGCCCCGCCCCGCCCTCCCGGCGCGCCTGGCCAACGGGGCGGCGGCGGGCGGCCTGACGGGCGGGCGCGGCGGCCAATAGGAGCGAGGCGGGCCCCTCGCACCGTTCAAATGCTGACAGGCGCGGCGCGGCCCAGGAGGGCGGCGGGGACCCGGCGGGGGGCTCGGCCGGGCCGGGCGGGGGGCGGAGGCGGCGGGCTGGGCTACGGGTAGCCCGCCGGAGCGGCGGTGGGGCCGGGGCGCCGCCTCCCTGCGCCGCTCCCCTCACACAGGTGAGCGGGGGGCGGCTCCCGCCCCGGTGGGCGGCCCCCAGCAACCGTGAGGGCGGGGGTGCCCCCCCCCCCCCCCTCCCTCCCGGGTTCGCGGTACGGGCCGCCCCGCTCCGCTCTCTGGGGGGTACCGGGCCCCCTGCACCTCTCTCTGTGACACCCCCGGGGACGCTGTCTTATCCCCAACACCCTTAGTGGTACCGACACACCCCCCCTCCCGGCTGGACGCAGCCCCTTGCCCCTCCTCCCCCCGCAGACACCGGTGCATCCCCCTCCTCTTTGGGCTTCCCCAGCCCTGCAGCCTTAAAGGATGAGAAGAGCTCGGGGCACCCCAGTACTGCTGGTTCCCCCCTCGCCCCGGCAGGGAGACCCCCTTCTCCTGCTTTGCAAGCACTCACCTTCACCCCACAGCCGGTGGAGAGGAGTCAGAGGTTTCCCCCCCTGCGTGGGAGCAAGGAGCATGCACCAGCCCCCATCGCACCTGGTTTTCCCCCAAAGTGGGAGCAGGTCGGTGCACGGGTTGTTGCTAATTAAGGGCTCCCATCCCACCTTGTTGCACACAACAGTCTTGAATCTGCAGGGTGGCGTGGGTGGGTGGGGGGACACCTTGCTCCTAATAGGTGCCCCCTCAGGGTGATGTGATGTGAGGGGTCTGGGCAGGCGCTTCTGGGATGGATGGGGTTTGGGGGGGTGCAGGGGGTCAGGGCTGCCCCTGTAGTTGTTGGTCTGAAGGACCTGGCCACCGGGGGACCCAGTCATCTGCCGGGGGAGCAGCAGTACTCAAGGAAGCTGGTGTCACTGCAGAGGAGCAGCCCTTGGCCAACAGGTAAGAGCTGGGGGTAGGTGTGTAGCTGGGGGGGGGGCTGCAGCGTCTTGGTGGGAAAAGGAGCCGTGAGCTGGGGAGCCCGGGAGGGACCGCAGTGCTGGGGCAACGGGAGCTGCAAAGCTGCTTCTGAAACAGCATCTTCTGTAGAAAGCAGAAGGCAGGAGAGAGAGGAGGGGGTTTCCCCCACTGACTGCGGAGGTTCCTCATGCTGGGTGCCTGCTTTGGGGGACGTGCTAGTGTGCATACCTTAGCAGTGACTACAGGCAGCCTTGTATCTGCAGGTTGTGGAGAGCCCACCAGATAGCAAACCTCTGAAGACCTCACTCCCACTGATGCAGCACAACCTCCAAACCGCAGGGGCAGTCGTGCAAGGTGGTCATTGGACTCGTCAGCTTTGGGGACACCGTGCAAAGCCCGGGGCTGTGGGGGCATGCTCGGAGGGCTGGGGGCTTTGCTTGCTTCCTGGCCTGGCTGGACTTCACTGGCTCAGCTCACTTGTGTGTTCTGTCCAAGGGAATGGGAGCAGGCCAAGCTCCATGGAGGATTTTTCTCCATGTGGAAGGGTGCTTGGGACAGCAGTGGGGCTGGGGCAGCTTGTTGCCCCCTGAGCGGCAGCTGGCTAGGTCCTCCTTGCTTGTGCAACCTTGCTTGTGGAGCAACCTTCTCCACAATCTGCCCTCAGTCATGCAAACCGGGGTGAATGACACTGTGCATTCCCAAACTCCTGTAGGATGCTCTTGACCCACTTTCCTTGTTCATAATGTGAAAAATAATCACAAGCCTGTCCAGAGGGTGGCTGTAGCTCAAGGTGGTGGATATGGGCAGCACTGGAGATGGGGGATTGTGCTGTATCCTTCCTGTCCTCCACCACTCTCTCTCCCTTGCAGTCCTTCCTGCAGGTTGGCTTTTTCAAGCCTGTGGCTGTACTGCAGCTGGAGATCCAGGAGGTGATACCCGGAGCTGGTCTGTGCAGATAATATGGGGTGCAGCAGGGCTGGGGTTTGGGGCACATAGCTTGGGACCAGTGCTGAGCTTTGGGTGTTTTGGTGGCTGGAGCCAGGACTCGCTCCCGCTCAGCAAGATCAAAGGCTCTGTCCTTGCAGGGTGTTGTCATTGGTGCTTGTGGACTGAGCCCCAGCTGTGGCTCTGCAGTGTTTTCTGTGGCCTCCTGGGCACTGGGGAACCAGGGCAGCAAGTGCTGTTGCTGCCAGCCCGTGCCACATCTTCCACCCAGCCAGTACAGGCAGCGATTGCCTCTCTTGCTCAGCTGACATTTGCTGCTCTCTGGCCCATCTCCAGCTGTAAAACTCCAGCCTAGGTGGTCCAGGCTAAGAGCCTGAATTGCCCATCGGCCGGCTGCTATGAGGTGGCTTGGACAGTGCAGATGGTGCCAGCTGCAAAGCATCGCTCTGGCAGACATCCTTCACCTCGAGTTCCTGCTCACCATCCCGCCTCAGCTCAGACTTGCAGCATGGCCTCAGGATGCTGCCCAGTACGGGCCCTCTGCTCTTTAATCATCGCTAGCCTTGGGTTGTGGCTTTAAGTGAAGGGTCAGGTGGACTTTGCAGGGCCCTGCCTGCAGGGGTGCCGGGTTTATGTAGGTGCAGAGGGCCTTGCAGAGGATGGTGCATCCTCGAGGCTGTTTGGGCATCGTGGGGCAAGCCTGGCAGGGGAGATGCTGCTGTCTCTGCTTGTCAGAGAAGTGCCCTCTGCTGTAGCTGCCTGAGAAGCTTTGTGGCACCAGGAAAACCCAAGAGCACAGCAGGATTCTCTAGGAGATGAAGATGGAATTAAAACTTTAATCTTATTTAGACTCTGGGTAATTAATATAAAGGCTATAAAACATGGGCCTGATCCTCACGCTGACTGCCGGGCACCGCGCTGCGGCTGGTGAGGCCGGCGGTGGCTGCAGGCTGCCTCTCCTCTCCGGCTGGCTCTCCTGGCGGGTGCAAGTGTTTTGTTTGCAGACACGGTGGCTTTAATCCTGGAGCCGGGACGGGCTGCGCACTGTGAAAGCTGTGCTGCTTCAGTTTGGCCTGTGGACTCCAAAATCTCCCAGAGGCAGGAATCTGGCTGATACCTGTCTTGGCACATGACTGTAAGCTCTGCTTTTCTAAAAGAGGATAACGAGTCCTGTCCGTTTCCTGGCTCTTCAGTGGCAAGCTGGGGCAGGATGGGTTGGTTTGGTGCTTGCCTTTCCCAGGAAAATCTCTGTGTCCTGTCCAGCATCCCTATGCCCTGGTCTCTGCTGGGGTTTGTGTGCCCTTCCCATGAGAAAGGGCCCTGAGGACCCTACTGCTGTAGGGGACGGTTGGTCTAAAACCATCTCGGTTAAATGTAATTGCAGCTTTTAACTGGCCGTTAAATGGTGAGTACCATTACTTCCCCAAAGGAAAGCGAGGATGGGCCCAGGATTTGCTGTCTGGAGGGTTGTAGCTGCATGTTTCCTGGTATACATGCTGCTGGTGCTGGGGTCCGGTCTGCGGTGTGAGTGCCGTGGGGCTGGCCCTGGGCTGGGGATGGTGCAGCTGTACCGCAGTCTGTCCAGCCCTGCTGATGTCCTGGTGCCAGGGCCGGTTTTGCAGCCGTCGATCCTGCAGCAGGCTCCAGCAGCAAAACCTGGCGGTCCGCTGCTCTCAGCTGCAGAGTAAACAAGCTGGCAAGAGAAACCATTTTGCTTCAGCTAGTAGGAGAAACCCTTTTTAGGTAGCACTTCCAACTGGCAATGCTCTCCTTCATTAACCCCCTCCTTCCCTTTCCAATGAAACGTGAAGTTGCAGCGATTGGAGATCAGGCACTTGCCGGTGCAGCTTTGCCACCCAGAGCAATGAACACAGACGTGAATTTACTGCTTGATCTCATAATTTCAGTGCAATTAGACTGGCTGCTATAGAGCAATTTCCCCTTGAGCCTTAGAGTCCTGGGCCTGGGCATTGCCCAGCTTTTCTCAGACAAGGAAGCGGAGGCATTTGGGTATTGGCTGAAACATGAGGGTTTTTTGGGTGCACCTGGAACTTAACTCCCTGGAGACGCGTCTGTGAGTTGGAGCTGTGGGTGCCTGGCATGTCTGAAAAGGAGCCTGCTTTTCAGGCTTACTTATTACAAGACAGGCACCCAAAGCTAGTGGGAAAACAAGCCAGAACAAGGTTTTCAGGTTGAGTTCTGGGAGCAGGGCTGGCCTCTGTCGTCCCCCCCGCCTTGCTCTGTGCTGGACAGGCGCAATGTTGCCTGGCCCCCCAAGCTGCTTCCCAACTTGGGGGGACCTGTAGCACAGACCCACAGGGTCTGCTGCAGCATTGTGGGCAACGGGGCACGTTGGCTCCAGAAGCCGGCAGCCTTGGGAGCAGCATATGCATCCGTATTGATTGAGCGGGCTGTGGGTAAGGCTGTCACCCCACTGTTGTATCTGTTAGCTCTTTCTCACAGCTCTAGTACCACAGTCAAATACTTTGTATGAAATCCTGGAGAAAACAGGGATGAAACCATATTGAAAAATCATTCATTTAATTATCGTTCCTCCGTGCTTTTAGCTGGGTAGCTGTATAATGCCTCCCAAGCACCACTGTGGCATAGGGCACATGGATGAAGTGCTCAGTACTTTGATCTGGTCTGTTCCTACCTAACTTCACTGACTCGTTTCCTACATTTCTTGTACCCTGGGCACTGCTGTGCAGTGTACAGGTGCAACCCATAAGCTTCCCTGCCGTTGCTTCACAGCCTCTCACTGCTGCGTGGCCAAGCATAGCCTAACCCATCCCTGTGTCCAAGGTGGTGCTTGCAAACTCTCCCGGTGCTTTCTGTTGTCCTACTGAGGTGTTGGGAGGTCGCCTTGGACAGGAATTGCATGACTCTTGCTTTGACTAATCCTGGGAGGGTGGAATTGAGGAGGTGATTGCTACCAGGATCTTATTGCTGATCTCCGCAATGGACTCTGCCTATCCTGCTGTGTTTGGGCAAATGCTAGCTGTGTCAGTCAGCCAGTGATGTGACCCAAAGGAAGAGGGGGCCTCTGCCTCCACCCATGTTTTTTAGCTCACGCACACTTTTGTTGCTGTCCCACAGGTTGGTCTGCAGTAGCAGATCTGTTCCCTGCTAGAGCTGGGTGGGAATGAGCTGCCAATGGTGTGAGCAGAGCTGTGGGTGTTCATGGGGAGGCTGCAGCATCCCAGTTGGTCTTGGTGTGATTTGCTTGGCTCGCCTGGCACCCAGAGCCATTGGTGTGATGCTCTGCAGCAGCAGCGTTGTAAAGCTTGTGGTACAGGTGCTTCCCCAGGTCTCTAGCAAGCCTGTCCTACTGTGCTGGTCTCTGCTGGTGCCTTGTCTCCTTGTTCCTGGCATTAGGAGGACATGAATTTCCTGCAAAACCATTGCAGGATGCTAAAGCTGCAAGATAAATTGGGTGCAGCAAGCTTAGGAGTTGCTTTTTTGGGAAGAGGGGATGAAGTTGGTGTCCACTCCCTCCAGCGAGCTAGTGTTTCACACCTTGGACTGTGTGTTCCCCTGGACCCTGCCACCCAGGGAGCTCGTCACAGCTCCCTGATGGATATGGTGTTTGCCCTCCCGGGGGCACGAGGGATCCTGGGAACTTCTCTGCTTCCTGCACAGGGTGCCTGGCAGCTTGCACAGGAGGCTTGCGTCAGCTCCCGTGAGCTCCCCTGAGTATTGCTGAGCTGCTGCAGTGGTCAAAGTACCCACAGCCTCTGCCCTGCTCCGTAGTGACTTGCAGGTGATCTGAGTCCACAGAAGTTCAGCCTGGCTACAGGGCTGTGCGGCTCCAGGCTGGGCTCAGCTGCCTGGGTGCTTTCCTAGCTCAGGTGTGGGAGTTGTGCCAAAGGGCTAGAAAATTTGGGGTGCCTCTGTGAAACCTGGCTGTGCTCAGCACTAGCTCTCATCTAGGCAGAGCTGGAGATTGGGGCTGCAGGGGGGTCAGGGTAGGTCCCTCGCCCAGGGAACTTGTCACCATGGCTTGTGGAGTCACTCCTGGGAGGATGCTTTCACCTGTGGTTGCTCTTGGGTTAGGGACAGGAACAAATATCACTTAGAGCTTATGAAGAGGTCCTTTAGCCTGGTGTTCACAGCTTTGAGCTCTGTCCCTGCCTGGGAAATGTGATTTTGTCCCCATGGTCTGGCTGTGTTCTTAGCAGTCAGGCTTCCTCTCTGTGCTGGTATTTGGCATGTCAGCCGATTATCCTGGGGAAAAAAACAAGAGGAAGGCCCCAAAGTTGTTTGCTGCATTTGGTGCCAGGTCCCTGCAGTGGGTTTTGTTGGAGGCTGTGGACGTGACCACCACCTCCTTGGAGAAAGCAGGTCTGTGCGGGGGGATCCGCTGGCAGCTGGTGGCAACTGGCTCTCTGGAGCTGCTTTGGGGTCTCCCTGCTGCCACCCCAGAGCATCACTTCCAGGAGGGATGAGATGCCCCAGGTGTCCAGGGCTGTTTGCTGGGCTGTGGTATCTGATAGTGACCCTATTTAATTGCTAGGTCAAATATCCTGAAGTGATGTGCAGCCAAGGGTTGATCCCTGGGCTTGGTCTGACCCCATGTTTTAGCTGTAAATGTGGCTGTGCTGGAGGACAGTCCTTACCCTAACTGGAAAGTCTGTCTCCAGCATCAGCGTGAATGAGGGATGTTACCTGCAGATCCCTTTGCTGCCCGTCCCAGGTGGAGCAGGACAGGACTTGCTGGGGACTGAGTGGGATTTGTAGCTGTGCTCCCTACCGATGGGACCAGCGGGCTCTTGGAGGAGCCCAGGCAGCAAGCTGTTATATGGTGATGGGAGGGCATGGAGACCAGGTGTCTGTGATCTAGGGCTAATTGTGTGTCTCTGCCTCTGCTTCCCCTCCCACCTACCCTGTCCTGTGGTTTCTAGATGCTAATCTGCACAGGGCAGGGCCTGTCTTACCATGCAGGCAGCATCTGGTGCGAGGGGCCCTTGGGCAACTCCTGCGATAGGAATTGCTCATCTCCAGTGAGACCACCTTCCTAGGGCTCGCGATGCCAGGTTGAGAGCAACCAAAGCGACAGATCCTTCCCTGTTCCCTGTGCTTGCCAACTCTGTAGGGAGGGCAGTTGGGGCAAAAATTGTATTAAAGTTGGAGCTGTGGCTCGGGTGGGGAATGAACGTCAGGATGGTGTGCGGGACCTGCCTGGGCTCCTGGCCCCAGGCACGGTAGGGGTCCCCTTCCTTGCTGAAAGTGACCCAAAGCGTGTGCAATTAATGCTTCCAGCTGATGCCGGGCTCCGAAATGGTTAATCGCTGCCTGCCTGCGATGGAAACTGCAGCCTTCCCCGAGCAGAGCCCTTCCAGCCGGGGAGGAGCGTGGCCTTGCGATGCCCCGTGGATGGATGGACAGACGGACGGATGGATGGACGGCGGCAGGAGGACTACAATCCCCGGCAGGGAGCAAACCCCTGAGGGGTTCCCGGGGGATGCCGGGACTGGTAGTCCGGGGCCTGGTGTGGGGGTCCCCGCTGCCACTCGTGGCTGGGGCTGGGGGACCCGGAGGGAATGTGCAGTCTCGGGGAGGAGCCAGTGTGTTCACCCACTTTGTTGTTAAATACCTTAAAGGAGCAGTGGCTGTGCCCGAGCGAGCTCCCTAGCGGAGCCGCGCAACCTGGGCTGTGGGCTTTTTAAAGATAAAAATCACTCGCGTGGCCTTTGTTATTAATGACATCTCCCGCTCTCAGTAACTCCTTCGGTGCCTGGGCATCGCCAGCCCGGCACGGTGATGGGCCTGCCTCACCGCGGGGCTGTGTGCGCGATGCTGGACCACCTCTGGTCCTGCATCCCCTCCAGAGCATCCTTCTCCTGGTGCTCTGTGGCCGGGAGGTGGGTGCTGCCGGGAGGTGGGTGCAGAGCCCTCCGGTGCTTTCCGTGCCATGGAAAATCAGTGCTGCTGCTGTTTCCTCGCAGGGGAGACATCCCCGCTCGTAAGCCCTGCAGATAAAGAGCTCTGGAGTGAAGCACGGAGCAGCGACCATGTGGGCAGCAAGGGCAATTTCTCATGCCACTGTGGCACAGCCATGACCTGGAGATTTCTTTCCCCCCTGGCAAAATTCAGTCTGGCACCTGGTGCCTCCAGCCAAACACCCTGGCCTGGCCCTGGCATGTGCCCAGCAGACACCCACATCAAAGCCACCGCGGCTTGCCTGGCCCCTTGCCAGCAGCTACCTCTAGACAGCTTGAACAAACCTGGAGGGAGATGACAGCGAAGCATCCAGCCCCCGGCAACTCCCGCCTGCTGTGGGGCAGCCGGGGCTGGCTTGGGTGCGTGGTAGGAGCCCCAGCTGGGTGGGCGACCCTGTGCTGGGATGGCGATGGGGGTGTCTTGTCAAACATCTGCCCCAGCAGAGCCAGCCAGCCACAGGCTGGCACCTTGCTGCCTCTGATCGCTTTGTCCCTGCTGCCCTGTCCTGGCGGTCCTTGCCTCCATGCCGCTCTGAGCCTCAGCGGAGGGGGACGAAATCCATCGCAGGCAAATGTGCTGGAGAGGGGCTGCTGGAGCGCAGCACAGGAACTTTGCTGACTGGAAAAGCAGGAATAACCACCAAAATGCAACTGGTGGAGAGGGCTGTGACGCTGCAGGGAGCCAGCAGCTGAGCTGGCTGGCGCTGGGTGATGCTCTGGGGTAGATGGCCCAGGCCTGCCTGTGTTGCCCAGGGTCACATGCTGCAGCTCACCCCTGGGCTGTCTTTGGTGTGAAGGCAAGGAGAGGGCTTGGGTGGCAGGGCTGACCCCGGTGCTCTTGGCCAAGCCTTTCCCTCCTGGGCTGTTGGGTGCAGCTCAGCCTCATTGCAGCCTGGGGGTTGGGTGCTTGCCTGCTGAGGGGCTGCACTCGATCCTTTTTTCCTCCGGGGTGCAGGTGTTGGAGAGAGTATCAGGCATGCCTGATCCTGCCTGGAACTGGGCTCCAGCTGGTCCATACTATGAGTTCAGACTCATGTCCATACTGCTTCTAGCCCGGTGCCTGGCCTGGCTGGCAGTGGGCAGAGCTGCTGCTGGTCTTGCTTGGATTTGGGGTTGTCTGAGTGAAATTCATACCCAGAGCAGAGCAACTCTTCCCCAGGGTGCAGAAGGCTCCTGGTGCATGAGTGGCATGGTGCAAGCAGAAGGGCTGAAGCCCATCAGAGCTTGTGGCTGTGGAGGGACCTGTGGTGCCAGGACCTGGCTGCCCAGCATGCAGGGACTTGTCTGGTTGGATGCTGGATCACAACCCATGCAGCTGTGACCTGGGCACATTGAAGGCAGCAGAAAGACCCTTCTGGGCTGCAGCGTAGTCTGCACCAGGTCCTTTTCTGTGCAGAAGGAAGCAGTGGAGTGGGAGAGGCTGCCTGTGGCGAGCTGCTGGCTGGTGCATCCAGCGAGGAGCCCAGGGTGCAGGGAGACCGTGCTGCTTCTGTGGTGTGAATGCAGCCAGCCTGCTGCCTCATGGATGCTGAAATAAGCAGCCTGGGGGGTCCTTTCCCAGCTGTGGCCAGCCCACAGCAATGCGTGGGAGCACAGAGTGACCAGTGCATCCTTATAGAGAGGTGTGAACAGAGATGATAGTGTTGGAGGAAACAAATTCGTCTCGTGTGGATGCAGGGGAGGCGGTGGGCGCTCGGTCTAACACCTCCTGCTGTGCCTGCCTGCTCTCTGGGGGGCTGTTCAGGGGCCGGGTGAGATGGTGTGTGCTGTGCACTGGGCTGCACAGCTCAGCCTGCAGCCACACTGCCTGACCTTGGTCCAGTCACTTACTCCCTGTGGTCTCTGTGCTCCTTGGTGCTGTGTCACTGACACTCCCAGTCTCACAAACAGCTCCTGTACATGTGCTGGTGCTTGGCCCAGTGGGGACTCGCCAGCGAGGCTGTGTGAGCCCTGATACAGCATTTGGGGGTGGTGGTTCATGGGCTGCATGGGGACCTGGTGAAGCTGTCTGGTGGAGGAGTGCAGGGGAAGGCTCCCCTGCAGGCCTGTCTAGCTCTGTTGCTTGTTCCTTTTTGCTTTTTCATCCTTTGCCTGCCATTCAGGAGCCTCGTACCAGCTGCCTCACGGCTGCCTAACACGTTATGACAGTTGTGTTGCAGTAGGTGCCTTGGAGGAGCCCTGCACAGAGGCTGCTGAGGTGCACACCCCACTGCATCCACTAAGCCAATTGCTTCTGGCGCACTCCTGCTTGGACGAGACCGAACCCAGACCCTTCCTGCTCTCATGTTGGAGCAGAAGCCCCAAAGGGTGAAACGCAGCTGCTGGAGAAAGCAGCAGGAGCTGTGGGTTGGGGGTCCTGGAGGTGAAGCTGTTTGCAAACAGCTCCTGGGTGCAGTGCCGCTTTGCATGCTGCATGACTTCCCCACGTGCACAGGCGTTCCCAAGGCTGAAGGGAACTATTCTGCTCTGGAAAGGGTAGAAATGAAACGTGGATAACATCGCTAGGCTAGCATTGCTAGAGGAATTAAGAGCCAAGCAACTGCATCCATAGGAACCTCAGTTCTTCCCTTATCCCCTTGCACATCGAAGTTAATTGCATTTCCAACTGACACATCAAGCTGTCCTGCCACAGTCGTCTGCAGCAAAGGCAGCGCGTAGTGGTTGCTCCAGGATATAAATCTCACCTCTGGTGTCTTGCTCTCTTGGGGGGATAACGTCTTTCCCAGGGCTGTTTGTGCTATGGTCAGGCCTTAGGAGCCCAGGGCTCAAGCTGAGTGTCTTGCCAGGTCTTTACGGGTATCTCTCGAAGGTGAGACTTGTCAGGCTTAAGCAACGGATGAAATTTTTTTAATGGGTGTTCAGCAGCCATGGTGGAGATGCTTAAGGGCATAAATTTTTTAAGAGCATAATGGATGTTAAGCTCTCAAAAATAAATCCTAAGTCTCTCTAGCCTGTGTTTCCAAGGTATTGGCGGCTAGCTTAAAATGAGAGAGCAAGTGAAATGAAATAAAAGGCTTTTAGATGGTGCAGAGCACCAATGTGGAGCTTCTGCTTTCTTTGTGTGTCTGAATTAGCACTCAGTCCTTTGGGATGCTGAGGGTCAGGACAGCAAGGGCTTAATCCCTGGTGGGTGCTTTGAGGACCCACATTGGAGAGCAGAGTTAAGGGTTTTTCCCCACGCCAGTAAGATTGGTTGGTCAGAGTGAGCAGAGCCAGGCTCTAAAACCTCCTGCCCAGAAGACTTACAGGTGGCAACTGGAGTCTCTGGTGCAAAACTGCACGGAGGCTTTCCTGATGAAGCACAGCGAGCAGAGTCTGGGTGTGAGAGATGGGCCAGTGCCTTCCCCCATCCAGCAAGGGGCAGGAAGACCTGGACAAGCAGCTCTGCCCAAACCATCGCCGTGAGCCGACGATGGAGCTGGGAAGTGCCAGGGCCTCCTCTTCCACCCTGCGTGGATGAACTTTTCCTGGGAAGTGACAGCCTCACACAGGGGTTTCCTTCATGGCTCTTGTTGCACCAGGAGTCAGGGCAGAAGGAAGGAGATGCTCCCCTCTGGCTGGTGCAGCGCCCTGGGGCTGGGAAACGGGGAGGAATTGGCTCCATCCTTCCCCAGCCGCTGTTACCCCAGGGTTGGGAAGCAGGAGCTGCTCCTTCTTTCTCTGCAGACGCGGCGATGCCAAGGAGGGAAGGAGGCAGAGGAGTGCCGTGCTGGCATGGGCAGCACTGCCAAGGGTGCTGGGAAGCTGACAGCCCAAGACTTGTTTGATGCTGCTTTCTTCTGCCGCCGGAGCAGGGAGGACGGCGGCTCCAGGAGCACCAAGCTCCTGCTTGTCTCCTCCTGCCCGGGGAGGCTGTCTCAGGGAAAGTGGGAGCAGCCTTGATCCTGTGAACAACCCTGGGAGGCGGCAGGTGAGTGCAAGCGCTGGCATCCTGCAACGCTGCACCCTTGCATTGCTCTTGCCAGCTTCCCTCCCAAGTCTGGCTGGAAACGGTCTTGCCTTCCTCTTGAGGTCAGCTCTGCCGCGGCTCTGCTCTCTGAGGTCGGCTTGTACCTGCTGAGGGCTCGGCCCTGTTTTATAGAGCTTTTCCATGAGGTGTGTCCTGCGAATGCCCTCCCTTGGGCTGTGGTAACGGTGCTTGGAGATGAGCAATGTTGGTGCCTTCAGGAGACTGATGAAGTTGGGGCGCCGAGTGACTTGCGGCAGGTCTTTCTGCTCCTTTCTGATCCTTGCTTGGGTTTTGGGGCAGGTGTTGACCTGCTCTGAGGTGACAGGTCCAGAAACACATCAAGTTGTGAGTGCCTAGCTGGCAGGAAGAAGTAAAGAGAAGTGGAAGATTTGGGAATGATCAGGGAAAAATGAGTCCTTGAGGTATGGGTTGATGCAGAAATGTTACCAGCTGCTTCTCTAGTTCAGCCTAACCCTATGCCCTGGCCCTGGTAGTGATTGGTGTGTAATTATGGAAATTGGAAAAACATATTTTTCTGATATGGACTGGGTCTGCTCAAAGGGCTGTTGTTTATGGAGTCTGACTGCCTGCATTCACCCCAAAGGCAGCTCTGGATTGTGTGCCCCCATCACTTCTGAGCCCTGTGTGGCCATCATGGCTAACCCAAGGGACAAAAAGCTCTATCTTCTCCTCCTCCCTGAAAGCTGTGAGCATTAGGGCTCTTGCTGCTCCTTGAAAACACAAGGTGTGGCTGCACCAAGAGCCTCTGGCAGGAGGCTGGCATGAGATGTGAACAGACCCCAGTGCCTCCTTACTCTGGTTTGCACATCTGGATTTTCTTTCCTGCTTCTCCAGCGTGCTCCGAGCACTGCTCACCCCTGCTCAGGCTGGGAGAGCGTTTCTGGGTGATTGCTGCTGGAGCGACCGGGGGTAGGAGAACGCCCTCCTACCCAGCACAAGTTTGCAAGTTCTTTGGGCTCCCAGCTGCTCTGGCTGCTGCTGCCTCTTGGGGGAGGAGAGGAGGGACCGAGCAGGGGTCTCTGCTCCTCAGCACAGCTGCAGCGGGGCTTTCTGTGGCTCCAAGGCATGGCAGCTCTTCCCCAGATGGAGGACGGGGCCCGGGGGGTATTGGCCGTCTGCTGCTTTGCTGCCCAAAAAAGCCTGGAGGCTGTTTTGCGCTGCTGCTCTGCTGTTATCCATTGAATTGCACCAAAAACCGTGCTGCCCCCCCCATTATCCCTGAAGATGGATGCAGATGACTCTCCTCCTGACATGTGCGTGATCTGTGCACGCTTGGCTCTCCTCTCTTCCCGGGCAGCTGGCAGGTTATTTTTGGTTCTGAAGCGGCCCAGATCTGGTTTCTGCTGGGGCGAGTCCCTGCCCGGCACAGCTCTCGCATCCCCTGGGCTTGCGGGAGGTGAGACACGCTGCCTTCCCTCATTGATGTGTCGGCTGGAGCTGGCAGAGATGCTCCGGTGCTCACCTGCTGAAGGGCTGGTCTGGCATCTCTGTGGAGTGGCTGCAGAGAAGGGGACATTGGCCAGGTCTGCAGGGACTCACCTGGACGTAGCGGCCTGGGAAACTCGATCTGTGGGCCTCTTTGGGGGGAGAGGGACGGGCAGGAGCAGCTGGTGCTGTTGCAGGGCTTGGAAATCCAAGCCAACACCTAGTCACGTGCATCCCCCTTGGCTCACAGGCTGAAAGAATGGCAGTCCCCTTCCCTCGGCTCCTGGCCTCCTGCCCAGGTCCTGCAGTGGAAACCCCTTTGGGGGGGCCGAAGGGTTTGCTGGGGGCAGCCCTGGGGAGATGCTGGGGACCTCCTGCCCTGCCTCTCCTCAGGAACGGCTCACGGTGGGAAATGTGGGTGCTGCTATTTGGCTACCTCACTACAAGGACATCCCTCCTCTCAAGCCCTCCTGCAACTCCAGGATGTCTGAGCCCTTTCTTAATATCAAGGTTTGTCCCAGCAATCCTAGAGCAGCAGCTTGTTCCATTGCAGGTTGGTGCTGCTCAAAGCATCCTTCCCACATCTGCATGTTGGGGTGCTCTGGGGTACCTGCTTACCTGGAGGGAGGAGCAGAGGGCAAATGCAATCAAAAAGGGCTTTTCACCAGGTTAGACACAGGCTGAATATTTGCTGGGCACCGTGGGCTGCATGGAAAAGCGTGACTGTTTGTTTCTCAGCACCCGGCTGGCTCTGCAAGCTGGTGGAAGTGAGCACCTTGCTGGACCCAAGCCTGCAGGAGGTATTTTGAAAGCAGGCATCTGCAGTGGGAGCGTGTCCCCAGCCACGTTGCCTCTGCTGTATTCAGGAATCATTATTTGAGGCTTTTAGTAGACTGGTGTCCTGTATATCCCAGTGTCTGGTTCTGTGCTCCATATGGATGTCCAAGAGCCCATGTGCCTGGCAGTGCAGGTGGGGTAAGAGCCTGTTCCCAGGCATGCTTGCTGCCATGGCTCAGGATGCTGCATCCAAACACACCGGGTGTCCAACGGGGAGAGCGGGACTAAAATCACAGCATGTGTACTTGCAAGGCGACGGCTGGCACAGGTGAGCTGCCAGAGATGCTGCGGGTCGACCTGGGTGTCAGAGCTGCCCTGACCTATCCCTGGGCATCAGAGGAGGCTGCAGTGCTGCCCGTCCAGTGCTCCCTGTCCTCCCTGGCATAACTACTGAGCCAGGACAGCTTTTTCTCACTGAAAACTGTGCCCTTTCCTCTGGGGAGGGAGCATCAACACATCCTCCCACGCTCCTGCTCATCCCCTTTCAACAAAATGCCGCTCTGACGTTTCTCTCCGCTCCTGGCAGGGAGCGAAGCTGTTTCCAATCTCTAACTGTGGGGCTCCTGGTGTAGGCTCAGAGGTCTGGGCTCTCCTTCTCCAAGCATCCCCGTTTTTCTCTCTGTGTGGGGTTTCTGACTCACCTCCCAGGACCAACCTGGCTCCTAATTCTGCAAGGCTGGCTCCTGCCAGCTCTTCTGTGGGAGAGCTCATCTCCCCATGAAGCTTGAGGGTCTCAAATGCCACAAAAACAGAACCAAATCAGCTGTGAATAGGCTTTAACTTGCTATTCAGGAGTACAATAGAAAATCAAATAGATGCTACATATCCTTCAACTGTCTGTGTGCCTGGTTTTCTTTGTTGCAGGTGACTGGGGGAAAGAAAATAGGTTTGTTATGAAAGCACCAGGTCCAAACTGCCCTGCTCTGTTAATCTGGAAACCAGGAGATGTGAAGGAGGTGGCTTGTGTGGGCCAGGGCTGCTGTAGGCGGGAGCAACGCAACGCTGAGTTGATGGCTCTGTTGCCCCACGTTGGCTCTGCAGCGTGCAGAGAGCACCCGAGCTCTGTACAGCACAGCACATTTGGTGCAGATGGTTTTGTCCAGCCATTCATCTCCACTTAAGCCCTTGCAGAGGACAGGCTGCCTCCTCGTGCCTCCTGGTTTTTGGCTGTACAGCACGGAGCACATCTTGTGCTTTTGTGCTAATCTGTGCTCTGCTGCTTCTTGGTCCAGCCACTCTGTTCGGTTGGGCACAGCCTTTGGCAAAAATCACCCAGACCAAGAGTGAAATTCAAATGCACAAAGCAAAATATTTGGTGTGAGGCATCCTAGGGCTGCACTGTGCCACCGAGATGTCTCATAGGGTGGGTAACAGGGCCATTTTGTGCCACAAAGCTGGTGTCAGGGATGTGGTGCTGAGCAGGGAGGAGACGGCAAGGGGTTCTCTCTCCTTCCTGCAGAGCTGTTTTCCAGGAGCTCTGCTTTTGGGGTGGGATTGTTGGCAGGGGACTGAATCCTGGCCCTGCAGCCCTCCTGAGCAGGGCTTCACATCCAAACCCTCCTTTTATCTCTGGCTTACCTGGTGCACAAAGCCATGGATGGGCAAACGGACATCCCCAGCCAGACTGGGCTGCAGGGAGGGGAGGCAGCAGCGTTGTTGCATCCTTTGCGAGTGCCCGACTCGTCGGGCCCCACGCGAGCTCCTGCCAGCCCCGGGTGTGGGTGCGGGCAGGAGCCTGTGGTTAGGCAGCGCGTCGGACATGAATGCGATGTGAACTCAGGCTTCCCTTTTGAAGTTTGACACCCGGGATTTTCCCCACCCACTAAGAAGGACTGAAGACAAAAAAGAGCAGAAAAGAAAAAAAGAGGGAGAGGGAAAAAAAAAAAAAAGCCCTCTTTAAATTGCCGGTGAGGGCATGTCAAGGAGGCAGAAGTTAAAAGAGACCGTGGGGGAGGGCTTGGTGTGTGTCTATCTGGCTGGCCAGCTCTGACTCACCAACACGTGCAGGTACAACCCTGCTGCAGCCTGGTTTCGGGTTGAGCCTCGCTTGCCTGGCGAAGCTGAGAGGGGTTTGCAGAGGCAGGAGGGAAGCGGAGAAAAAGGAAGAGCTATCGCGGCTTGCGCTTGGCTGCTTGGTGTGTGATGGCCCTGAATCGTGTCCTCTCTCTTGCCCCTTGCAGTCATCATCCCCCTTCCCAGCTGCGTCCCAATCTTGGGTGAATCAAGAAGGGCCCAACCTTGGGTGCATCAAGAGACCCAGGATCTGGCCCCACTGATGTAAAGGTTGCAGGATTAGGCTGCCTTAAACAACAAAGCCTTGCTCCGCCTGTCAGACGGATACCCCAGGGGCAGACTGGAAGGGTGTGGAGTGGAGGCTCCTCTTGCAGAGGTAGGATGGGAACATTTTCTGGTCCTGCCTGTCTGGTTTAGCACTCCCAGCTGGGGCTTGGATGATCCAAAAGGGAGCTTGATCTGAGATGCGAGGCTATGACTTATTATTATTTAAAACTTCTAAAGCTTGAAGCTGCAAGGCTGTAACTTGGACCCAGATTCACCTGATAGACCCGATCTGCCAGGGATGGAGCAGTGGACACGAGGTTGGATGTGATGCCTGTTTGTGGAGGGTTGTGGTGGTGCAGCTCCAAAAGAGACCTGCAAAGGCAGCGATGGGATCCCACCCCGTCCCTCACCTCCACCCAGCTGTAAGCCTCAGCTTTAGGTTTGAAGTCAAAGCTTTAGGGGGTTGAAGCTGGCTGCTTTTTGGCATCCCAAGACCCAGGCTTGACTCACACCTATGGTGTGGTGTGTCCTCATCTCTCTAGAGAGAAATGGGTATTTTGTGTGGCTGAGTGTGACCAGATGGGTCCTGCCACCAATGGAGGATCTGCTGGGCCCCACCAGAGCCCCGAGCAATGCCTGCACCCGTGTGAAGCGATGCTTGGTCCGGCTTGTCCCTCAGTGCCAAAAGAGGCAAAAAGTGAAATTCCATTCCCTGATACCATCCTTTACCCCATCCTGGGGGGCAGAAGGGGAAGGTACTCTTGCCAGAGCTGCTCTCACCATAAGTGACCCTACGAGGAGAAGGGGCTGAATGCCAGCAGCATGTGGAGCAGGAGAGGATCTGTGACCAGATGGTGTGAGATGTCCCAGTGGGAGCTCACAGCAGCTCAAAGCAGCCACTTTTTCTGTAGTTGCCCCATAAGGTTAAGCTCTGTGGGGTGTCATGAGGAATACTTGCAGCTCCTGGAGCTGCAAGGAGCTGCTGTCTTTTATTCCTCAGGAGGACAAATGGCTGGGCCATCGCCCATGGCAGTGGTGTCAGGACCATGCTTAGCTTTGTATCTAGGTGATCTCCACTTGGTGAGGTGAGCCCACCCATCCATGGCAGGAGGAGAGGTGCTTTGTAGTCTAGAGGCATCTGGGTCTTGGCTGTACTGTCACCCCAAAAGCTTGGGTCCCTTCATTTTCCCTCCTTCCTGGCTGTGCATGGCCGTCACAAGACCATGCCTTCTTGTTGCAGGCAGTGGGGTTCGGCCTTGTGATTTTGGCCATCTGATTGTCATGGTCCACTTCTCCTTTGGGAACTTGCAACCCGCTGCAGAACAGAGCCACGGCCTGGCTCTGAAGGCATCCTGCCCTTGGTGCCGCAGCTGTGCCAGATGTCGAGGTCTGGAGAGCAGCACTGAAATCACTATTTCAGCTGAAGCTGCTTGCTCCTACCCTCATGGGAGGAGGGGTGCCACATACCAGTTGCTGGCTGGAAGAGCCATGTGTGGACAGCCGAAGAAGAGAGCTGCTGGGACACCTACCAGAGGGGAATAGCAAGCTTTGCCCTTGCTCTCAGTCCTGGGGCTGTGAACCACAGAACAACGGAGGAAGAGAGGTGGCTGCTCGGCCAACAGGGTACGATAAATGTGCTGGGATCCTGCTGTTAAACACCCATGCTTTGCATGTTTCCACGCGAGGGGAGGCTGCTTTGCAGGTGGTATGTAGACAACTGCTGTCTCAGTGCCATAGGTGCACTGCTTTAGGTAGAGAAGAGCCCAGTCCATGTTGCTGGTATGCTGCAGAAGAGGGGAGCTGATTTGGGGAAGGCTGCCTGCACTTGGCAGATGGGTTGAAATGGAAAGAGTCTCTTCCAAGACAGCCCTTGATGGAAATTAGCCTTGCACAGATCTGGGGGTGGGCTGTGGGGGTGAGGGGTTGGGAGATGATATGCACGGTGGCTGCTAAATTTAGGAGTACACCATTTTGTTGGTTATCTCCTTGCCTGGTGCGCTAGATCATATCCATGGCTCATAGCCTCGTCCTGACCGTACCTATGAGCTCTGTGGTGCCTATCTGTGTCCATGCATGGGAGGAGATTCTTCCCCTCTACCTCCCCTTGCATCCTTGAGACCTTTAATCTTTCATGCTGTCTAAACCAATCCCCTTGGGGAAGAAGATAGTTAATTAGCCCCTTCTCCCCCCGTTCCTCACTGCCCGTGTTTCCCAGACCCCGCTGGCTGGTGACCCCCTCTGCAACGTGTCTGTGAAGCTTGTTATCTGCCCTGTACAGATTTCCCTGGCGGGAAGGGGAGGTGATGCTGCAAAGGCTGCAGCTTCCGTCACGAGTGTCTGCCAAGGCATGAGGAGCTCTTCCCAGCCTGGTCCGGCTTGTGAAGGTGTTGGGGCTGTTCCCTGCACTCAGTTCCTGGACAAGGTGGGAGGACATTGTCCCTGAGCAGTGTTGGTCCTAAGATGGTGCGGGACCTGGAGGGGACAGCCGCTTCTGCGCTTCTCTTCAGAATAGGAGGGAGGGAGGCATCCCTCACTATGGTGGCAGTGGCACCTGGAGATGAAGCAGGATCCTTAAAAGCCAGGCAGCTTTAGGGCTTTCCCTCCATTTCTCCGGGGGATGCTGGTTCTTCTCTGTCCTCACCTAATGTCCTGAGAAGGCTCAGCTTACTGCAGTTGGGCCCTACCTGAAGCTAATCCCAACCAGGGTAAAAAGTACCTCACCTAGAGCTCCCAGCTGGCCTCGTGCCTGCGGGATGGTGATGGGATGCTGCTTGCCTTGCCAAGGCTGTAAAGGAGAGGGGGAAGGAAGAGGGGACTGGATCCGCAGGCGAGGGAGCACCCGGGCTCGCCAGGGCGCTGCTGCGTGTGCAGGAACTGCTGATCCTGCAAACGGCCCGTCACCGTCTCCCGCGCATGTTCCTCCCAGCAGCGTGGGGCTGCATGTGCGTGCATGTAGCAGGGCACTCATGCCTCTTCCATGTGTGATGCGAAGGGAAACCAGCCCTGCTTTCCACAGGAGAGGCTGTGCTTAGGGCTCTGGTGTGGAGGATCGGGTGCCCAGGAGAGGGGTGCTGCTGATGGGCTGCTCCCCCTCCCCACCGGGGTTAACCTCCTCCAGCGGTGTCTCATGTGGCTGGGACAGATGTGCCTTCTGCAGTTGGGGTAGGGGAGGGAAGGAGGAAGCCGGTTGTGCAATTTTTCATAGATATCAAATGTGAAAGGAGTGGGAATGTGGTGGTGCAGAGGAGGGAATCTTTGAGGGGAACCTGCGTGCTACCTGTGCTGGGTCCATCAGCCTCCTCCCAGTCCAGACGCTGAGCTCAGTGCTGCTGAGATACAGGGAATGGTGTCCCTTGTACACCACCCCCCCGCCATGCAGAGTGGCTGAGGGTTTGCAGTAAATCTGAAAAATGCCTCGTCCTAGAACTGTACCTTCTGCCAACTTCTCTTATCAGACCCCATGCTTTCGCCTGAAGCCAGTAGCTGTAAGGATGGAGATGGGGGGAACAGACTGCTTTGACGCTGCTCTCTCGCCTGCAGCCTGTTTGCATTCATGATTGCATCCGTGCATTAAAGTGCTTTGAGCTCCTCGTTACCAAAGTGCAGACTCTGAGTTTTAACGAGCCACCCGTGGGAGCTGGGACTGGGAGAGACGAACTGCCATCCTCCTGAACTGAGGCAGAGCTTGACAACAGGCACCGCTGCCTGGAAACGGTGGGCAAAGGCTTTATTGACCACTGGAGGTCACTTTTTCAATAATGCAGTACAATCCAACTTTATTTTGTCAGTACCTTTCATGCAGGCTGCTTCCAAGCTGCTCAGCAGCCCCAATGCAAAGGGAGGGAGAGGAAAGACTTCTCCTGGAGCTGGGGAGGTGGAGGCTGCTCAGCAGCGCGGGGTGCAGCGGAGAAGGCTCTCGAGCTTCAGTGAAGAGCTAGAGGAGGAGAAGAGGAGAAAATGAAGCAGCCTGGAAGCTGCTCCCCTGTGCTGTAGATGCACCTTCAGGCTCTTCATAAGCAAATGAGCGTATTTGGCCCTGAGGGGGCCGGAGGAAGGGTGGAGGAGGCAGGAGGGTGCTGGGGAGGGAAGGCAGCTCTGCACACGCGAGGCTGGGTGCTGCGCAGGGAAGGTCATCCTGTGTTTCTCAGCCAGAGACCGGCAGTTGTTGGGAAATGAAGGCCCTACAGCAGCATGGTCAGAAATCCAGCTTGCTGCAGCTGTTTGCTTCTCCCAGAGCAAAGAAGCTGCAGAAACCCTGTGATTTGAGCTCGCGAAAGAGCTTGGATGTGGGCAGGCTCAGGCCGTTTCTGAGCCAGAAATTGTGCCTGAATCGTGCTCCTTTGCTCCTTGCCTGGTGCTGAGCCATTTCTGGGAGGGGACTGTGACCTCCTGCCTGCGCTGCCTGCTCCAGGCATCGAGGTGAGGTTTCTGCCCAGGCTGATGCCCCACAAGGGCTTGGTCAGGCACCTCCTCCCAGCCCCATGCAGGCAAAATCCCGAATGCTGTCCTTGGACAAGAGGAGCTGTGGGGCACTGTGAGAGAGTGTCTTTGGTCACCCCAAAATCCCACGCAGGAATGAGAAGGGACATCCTGGGACTCTCTGATGCTGGCAGCTGCTGCTTTTGTGAAAGAACTGGGGGATTTTCTGCACTGGGGAGGAGCAGAGTCCCTGAGCACAGGAAAGCTGGAGGTTGGAGGTGGAAAACCCAGCAAAAAGCCTTTGCTAAGGAGTCAGCAGCAACGGCTGGTGCATGAGCTCTTCTGTCAGGCCGTGTGCTTCCCTTGCATGGGGACGCATGGTTTCCAGACCTGCTGCTTGTGCTGAGCGGCTTGGGGTGCTGGATGTGCCTGCCATGGATGTGACCTGCAGGAAAGGCACCACTCATGTGGCAAACCTTTCTGAAAGTTTTCTTGCTCCTCTCCAGTTCACAGCCCGCAGCCTTGCCTGTGCTGGCTGCACCACAGGCAGGGCTGAGCCCTGTTTGGAGGGAGAAGGTCCCCTTTCCTTCAGTCTGGGGATGGAGCTGTGGCGGTGGATGGTCACCTGGGAGAAATGGGGCTCTTCCATCCCACAGCAGCCTGGGGAGAAGGTGAAAGCGACCCCTCCTGTCAAGCAGCACTAGGGCCATGAAAATGGGATATTTGCACATAGGTGCCTGGTTACATCAGGGGCACAGGAAGGGGACAGACCAGTGGTCTTAGATGGAGCATCGAGGGTCTACTCCACATCCCTCTGCCCCACTTCCCATTGCCTCCTGTTGCTCCCATGCTGCCTATCCTCTCCTGTGTGAATCCTTGCTCTCAGCCCTTTCTGTTGCAGGAATGCAAATGCTAACGTGTGTACACTGTGTTTTGGGATCTCCTTGCTTTGTGCCTCCAGCATCTTCTGAGTGCCCGGGCTTAAATTCTCCCCTTCTGCTAGGGGAAGTGGAGGTCTCCTCCTGCCTCATCTGAGCCTGTTGGAGCTGCTTGAAAGGATTGTGGGGTTTCAGCAAGACTCTGTGAAGCCCAGAGACATCCAGCCTGGCACTGGGAGGAATTCAGTCTTCTCGAATTTCTTTTTGCCGTGCTGAAAGTTGATTGGGAGGCTGGTCGTGCCAGATTTGCCATGCTGGAACTGCTTTTCCCTGCTGCCCTTTGGGGACGTGGCATTCAGGCTTGCCCAGGGCTACAAGTGGCCGTAGGTAGCCTGGAGGGTCCTTGTGTCCAGGCTGCAGACCTCCAAGGCAGAAGATAGAGTTGGCTCTTGTGATGTTGCTTGTTCAATTTGCCATCCCCCCATTCTTAATTCTGAAGTAGCTGGTTCAGACAGTGATGTTTCCATCATCACCAAAATGAGCAGATCTGGGTTTTTTGGCTAACTTGATATTATCATTCGTCTTTGAGAGGTGGAAAAGGAATAACTGTTTTCCACACCTGTTTCTTCTACAGCTCCAGGAGGAAGGGGCTGGGTTTGCATGGAAGCTTCAGCATTGTGCTTGGAGACCCTGGATCTGGGCAGGGGCAGGGAATCACTGCTGTGCTGCAGTTGCTCTCCCTAAATGGCTGTGGGAGCTGGACGTGTGTGAGGACTGTAAGCATTTAACCACCACAGCAGATGGGACTCAAGACACGTCGGAGCAAATATTTAAAGATCCGGTTTTATAAAGCCACTTTCTGGCTATAAACCGCCCGTCCCGCAGCTCCCAGTGCCCATTGCTGTGAACTCCACTGTGCTGCTCCTGCTGCTCAGCCGCGCTGCTGGTTGGCAGGACTTGGCCAAATGTGCTGCCTTGGTTTAGTGCTAGATTCTTCTCTTTTCCCCCAACCCTGGGGTTTTATTTTCTTTCTTTGTTTGTTTTATTTATGGAAAGGATTTTCCTGCTCTTGGCAGAGTGGAACGGGAAGTGATTGCTCTAGCAATGGAGGCTGTATCCTGGTCACTGCCCAGCCCTGTCCCTCTCTCCTTCCTGCTCATGCAACAGTTTTTACCATCTCAGCTGCTGTCGCTGGAGCAGCAAATGGTGAATCTCTGGTGCCGGAGGCAGGAGCACTTCTCTGTGCTGCCTCCCAGCCCCGGCTCTAGGACAGCCTGGGACATGGGGATGGGGACATGTTGTTGGAAGGGAGCTCTGAGTCTCTTTTATCCCCTGTTACCACCCTAGGGGGTTCCTGGGATCAGACTCCAAGGGTGAGTAATATGTGGCCAAATCCTGGTGGATGTCTTCCTGCTGTCTCAAATTCATTTTCCAAAAGGCTGAACTGAGGAACATGTCTCCAGGGGGTGGCAAGGCTGGGATCTCATGTCCCCTTCTGCTCCAGAATATGTCAGGCACAAGTGTCAGGTTCCCAGAAACGATCCTTGACTCATTTACACAGCGTGGAGTGGTCTCTGGTTTGCGCTTCCCTTTGCTGCTTTGTCTTTCAGCCTGGGTCCCGTGGAGCCAAGAACTGACGTGGCTGCTAACACGGGCAGGCTCTGCTCCTGAATGAGCAAAAGAAAAATAAATAGCATCTCAAATTGCAGCTTGTGTGCAATGGGCCAGATTTCTGCTCTCTTTCCAGCTCTCGGGGTAGTTACTTCTGACTTGCATCTGCAGTGAAAGTAAGATGGTAATTGGGCCCAGAGACATTTTAGGATAGACCCAATTTAATCTCCTGGTGCTTCCATTTCTGCCTTGTATTAAACCCTGCTCAAACTCTCCTAGGAGAGTTGCTAGCATAACTCACTGGTGTCTCTGCTGTGCTTTGAGATCCTCAGATGCGAGTGGTTACAGAAGCTTTTAATAGCACTTAACTTGGAAGTCCAAAGCAAGGGGAAATTCACAACTGATAAGAAAAGCCATGTTGGTGCACTGGGTTAAACCCAGCATTATGCCCTCTAATTATGTAGCGGTGGCCTAGGCTGCTAGGGTAACCAGCGAAGACGGGATGGTTGTGCTCGGCTGGAGGGAACCAGGGCTTGATTTAGCGCCTGTTGAGATCAAGAGGCCTTTGATTTCAATGGGTATTGAATCAGGCACTGCAATATCAAATAGGCTAATCAGATAATAACTTCAGATCGTCTGACATAGATTCGTGTCCCTGAGTTGGGGCAGGCAGAGTAAATTGGGCAGCCAGCTGGGTGAGGCTGTGTGAGCTGGCAAGCTGATGACTTGTCCCTAATGAAACGGGATGTCCAGTAACAGACTGGTGGCAAAGATGGGCTGGTAGCTGTGATAGGGTATGGGTCAGGCAGCATCCCTCCAGGCCAGAAGATCCAGCATGGGCCTGTCCCCCTCTCCCACTGTCGTTCCTGTGTGGGGCTAGTGTGCAGGATAGTGGCTAGAGGAGCTAAAGAGGGAGAGGAATTTGGGGTGATCTTGCATTATTAAGCCGATGCTTCCAGGCTTCTACAGGCTTCCTGCAAGAAAGGCTTTTTTTTCTTTGCAGCTGTTGGTGTATCAAGCCAGCACCTGAAATAATTCCTGCTGTCTTCTAAATGGGGAGATTGGGCACAGCAAGAGGGGTGCTATAAAGGGAAGGATGTGCTGACGCTCCTCTGGGATGTTAAGTCTCCAGGATGACTGTTTGTGGGGTGGTTGTTCTGAGGCTTGAGCTTTCTTATCCTGATTCTGGATATGCTGGCAGGAAACCTGTTCTGTAGCATGGAGCATGATCCCTTTCCCAGGATCCCCAGGGAATTTTACCCCGCTCTTGCAGGAACATGAGATGTTTGCAATGCCCTTGATCTCTCCTGCTCTGGAGAGATCTGAGACCTGTGGCTCATTCACTGGAGTTCTTGGTTGTTTTTCATTTGGCAAGCACCTGGGAAAGTGTGTGGTAGTGAGCAGTGGGGAGGTATTCTGGGGTGGGGTATGTATCTACAGCATCACCCACTTCTCTGCTACTAAATCTATCTAGTGCTGTAGCTGCCTTGCTGGGAGAATGGTGGCTGCTGCAATGTGACCAGCTCTCAAACAGCTCCTCCAACAAACGCCTGAAGCCCAGGGTCTCACCTCACTTCTGGCCTTGTAGATGAAAGCTTTAGATGTGCTGCTTTGCAGGGGTTGGAGCCTGCAAAGCCCAATTCCTCTGGCTTTGTCTAGCAGTTGGGTTTTAAACCATGAACTCTAATTCTGAAGCTTGTTCTGTTTTGTTTCTCCGTGGCTAAGGAAAAAAATAGTAGTGTCTTGCTCTGTGTGCATTGTACGATGCCTAGGCAGAGTTTGCACCCCAGCTCGTCCCACGATTGCTCTCTGTGGCTGCAGGAATGTTATCTCTGAGGCCTCCACCTGCCCTGATAAACTTGGCTGGAAGTGGGTCAGTAGGTTTAAAAGTTCTGGGGAGATATGTTGTGATCGTATCAGCATCATACCATAAAAGAAGCAGGCTGAAGTCAAATTCAAGGCAACAATGAAAACTTGGAGAGGAGTGGAAAGAAGAGGCAGTGGATCAGCAGATGCAGAAATCCCTCTGGGTCCTATCAAGTGTTTTGCCAGTGTTAAATGCTGAGTAAAATACAGCATCTGAGAGATCAGATCACTGGGTATTCCCTCTGGACAGGGAATCCCTGAGTCGAATATTTCTTCAGTGAATCATCTTCTGAAGCCGTCAGAGCAGAGATCTGGCATGGGGTTATCGCTGTGTCCAACTGGCTGCTGGAGGTGACATTGCTTCCAGGCTATTTGGGCAAAACTACTTGAAGAAGACACATAAATAGCATCATCCAGCTCTCTGCTACTAAAGCTCTGTTTCCTGCATGCTTGGATTCAGCAACAGCAAACAAAACCCTTCTGGGATGGCCTGAGCATCCAGAGCTGGGTTTACAGGGGAAGGGGCAAACCCAGAGGGGTTTTGGCAGGAGCGTGCTCTGCTGCTGTTGTCTCCAGCAGTGCTTGGGGAAGACCAGCCCACAAAACTTGCTTCACAAAAGCATCTCCTGAATTTGCAAGGCCCATTGAAGGGCTCTTCCAGGTCTTCAGCAGCACGTGGCTCTTTTGCTAGATCCTTCTCTGTCAGCCGAGAGGTGGGTCACTGGCAGCCAAGAACATAAAAGGCCAATACAGGGGAAAGAACCAATTGCTAAATGACCTTCATCAAAGATGCTGAAGAGCCTGTGTGGCACACAGAGATGTCAGGCCCATACGAGAGAAATCCTACGAGGAAAGCCTGTGAAGGATGTGGTCCAGTTAGACTTTTATTTCCCCCCACCCACCCTTGGCTTTTTCCTTTAATCCATCACAGAGACTCTTCCAAAGTCGGGTACAGACATGAAAAGACTGTCTTATGTTCCAAGAAGGGCATGGTGAGAGGGAGAGGACTGTGCAGCCTTCATGATGCTGTGGTGATGGGTTGTCTTCTCCCAAGTCTGGTCTGGGGACATGCTGCAAGGAAGAGGTACCTGCTGCCCCTCTCCCTTGTTTTCGGGAGCCATGTGTCAGCTGTAGCTGGTCTTGGGGACTGCTTGGCTGCATTCTTCATTTGGGATCGTTTGAGACAGTCCATGTGGACAGCATGAGAGTTGCAGATGCTCCATTTGAAAAGCTGTAGAATTACTGTGAGGGGGAGTGGGTTTAAATCGTATCTCCTCCAATAAATCAGCACAGGCTGCGCCTTCCTGCCCCCACAGGGGCATGTGTTTGAGGGAAAATCCATCCCACCCTTTGCTTTGCTCATCCCTGCTCAGGTCTGCCCAGCTTTGTGCCAGGACAACGGTTACTTAAACACCAATAATGTTGTCTCGAGCAGTAAGTAAAGCAGGGCTTGCCTGTGCTGGGCTGCTCTGCGACTTCACTGCTTTGAGTACAAACAGCAAGCTGTTCCTGCGCGTGGGCTACCGTCGCTGCCAGGAAAGCTATTCTCATTCAGCAGAGAGAAATGAGCTGTGCAAAAAGAAGGCACGTCTCATATCGATAGGCATCGCCTGCCAGTTCAACCAGTACGTGGTGGTACTGCTGCACGGGGCTGGTTCGGTAGGTTTGATATGGGGTTGTTTGATGCGTGTGACCCTTTGGACTGTGCCGGTATTGACAGAAAATCACCTCGTCTGTGGTGGCTAAATTGGTATGACCGGTCCTGGGTGGGATGCTGCAGTGATTACTTGCAACAGGAATGGAGCGAGACACTGTGATGTGACACAATAGAGGACACAGTCCCTTGTGTGTCATGTTGGTGTTAAAAGCGATGTCCCACTGCTGCTCCCAAGGCATTTTCACCTCTTCTGGCCCAGAAAGAACAATGGCGTAGAGATGCCTTGGGCTGCTTTTTGGGCTTCTTTAGTCTCTTTAACGTTTTTCCTTGGGTAGCGTTTGAAGCTCGCTGAGGATGCTGCCCTCACGCTGCACAAGGAGGGGATTTTTTTCAGCCCTTCACTTGCATCTTTTAGGAGGAAACTCCTGGGAGCTTAAAAAGAAATGTTGACACCGACCTTCCTTTCGGAAAATTTCAGCTCCTGGTGGAGGTGTCTGCCTGTCGAGCAGAGCCCTTGAAGCCACCGGCTGGGTGGAGGGTGCTGGAGCCTCTCCTTGCTGTAGCTCCAGGGCTCTGATTTTTGGCAGTGCCGGGCTGGCGGGGCGCCGAGCCACAGGAAGGCTCCATGGGTGCTGGTATCTCAGGCAGATCTGGGATCCGCTGAAGTGTGTCCACCCCGACGCCAGCCCGTGCTCGGGTCTGCTCTTGGCTGCTCGGAGGGTTTGTGTGCGCGCCAGCCCTGCGATCCCTCGGCCTGTTTTGGAGACGGGAGCTGCCCGTGGGATTGCTTTCACCCCCAGTTCGGCATGGGGGAGCAAGACGAGGGGAGCCGGCTGGGGAAGTGGGGAGATTTTAAGCCACATCCTTGGAGTGGTACAGGAAAGCTCGACTCCTGTGTGTCTCATTTTGCCATATTCCCCCCTCCTCCCCCCCAAAAAACCCCCAAAGCCATGCAAGGAGGTGGGAGCCACGTCTCGCCCTGCACGCTCCCCGTGACAGCCCTGGGGAGGGAGAAGACCCCCAACCCGGCTCTGCCTCACCGGGACATGGCCCCCTCCTCTCCCTCCCCTTCGGGGGCTGCGGGGTGCCTCGAGCCGGGGGGCTGGCATCCCCCTCACACCACGATGGAGGCTCCCGGCCCGCTGCGGGCCCCGTACCCTGCCGGATGTCACGGAGCCAGACGGCCGCCCCGGCCGTCGCAGCTGAGCTCCCGGCCCCGAACAATGGGGCCATTGAGGGGCTGGAGCCGGGGGTGAGGCCCGGCCGGCCGGGCTGTGGGCTGCGGATGGGGAGGACAGCTGAGCCCGCTTGTTCCACCCTGGCCGAGTTACAGCCCAAAATAGGTGCCTGGTGGCCATTCGGAGGCTGGGCCTCTTTGTCCGGAGGCCACGGCTTGTTTGCGCGTGGGGATTTTGTGGAGTATTTATGGCTTGGAGCCGGGGGGAAGGAAGGAGGGAGCCTGGCACTTGTGCAAACTTATTTTTATTTGTTTTTTGGTGTTAAAAAGGCAGGACTGCTGGTATTTTTATCCCCGCCCCACACCTTCCCGTAGGTGCTTACGCTTCCTCGCAAGCCGGGCACCTCTGTCCCGGTGCAAGAGCGAGAGGTTTGCTCCGCTGGCTGCCGCGATCGCTGGGCGATGGGGATAAGGGGCAGAGAGGAGAAAAGCCCCACGGTGGGGTCACGGCACTCCAGAAAGCCCTTGACCACGGCGGGTGAGAGGGACGGAGAGATGCCATCAACAGCTGGCGAAGCCACTAAGCCGTCCCCGTTGTACGTGTTTGCCCATCTCCACGTGCCATCCCAGTTGCTAGTTCCCGGTTCCTCTGTGGCTGCCAGAGCCACCTCCTGCCCCGTGGGGTGCGCGTGGGTGTCTGCGGATAGTGCTTCCCCGTCCTCCCTCGCCAGACCCCCCTCGATCCGCTTTCCTGGCGCTGAAATGGATGCTGTCTGGCTCTTGTAGACATCGAGCATCTGCTGTGCCCAGTGACTCCGAAAATCGCGCCTCTTCTGTAGCCGTGCGTGGATTTAAGGGCTCAACGTGAGGTGTCTGAAGAGGTGGTTGTGGTTTGAGCCCGCTCTGAGTTGTGCTGCTGAAAGCGGGGGTTATGTCTGCGTTGGGAGGGGTGTAAAATTAATGCAATGTTTGGATCAGCTCATTAACTGACTGTGCCGGTCCAAATCTTGCCCTTGGAGGCATGTGTGTTGCTGCCAGAGCCATCAACATAAAGATTCTCCCCAGCACAGCCGGGGATAGGATTTGGCCTGTTTATATTCACGGTGCAAAAAGGACCGAAGGATTAATGACTGATTACTTCTCGGGCCAGCGGGAGCCCTGGGTACCCATCTAGTCTGCAGATAAAATACAGGGCAGACCAAGACAAAGCTTTGCAACAGAATCCTCCCAATTACCTCACCGATCTCCCCGCGTGCTGTAAAATGCACCGTCAGCTCTGCAACCGGCTAGCCAGCGCTCAGCCTGGAGATGAAACACCTCCCGATGCTGCTCCGAGCTGCTAAGCCGCTCTATGAGATTTGGGGGAGAAAAGCCTCAATCATCCCCCCCCCCCACCCTCCGCCTCGCCCGTCTCCCCGACCTGGGCATCGTTTGGAGGTGGTTTGGCGGAGCCTTGGTTGGTGCCTACCTGCCTGTGCATGTGTCTGAGCATCCTATCGGCCCCCCCAGCGGAGCCTGCGCGTTGGATGCAGTTTCTATGGTTACTGCAGCTCCCGGGCCCGGGAAGAGCAGTTGGATGCTGGAGCTGGCAGGACCGACGTCTCCCTCTGGATCAGCCAGAAACTTGACAGGGAGTCGGTGTGTGCGGGAGCGACAGAGCGCAGGACAAAGAGAGGAGGAGAGCGGGAGAGAGGGAACCCAGGAGAAAAATCCGGCATCTGCTGGGTACTGGGGTTGCCCCCAACAGGTTATCCTCTGAACAGGCTTCAAACAGGAACAAAAAGGGGGCGGGGGGGGGAGAGGGATGATGAGAAAATTGCAGTTCTGGTGCTCACATGAAGGTGACATTTGTTGTAGCATCTCTAACCGTCGATTCAGGGATCTAAACACATGGAAGTTTTAACTGCTGCCAGAGCCTGACTATTCTACCCACATTTGTTTTCTCCCAGCCCTTCTTTCCTCTTATTTAATTCTTGTAGCGTTTTTTATCCTGATATTTTGCTCCCTACACACACAAGTTTCCTCCCCATATCTATATATTCCCCTCCCGTCGGTTAGGCTAAAAGTTTAACGCACATTTAGCCCTCGCCACATGCAGTGTTGGGTGCCGCTTGGGAATTGATGGGACTTTTTTTGGCAGAGTTTTTCTCTGTCACAGCCTTGCTGCTGGCATCCTGCTGATGGATGCGAGCGCTGAGCCGTCTGCCCAGTGCACCAGCGTGCATGGGTGCAAACCTGGGTGTTCGTATCTGCAGTCAGGGACCCCCCTGCCCCATCCTCTCATCTGGCCTGCCCCAAATACATATGATGCCTACCAAATTGGATTCAACCTCACAGGGTGGACTTGCAAAGCTCTTTCTTTCCTGCTCTGCCACTTTGCCTCCTCTAAACTGCTGGCAGACAGGGCAGTGCCTCTGAAACGCGTGTGCTGTAATAGGCATCTGGATCCCTGCTGTTATGGGCAGGGTGTGGGGACAGGAATGAAAATAATTGGGCCAAAGGCTTGGGCGATGAAGGGCCCTCGTCCTGACCTGCTTGGGAGGTAACTGGGAGCACAGGTCTCCCCGTGCTTCCCAGCTGAGGAAGGCTGCTCGCCCAAGGAGCTCTCGGCAAGCCCCAAGCCAGTCAGACTGGCTCTCCTGTCTCCCTGGGGCAGCTCCGAGTGCTGTGGCTCTGTCAGGCGAGGGGTTGCAATGGGTTACGGCTGTCCCTGACTCGGAGAGGAGAGAGCAGGCAGGCAGGTGAAGGATTTGCAGGGTTCTGGCTATTTCCAGGGCTGGCAAGCTGCAAAAAAATCATTCTAACGCCAGGAAACTGTGCCCTGCCTTGTGCACCAAGGGTGTCTGTAGCCCTGAGCCTCCAGGGTGGAGAAAGGATGGAGCATAAGCATGAGCTGAATGCCTCCCCTGGGTTTGCACCAGGGGCTCTTGCTGCCCCAAAGCAGCACTACCTGGCCCTGCCTGCATCGTGTGTGGGGCCAGCAGTTCCTGGGACTGCAGGGTGGCAAATCTCTTCCTCACGCAGGGCCAGCCTAGCTCCTTGTCCTCCCTGCGGAGGGGAGAGGCAGCGGTGCCTGGGGAGACGTCGCATGACTTCTCCCGAGCAGTGTCCTAGTTTTGAGGGAGTTGCTGCCCTTCCCTGCCTGTCTGGCCTTTTCCCCTTGGCTGGTCCATGCGTTCCTCTCACCACTTGCATTCCTGCCCTACACTGGGGCTCCTTGCTGGGCTGAGACCTGATTCACCCAGACAGAATATCCCTGACTGGTTGGCTGGCCTTGGACAAGGTTGGGGATGCTTCTTCAGTGGTGTGGTTGCAGTTGGAAAGGCTCTCTCCTCTCAAGAGCATCTGTCTTTGCAGCTGAATGAGGACCAAATGCCCATGGTCCTAAGCCTTTCTGCCTGGAGCCTGTGCAAACTCCGGGCTGGATGCATTGGGGTCAACTCTGTCTTGGTGGTTCCCATGTCCCAGCAGAGAATCTGGAGGTGATGTCTGCAACAGCGCTGGGCACTGTGTAAGAACCCCACATCAAAAGTCAGCAGCTCACATACCAAAAGCCTTCAGCCACCTTTTGGGGCAATATGGTCTTTTTTTCTTCATTCACTAGGATTTTTTTCGGGTTGTGGAAAGGCTGATGGGAGCAGAGGCAGAAATGAGCTTCCACCTGATTAAGCCTAGTCTCTTTTTTTCTGCCAAGGGTGAGAAGCTGTTGATGCTGCGATGGGTTAGTGGCAAAGGCTGTTGAGCAGAGAGGCTCACAGAGGTAGTGTGGTCCTGCGGACCAGAGTGATGCTGAGGAAGCTGGAGCCGTGGCTGGTGTGACAGCACAGCCGTGTTTCTATAGGGGCAATGCCGTGGAGGTGTCTGAGGGGAGGTCGCAGCGCCTGCAGCAGTGCTGAATGCTTTGCTGGTACAGGACGAACCAATGCTCTGACTCGCTCGTCTTGGGTCTTGTGTCCTTTGAGTAGGATCAGTCTTTGCAGGGAGGCGGTGAAGCAGAGCCAGAGGCAAGAATTTACCCCAGGCCCTGCAGCACAGACTGCCTGTCCTGCCTTTGCTGGGCTAGGGATGGAAGCTGCAGCCCCAGCAGCCAGCACATACCCCCAGCAATTCTCAGGCTGCTGTCATCACCGGAGATGTCGGCGGGAGGCAGAGGACAGGGTGTCTGCCCGCTCCCAGCTCTCTGAATCACCTGCTCAGCCCTTTGGTTGCCGGGACTTGCAGCTGCCTAAGCTGTGTTTACCCTTCCCCGATCCCTTTTCTCCCTTTTCCCCAGGCAGATTAAAGCCAGACAAGAAAGGGCAGATGCGGCTCCCCCTCGACAAGTCGCTGCAGGTGAGACGGGAGCTGCTTGGCATGCACACCTGAGCCACCTGGCCCGCCTGCCGTATTAACCATTTTGTGCAGGCAGGCAGAAGCAGCGCTGCAGCGGCGCTGGGCAGCTCGCCAGGGGATGCGTGGGAGCAGGGGCTGGGGGATGCTTCGGGGAGAGGGAACGGCCCCAGAGAGGATCCTCTCCCTGCGGCTGCAGGCGTCAAGTCGGGCCACTCCCAGTCTGGATCGGTGGCTCACGGCGGCCTTTGGAAACGGAGCATCAGGCCCCCAAGTTTTATATTTCCCCTCCTCCTCCTTTACACCTCACAGAAGGGAGCCCCTGGAGAACCGGGTCCATCTGGGAATGGGGGATAGCAGGCGGACCTGCCTGCGCCGGGCAGCGAGCAAAGCGTTTTGCATCACTGGGGCTGGGTGAGAAGTGCCAGGTCCGCTCCTGGCCCAGCGCATCGAATGGCTCGTGTCTCCTCAGCTGAGCTGGACACAGACTGGTCCCCATAAGAGGTGTGTCCCGGCTTGATGTCGAAACTGGCCTCCCCAGAGGGCATCATGTTCCCCAAACAGGATCACGCCTGCAACGCCGTCCATGTGCTTTCCTTGGGTTTCAGTGCGCCTGCGTGGGTGGCAGCAGGAGCAACCTCTTGGAGCTGGGTGCAGGTCTTCAGTCTGCAGGAAAGCTGCCTGGAAAGTAGCCTGGTTTTAAAGAACAAAACTTTAACTGAAAATAAGACTTTCCCCTCCAATCTATTTTCCTTGTCATGAAAGAGCCATGGTGACTTCTGCTGAAGGAAACGAAACCTAGTTTTAGTTCCATGTTCTGAGAAATGTTTGAAATACCATGGAGAATGTCTCTGGATTGGTTTTGAGCCCAGCCAAAGGGCAAAAGCTGTTGATTGATTTATATTTCAAAACTCTCTCACCCCACTCACCTGCCTGGAGCTCCAAACCCCCAAAGTGCCTAGCTCCAAGGAAGGGAATATTTTGCAGGTGGGCTAATTTGGGTTAAATTCAAGGCTGTTTTTATTTGCTTCAGGCAAACGTCATTGGGCTCCTTTTGGTGTCACTTTGCTGTTCCCAAGTAGGTTCCTGGAGAAACAGTAGGAAGCTGAACATGTACATACATCTCCAAAGCACTCGGGTATTTCCAAGTGATGCAACTTCAGATTCCTTCCCCACCTCCCCCCCTTCCCTTTTGCTTCAAAACCCTTTTTTGGCCTCAAAGATCAGCTTGGGGTTGGTTTTTTTTGTTACTGTTTTAGACTTCTTGGTGGGCAGCCCCAGAGTGAGGGTGGTGCAGACAGGGTGGCTGGGAAGGGAGACGCTGACCCTTCGGGGAGTCCTTGTTGCAGTCTGTAGCTCCGTCTGTGGCTCTGGGACTGCCTGTGTAACCCTCCAACAGTCAGGACCCATCAGCAGATGAGAAATAATATCAGGTATTTGCATGCTAGCTAAAACCCATGGATCAGGCTGGGGAACATGCTGTTTCATGTGCGAGACCTGTTGCCTTTCCTCAAGGAGACCTCCCAGTCTGTGTGTCAAAACAGCAGTTTAAGTCATCCCCTGCTTAGAATGTCTATAAAACTTGGGCATTGCTTGCTGGAAGATCCCGGCTTTCTACCTGGCCATTGCTTCAAATTGTGTGTGTCAGCATGACACTGCTACATAGCCTCTACCTGGCTGGTGTGCGAATGTTCTGGTGTAAGGTTTTGCTTGCTGAGGCTTTCATGCAGGCTGTTCTCCCCAAAACCTGCACCGTCACTGAATGTGTGCCAATAAACCAATCCGGGGAGGGACCGTTCAGGTTTTGCTCATCCTCCAGCCCTGTAACCAGCTGGCAGGGATGTCAAACATGACTTGTCCCTGTAGACAAAGTCACGCTCAACATTGCTGTAATTAATCCAGTTCCTTGAGGTCGTGGTTCAAACACAACCTAATTGTCTTGGGGAAGCAACACCCTCTGGATCACGTGGTGTATCCTCGCATGTGTAGGTACTGTGTGAAACCTATGGGAATGTGGGAAGCAGCTGAGCTCAGAAGGGGCTCCTGACCCTGCGCTCTCCCCCCAGTGCTGGGGACTCCACGTGAGTGGTTGGGGGCTGCAGTGGAGCCGTGGTTTCACGTGGGGACCTGCCTTTCTGCTGCCCACCTTCCTATGCAGCTCAGTCTCCCCAGGAAGGAAAAAGGGAGTAAAAACTTGTTTGCTGCTGGGAAAAGAGGCAAGTGGGAAAGCTGTGTCCCGTGGTTTATTCTAGCGGGACATGAGACTGGAACGGTGAGCTCAGAGAGGGGAAGGAGAGATGTTTTCCTGTCCACAAAAATCTTAAAAAAAAAAAAAAAAAAGTCCTGCCCTCCTACTATATAGGACAAACCCTTCTGAAATAACCTGTCAGAAATTTCCAGCGGGGCTCAGGCTTTCCGAGCCCTGTTCTGGAATAACCGGTGACGATGTCTCTAGCCCTTGTGTGGGCTGAGGGGACCCAAGATTCTCCCCCTTGATGCTCCACATGGGACTGACATGGTTTGCTTGCCCTGAGGGCTCCAGCCTCTGCCAAGCAGACCTCAGTGGATGTTTCCTGGGGTCCCGCCAGTTCCCCACAAAAGCTCCTGTTTTCATTGTGATGAAACAAGGCAGCTGGGGCCATGTTGTCCCCACCAGCTCTGCCCCTTGCAAAGAGGCATGCGTGGTGGAAGAGATGGGGAACTCCACTGTCTTGGTTCTCTATTTTTTTTGCTTGGAGGCAGCTGGGGTTTTATTTCCTGAGTGGCTGCAGCTTGTTGCGTGGGCAATACCCTGCGCTCTGAGCCCTTGGACTGGTTTTGTACACAGGCGTAGGTTTAGAGCCCTGATCTCGCCGTTCCTCCTGCTGCCACACTCCGAAAGCCCCGGGGGGAAGGAGTTTGGGCTCCCTGTTTGCAGGGAACAAGGCTTCCAGTGCTGAGGCCGGGATGTGAAACAAGCCGAGCGTTTTGTTTTGTAGCTCCGTACATGGCAGCGTGGCTAAATGCAGAGGCAGATTTCAAGGCACGGTCGTTTAACTACACTGGGAACGTCTGATTCTAGGCATGCTTATTTCACAGATTTTAGTTGCACATTTCCTGGGCAACAGTTTTGCAAATGTAATTCTGCAGGTAGGCTTTGGGGGGGGCCGAGGGCAGCGGGTGCAGCTGGGACGGTGCTGGGTGAACGCTTGCCAGCGAAGGAACACGAAAGCCGCTTCCCCTCGCGCCTTGTGGGTTTGGTGTTGCTTTGTTTTCCCTCTTCAAATGAAGAGTCAGAAAACATCTGAGACCAATACTGGGATAGAGTGAGAGGAAAGGGAGATTTTAAAGTCCTGGTCAAGTTAATGTGAGCCTTTTCCTTTATGGATTATGAATTTGCTTTTGTAGCTTGGCTCTGGTTTGTTTGCAGGGAGCATGGTTTGGCTCCCACTGTCTTCAGCAGAAGCAAAGCTGGACCAAAGCGACCCTCGGTGCAAGACAGACTCAGGATTTAGCTTTATCTCTTAATGGGCCGGTTCTGTTGCCTGTTAGTGGGTCAAATTTTGTAGCTCTGACTCAGCTTGAACTTTCAGTGGCTTTTGCACCTGGAGATTTAAATATCTGTCTGCAGGGGAGGTGAACACCAAACGGCACCCCTACCTGCAACTCCCTAAGACATTACCTCTCCCTTTACCCCCTCCAGCTGTTTATTATTTCCCTCCCGCTGCTGCCTACCACCTCCACGGTGAGTCAGAAGAATGGGACATGAATGGTCCCACCTCAGCCGCTTCAGTACAAAGTCTGGCAGCGGCTTCCTTCCAGCTGCTGGGGAAAGGGGGTTTAGGCAAAGCTGCCAGTCTTTGCCCAGGAGCCACGGAGGAGAGCGCGAGAGCGGTTCCACCGACGCCACGCCGGCAGCGGGAGCCTCTGGCACAAGGGAGCAGATGAACAAGCTGCCGGGGGTGGCAGTGGTGGTGATAACATCTGGACCCACCCGAGGAGAGCACATCTCCCGATGCTGTAAGTGTAGGGTTGGGACCGTTTGCTGCTGAGCCGCCTCTGCTCCCGCTGAGTTCAGCAAGAGTTCAGGGTGCTCAGCCTCTCGCAGGAGTGGGGTCGTGCAAGCCGCCGGCGTTGGGTTTGACAGGAGCTGTGCCCGAGGGAGCGCGCTGGGAGTGCTGCCTGCCGGGCTGGGTGAGTCCCTTTGGGATGGCTCCTGCCAAGTTTGCAGATACAGCCTATTCCCATGCAAGAGGGAGTCCACTGGAGCCAGCTGTTGAGCTGCAAAGCTCTTCCTGGGATGGAGGGGGTGGCTAAAAAGCCACAAATAGCCTTTAGAAAAGAGTATCTGTAAAAACCAGAGAGTCCCAGGGGAGCTGGAGCCTCCCCCTGCTTCCCTTTGCTGGCAGGGGGCTGCGAGTGAAGCACCCCCATCGCTCCACGCAGGGCTCCGTGGTGGAGATGACACCGCTGCCTTGCCGCAGCCAGGCAGGCATTGCTGCTCTGCCAGCTCCCTCTTCCCTCCCTTTCATTGCTCTTTCCTCCTCTCGTGGCCCCCCGCGTTCCCCTCAGCCTCAATCCAGCTTGAAAATCTGAAGGCAAATCCTGCTAAATAGGGAGATTTTGCCCGGCTGCTTCCCTGCCCTCCCTGGTCTCTCACTCCCTTTGCCGTTTCTGGCCTGCTGGGTTTTGTGTTTCAGTTGTTATAAATAAAGCTCCAGGCACTGATTTGGGTATACAATGACACCTTGTGTTATTAGACAGCACAGGACAGACTTTGCAAGGGGAGCCTGCTCGCCTGCCCTCCCTCTCCTCCGCTGCCTGCGTCGCTGCCTGCGGTCTGTGGGCAGCCTCGCGTGCGGCTCCGGGGCGGCTGGCAGCAGGTGCTTCTGCCTCCCTGCTGCTGCCTAAAATCACAGCCCCCAGGAAAGAAAAAAAAGAAAAAAAATAGAGGATCTCAACCCCTGCTTGGACTGGGCTGGGTTTAAAAAGAGGTGGTGGGGGGAAGTTTTGCACTTAAAGAAGAGAGTGTGGCGGAGGGTGATGGGGAAAGTCTGGGCTCCCCCGGTTTTGTGCCCCCAAAAAGTGGGTGGGAAGTGTTTGCAGGGGGGAAGCCAGGGACAGTGTCGTCACCCATCACCTCAGCCCTGCTGGGGGTGACCTGAGCTTGCCCCAAATCGCCCATTGCCGTGGTGCTGGGCAGGATTTCACCCCGCAGTCGTGTCACCCAGCTCCTTCTCTGCCCCGCCATTGTGCAGCTGGCAGAGGTGGGGTCCGAGCATCCTTCCTCCCCCAGTTCATCCCATCGCCACTCTGCATCCTCAGCCCCCGGGAAGGGCTTTGTCTGGCAAAGGCCACCTCATGCCAGCCACCGTCTTGTCTCATGGTCCCCCTGGGGACTCGCACTGGCTGGAGCGGAGGAAACCAAGGGAGATGTTGTGCCCCACGTGCCCGTTTTTGGCTTCTCCCTTGGCATTTTCTCCCTCCCTTCAGTAGCAGCGGCGTGTGGGATGGCAGTGTCCGCCGAGAAAGGAGGGGAAGGCAGCACATAAATAGGGTGATGGCTCACCATCATGATGGCTCGCACGAGGTGAGGGCGGCAGGCGCTTGGGACGTGGGCTCAGCCTTGCCCTGCCGAGGCTCAAGTGCTGCTCTGTTTTCTGGGATAAATCCACACCACCACCACCCCGCTTTAAATCAGAAAGGCAAATGCTCTGAATTTCTGCTTGGGGCCTCCAGCACAGATGTCCCACAGCTCCAAAACACACTCGCTAAGCTGGTCTTACCCAGCCCCATTGCTGCTCCCTCGGGACCCCCTTTGCACAGGGGCCTGAGGGAGCTATAACATTGCAATTTGGGGACAGGACTCTGGAGCAGCTTTTTTGAGTGATCTCCTGTGTTTTACCGGTCATCTCTCTGGAGGGAACTGGAGCCGGTCTCTGGATGCCTGGGGTTGTGGAGTCTTTGAGGCAGTGAATTGAAGTCAGATAAATAAAGTCCAGCCTGTAGAGTTAGGAAGCTGGGCTCTCATCAGGGCTGACTTGATTTACCCAGATTATTTTAATTCTTTTAAAGACTTTTGGAAGTGGTTTTTTTGGTCACTTTGCTAAGTGGTTCTGATTATTACAATTTTACTGACAGTTTAGGGTGTCATTTGAATCATGTTTGAGAAGTCAATGAAAATATCAAAGATGGAAAATTCCCTCTTGGAAACCGCTTCTGTGGTTTTTGGTTTTGATTGTTTTTTTTTTTTTTATTTCCCCTCTTGACTGTCACCTCTGGATTTGGGCTGTGAGGAACGGGCACCCCAAACCCTCTTTCTATTCAGATAGAGAATTGCACTTGCTGGCCGTTGTCATGGCCATAAAAGCAGGCTGGGATTGCTGTTTGCAAATTGCCCTTCCAAATTCCTCCTGAGTAAAAACATGCAATGGGGTTGGTGGCAGGATAACTGCTGGTATCCCCTTTCCCCCTCCTCCCCACCTCTCGTAAAAGAAAGAACACGTAGTACATGGGGTTTTGGTTTTGTGGTCTCGTGTTCACTTGGTTTGTGGAGATGCAGACTTAAGGAGAAGGTACTAAATACTCTCTTTTTGTGGTTTGTCATGCCCATGTTACTCTATAAGGTAAATAACCCAAACTATCCAATAAAATTCCAATGCTACATGTTGATGAAGTAATGGAGATATTTAACATATGCAGCAAAACTGCTATTCAATGATATTGAAGTGACTAAGTTACTGAGCTGCTTTTAAAATCAGTCTCCGGTAAAATCAGTGGAGACAATTAGGAGACCCTGTCAGATCCAATCATGGGCTCCCAAATAGAAAAGCAGCCCATGAGGGAATACAGAGGCCAAGAGGAATAGGGCAATGAAGCCAGTGGCTGTTCAAGTCAGTGGAAGGGCTGCTGTTGACTCCGCGTATCTGGTGCTAGGACATGCCAGCAGGTCAGAGATATCCCTGCTGCGGGGTGGAAGCTCGTATGTCACCTGGAACATAGCAGAAATGTGCGTTGGGGTGGGAAAGCCTGGGTCAGGGGGGCACGGAGGGAGAAAAATAGGTTGATCTGGGCATTTTCCATCTGGTGATGCTGTAGGAGTCTCTAGCGAAGGAATCGGGCTGGCACTGGGAGAGAGGTGGTGTTTAATGGCTCCCAGCAATGCACCTGAAGTTAAACGTTCGCTCCTGTGGTGTCCGAGCTGGTGCTGTAGGAAGTGGCAGGGCCATGGGAAGGAGCATGGCACGGCACACAGGAGGGCTCATCGAGGGTTGGAGAAGCCCAAAGGAACTCAGTGGACACAACACTCCATGGCCGGTTCTACACAGTGCCTCTGGATGTCTTGCTGAAGATGTATGCAGCCATGGGTCGAAACACTGCAGTGAGATGCTGTAAATGAAAGATGTAGGTGAGCAGGCATAGACAGAGTGATGAGGACCCCCCAGCACCTGGCCAAGGGTCTGAGTGCAGGCCTAGCTTCATTTGGCAGGTCACATCCTCCATCGTGGGATTTTGCTCAGTATGGTCCATGTTGCTGTTTACAGCCCTCTCCCAGATGATGGTGAGCGTGTTCATTAAATGCAGAAAGACAGAGAAGCCAAGGAAGAAAGAAATACAGAGAAAGCCTGGGAAGGCTAGCTGTAAGAGGGCAGAAATAACCATGCAACCTGGAAAACGGCAAGTGGATGCAACTGCAACAGAGATCCAGAGGGAAAGATCTTGCAGAACAGCTGAAGAGCTCGAAGACTTGGTATAAATATCACCACAGGACTGGAGAGCAGTGGTCAAAATGGTGTTGGTGGGGACCCAGCTCTGAAGCTGGCTGTGGTCACAGAAAGGCTAAAACCTTCTGTTGTGCATGTCTTGTGTAAGTGCAAGATCTGCCTTTTGATGTTTTTTGGGCAACAGATGCTGAGGCCACGTGTCAGACAGCCCTGGAGACACTGCCCTGGTTCTTTCTCTCTTGCTTGTGCTCACAGCACTGTTTTCCAGTGCCCAAGCCTGGGCGCTGCAATGACATTTGAGTGTAAACCCACTGGGAAGAGATTTGGAGAAAAGCACCACAATGGCATGGAGCCTGAGGGATAAGTGTGGGAGGAGAGGTTAAAAGAGTGAAGGCCCTGGATTCTGCTGGTTGCTTTGCAGGGGTGTCCAGGACGCAAGAAAACAACTGCAGCCCTGGGTGCAGTCCTTGGTTAAATGATGTGTGGCAGAGACGGTCGTCATTCTCTATAAAAGAAGGATATAAACGCAAGGAAAGAGGCTTGGGGGGACCCAGCCTTTAAAATTTCAAGCTAAGGTGGGAATGATATGATTGAATTGTACAAAGGAGCATGGAAACTGAATAGTGGTTAAAAAAAACCCAACAAATGAGCCAGCAGCAAGAAAGCGACTCTCAAACGAAAGGCTGGCAGTGCCAGGTTTGAATTGTTTAAAACACAATTATGCGAAGCTCTCAGATTTAAAGATGTTTTGCAGCAATGTGGTGAAGGGGTAGGTTTGCACCAGCCTTTTCTCATTGCTTGCCCTGAATTCCTTTGGCTAAACTTGTTGGCATCGGAGGAATTGGTTCTTGCAGAGCTCAGCCAGAGCTTGCGTCTGTGCGGAGGGTGGAAAAGCTCCCTTGGAGTTCCCCAACTCCTCCTTGATGGAAGGCAGGTTGGTTGGTTGGTTTATTTATTTCGGTGTAGAAGGATGGGGTTTTGGGACCTGAGCTTGATTCCTAGCTTGCGGGCTGTTAAGTAGTGAAATCTCTGTTCCTTGGCTCTCCCAGCTCTGTAACAGGGATTATTACCTTCCCCTCCATGCTCCCTGCTCTGTCGTCCCACGGTCTCATCCAGTGCCTACTCCAGTTACTGGGATGACTCCTGCTCCCCCGATCATGTGTTAGATTGACCTTCAGGTTAGGAGCTGTGGGAGGGGAAAAGTGGGACAGTGGAGCCCAGATCTCTGTAAAATCCTTGTTCCTACTAACTGCCTAGATGCACCTGTTGAAAATGTTTGAAGGATGCTGGATAAGCTGCTTCAGAGTGTGGTGTGCTCTATTTGCTACAAAATTTCAAGGAGGGGAATTGCTGGATTCCCCTGGAAATGTAAAACCATGTGGGGATAATTTCTTGATTATTTTTTTTAATATCGTTGTGACTAGAAGGATCCTTAGAAGTATAACAAGACAAGCAATCCTTTCTCTGCAGGTATGAGACATAATTATGATTCCCACGTGGCCGGGGCTGGAGCTGGGGTAGCCAATGCAGGGTTGAGCATTAGAGAAGTGTCCGTAGTGTTGGGGAGATGCATCAACCCCGGCTCTACCAGCTTTTACTGGAGTCTTATAGAGGTTGCAACTGCCACACTCAACCCTTCCCTCTGCTTTATCCCATCCCTGCTCCTCTTTCTTCTTTCTCGTCAGCTATTTATTTAATGCATTTTATTATGTGGCTTCCCTGCATGCAGGATTCCTTTCTCTGCTCTGTGCAAACACCTTTCACCCCCTTAATGTCCCCGAGCTGCACCCCATGGCCCACAGTCGGCGTTGGCCGTGGTGAGTTTGGCCTCCATGCTGCAGTGCCGACAGCCAGCCCTTTCCTCACATGTCACTTCTGAGGCTCAGTGTCTTTTTTTCCCCACCACGTGACTAAAGTTTGTGCAAATCTGTTCTGGTTTAAATCTAAAATATGCATTTGAGAGAGAGAGGGGAAGAGAGACATGCAGACCTCACCCCTCAAAGCCCAACCCATCCCCATTCCCAGACTCCTTCCAAAAGGAAAGGCAAAGATGAAGAACCTGATCCCTGTTTCTTCCAAGTCTTATGATTTACAGTCAGCCTTTTGGGCTACTCTTTGGTGGTGGGCTGCCCCATGGGGCTAAACTTCTGGAGGACACAAATTTCTAGTGGTTTGCACACCTTGCCTCCTCCCCGAAGCCACCAGAGCTGCTCATGGAGGAGGACAGCATGTTGGCCTCAGTGACACCAGACACACTTAGTCTCACATGTGCCCGTTTTAGGGGTTGGAAGCCTCAACCTAGCTTTGTCTTTGTGTGGCTGACCTGCCTCCACTGCCCACCCCCCCAGCGTTGCCTCCTCTTTCTGGGTGGCCCCGCGTGGCTAACCAGGGAAGCCACCCAACTCTGCGAGATGACAAATCGTGGACTTGCAGAGCCACTAGCACGTGGCTGAATTTTGCCAGATTTGGCCCCTTTTATCTCGGCTGGGTCCTGGCTGGATGTGTGCGACCTGGAGATGTCCCCAGGAGAAAGCATCCAGCTCCCCTGCAAAGGGGTGCATAGCTCTTCATGTCTCACTTGAGTTTCCCACATAAACACCCTTCTCTGCCAGAGGAGACAAATTCCTTCGGTGACCCCAAAGAAGCCAGCTGCCCACTTTCACCATGTTGGGGACCAGTGCAGGACTCCCACCAGGAGCCCAGCACCTGCCCAGCCTGCTGCCCCACACTGCTCCCTGCTCCTGCCTGGGTGAGACGGGAGCTGGCTGGTAAGCCGGGGAAAAAAGAGGCTGCAGCAAAAGATGGAACAAACAGAATTTTTTTTTGCATCTAGAGGGGGAAGCACAGAGCTAAAAATAAAACGGGAAGATCAGTATCTGTCAGGCTGACGGCGGATTGGCTCTTTGGAAATGCATGTAATTACCAGGCTGTAGGTAGACATTTGCATGGAGCGAATAGCAAGCTACTGAGACAAGGTTACGCTTTAACCTTTAAGTCCTGAATCTGCTGGAAAACTAAGACAGAACTGCAGGAAATTAACTTAAATTAATAGAGTTGCTGTGACTGTGCCACATGTTACTTCAGTGTGTGTCACTTCACGGCACAGAGTGTCTTGCTGCCCCTGTGCCCTGGCTCCTGGAGGAGGGAGATGCTTTGGAAGCAAGTTTGGCATGCGTGGATCATCTCCCTCATTTGGGGATTCAACTTAACTGGGGAGAGGAGCTGTGGCTTTTTGTGGTGCATGCACCTCCTTTCTTAGCATCCTTTGAGTTGGCAGGCTCCAAAGGGGTTGAAGGAATTTGGGCAAAGGGACCTGTCCTAGGGGATGCTGCAGGGTTGGGTGGTGGGTGCAGGTGAAATCTGACTGTGCTGTTCCACCGCTCGCAGCTGGAAGGGCCAAGGAGGGGATGTGGTTAGGGGGGTGGATGTTTTGTTGAGTGCCTAGAGCCTGATCTCTGTGTGCAGAACTCTGCAGGCACTACTCAGTGCTGAAATTGTGTGGATTAGAGCAAAGATGGTCCCTTTGTGTGTGTTTGTGGGTGTGCAGTGCCTAACACTGAGTGCAGAACCGAGTGAAAAACACACAGCAGAACCAGAAACACGCCTGTATGCTCTCACTCTGGGCTCCCATCAATGTTCCTGATGCTCTTGGCCTCCATGCTACCTGCTTACCCCCAGGAGACCTTGCTCTTGCTGCTGCCTGTCATCCCCAGGTCAGGCAGCACTGTAGGGCAGGGGCAGTGTGGGGATGTGTGGTGATGGGAGGAGAAGGACTCCCCACCAGGAGGGGAGATGGAGATGCCATGGGCGTGTTTCTCATTCCCAGCTGGCACAACCGCTAGAGCTGCTGCTGCTGTGGGATGCAAGTATGAGCAGCTGAGTTAAGCTGAGGCTGGAGGGGAAGCAGGTTGGAAAACATGAGGCTTTGAAGCCCGCAGTGACACCTTGCCTTCTGTTGTCCCCATGCTGTCTTGAACTGCGGGTGTGATTTGGAGAATCCCAATATTTCCAGCCTCTTTGCTAGCTGTGATGACCAGGCAATGCTTGTTTCAAAAAATGCTGTCTTCTTCCCTCCAGCTTGGAGACAATTTTGTCCACTGTATCGATGCCGTTGCTTGGCTCAAGCTGGCTGCGCTTCTGTGCCTTGTAGCAGAAGCTGAAAGTAGAAACAGTGTGGTGGGGCCAGCTGGTGCAGAGCATGACCGCTCACCTCCCCAAAGGGCTAGGCCACCGGGAGCTCAAGCTGCTCCATTGGCTCCCCATCAGCTTCTGAATCCAATTTAAGGCTCTGGCCCTAATCTTCAAAGCAACTAATGGAGGAAGTGCCAATGGCATCAAAGGCTGAATTTTGTTCTGTGAGCAGCACAAGCAGCTCCTCTGAGACAGTCCAGAGCATGAAGGCTGGGATGAAACCTTGGAGAGCAATCTCAGCTGGCCAGGACGTGGCAAGGGTGGCCAGTGGTCAGGGCTCTTGGCCTGGATTCTAGGATTTTGGGGTTGGTTCTTTGCTCTGGGTGACGTTGGACCCAGGTTCAGGTGCCTGAACACCATGAAATCCTCAGACCTGGTGCTTTGAGGAGTTTGTGCAGAGGGAAGCTGGGGCTTTGTGTCTCTGCCTCTAGTGACCCATCTGTGAAACACAGATAAGTGCTGCCTCGATTCTTGGGGCAGTCAGAGGACAAGCACGTTGGACACTGCAAGACTTGTGAATTTGGTGACATCCTAGGACGTACTTTAGGCATGAGAGGGAGCAGTCTTCTGGGTGAGGGTGGGCAAATCTACACGGTGCTTGTCATTAGGGAACAAGCCATCCTCTTTTGAGTGCTCTTTTATCAAATGAAGGGACCTTTATCCCCCTAGCCAGGCTTCAAACCCAGCAGGTATCTGACCCCCAAAGGCAGCACTGCTAGAGACTCCGCAAAGCCTGGGGGATGTTGTAACATCAGATGTGGAAGGTGCTTGCGTGCTCCAGTAATGACCTGGGATAAAGCCCACAGTCTTTCTGCCTGGCTGTTGGGAGGTGGAGGATTGAATTGTAGTGATCAAGGTGCATGGCTTGACTCTCCATGTGTTGAGTCCCTTTCATGCCTCTATCTGCTGAAAAAAAGAGTTAAAATAGATGTACATTAGCTTAGGGGAAGTTTCACTATGCGACTTCTTCACAATGAGAGTGTTGTTTAAAAAGGGACATGAGGTTCAGATCTGCCATTGTGCTTTGTTCTTAAATCCAGCTGAGTCTCCTGCCTACCTGGACCCGTGTTGGAGGAGTGGGGACTGAGGCAGCTTCACACATTGATGATATCGTTGTCTTGAAGTTGTCCTGGAGTCAGATCTTGGAAAACTTTCCCTGCCCAAAGAGCATGGAGCTCTTTAGAAATCTTGCTTTGATGGTGTCTTTCCCACCTTTTTGGAAATCCCCCGCTTAGATGCCTTCCTGTTTGAACTCATTGGTTTTTCCAGCGCTTCAGCCAGTGGTGTTTCTTACTCGGGGTGCAGCCTAGGAAAAAACCTGGAACACCCTGTCTTAACTACAGGCTTCTCCTGCATGCAACGTAGGCAGGTCTTGAAGAAAGCCAGTTGTGCCCCAAATTCAGCCTGTTGTTTTTCCAGCTCTGTCAGTTGGCCTGATAAAAGCTATGGCCTCTCCCTGCAAACTCTGTTTGCCTCTGATCTGTGCTCTTTTTTTTGGACATTGGTTCCTCATCAGTAAGCAGAAAGCAAGAGCCCTTCCCTCATTACAGCAGCGCAAGGCAGAATTTAAGGCGGTCGGATCTTTTGGAGGAGAAGGGAAGTCTGAAATGGTTTTTGGAGAGGGAGGTGCTGACAGCAGGAATGGCCACCAGGTTTCCAGCATGCCTTTGTCGAGCATGCACGAGCAAAGGTTTGTCACTGTCACTTGTCCCTCTGTTGTAACAGGCTGCTTGTTCCCACAGGCTTTACTGTCATTTTGTCACCTCCTTCCAGGGTTCCTGCTTTTGTCGACTGTTTGTGAAGTCCCAGGAGAATTGAATTGTCCCTGGAGCCCCAGCCGCAAGATAGTGCCCCAGGGCATGGGGGGACAGCGGAGGAGGCTCCTGCTCTGCTCTCTCCATGGCTGTTCACACGCAGAGGGCTGAACTGCTCGTGAAGCAGTTCTGGAAACGCTCCCATTCACGGCACACTGGTGTGAAGCACCTTCCAGTTGACTTCCAAATGCCATGCTGTCAACTTGATGTGGGCAATCCCCGTGGTCTGGTGTGCCCATATCTACCTGAATTAGCTTTAAATTAGTCTTGGTAGCAGGGCATAAAGGACTGGCTGTGTTGGTTAAGACCAGGTCTGCCTAGCTCTGTGCCAGGTCTGCCAAGCTCTGTCCCTCTTGGAGGGAGTACACATAAGCAATGTGCTGAGGATCTTCCCTTCGTGATTGCCCATTGCTAGCAACATCTACCGAGAAACCTTCAGAGCAAGGTGCCATACCCGCAACTTTGTGTTTAAATAGCCATGATGGTTTTATTCTCGGTGGCTGTGGCAGTCGCTTCCCATAACTGCCAGGCGCCCGCAGTGCTGCAGTGCAGCCCTTCACCGTCCCGTGCAGTGTGTCCCCAGCTTCTTGCCTGGGCTTTGCATTTCCACACCATGCTCTACCCACGGCCTTACTGCAGCTCTGCCAGGCTGCACTCTAGATGGTCCCATCATTAGATCAAGCTAGTTACCAGGATCAAATGCCACCGCTTTAAAGCCATTCCTTGACAAGCCTGGGAAAGCTGGGAGTGCTGTGAAAGTGCAGCTGGCTTGGTCTGAAGCACCAAGCGCTTGGTCCCGTCTTGCGTTGGGTGTCCTTGCGACTTTGACGCAATGCTACATTTTTGTTTTTGTGGAAATGAACCGAAAGAATGAGGGGAAGTGCTTACAAACTCATTTTTAATGAAGATCCTGACTTGCGGACAGATCCTTTGTCCAGATACCAATGTATTTATGCTGGTGGCACCTTGCCATTCATACAGCAACTTACACATTTTGTAACGTGATAGCAGTGTATACAAGTGAGGTTGGAGTACAAAAGACTGAGAGATCAGGGTTTGGCCTTTCCTTCCCCTGTTCTTCATGGGGTTGCACAGGCTGATAGCAGCTGGAGAGAGGGTGCCTTTATTTTTCCTTGACTTTTTTCAGAGGAACACTAAGTTCCAGTATTTGGTATTGGTTTTAGACCCATAAGACTATTGCATGAGGGGTGCCTGGTGCACAGCACCTGGTGCAATGAAACCCTGAGCTTCTCTGTAGTTGAGATGCTGGAAAGAGGATGAAAATCCCAGCTTTCATCTTTTGTCACAAATAGTATCTGAAGGAATTTGTACTATTTTTACTGTTTGTTTTTGTTTCTCCCCTCCCCTTTTAACTATGCACCTTAGCATTTTCTGTGGGCCCTGTCACTGGGATATCTCCACTTGGACTTTGAAACAGATGACTCAGCTTCATGGTTGTTTAGAATAGTTTTAAGTTATTTTTGCTATCCAGCCCCATTTTCTATCATCATGCTGCAATTACTGGAGTGCCGGCTCTGCAGGGGAACACTTGCTTCTTTTAAACAAATGGTTTCCTTTGGAATTAAAAAAACAGTTTATGGAAACATTTCTGTGGGCCTTTGATTATTAATTTATTATAAAGGGTCTAATTCTATTTTATTAAAAATATGAAATCTTAATTTTAGAAAACCTAAATTTGGAAGCAACTTTTGAACAGAGGCAGTTCCTTTAACACGGACTTTGGGGGGGGTGTTTCTTTTTAAATGGCAAATCTGCCTTCCGCTGGCACTCTGTTATGTGGTTAATCCTGTTGGGCCTGATCTGATCGGACCGGCGCTGGAGCGAACCAAGCGGAGCTGAATATCGGTGTGGGAGATCCGATCTCTGCTGGGAGGGCAGTGTGGCCCTGGGGCTGGCTGACACCCCCTGCCCCAGAGCTGCTGCTCTCTCTGCCTGCCAAAGCCACAGGCTCAGCCCTGGGTTTCAGTGATCCTACCTGCGCTGGGAAGGGCTTTGTCTGTTTTTTCCACTTAATCCAAAAAAGAAAAAAAAAAAAGAAAGAAAAAAAAAAGAAAGAAAAAAAAAAAGGGAAGGGTTTGCCGTCATGTTTGTCATGTTGGTTCCATAAATGTGATTTTTAAGCTGTGTCTGGAGACTGCTCAGACGGAGCTAGTTTCCAAGTGGGGTGGCACAGCCCTGCCCAGGGCATTTTTAGTACCTTCACATGGGTTAAAGTAACACCTGGTTGCTGTTTTTTCAGAGGTGAGGTGTGCTGGTACCTGCTCTGGAGGTGACGTGCCACCTCCCCCTGTCCCAGCTCTTGGGGGCCAACGTGCTGGCTGTGCAGAGCAGAGCCCACATCTCTCTGGGGGGGAGAGATCAAGAGATCACGAGATCAAGAGAAACCAGGCTAAGAAAGGCGCTGAGGAGAGCTGGGACAGCTGGGCTTTCCTTGGGCACCTAAGGCTGTCAGCTGGCTCTTGACTGGTGCAAGCACCCATGTGCAAAGTCCTGCCTTTGAGTCACGGGGGGATTCACACCGACAGACCTGAGAGCAAAACCTCACCCGGAGGGATTTCTCCTCTGCCGATCTTGATGAGAAACCCTCCTTGCCACCACAATTTTAAGTGCTGCGAACGGAGGGGCTCAAAGTGCCCACTCCCTGGGGTGCAGGATAAACCTTGCCAGGCTGTGGCTGTCCCTGGGTCCCCCAGAAGACCCTGTTGAGACCATCTTCTAGGACATGGGTCTCCCAGTGGAGGGGTACCTCAGGCACCGGGGAGGGCTCCGCATCGCCTGGGGCTCTGCTGGCTGCTGGGAGCGTTGATGGCTTTTGGCCAGGGGTGAGGATTGTCTCCTGCCTCCCTGTTGGGCCATGGGAAGGGGAAGAGGAGGGCTACATTCCCAGGGATTTTTTTTAGGGTATTGCAGGGATTTTTTTTTAGGGAGGGAGTAATGCAGCCTTTGGATGCTTGGCCTTAGGGTGGATTCCTTTCTCCTGCTGCCTCCAGGCTATTGAGGAGCCTCTTGGCTGTAGCGGGGAAGGGGTTAAGTCTTCCTCGCTGGCCTGGGAGCTGCTGCTGGCTGCTGCGTTCCCCTTCCGGGGCTGCTGGGTCTGAGGTTTGTTGGTATGTGTGCAATGCGGCGCCGGCCGGCCGAGAGCACCCAGCCCTTGCCCGAGCTCTTCGAGAGCCTTCCCGGCACGGCCTCCCCTCCCCTGGCTCGTTCCTTCAGTGCTGAGTGATGGGGCTGGGGTTCAGGGACCTGCTGGGAGAGCAAAACCAGGGGCTGGAGGAGACTGGTGGGAAAAGAGTCGAGCTGCAAAACGGTGGCCTGAGCTCCACCAAGACGTTCTTGCACAGGGGAGCGTCTCCAGGCATGTCTTTGTGCCGGCCCGAGGTTTTGTAGCTTGTCTGTGCTCACATCTTTGCCTTCACGATGCCACGGGCTGGGGATGGGAGGGTGGCAAAGGGCTTTGGCTGCTCCCATGGGGTTAGACCTGACGGGGAGCTGTGTTTTGGGCAGGCTTTTGCTTCCCGGGGCAGGGGAGAGGGTTTAGTGCAGACGCAGGCAGGAGCTGGAAAATTGCAGCAACAGCAGTAGTATTCAAGCCGAAACATAGCGAGAAGCCTTGGAGGGAGATGCAGACTTGGAGGGAGATGCAGACTTGGAGGGAGATGCAGATTGCCTGGAGTTCTCTCTGCAACAAGAATTTATGTCCCTTATATAACTAGGGAAAAGCAAACAAAGAAACTTGTCTCCAAGTGGGAACATGGTGTCACTGGGAGAAATCCCGCAGCAAGAGTGAGACCTCCGATTCATTCTCAGGGCTGTTAACTCTTTGGCAGAAGGGCAATGCTTTTATTGCTAATTTTTTCAGATAAATGACCCTTGAATATTCCTGAAGAATTGTGCATGGGGGTTGCCTAATTTAGGGAAATGGCAGGAATAATTTTTTTGCTCTGGAGCTTTTTGGGGGTCAGTGGGGTTTCTTCTGCCCAGGGCAGGGATTGCTTCTGGCTTTGCCATGCTCCCCCCACGCTCTCCCACCAGCCAAAACGTTTGCTGTTGCTGAAGGACTGTGCTTTGCCTTTGATCTTCTACAGCACCGCCATTGACATTGGCAGGAACCGTCTTGCAGACCAAGGCTGTTATATGGTGCTAATTTTGTAGTCTCAGATAACGGAGCCTCTCTAAAAATGTCATTTGGGGCCATTTGCGGGGTGAGTTTGACATCGCTGACTACTGCTGGGATGCGTGTCCTGCGGGAGGACCTAGCACACGCGGGAGGTGTCAGGCTGTGTCGTTGGGGAAGCTTGTGGACAATTTTCTCAGCAAAAGAATTTCCATTTTTCTACTGTCTCTTAAACTACCCCAAACTGACAAATTAAGTCCTTGGCCCTTGGTTGCTCCAGGCTGTCAGGCCGATGCCAAAATAAGATCAGTCAAAAAGGGAATAAATGTGTGGGGGGGTCGTTTTGGATTATGGCTACACCATAACTTTCTTATTAACTCAAATTAAGTTAAAAAAGGAAATTGATTTAACCAAGGGAGGCGTTTAGGATGCCAGTGGCAATAGACTCGATTGTGTTTTTTTTTTCTTTCTCTGCACAGGCAATTTTCTAATTAATCTCCTTTGATATGAGCCTAATATCAACACAATCACTAATATATTTATACTTGCCCAATGACAGCTATTCAATAAGTTGTTTTTCTGTTGTTTTGTTGAACTCCACTTTCCTTTGCCTTCATGTTTCTCTGGCAAGGCAGGGGGCCAGTTTCTGGGTGGAAATCCCCGGGTTCCCTCTTTGAGATTCTCACCACTGCCCTTTCACAAGGGCATTGCTGTTGCAAAAAAATACAATCAGAATATAATTAACAGCCCAAAATGTTTCTGAATTGTCACTTGCTATTGGGAACGGGGCCATTCTTGTACAGGGCGCTGTAGAAACACTCGTGTGCAGATGAACCAACCCTTCCCAGATTATTTGTGCCTGTAAATCCCCAGCAGCTGAGGCAGAGGGGTGGGATTGCGCGTACAAGCAAGCCAACAGCTCAGCTGGTGCATGTTGCCACCGTAGTCTTTCTTTTTATTTTCCCTTTCTTTAGGGGAATGGGGCCTCCATGATCCAGTCTGTGCATGTGTGCGTACGTGTCTCTCTTTCTCTCTCCATTTGTTCCCGCCTCCCCCTGTTTTTTACCCAGCGACGAGTTTCAATTATGTTTGGCTGAAGGATAGAGCTCTTCTACAGCTCCCGCAAGTCTTGTGAAAATGGGTGGGTGGGTAAAAAGGAGAGAGTCAAGCGCTCGATAGCTGCATGGGAACTCAACCCTTACGAGACACCAGAGAACCCACATTGGAAAGGGTACGGGGAAGCCCGTTTCGTTTGCCTTCCCACCCTGAGACTGCTTTGTTTGGAGGGGCTGGAGGGTGGTAGAGAAGCAGAAGACAGTTAAACGCTGCCTCGCTACCCCGGGCTTGGTGGATGTGGAAGAAGTGATTTTTCTGGGGGTTGGTGGGGAAGGTCTGCCGAAAGCCAGGCAGATGCTGGCAGCGTGTTCCCCCTTCACGTCCTTTGAGCTATAGGTGCAAAGGCAGGCGGGGATGAGTCAGCCACATAGAAGCAGGCAGTTAGATTAGATCTGGCCATAGCAGGGGGTAGCTGGAGAGGGGAGGAGGAGGGAGGCTCCAGACAGCATTTCCCACAGGAGCAGAGGGGCCAAACCCTGCTGGGCAGTAAGGTTCGGTCAGCAGGAGATGGTGCCTGCACTAACAGGACAAGATGCTTGAGGAGGTATGTCCAGCTGTCTGTCTGCAGCCTCGGGACCTTCAGGGATGGACGGCCAAGCTTATCAAGCTCCAGGCTCTCCGGAAGGGACCATTGCAGGGGGAAGCTGGGAGGATGTGATGCAAAGCAGCAGCTGCTGATGCATCCTGGTGTCCCTCCCTGCAGGACCTTTACTCTTTGCTGGCTTGGAGTGTACCAAGGTGTCCACACTGGACCCCATCCTCGCCATTCCTGCCTGGTCCTGGACCTATCTGCTGTCCACCTTCACTCTCCACGTGCACCTACTGGTTTTTAGTGCTGTGGTGGGGAAGTGAAACCTGAAACAAGTAAATATGTTGACAGCCTGTTTTCAGCTGGCAGGGAATGTAAATTATCTCATTTGAACAAGGCTAACGCAGAATCAAGCCGTTGGTCCCAAATATCCCTTATAAGTGCAGATGAGAAATATTCATGGCATCTTCACTCCCAGAATATTGCTTTTATCTTTGTGGTTCCTTGAGTGGCAATATAAAAGTTACTGATTTTGCACTTTTTATGCATCTGAACATGCAGACTTTGAAATCAGTAGGTTTGCCTGCGTGATTTGCCTTGTTAGATCCGTAGGCACCTAGGAATGATCTACTCCATAAGCTCGACTGTACTTACTTGTTGTCTTGAGTATAACATCCTACCTTGGGAATGTCCTTAACCAGGGCATTGGGACAAGTGGAGGTGAGGTTGGGTTGGGTCTTTCCAGGGCAAGATAGAACCTGACCAGAGGAGATGCTTGTGTGTGCAATACTGTTGTTGTGACCCATGTGGTGCAGTCAGCCAGCATGTGGTAGGGTGGATGCAAAGCTCCGTGGGGCCAGCAAAGGGACTCCCCAAAACTTTGGATCAAAGCCATTTTGGGAAGTCACACTCTCCATGCTCATTGCCTTGCTTTCTGGAGCTCACCGAAACTGGGATCACACCCAGGGCCAAAGCAGGATGTGCCACTTTGTACTCACTGTTCACTCAGTGAAGGTACTGGGATGCAGAGGTTGGACTTGCTCAGCACATCCAGTTGTCTCTTATTTCTTCCGTGGAGCCCAGCTCAGGCTATTTCAGGGAGGTCTCTGTGCTGCCCTCACCTGAGGGCTTGGTCAATGTGAGAATATCTTGCTCCAGCTCGAGCAGGGAGCCAGCCACAAGGTTGGCTGGGGATGGGGGTCCCACCAGCTCTCGTCCCCTTGGTGATGGTGGGAAGAGGACCAAAGGCACCAGCCTGCCCTGCTGAAACCAGGGCATGGGCAGCAGCTGGAGGTGGAAACTCCCACTGGGGTCTCACCCTCCTACGCGACAGCCTTTGCACGGCAGGTCTTTGTGAGCGAAGGCAGAAGGTCAGATTGTCTCAAAACCTTGACCGTGTTTGCAAGTGGATGTCTCTCTGGCTTTGCTTTTCACTCTGTAACAGGTTTTCCCTTTAAGAACGCAGAAGATTGATTCCCTTGCAGGGCGCATCGCCGAGGCGAGCCATGTCCAAATGGTTTGCACGTCTGCATTTTTTACTGCTCTCGTTTAATATGTATGCAAATGCAGTCTCTCCTGTCCTCACTCTCTGTGTGGGTTTGCACAGTCAGGAGCACATTCCCATTACCGCTGCCCATCTCCTGCTCCGCTCTGCATTTGAGGAGACTGCCTTTGAAACGCTGATAGATGGAGGTGCAAGGGAAAAAGAGAGAAATGACGGATTTTCGTAATTTCTTTGCTGGGGAGGGTGGAGGAGTTGGGAAACCAGAGGAAGGATGTTTAAATATATGCAAAATTGTTTATTGGGAGAAAAGGGGGGCCTCCAACTCTGAGAGTCAGGGAGTGTATTTCTTATGCCGTTCCATTTTCAGAGCGTCAGCTCAGAGGATTTTAGCTGGAGGTTAGGGAAGAATCCAAGCACTGGCAATAATCTTTTGATAGTGGAAATATTCAGCTTTTCTTCTGATAAATAGACACGTGTCGTAACTGAAGTCAGGGTTTCAGGCCTGGAAAGCAATGTTGGCTTTTTTTTTTTTTTTTTTAATAAATAAGGATCAAGATGTCCAGAGTTGTTCCCTGCAAAGGGGCAGTATATGGCTGCTGCAACTTGCTTTTCCTTCCTTTTTTAATAGCTGTATTTTTCAAAAACACTTCAAAACCGACACCCATGAAACTTGGACACTTGTATACCCAGAGTTACATTTGTATACGTAAAACAAGAAACTGTGCTCCAGCTGAAGTCAAAATGTGGGAACCACCTTTGGAAACGTGGCCAAAAGCAGGGGAGATTTTCCTATTCCCGAGTGATGGTACTTTTTTAAGTTATGCAGTTTGAAGTTGCAGATCTCCAGTTTTGCATCTGCTTGGAGGTAACCATGAAGGCTGAGGAGGTCCTTGCTCTTGGTCTGGGAAGCAGGGGATGATATATCCCTTCATCACCCCGATGATTCTGGAGAAGAAATGGAGGCTCATGCTGCATCCCACGCCCTTCAGTGAAATTTGGGTCCTTTAAATGCCAAATGGCCAGATTTTCAGGTGTATTTTAGGCACTTCAGGTGGTTCGCTGTTTTAAACACAAAGCACCTTTAAAACCCGGCTGGTTTTGAACCCCATTATAGAGTGACAAAGCATTAATTTACTGAGCTGCCACGGCTGGTGGGGGATGCAGGGTGCAGGGTGGGAGGGCTGCGGGGAGCTGGGGGGCCACGTGCCCCAGGGCGGTGGGTGGCTGCAGGCAGCCTCCTGCTCCTTGTGCCCCCCCCCAGCCCCGAGCCTGGGGCTCTGCGTGGAGCACAGGCAATAGAGCTGAAGCCAGATCTTTTCCAAACTCCTCCAGGAGTTCACAGACAAAAACCCTCTGATATATTCCTTACTTTCCTTTCTAGAAGCCAAATGGCTTTGCTTGCTGGGAAACCCCCTCTGCTGCGGTACAGACTTGTCAGATGTGTTTACTTTTGCATCTCCAAGTTTTGCAAGAGTGTTTTGTGTGTCTCTAGTGCTGGATGTTGTGAAACCCCTTTCCATGCGGTAGCACGGCTATGCCCCCACCTCTGCGGGGGGACAGGCAGGAGCCACAGCAGCGCACAGACCTTGTGCTGGGGCTCTGGTCCGTGAAACTCAGACCTTGTCTCTGCTTTTGGCACAGAGTTAGAGGGACCAAGCCGTGATGTTCAAGAGGGGACCCGGTGTTTGGAGGTGCTCGGCTCCTGCGGTGATGTGCAAGAGCTGGTTTCATTCATGCAACAGGCGTGGAAAGTCTTGCTGCTTGGGAGATGAGCTGTTATGGGCTGCCGGCTCCTGCCTTTACCTCCCCTGTGCTCTGGGCAAAAGCCTGACTTTGGCAATCTTGAGACATGCTGTAACTGCTAGCCAAGGTGGGATCACAGGCTGCCCCCTTTGCTGGGTCCACAGCCCACATTTAGGGCTGTCTCTGATGCAAAGGGCTGTTCTTTCTGCTTCTTTTCTTTCCGCTTCTTTTCTTTCCATCACATTTGTGAGGCTTATCCTGTCCCTTATCAACAGCTGTGTTGTTGGAGGGGGCAAGTCCAGAGCAGCCGCAAGCAGCTCCAGCTCTGCTGCTCTTGCCTGTCCCTTAGTTCCCCTCGCAATGTGTTTGCTGCAAAGTAAATATCTTGTGCCGCCGTGTCCTCACTCCGGTAGGTTTGTGTCGCTTGTGATCACAGGCTCCAAACTTCCCCTATTACGGTTGCTTTTTTAATAGTGTCTTTTTATTGGCAAGTAGGTTCGTGGAGCCTTTCTACTTGCTTCATCTGTAAATTGTCCTCTACATAACGAAGAAACCGTTCTGACTACGTTTTGATGTGTTTGTCGCCCAACAGATGTCTGGGTGGTTAAAGTGCCCCCTGAGTACAAGTATCCTGTGTTCGCAAGCTCTTTGATAGTTGGTTCAGGAATCTTTTTGTTCTTTCCTTCTCTCCTCGAGTCCTGGGGGTCTGTAGCAGATGCCTGCTGCAGTGTCTCCTTTGTTTTGTGGTCCTGATATCCGTGCCCACAGTGTTATTCCTCTACCCTCTCCCTTATCAAATTAGATTATCTCCTTCTTGTAAGTACTTTTGACACATGCAGCCATGCAAAGGCACGATAAGCATATTGGATCACACTGTTGTGTGTTTGTTGTTCTCATCTCTGGTTCTCCATTGCACCTTTCCAGGACCTTAGGACTGAGTTGGCATGTTACCTGCCATGCATAATGCTACCAGCAAAAGCAAGGCCAGCTAGCTCTTCTTTCCACTTGCAGCCAAGTCCCAATGCCTCTTTCGGGCACTGTCACATCACCCTGTGTGGGAACCCTGGGCTCGTTTTGTCCTGGTGCTCTGCACCATGTCACTATGACCCTTGTGTCATCACTTTTCCTCCCTGCTGATCTGTGTCTCCAGCATCTCCCCTTGTGTCCTAACTTGGCTGGTGGCACTTAAGCTTCTTCTCAGTGTTACAGGCTGCTCCTTGTCTGTTCCTTGGCTCTCTGTCTTTCCACTCGCTTTCCTGGTTTCCACGTGTGATCCAGAAAAACCTCCTTGTTATTCTGTCCTTCCTCCCCGTCACAAACCTGTGTTTCTGTTCCATCTTTCATGAAAAGGTCTAAGACTGAAGGTGAAATGTGATAACAGCCTTCAAAAATATGTCAGTGGCTGCTGCAAACAGGATAGGAATAAACGATTCTCCGTCTCCTACGGTGGGTAGGACAAGAAATTATGGGCTTAAACTGTAGCACAAGGGAGATTTAGGTTTGATGTTCAGATATCCTGGGGGTGAAGTACCAGAGGAGGCTGCTGGGGAGTTGCTGGAGGGGCAGGTCAGATGAGCAGCTGTCAGGAGAGGCTGAAGGGGAGCCGAGGGGATAGCGGGGTGATCCAGAAGATCATTTTTCATCCTCTCCAGCCCTCTTACCCCCCCTTCCATATGCTGGAAGCCTCCAGCTAGGCAAGGGGCTTTTTGTGGCTTGCTCAGCCAGGCTTGTGCCTTTTTCTCTCCTTGCTTTTTGTCTCTGTTGCAGCAGTTCTGGCAAATGCAACTGCAGCAAGTCTGGAAATAGCCACGGCAAGCCTCTCCTCCTGAAACCTTCCCTTTGTGCTTGGTGGCTCTTTTCAAACCTTGTATGCTGGTGGAGGTGATGGCAGTGGCAATCAGAGCACCAGGACGTGCAATAGTGACTGAAAGAAATGTTTTGCTATACCCAGAAGGGTCAAGACTGGGTCTGGGGGCAGCCTTGGAGATGATGCTCAAGGCCCTCGATGGGAAGCGGCTGCCAGCTTTGCAGAGGGCTGTGTTGTACGTGTGTCAGCGTGTAGGTGGAAATGCAAAGGTGAGGATGGCTTCTGGAAGGACTGTCCCAGCCGGTGGCGTGGGGCTCCCCGTCGGCTCGGGTCTTTGGCTGGCTGTGTGAGTGCAGGAGTGCGGGCAGGAAGGATGGGAGCTGTGTCGCTGCCAGCATGCGTGTGCCTGCCCTCGGCGGGTGCACCAGGACACCCGGGGATGCGGGTGAGCTGGGGGAGTGGGGCTCCTTGCAGAGGTCCCTGTCCCCACCTCCTCAGAAGGACACCGCAGGGCATCAACCAGCCCGGTGGAAACTGCTGTCTTTGCCAAAACAAAAATCTGGAGGCCTGGAAGTCACAGAGGGCTCCATCCAAATCCAGCGTACAGCACAAGAGCAGCCACGTTGTTTCTGACGCTGCTGGCCGGGAGGTCGCTGGGTCCCCTGGGCACCTTCAGCTGCCTGCTCCTGACACCCACCTCTCCCGACCCTTCCCCATCTGGCATCGCCGCGGTCGCGTCAGGGTCCGGTTGCATCTGTGCCTGTCTCCCTGCTTCCCTCCCCAAACCTCCCTACCTCCTCTCCCCGAGGCGCTGCGGGGGGTCCTGGGTCCCGGTCAGCTGTGACCCCCTTCACCCACCTCGCAGCATCATCCCCTTCACAGCTCCCTACCAGGAGAGGTGGGCAGGGAGAAACAGGCGGATGAATAATTTATTATAACGATGCAAAATAGGGTTTTAAAACTCTCCCCGTATAAATATTTATTTTTGACTCGTTAGCACCGCAGCCACCTCCACCCCCCCCCATAAACCTTCCCCTTCTCCTTTCCGAAGACCCCCCCCCAGCCTTGTGGCTATCGTGGCTGGTTCGCCCAGTTCTCGCACGCTCCGTCCGTCCATCTGTCCGTCTCTCCCGCGCTCGCTTTTCACATGATCCGAGCCCCAGTGCCAAACGCTTCCCGGGGAAGAGAAAAAAAGAAAAAAAAAAGAAAAACCTCTTTCTCGCACACACACACACACAAAAAACAACAACGGGGCGGGGGGAGATGGAGCAGCACACACAGGCACATGCACAAAACCCTTTGAAGCCTGTGCAGGGTAAGGGTTGTTTCTGTGGTAACGGCGCGGGGATTGGCGGCGGTCGGCGAGGGCCTCCATCCCGCGGCGGTGCCGAGTGATTAATGAGCCGTTGCTGGGCTGTACGGGAGCGCTTGGGCCGGGTTGCGCACCGCGGGGCTGCTCTGACGCCACCGGACCTCGGACGCCTTCTTCATCCTCCTCCGCTCGCCCCTGGGCACGCTTGGTCCCCCACGCCTTCTCGGCACATGTGGGATGTTGGTCCTTTGAGGGACGGGGCAGCCAGGCTTGGGACATCCCTCTGTCCCCTGCCCCGGTGGTGGCAGAGCATCCTTGGGGCGGTGGCCTTCGTCCCACCACCCGGCCTTGCTTCTCTGCACCAAGGTCAGTCCCAGGGGTGTCCAGCATCTCCTCCAGTGCAGGGATGGGCCAGAGCCATGGGGGGAACGTGGTGGCATCAGCGGGGTGGCATCAGTCTGGCGGGCACAGATGAGCCCACAGCATTTTGGGGAGCATCACTCATAGCCTCGCCTCGATGCCTGCCCTTGGCCTCATTGCTGCCTGCCGTCTCCCTCGCACCCCCGTGGCTTCCCAAAGCTGTAGGGTAGCTCATGGCTGAGCAGACACAAGGGCTGTACTGCCCTGGTCCCGTGGCCAGCCATGCTTAGTGCCACCACCCATTGATCCAGGTGTCACCACCCATTGATCCAGGTGTCACCGGGGTGCTCATACCATCTCCTGGCAAGAGCTGCAGCTCCTAGGGAACCTTACACCACAGTGCGCTTTGAAACTCACCTCGTTTTGCTTTCTATTTTGAAAAGGCAAAGGAGAAACAGGCATCATTCACATCTCTTGGGCAAAAAATAATAATGAGTGAGTTTCAAATCTCTTTCCCCCAAAATAGCCAAACCAGAACACGCACAGCCTTCCCGAGCTGCTGCCTGAAACAGATGTGCTGCCAGTGAGGCAGCTATTTATAATGTGCAGCATTCCCTTTTCAGCCGCAATGACTCCAGCCCTCGGCTCTCGCGCTCGGCAGCTCCTTTTGAAGCCTGTAGCTCTAATCCGGGGACTGTTCCTGGTGCTGCTAAAAATCTCCTCGTAAACCCGCCGGGATGCCAGCAAGCCGGAGCCCTGCCTGCTCTCTGCCTTCAAAGGGGGTTTATCATCCCCAGAGGCTGCTGGGATGGGACTTTCCCATCCCTGGATGTCCCAACTGGGATAGGACAGCAATGGGATCTTGTCGGGCAGTGTGTTCCCGACGTCCCTGCAGCTGCAGGCTCTGCAGAGCGCTGACCCCCCTCCGCTGCAGGACTGGGGGGCTCAAACCTTTTCCCAACCCCTAATTTGAGAGGTTTTGTCATACAGAGGACAAGGCGGCAGTGGGGAGGGGGGGGGGGGTGGTCAGGACACTGTTGCTGGTGGGGGGGAAAGGATGATGTGGGTTTGAGCCTGGTGGGTTTGATCTGGTCCTCATGGAAGGAGAGGTACGGCAGGATGGCCGGGGGGGATGCGGACAGCGTGGGATGAGGAGGAAAACTGGGGATCCAATTAAAAGGAGATTTGAGGGGGTTTGCCAGCGCTGGCCTCCACACTTAGGGTGGGCGTTTGCAAGTTTGGAGCTGCGACACAGCTGTAGGATGAGCACCTCGGGCTACCCGCACCCCCGGGGACGGCGGGATGCTCGTGGGACCCCGTCCCAGGAGGGGTGGCAGCTTGCAGGCGCCGCAGCACCGGGGGGGAGCTGAGCACCCTCGATGCCGCTTCGGCCCCTCGCACGGCGATGAATAAGTGTGCTGGTATGTCAGGGCGGGGAGCGGGTGGTTAGGCAAGGCGGTGTGCATGTGGAAGCTGTTTATTGCCAGGGCTGTTGCAGGCCCCGCTCTGCCTCCCGCAGCGTCCCAGCCGCCCCAACCAGCCCGGCCGGTGGGGCTGCTCTGCGTGGGGCCGGGCAGGGGATGGGGGCCCCAACCCAGCGGGGGCAAAGAAATTACTGGGAAGACGGGGTTGGTCGGGCTGAGGGTTTTGTTTCTATCGCATCCCCTGGTTTTCTGTTTGCTTTTCTCCCGAGCAGGGTGTTCGGAGGTGCGGAGAGCGCTCGGTCCAAATCGCAGGCTTTGGGGATGGCTCGAACACTGCTCTCCCTTTGCGGGTGGTCCAGAGCATCGTTCCCAGCCTGGCACGGCGCAGTCGGCCAGGCCGCTCTGGCTTTGCTCCCTCGCTGTTCTGCAGATGGCAGGGGACAGGGTTGTGTGTCGGTGGGCAGCGACCACCCCCGACCCCCAAACTCTGCCCTTTAAATCCCTCCAAATCCCATCTCAAGGGGGAGTACGAGCTTGTCCTCCTGCCCAGAGGACAGGAGGTCCAGGTCACACCCAGGACCAGGGTGTGGGTTACACCCAGGTCAGCTTGGAGGAGATGAGGGTGGTGATTTTAAAATGGCCTGATGAGCCGCCTCTAACTGAAGGTGGGGTTTTGGGAAGGGGGTGAGGATGGGCTGCCTTGGCAGGGCTCTGTTGCCTTGGCTTCCAGCAGCTCAGTCCAGTGGGGACACAGAGACAGGCTCCCATGAGAATGGCATCCCTGGGCAAGACTGGAGCCTTCCCAGTTTGCAGTGGTAACCAACAAACTTTTACTCCTGAAAGAGGGACTGTAATGCAGCCCATGGCAGTGAAGCCTCTTAAAAGCCAGTCTCATTGCAGTTGTGTTAATTAATAGGATGTGGGGAAGAAAACACTGGAAAACCCCAACTGTTTGAGGCAAGCTGCCACTTCATCTGCATCCAGCAGCGTGGGCCTGGCTTCCCCCGATCCAAGAGGAGATTCACAGGTGTCTTTTCCAGTGGCTGGTGTTGGCGAGTACAAATGGAGAGGCTCTGCCATCTCTCCGAAAACCACAGCAATCCAAAACTGAGGAGCTAAATGAGTTGTGCAGGTCTTAACTTGGTCTTTAGCAAAGATTCCCCCCCCGAAGGAATGAAGTCCCCTTCAGCAGTGTCTCTGCCAAGCAGGACTGGCAAGATACTGAAAACACAGGGTCTATCGGCACAGAGGCACTGGAGATCCCTGACCCAGCCTGGGGCACCCCGCAGAGCTGCGTGGGCAGGATGGGACCCCAAGATGGTGCTTGGACTGCACCCACATAGTGAGTCGGAGCTGGGGGAATCTCAGCATGGCAATTTTCATGAAAAACAAGGTAATGGGGAATTTTCACCCAAAAGCTTTGTGGACCTTGAGGGTTTCTTTCCCCGTATCTGACTGGGGGTACCAGGGACGTCTCCGTGGGGGAACTGGGAGGTATTTCCATGGAAACCAGCAGCGTTGCTGGGGGGGAGAACACCACGGCACAGATTTGGGGCCTCCATTGGTGCTGCAGAAGCAGTGCTCGGTGTGGGGAGGCACCAGCCCGGCAGAAGCTGTCGGAGCTGTGGTGCCCTGGCTCCACAGCGCACAGCTGGGAGAAGCCTTGCTCTGCCCTTGGTCCTCCATGCGAGGAGGAGATCCCAGACCTTGGGGGGCAGGCAATGGCCAGAGGTGCCTCCAGCCCACCCACCTTCCCACCACCCTAACCAGGAGCCCCTGCCTCCCCCGGCACGCTCCTCTCTCCCCTCTCCCTCTGCTTCCTTTCCATTCCCTGTTCCCTTTCTCTCCCTTTCTTCGCCTTGCTCCACCCCCCTCCAGAGTCCTCTGTGGGGCATTGATTTTTCCATCCGTCAGCGAAACGCTTGAGGAAAATGAAAGAGCATCTTCATGATCGATCAGGAGAACTCTTCAGCCTGGGGTCAGGAAGGGTTTGAATCAGCTGCTCCCCTGGCATATAATTACCCCCTCTCTCCCAAGCTGGGGCTTTTCACACGCCTGTGGGAACAGCCGTCCCACTGCAGGGCTGGGGCATCGCTCGGGAGAATACCTCCATGCGGTGCATCGATGCTGGGAGAAACTGCCTGTGGATATGTTGGGTTTTGCTATTGCCAGAGCTCAGCTTTGGGCTGGGGTCTGCACGCTTGCGCTCGCTTTGTGCTGAGCGGCGTGTACCGAGTGGGTGCGAGCGTGCGTGCGCTTCTCCCTCGCCGGCATCGATCGCTCTGCGTGTAGCTAATTCTGTGCGGTGCTTGGCAAGGGTGGGGAGCTTTGAGGCTGTGAGTTTAAAGAAGCTGAAAGAAAACTAAATCCAATAGGAGTTGGGTGCCCAACTCCCTTCTCTCTTTTGAACATCTCATTTGCAGGGAGCATCGTCTGGGGCGTGCTGCACATACAGACCGTGTTGGTAGCAGCCTGGAGATGCCTGTGGAAATGCCAGAGTTTGCCATCTGGTACCATGCTGGCCCCTGAGGTCTCACTGCTCGCTGCCCTCCCCCAGAGAGTCGGCAAATAGCTGAGGGAGCTTCTCATTCCACCGTGGGGTAGCTGCATACAAATGTTGACTTCTTCATGGCAACCGGTGTGAGTCATGCTGGGAGCTGGAGGGGGACGTTGGCGCCTGCAGCTCTCGCTCTGCTTGTGGACTGTTGCCTGGATCTGATGGGTTGCTTGCACGGAGGTGTAGGCACAGTCCTCCCTGCAGCTCTTGCTGGAGCTCTGTCGCTGCTTGGTGGGACGTGCTCGCCGCTTTGCATGCACAAGGTTTCTGGTGCTCTTGCGTGCGGTGGTGGGGTTCAGCGGTCAAAACGTGTCGTGCGTGTGGGCGGCTGTATTGGGTCTTGTGATATGGCAGGGAAAATTTATCCTTTGGACTTGTCTGAAGGAAAGAGCCCCTGAGCTCGCTTTTCCACCAGCATGGGGGGACGCCAGCTCCAGAGCCAACACTGGGTATCCCAGTACATCGTAGAGCTGATAGGTTTGGTGTCACCCATCTCCACTGACCCTTTGGCTCCCAACTCCCAAATTCCCCTTATTTCCCATAGATATTGGTCAACCTGTTTCCTGAGCTAGATGCAGGGGTTTCAGACCTGGGGTTGCACAACACATGGCTGGTTAGAGCTTGTTGGACCATGTGGAGGTCCCAGAGCGGCACAGCAGCTTGCTGTGGTGGGTTGGGGCATTTCAGCTAACACCTCTCCCTGGGCAGATGCAGCATGAAAGCATCCCCTTGAGAGCGATGAGGAACAGTAAGAAAGCCAGGGGGAAATGGAAGTCAACACTCTGCTCCCTCATCCCTCCTGGCTTCTGGCCCTGGAGAGCCTGGCTGTGGATTGCACCTTCACCCAACTGCCTCCACCAGCGTTTGCAGCCCTTCACCCCATGGTCTGCAGAAGACCTGGGGGCTGGTTGTTGCCCCATGTTGTGCCACTGTTACGTGGAAGCTCACAGCCATTTGATTCCCCTTGTGTTTCCACACTGGCCTGGGAACGAGTACACATGGAAAGAGATGAGGACAGAAAAGCAGCAGCAGTGTGAGAAACCAGAGCAACATGTTCCTGCTCCCACCACAGCCAGTTCAGACCAGCCAGACCAGAGCACTGCGGGAGAAGGACAATGCAAAGGCTCTGGCTTTCTCCCTCCAAACCAGCAGGCATAAGTTTGCTCCGACACGGATGTGTTGCAGATGTGCTGATAGCAGCTAGCTGAGTGCTGACGCTGCTGTGGAGGAGCTGGCTGTGGAGCCATAGGTAAGGCTGAACAGATAATGTCTTCTGCTGAAAGCAGCTGAAACAACCGCATCCTGGGTTTGTTGGAAAGTTTATTTTACAACATGTAATGACAGCTTGTCCCATGTGCCTGGTAAAGTCTTGACATAAAGCCCCACCTGGGCAGGGTCTTTCCCCTGGTGGGATTTGGCATCAGTCTGACAGTCGGGGGAACTTTGCTTAACCTGTAAGTGTTGCATCCCAATATAAATGTGGATCTAACCCAGTTTCCTCAAATCTGTGTCACTCTGTTGATAGCAAGGGAGAGAGGCTGATTTATGCAAGTGGGTAATATGGAATCTTCCTGTTATTCCTTGCAAACAGAGTGCTTTGGTGAGTTGTCACCAGGTAATGTCGCTGCTGGGTTCAATGCAGGTAACGGGGACAGGGAGGACTCCTGGCATCTCTCCATTGCTCTGCCACCTTCTTGCCACCCTTGGTCATGTCCCTTGGTCTTCCTGCTGCCTCCTCACTCCCAGGTCTGTAAAATGAAGATAAAATACTATCTGACTTGCTGAGGAGCTTGCAGCCCAATTAAGAAGTGCACGCTAATTAAACCAAGCTCCTCCATTCCTGTTGATATCCCATACCCATCGGTGGGGCGCTGGAAAGCTCTGGGACACAGGAGTGTGAGGTTGTGACAGAGACAAAACAATACGCTCTTAGACTGCTGAACAGAAAGTGGATCCATGTGTTAATCTGGGAAAAGGAGTGTGAAAATAACTGCAAATCCTTCACGACTTTGTTGTAATTTCTCCCAGATAGGATGCAGGCAGGAAAAATGCCTGCTCTAAGCTCCAGCCTCCTTGGCTCCCGGATCGTTACTGACCTAAACCTGAGGCTGATGCAAGAGGAAACCCTGTCCCATTGCTGGGCTTCACACGTGGCTGCTGGAAATTTGGGGGGAAAGGGTTAATGACTTGACTGCATTGCGTGGGGGCGGCTGGGGTCCCAATGGCTCGAGGGTCAGCCAGGTCTGCTCCCTGGTGCATCTCGGCCAGTTCCCGGCCAGTTCCTGGCTGGCTCAGCCTGGCTGCTGGGGGAGCCGGCAGGATGCCCCAGCGGGTACGGTTGAGCGGTGCCTCCGACAGCAGCACCACGCTCCTGTCGAGCTGGCGACCACGGGGTGCAGAAAGCTGGGCCCCTCCCAACTGCCCAGCTGCCTTTCTGCTAATGCTCCTGTAATTAAACAGCAGCCTGAAGTGGCTGAAACCAGGGCAGTGGGAGAGCTGAGGTTTTCATTCAATAGGTTCCCGTCTCCAGCTCACAAACGAGAAGAAAAACCCTTTTCATGTCGTCAGATCAATACGCAGGTGGTGTTCCCCCCTCCCTTCTCCTTCACCTTCTCCAGCTCTCCTTTCCCTTCCTGGGCCAGGGATGCTTTTCAAAGCCAGAGGGGGGCTGGGATCTCTACCTGGTGGCTTTTGCACCTCATGCCCCGTCCTGACTGCTGTTCGTGCCACACACGTGCTGAACGGCTGAGAGGTGCCAGGAATGGCGATCACTGGGACCATGATCTCAGCAGGTATCTGAGAGAACAAGTCTTGGCTTCAAACTGGGGCATGGTCCCTCCTTCAGAGAGGGTTTTCAATCAGTAATGTCTCTGAAGAGTCATTGTCTCTTTGCTGAGACTATTGGCAAAGCTACACACCGTGAACATGGGCAGGATTTGGCCAGCAACTTTTGTACTGCTTGCTTAGGTACAGGCAAGGGTTAACGAGAAGCGACATTTTATTTTGCTGTGCATCTTTGGTTCTCTGGAAGGAGATGCTCTTCCTGGTGCTTCAGCTGTTGTAAATGCATTCTTCTTCCCAAGGTGTCTTCTGAAAATTAGCTCCAGCATGTCGTCAGTGGTGGAGAGATGATTATGGAGAAGCAGCTGTCCGTCCCCTCCTGCCAGCTCCCCGCGAGGCAGCAGGAGGGGTGGCGGCTCCTCTGGGTGCTTGCTGCTGGCAGCAGATTTCATAGTGCCTGATCCAAGCTCTGGTGTAGTGTAGGCAGCTTCAAGCTCCGGCCTTTTCCAGCTCATCTCAATGCACCGGGGCAAGAAACCATCATGCAGTGCCCGGCTCAGTGCAATCTCCAGCCGTGGTGGGTTTTTTCACAATAAGAAAGTTCTACAAATCTTCCCCCAAACGTCAGCCTGCTGAGGCAGCCTGGAAGGGGTCGGCTTCAGCTCCTGTATTGTTTCTCCCTGCAGGAGAGAAATTACTGTCCTATTTCTTCATGCAAAAATGAGGTATTGGAAATAGGCTGAAGGGGAAAGGAGCTGGATGGGTGCCCCAGAGACCTCACCATCTTGGAGGATGGCAGCCTCGTCTTAGGCTACTGTCTCTCTGTCCCTTCCCCGGTCCCTCTGTCATTAATACAGAGCTGAGTTTATTGAGTTTGTTATCCGTGCTCCTGCACCAGGCTTCAAACACTGCCTAGAAGTGTCTGAGCTCGCTGCTGGATCACAAACCATCTTGGGATGCTCCATCCAAGAGGGAGGTGAACTCCACACCTGCTAGCAGGGGAGGGCTGTCGCAGCCAGATGCAAGCTCTTCCCGAGCATTTCCCCCCCTTCTCCTTGCCCTAGCCTCAGGCCAAGCAGGGAAAATCCTTCAGCAGGACCCCAGCTGGGGCTGCTGGCTGCTGGCTTTCCATGGCAACGGTCCATCAGGGGGTCGGAGTCAGCAGCGAAAAATTCTGCCCCCTCCTTCCCTCGCCTGGGCTGCCAGTCGCTATTTTGATTGCATTCCTGGGGAGTTGGGCTGCAGATGTGGTCGCCTTATCTTGGGAAGGTCTGAGTCAGTTTTTCCCTGCGTGATGGAGCAGGCAGCTGAGGGACGGAGGGAGGAATAAATAGCTCCTGAGGTATGCCGGGGATGTCCGTCCCTGGGGACAAGGTGATGGGCCAGGAGCCTTCCACCACCCACAATCCTGGACTTGTGGTGCCCACGTGGCACGGCACATACGTAGGAGACAAGGGAGACGTCTCCACTGAGCAACCTTCATACATCCTTGACATCTTGGCCAAGGGAAAAGGGGGTTGGCTCAGGAGCACCTGTGCTGTGGGCTAGATCCTGCTCCCAGGAAGACTTGAGGAATACATCCACGGCGAGGAACCACACTCACCCCACCAGTACATATCTGGGACATGTGCGCTTGCCACTCCTCGACACACCAGCTGACGTGTCAGTTCAAGAACTGATTCCCTCCAGCTTTACATGGGTGTAACTGAGAACAGGATCCAGCCCCAGGGACCAGAAACATTTATTCCCTGACTGTCCCCCATGCACTGCCATGAGCAGATCTGCATCCAGGTGCTACTAGCAGAGCTCAGGGTGCAGCACCCTTGATGGTGCAGCTACCTGGCTCCGGCATGAAGGTTGGAGGTGGGACAGTCGCTCTGGGTCTGCTGGTTGCTTTACTGAAAGCGGAGCTGCTTTCCTCCCTTCCTCATGATGATGATGTCCTCTGATTGCTTTTCTGCCCAAGAAGCTCACTCCTAGGTGCTTCACATGGAGATGCGATGTTTCCGTGCCCAGCAAAGCTGTTGGGGAACGGTGAAAGCCTGGTGTCGGGTCCAGGTTTCACGCTGTAAGCTGAGCTCCTTCTGTAAACCAGGACTCAGCCTGGTTGGAGCAGAGGGAAGGTCTTGTGTAAGGTGCTGTTATCAATCCAAAGCATTAACCCCCGCAGAGGTCACGCACTGAATAATCACCAGTCCAATTTAAGAAAAAAACCCAAACACATCAAGTGTTAAACACATTGCAAGTTTTCCTGCTGTCAGTGGGATCCTCAGCTCAGCTTTTCCAGCGTTTCCCCAAAGTCTGGCAGGGAGCAATTCTGCTTTGTTGTCCTTTTTACTCTGCTTTCTCCAAATGAGAGTGGGGTTTGTCACGCAGATCCCTGGCTCCAGGAGATCAAAGGCTTTTGGGGATGGGTGGCGGGCAGGGAAGACCCTTTAGTGATGGAGGGTGCAAAAGACAGGGCCTGGAGGAAGACAGGACACCTGGGGCTGGCTGGTGGTGGTAGTGGCCACCGCATCCTCTGTGCACCCCTGCTGCAGCGGGACCTCGGGCAGCATCATCGGGTTCAGCCCGTGTGGGGCTGGCTGGGCACCACGGGATGTGCCAGTGCCATCGGGGCTGGGGTCTGCGCTGGCTTCCAGTCTCTCATCTTGGAGCTGCAGCCGGGAGCCAGGGCTCGGGAGAGGGTTTCTATAGCAACAGCTGCCACTCACTCCCCGTCTTGGATGTAAATTAGTTAGGATTTTATTAGTGTGCAGAATTTCAAGAGGCCGGAGCTAGCAAAGAGGTCTGATGAATTTGGGACAGGAGTGTACGAGAGGAGTTTGCCCCAGCACCATCAGGCAGTGCCGGTTTAGGAGCATCTTTAGAACTTTGGACCAAGGCAGGTTTTGGGGTTTTCTGAATTGCCTGAATGCCTGGCTTTTCACCCGGGTGACAGCATGCACCTCTGAAACAGCTCTGGGTTTTCCACGTCTCGGGCAGGTGGCTGGAGATGGGGCACAGAGGCAGAGCGAGCTGCACCAACCCCAGGAGAAGCAGATGGGGTGGGCTGACTTGCCCCAAAGGCTGGGAAAGGGAGTGCTGTGGGGTGACTGCCTGGTGCTGGCTGGTGGATGTGACCTTGATGGAGACAACACTGAGGCGTGAAAGCCCAAAGCCCCTCTCTTTCTTGGAAACTCCATTGGGAAGACCAACAAGGACATGTTGATGGTGATGAGTCTGATAATATTTATTAGAAACTCATCTAGCTGCACTTTACATTTGCTAGAGCAGCACTCTGTGGCTGTAGGCAGCTGGACCAATACATAAGATGCTTTTTGTCTCACAGATCTCACAATCCAAATTGAAGCATCAGGTAAGGAAGGAGTACAACCTCATGGGGTCCAACACAGAGTCACTTGGAGCATCAACCTGCCAGATCTGGAGAGCTTCTTCCAGACCCTGGGCTAGGCAGCTCTGAATCTCCAGGTAGAACTTTCCATACTTCTTTACCTCCCTTTTGCAAAGTGGTTCCTTAAGAGTGCTAACAGTGTGAGACCATCCTGAGTGACCACAGCTGGTGCAGCACTGCCTCTAGAGGGTTTTCAATTAAAAGCTCGATGATGAAGCTATATGATGCTTCAGCAGAGTGTTGGTAGCTACCAGTGATCTTCTGAGTTGAAGAGGTGAGCAACTGGGGCTTTTTGAGAGCCATGGGTAGGACTGCAGCAGGGGTTCTTGCTTGGTCAAGGGGTCTGCTGGGTGTTTGATTGCCCTGAGTTATGGGGCTCCTTGTTAGTGGGATCATGGCTGGTTGTTAGATGGGATCAGCTCCTGCTTAGGCTTCCCTGTGGACACCCAGATTTTTTGAAAGAGCTGGAGCTGACTCTGGAAAAGTGGTCCTGGTTGTGAGTGCTCCTCTGTTAGGAACTGTCCTCTTTGCATCCTCAAATGTAAGCAAATAAGGAGTGTGATTGTAATGCCAGTTGCTGCCCCCAGACCAAAAGTCTGGTGTAAAACTTGTGTGAAAAAAATCTTGATTTCTATGTGTTTTCCAGTTTCTGTGTGGCTAGGAGCCATATTTTCAGAACTCATATTTTCAACTCTTTGCCTCTAACCATGAGGGCTGTGAATTTTCCTTTTTAATGAAAGAAGAGGTTTGTTTTTTTCTTTTTTTTTTTTTTTTTCCCTCCTCCTTCCATAACTTCATGGCTCTGGGATCAGGGGCTTTGTGGAAGTCAAAAGGTTTTGCAACACCTTGTGATGGTGCTGTGATATTTGCTAACACTGGGTTATAGTTGGATGATGATGTGTAAAGTTTATATATCTAGTGTAGATATAATATGAGTGTGCTTGTGTGCAGCAACAAAGAGGACTGGAAGAGTCCTTAAAATATGAGAAGTGTGGGGCTGGGCTGGCTGGTTGGCAAGTGTCTACTTGATTTGGAAGGGGAGGGCAGAAAAAAGCCAGAGTTTTGATGTTTTGGGAGTTTGTCATGCTGTAAAACAAATTACAGAGGAGTGACTGATGCTCAACTTGAATGGGTTGTGCTGGGATCAGAGAAGGCGTTTTCCTGCCCGATCCTGTGCAAGTGAGGCTGATTGCAGATCAAGCCAGCTGCAGTCAGTGCTTGGGGGGCACCTTCTTGGCCTAATCCATAAATACTGATGTTGTAATTACTATAAAAACCTGCTCTTCTCTTCCGGCATGGTGTTCATCCTCTGGGCTTAGGTAGCACTTTTTTTGTTGATTTGCCCTCTCCTTCACCCTCCCCCTCCTTTTAATTCCTCAACACACTGTGGAAATATCAATTAATTAATCTGAGTAATAGTTATTATTCAGGAACCGATCTGCTATCATGGCTTGCACTGGTGTGATGAAAATAACCAGTTCAGGTGCTGAGAAATTTGGGTTATCAGTGGAGCTGGGGCTGTTGTTCCTTCTGTGGCCACGTGCCCAGCTCAGGGCATGGTCAGTGCTGTTGGGTTCAGCAGTAGTCTCCTCCCTGCCCAAAGGCTGTGTTGGCACAACCACTGCCTGCTGGAAAGTGCAGCCTTTAAGGCAGGGGTTTGCTTTCAAGATAAATTGGCCTTTTGTAGGGGACCCTGTCCTAAGCATGATGGAAATGCCAAATGTGCTGATAATGCAACTTGAAACAGATCCACAGGGACTTTGCATTGGTGTCTTGAATGTTATTGTGAGTAGAAATGGAATTGGATGGTGCATGGGGTAATTGGGCTGTGAACTCTGCCAGTGGGTCAGTGCCGATGTGGGAGGTGTGATGCAGGGCTGATACGGGGGTGCTGACTGGGCAGGGTGAGCCTCTCCCCTGATTTTTATGAACAGGCAAAGATTTGATCCCTATGAGGTATAGGAAGGCAGCGCAAGCTGTGTTAGCCAGGAGGCCAGGGCTCTGGAGACTCTGTTTTTGGTGCCCCCAGGTTGAGTTTGGGCTCTAAATCTTGGGATGGAGTGACCCCAAGATGGTTGTGTCTGTCCCACTTGTGGGACCGAGCAGGAGCATGCACAGCACATGAGAGATGCAGTCTGGCCGTGAGCTGAGGGAGACCTTCTGAGTCTTCACCATCCTGATAGTTTCCAAAATTAGACTTAGACCTTCCTGGGCTGTAGAGCTGGGGGTTTTGGGCAGGCAGTTGCTCTGCTTGGTGCCTGATGGGGACAACACAAACCCACTGGGAAGTGGGATGACTGCTCGATGCCTGGTGTTAATCAGTGTTTTGGAGGATGGTCATCCCCAGGAGCAGTGGGCTTTGAGTTTGCAGGAGGGGATGTAACAGCTTAGGGACACCCAGGTGCCCTCTCTGGGTTTGGGAGAAGGAAGCCCTGAGTGAGCCCCGGTTCAGAGAACTGACTTTTGCTGAGAGCAGCTAATCATGTGCTAACCCTTGAGCACGTCCTTCAGCTCCATTGAAGAAAACAGACTTTAAGTGCATGCTTGAATTTAAGTGCATGGCTAAGTATGTTCCCATTCCCAGGCCTCAGATAGGGTAACAATTGCTATAGAGAAGATGGCCAGATAAATCAGGAGATAACATGGCAATGCGGCCACGAGCTCATTCCCATCTCGCATGAGGCTGACTTCGGGGATTAGCACTGGGCTGCTTGCTTTGCAGCCCCAGGGATGGGGCTCTGGATCTGTCCTGCCTCTTCACCATCTTGTGAAGCCTCGCTGTATCCTCCTCCTCCTCATTGCAGGCTCCATCCTCCCCTTTCTCTGCGTGTTGGCCCCTCTCCCCAAGGCTGATCCATCTCTCCACTGCCACCCCGCTCTGCCTGCAGAGCAGAAAGCGCGTGGCCCAGATATTTTATTTCACATCAGCACAAACCCAACCCAGCCCTTTCCATGAGATGGCTCAGCCGGGCATGGTGTGGGCAGAGCCAGCCCTGCAGCCAGGCAGTGGGGGAGACCGCCAGGGTGCCCCTACTCCTTTCTGGGGTTGCAATTCCCCCTCTGTGGCCATGCATCTGGCTGCTTTGGGCTGGCCGAGAAGCTGGAGCCTGTGATCAGCTCAAAAGGCAGCAACAGCAGCCTCTGCTTTTCCACACGTTGGTATTTTTAGCTCTGCTGTGCATTAGCGTGCAGGAGCTCAAACTGCGAAGCCTGGCTGAGGTTTTATCTGTTGTGACAGCCCTTAGGGCTGTAGTCAGACACCCTCTCGCTTGCTCGCTCCCTCTCTCCTTTTTTCTTTTCCTTTTCCTTTTTTTTTTTCTTTTTTTTTAAAGTTTGCAGCTCGGATCTGCTCTCTCCCAGTGGATGCATGGTGCAGCTGTCAAGACAAGGGACCAAGGGTGGGAAACAGGGTCCAAAATGTGGTCTGAGCCCTTTTATGAGGGAGCTTTCTTCAGATCCTTTCTGTATTTTTCCATTCCTCCTTTCTGCTGCTGTCAGGGTTGGAGTGGTTGGAGCTGATGTTGCAGGATTAGGTGCTGGCTCGCCCCTGCTGCCCTGCCCCGAAGGGTCTCCAAAAAGCTGTGCTGGGTGACAGCTATGCAACTACTGGGGACAGCAAAATGGAGAGCAAAGGCCAGCCCAGTCCAGTGTGCATCTGCCAGAGCTTGGCAGATCTAGTGCTCTCACTGCTGCTGCTTTTTCCAAACTCCTTGCATCCACACTAGTGGTTTAGAGGACAAATGTTGCCTCTCTTTGGGCGCCAGGTGCCCCAGAGCATCAGGGAAACATCAAAGTCCCTTGCAAGCCTTGCTGGGTTTCAACCCAGAAGATTTTACTGTGCTTAAATGGCATGTCTGACCTCCCTTGAGAGAACAGGACCCTTGAATCCACCCTCCACCCTGGATCTGTACAAACACCCAAGCCTTGGTTTGGTTCCTAAGGAGGGTTTTCTTTATTGTTTCTCTTCCTGAGCACCCCTTGAGCCATTCTGGAGGAGAGGGACTTTTCCCCCAGCTCCCAGAGAGCTGCATGAATGTGAAGCATCTTCTTCCCACCCCAGTACCTCTGAAAAATTGGCTGGAAACGGGGTGACAGAAAGGCAGCCTTGGTGATGCCCTTCAGAAGGGTGAGGAACGAAGGTGCTGACCAGACTTTGGCTTTCTAGCCTGCTCAGCATCCTGCCTGCCACACCAGGCTCTGCTCAGGTAACTCTGGGTCCGAGCAGAAGTTGCCTGAAAATCTGGTGCCCCTGGAATTTGTCCAAGGTCATGGGGGAAGTCGGGGACAGAGGCAGGAATGGGATCTGGCTTCCTGTCCCACGTCTCCAGCCTTCCTCTTTGACCCTTAGCACATGCCTGCTTCACATCATTCCAGCTGGAGCTTCCTGGAATCCTGCACCCAGGTCTTGGGATGTCCATGCCAACCCTGATGTCTCCTGAATGGGAGCAAGGACCCCAGGCAGGGGGGGCTGTGGCCTCCTGCTTTTCCTTCATGGGAAGGGCTTCTTTTGGGTGCTCAACCAGAGGGTGTTAAGGAAAATCTATATTTTAGGTAGAAAATAATGATTTGGCATTTTTGAGGCATTTACTGCCTGAGGAGACCACAGCAGCACTGCAGCAGTCCCAAGGTGGACCAGGGCTGTGTGTCCACAGAAGGAGATTGGTGTATGGATGCTGAGGGAGCTGGAGGGAAGCAGAGAGGGGAGAGATGTTTGTGGTGGGTCATGGGCTCCTTTATATGTCTGTCCACACCATGTTTCTTCCTGGAGTCGCATCATTTGCAAGCGCAGCAGGCTTGGCGTGCAGCAGCTCCCACATCTTTGCCTGAGCTGGTGCTGGTGGAGGCTAAAAGGCTGCAGCTATGGGTCAGAGGATGCTGTGGGCACAGGGAGCTGCCAGGAGCCAGCCTTGTCATCCACTTATTTGGGTATAAACCCAACGGGGGAGTCCAGATGTCTCCCTGGGTCACCCTGCTTTGTTTGCATTGATGAGGTGTGGAGGGACATCCCAAAGTTTGTCTGGCAAGCCTGCATCTTGGGCAGCTTTTCTAATTAACTGTCCCTTCACTGTGCTTGCTCTGTTCTCCCTGCCCCAATTCCTCCTTTTCTTTGCTGGCAGCAGCCAATGCTGCGAACCACAGAGACTAACTAACGGCACAGTGCTCCCGGCTCAAGCTGCAGCAGGGATGTCTGGAAATATCTGGCGTCTTTGCCCTTTTGCAGAGAGCACCCAGGGATGAGGATTTTGCAGCTCAGCTTGTGGGGCTTCACTCTGGTGGTGTTTTCTTCATGCAGGTTGTTTGTGTGATGTGCGAGTCCTTGATAGCAGCCACAGCGTGGCAGGTACCTTTGCACAGAGCTTTGGCATCCCCCAAACAGCCCCTGAGCAACATCATGGGGTTAGGCTGCCATCCTCCTCCTCCTCTCCCCCAATCTCCTGGGGAAGCCCCACTTGTGGCTCCAGGGGATGGATGCAGATACTCTGCATCAGCAAAGAAACTGTACAGTCCAAAAACCCAGGCTTGGAGCTGCTTAATCCTCTCTGTGTTCTTCCTTTTGCCGAGGGAAGCTGCTAATGGCAGCTGGAGATTGTTCCTAGTGTGCATAGGGGCTACCCACACCCTCTGCCACTGCAGCATGGGGTCAGAAGCCATCCTTCTTCCAGGGGCTTTGACACCTGAGTAGCTAGTTGAGGTCTAGGAGAAATTAAACATTGCTTATTTTATTTCCAGATGTTAATCTGGGAGATTAAGGACTTGGGGGGGGGGGGGGGGGAGGATAGAGGAAGTTGGTACTTTAGGGGCTTTTAAACTTCAAAAACACCCTGTGGCATCCATGTTAATTCATCTCCCTGTGTTAATAGAAGTCCTTATGGACTTCCAAACACCCTAAAAAATTAGGCTCTAAGATGCTGTCTGATGTCCCTGTGGAAGACAACAGTGAAGCAAGGGATGCCACAAGGGATGCCCACTGCCACATGGCTCTTCCCTCCTCGAGCCAGCCAAGCTGTTCCCGTGCCATCAGACCAGTCTCTTGGGCATGCTGGCTATCCTGGCCCTGTGTCGTGGCAGGGGGCTGGACATAGGCAAGTCTGTGTGGGGACAAACCCCAGTGACTCTGGGTATACTTGGTGCTATAAAGCAGACTCTCTCCCCTGCTGCCTTATAATCTTGAGCTTCCCAGGCTGCAAGCGGTTCCTCTGCTTGCACCCAAACCCACCCACTCTTCGCTCGTCCCACTCCTTTGCCTCCTTGCTCTGCAGTTGTCTTGGGCTCTCAGCACGGCCGATGCTTCGGCACTGCCAGGAGTTTGGTCTCCAACTGCTTTCTGGCCCCCTTGTGCATGTGGGCACCAGGAGGGGGGCTGAGAAAGCAGGGAAGAGATGCACAGCAGGAGAAAGTCTTCAGGGATGGAGGAAGGATGAGGGAAGCAAGGAGGGGGGAGAAAAAGTAAGAACAGGGAGGAGGAAGGATGCTGCCTTGTCTGTTCTCGGATTTATATCGGTTGAGTTGCACTGGGTTAGCTAAAAGTGGTGCAGAGCTGCCTTCCCCTCCCCTTTCCTCCAGGCAGGCACTCCTACTTGGGGTTGAATGCCTTAATTCACTTCAGCTTCAACCTGCTCCTAATTGACTTAAACCACATGGAAAGAAACTCGGCTTCCCCAGCAAGTGGCTGCAAAATTGCACCTTCAGTTAAGTCAGCATGATTCTGCGTATAAAGAAACCTGGAGCCTGGCACAGACATGTGCAGGGATAACTGTGTCCCGGGGGTTGTGCCGAGCTGTCCAGAGCCCCACTGGGATGCTCCTCTCTGGCTGGGTTTTGGTCTGACCCTGAGCGAGTTGGGATTTGGGAGTGATGCAGGGGCTTTGAGTCAGTGGGATTTGGCTGTTGGAGGTATTGCTGTTTCTTCTCATTCCTCTCTCCTCCGTCCCTCTTCTCCTGCTGCAGATGTCTGCTATAAAAAAGGAGAAAAAAAAAAAAACCAAACCCCTCCCCAAATGTCGTGGTAATGCTTACTGGAGGGCTGTTTCTGCTGCACATCTGATATGTATGACAGGGTCAGATTAACCCAGCCTCTGATTTCCAACCACAGCTATTCTGAAGGCACCAAAACCAATGCAAAACACCCCAAAGGGACAACTTTATCCTGGCCAGTTGCTGGGCAGGCAGGATGAGCTCATGGTGCTCTGCGGATGTGCCAGCCTGGTGCTCGGCAGGGCCAAATGCTAGGCAAGAAAGAGGAGATCATACTTTGGAGATGAATCTGGTCTCCTCATAGTTGGGCTTTCAAGGGGCCAGAGACTTTCCTTTGTATTTAAGGTTGGGGCTTTCAAAGGGCAAAAGGAGAGCAGTGATGTTAAGTGGAAGAAAGTATCTAACGCCAGGGGATGCTCTCAAAACCCCTCTTCCTTGTGGAGGGCTCTTTTGTCACACCTGGACACACTGCCTGAACTGAGGGCAGGAAAGGTGCTTTTTTTTTTCTTTTTTTTCTTCCCCCTTCCATTCCCTCCTCTTCCAGCTCCTCTGCATCCTCTGTCACCATTTTGGCCTTGCTACATTTCTCTCCCTCTGTTTAATTCTAAAACCAGTGAGTTACCCATGGTTCTGGCTCAGCTAGTTTTTTGGTGAGACATTTAGCCATCTTAAGCCCTAGAAAATTGGGTTGGAAGGGACCGCTGGAGGCTGACATACCCTGATGGCAGGACGAGTTACACCCAGACAGTGTTTAACTTCTCCCCAGCAGTGAAACTCCGTCACCCTGCGCAGGGCTTCTCCCCGGGTTTCTCAGGGTGAGGTCTGCGTCCCAGGACAGCATCATTCCTGTGGCACGGCTACCGAAAAACTTGATGCCTGCTCTTTGCAATGGGAGGTGTTTGAAGGCATCGGGGCTGAAGATGCTGGAGGGGAGAACGTTTCCCAGGGCAGGATAGGGAAAGCGAGATGCACGCGGGGACCCCCTCGGTACAGGGCTCTGCTCCCAAAGCCAGTGCTGTGCCCCACCAGGCAGGGTACCATCACCACTCCATGGGGCTGGGGGGGGGGGCCTGTCAGTGATCCCCCTGGTTGTGCTGCACAAGGGGGACCTTATGAGCCCCCCTTGTAAATCTCTGGTCGGCACTGGCTGGGAGCCTCCCTGGGATGGGGCCCGAGTGGGAAATCGGGGTGAGAAGGGGTGGAAAAAATACCCCCAAAATCCCCATGGAGCGGGAAGCAGAGTCGGGAGTGAAGCTGCTCAGCTGATGGGGTTGCCATGGTGACGAGGCAGTGAGGAAGAGGAAAAGGCAGAAAATAGCCCGATGCAGGGCTGAGGCCTGCGGGAGCCCCGGCCTGGCAACCCCCTGCATCCCTGGCCCTATTTCTGTCCTCCTTTCTTTCTCTTTTTGCTTTCTTCCCCTCATACTATTTGATTTTTCTCAAGCCAGAATCAACCTTCTCTGAGGAACCATCAAGGTGGCAGGGGCAACCGGGGGGTTATTTCTCTGCGGTACTGGGGGGGGCTGAAGGGAACGCGTGAAGGATGCTCCCCTGTAGGGCTGGATGCGGCCAGATCTGTTCCTTTTGGGGCTGAAGGTTTGGAGGCAGCTACATCACCCACAGAGGACTGAAATGGGTCCAGGGTTAGGGTCATGTTGATGGTGGAGGACCTGGCATAGTATCTGGAGATCCCAGGGGGCTGGCACAGGTTTGGTGGAAAAAGTCTTCTACCCATGCAAGCCAGGTTTTGTTTTCCAGACCACGCGTGGGTCAGGTTGGGTCATCTGTTGTCTCCTGAAAGGTGTTGCCCACTTTTAAGGAAGGAAAGAGGGTTTGTTTCACATGCCAGATTGTTTTCCTCTTTGGGAAAGTGATGCTTTGTAACCACAGCCAGTCATTTCCCCTCCATGAGTCAAGCTGGGGCCTCTTGCAGGGTGTATATTGGGACGAACCGTTGAGCTCAAGCTCGCTGCAAAGGAACAGAAACCCAGGCTGGCTACAAGAAGAGAGAGTGTGTCCTTGTGCCAGGTCCTGGGGGGTTTGACCTATGAAACGGTACCACCCACCCATGCTCTTTGCTTTATCAATGACAAATACTTACTTTAAAGGTCCAGGTCACAGAGTCTGGTGGCCATGAGAAGATCTTGGCTTTCAGTAAAAAAGTAAAGGTAGTCTTTCCAACTCTTGGGGCCACACCAAAAAGTAATGAAGGAAAATGTGACCTCTGAAAGCATCAAAAAGCAGAACATATGCCATAACCACCCCCAGCTGAGCGCTCTTTAGACACAAACTCTTTTAGACCCTCCTCATAATTTTGTTTAGGGCTTGGCAATGACAGGTGAGTGCCAGAAGCGGGTGGTGCTGCAGATGGGGAGCTCATCCTGCTTCCTCCTCCTCCTCCTCCTCCATCCACCTCTCCCCTTTCTCACCTCTGCAGCAGATGCCAGCACTGCACCTGGACATGAGCACCTGTGCACGGAGCTGCAAGCGCAGATGCACTCCATGCACACCAGCGTGTTTGTGTTGGTATCCGCAAGCGCCTGCACAGCGTCTAGGCGTGCTTTTCCCCTTCTCCTTCCCCTCACTGGGGTTTTGCTCCAGCAGAAACCTTTGTGGAGCTCCCACCTTTTTCCTGCATGGGAAGAAGCTATTGCAGCATCTCTCAATTTTCCCTGCCTTTGTGCCTATATGACATCAGGCTGTGGTCTCTAATAACTTGTGCTGACGCTTGGTATCCAGATGGCCCAGCTAATAGGGCTCGGAGCAGTAAATCTGCATTACTGTGGCCAGTCTCGCTGTTCCTTGCCATGGCCCTGACCCTCACCTCACCCAGGCACTCCCTGGGAGGCCAGAGGGGAACAGGCATCCCTGCCGACGCCGGTGATGCTCCTGGCACAAAGGAAAGCGTTGGGTCCTCCTGCCCTTGTCAGCTGTTGTTTTGGAGGATGGCTCCTCTCACAAGTGGCTAGGGCTGTTCCTCCCTTTCCTGTAATTCCCAAGGGCTTTTTTCAGACAACCCAGCTCTTGTTCCCTAAGGAGGTGCATGGATAGTTCTGTCTGGTGATCTCACACCTCTATGTGAACTGGCCCACATAAACTGTCCCTTCGCTCCCTTCTCCCTAAGCTAAGGGCAGTGGGGGGGAAGCACACACAGGGAGGTTTCCAGGTGTTGGGGTTTTTAATGGGAAAACATCACACCAAGGAAGCAGAAAGCTGCCTGGGATTGGAAAATGGCCTTGGAGCTGTGGCAAATGCTGCAGGATCAGCCTTTTATATCAACTTCCCCACCACAGCCTGGAAGTATTTTGAACACGAGTGTTTCTCTGTGCAGTCTAAATATTAAGCAGAGCTTGGCTAAGAGTTCACTTAAACCAGGGATGGACAAATATCTGAAGGTCATAAACACCCAGCTGAGTAATTATTTAGAGTGGTCTAAGGGATATAACTATGGGTAATGGGATGAAAGGAGGAGAGGAAAATGCAGCGTAGTTTGAGAAAATTCTCCCCAGTACCCTGCTTAGTGCTGCAGAGGGAAACATATAGGCCCTTGATAAACCTGGGGGGGGTCATTTATGGATTGATACGTGAAATGATGGTGAAGTCCCCGAGGAGAAGCAGTGAATGCTCCATCTCCTGAGACTCTGCAAACTCAGCTTTGCAAATCTGGTAGACCAGGGGACACTGAGCACCAGGGCAGGAGAGGAGCTGTTTCACTGACAGATACTGTTGGCTGATGACCAAATGACTAGAAACTGCCCACAAATAAGTTTAGGCTGAAAGCTGAGGAGCTGGTTTCTGGTGAAGGGAGGGGATGAGGCTCCAGGCTAGCCCCGCTGGAGCGGGTGAAAAAGCCAGTGGGTCTGGAGATGGAGCAGCTCACAAGTCGGGCAGAGCTGGCTGCGCAACCCAGCTGCTCACAGGCAACAAATGCAGCAGCCTCCAAGCAGTACTAAATTCCTTTAGATGTGCTCTGTGAGGCCAGGTCCATCCTCATGTCTCTGCTATTATGCTACTAATAATAATCAGAGCTCAGGGAGAGCAGCAATCTTCCTTGGCAAACATCTAGATGTTCCCCAGTTCATCTGGAGAGCTGCTTCTAACTTTAGTGGATGATGCATCTTGTAACATTAGGGCTTATGTCTATTTTGTGAAAATATATGCCCCAAAATTGCTGGTATTGGTTTGAGGGATTGGCTCAGTTATCTCTGTGGTCACTTCTACCTAGGCATCAGTTGCCTGGGAGCTGGCTGCATCCTCTGCCCAGGTGAGGTGGGTGCCAGGCACCAAGACGGAATCTTCTCATCTGATCTCCCTTTCTTCAAAAGCTAACTACAAGAAAAATTAAAACATGGTGCTGTTTTTAGAAAGCACTTTGCGCAGCTGAGAGTGGTGTTTCCGGAGGATCCTGCCTCCCCCGGCATGCCCCACTCCTAACGTGGGATGTGCGATTGCTCTCCTTGGGCTTTCTCCTCTCCAGATGGACAGTTGAAAGATGTCTTGAAAGGACACGAGGAGATCAAGGGCTGCGAGTGTGAGGAGTGAGGCCGGGGGCTGACATGGTCCTTTTTGGTGTCATGTTCAGCTTATCTTCCCTCAAGTAGGTGCGAGGGGGGCTGCTCACGGCTGCCTGCACGGGAAGACAAGTGGCCTGGGACAGATGGATAGACTGCGGGAAGCAAGGAAGGAGGAGCGAGGGACTTTTGGGGGGCTGTTTTGTGAAGGTTTTGGTGTGCTCCCAGCATCTGCAGTGTTGCCTTCCTGGGGCTCTCGGTTCCCATCTCCCCACTCCCGATGCCGGCAGGAGCTGGGCTCGGAGCACGGCCGTGCTCCAGCTTCCCTGACCTCTGTCCCAGCAGGGTATTAACCACCTCCTCCCGTGCCGGTTTGTGCCACTTTACTGCTTCCTGCTCCCTGGCAATATTTTACATCTTGCCCAGTAATGCTTGGTTTCCTTAATAGTGTCTCATGTGGGATTTTATCAAAGGCTTTAGGACAATCTCAATAAATTATATCTACTGATTTCCCTTTATCCATTGTTTTGTTGATTCCATCAGAAATCCTCTCCCAGAGCGGACGTGCAGGCTTTGCCTTTGAGAAGCCACCCCAGCTTGTTCCATTTCTATCTTAGCCATTTCATGTTTCAATTAATTTTGAAATATTGAATTATTGTTCTCAATAGCCCTTGGAAGGGACAATCTGAGGAGCAACACTGGCTTGCATTGCACCTAGGATCTGAACGTAGAAATCATAGTTTCTGGTCTTGGGCACCAAGAGGGGATGATTTTGGTGGGATGTTTGCAGAAGTGGTGCTCGTGTTGAGGCAGCGTCCCCGCTTCCAGAAGCTGGGAATCTCCCAGCAGTGAAGGGATGCATCTGAAATAATCCACACTCCAAAAAAGCCCGGCTTGCTTTGGAGCACAAACACAGGAGGTTGCTCATTCCCCGTGATGTTGGCTGAGCACTAACTTACTCCAGCTTTGTCCTTGAAACCCAAAGAGTGGGAGTTTGCCGCCAGGCTGGCTGCGGCGGTACGGAGTGGGGAGGAGGCGGCGAAACCAGCCCGTCAAGGGTTAATCATTTCCATTGCAATTGTGTCATCTCTTTGGGGACCTCTCGCTCATTTTGCGAGCGAGCGCTGAAAGCTGAGGCGCAGGGGCTCGTTCTTATTCAGCTGCACGCAGCTTCAGAAGCACCGGACAGCCGCGCAGCTGGGCTCGGCCACCTCGGCCTTGCAGATGGATGGAGAAAAAGGATTTGTGTGCCTGCGTGTGCTTGCGTGTGCTTGTGCGCGTGCGTGTGTGTGTGTGTGTCTGAAACCTAATTGTCTGCTGTCTAATCCGTCAGCCGGGGGGACAGCTTGCACAAGCCCCTTCCAGGCAGGCTGATAAATGCAGCGCTGCCAGGCCCCTCTGCGATGTAGTTTGGTTTAATTGGGATTGCTACGTGCACGGACTCTGCGTGTGTGGAAGGGATGCTGCGCATGGGGAAGCGTGGGGCCAGGCTCCCAAGGGACGGGCCCCTGTGTCCAGCCAGGCTCCCGGTGGGGTCCGGGGTCCTGGGAAACAGCGTCTGGCAAAGTGACATGAGGGTAACCCAGTACTGGCCTGTGTGAGGTTAAGGGTGGCTCCATGTTGTGTTAAACTGGTGATGTTAATAGTGGTGCTGCATGGTCCTGCTCTTATGGACTTTGATCTTGGGGGTCTTCAGCATCACCCACAGCTGGGCTGTAAATACACCTGGCTGCTGCCGTTTCGGGATCACCCAGGGTGTGATGCAGAAGGTATTGACATCAGTGTGCTGGCTCAGAGACATCGTCTGCCACCTTCAGCGCAGCATAAGGAGCTGTGCAGGGCTGTCCCCTGCCCCGGCCCCCCCGATGACCGGCACTGATGCATCTCTTGAGCATCTCTCAGCCTTGAACACGTGGCAGCTCAGGGGCTCCCCAAGCCAGAGTGGCATTTTGTCTTTAATACCCCTCAATGGATTTCCCATGAATTTGTCTAGTTGATTTTTGTAAACACGTAAGCTTTAATCATCCCCAGAGAGCTGTGGCAAGGACTTCCACTGCTTAACCATGCACCATGTGAGGAACCATCTCCTCTTGTTTCTTTTGAACCTGCTGCCTCTTAATGTTATTGGATATCTCCTAATTCTTTTATTGGGAGATGCAGTGAGCAATCAATCTTGGCTCACCTTCTTGAGGCCACAAATGTGTCTTTTTAGCGGCTTCTTTTCCAGGCTGAGATCTTCCTCCTTTGGAATAATTTTTGATCATCCTACTCCAGACCTTTTTCCAGCTCTGCTGGTGACGTCAGGACTCTGCATGTGGTGACATCCTCATTCGTTATGTAATTAAAGGTGATGTCATGATTACAGCAGATGGTATTTGCATCAGCATTGGTTGCTTAGTGCGTGTTGATGTCAGGAGATCCTTGTGTCCTGCCCAGTCACAAGAACTTCTCACGAAGCTGCTGATCTTCAACCTAGGGGTTTAATAACAGTATTTTGCCTTTGAGTTCTATGGCTGAAAGAGACAGGGCCCAGTTATTATTTCTCAGGAATCACTCACTGTGCTTTGCAAGATACTCCTGAGTGACATGTCCATGTTGTTTCACCCCCCAGCTGCAGTCACCTCCAGGCTGGTACCCACCAACTCTTCCATCATAAACACGCATCAGGTTTCAGGACAGGTGATTTGAAGAAATCACATTTGCAGGTGAGGAATGACAGGATGGCAGGCTCTGGCTACTTGGGTGGCCATTAGACATCTCCCTCATGGCTGGAAAACCAACTGTGTGGTGCTGCTTTATCCCAGACCCTAGCAGGGTCCCAGCAGTGCTGCAAGGTTTGGAAGCCGAGGGGCAGGAGCAGGGTCCCCAAGCCCAGGGTTGCCCCGGTCCGGGCTGGGTCATGGTCTGGCACCTCCAGCCCATTCACCCCGTGCTCCCTGCCTGGCATGGTGGGACCCCCTGCCTGCAGCTGCCCCCCCATCTCGCACGCACTCGGGCAGGATTGTGGTGCACCGACCGACCCTGGCCCATCTCCCTGCACTCCTATTGCTCTCTGGTTCCCCATCCCTCCTCCTCCTCCCTCTCCCTTTCTCCCTTTGCCCTCTCTTTGCTTCTCTTTCTCTCTCCACACCTGCTCCTCTCCTTCCCTCCCCTTCTCTCCTTCCTCCTCCCCTCGCCTCTCTCTCTATCCTCTTATCTCATCCCCCTTGTTTTTCTCCTCTCTGCCTGTCCGGCTGATTTACATGCACGCTGCGTTGAAGCAGCTCAGCTGGATCTAATGCCTCCTGCCGCGAGGAGCAGAGCCATCTCCGGACTCAGCGCAGCTCTTCCCCGGGCAGGGGCAGGGGGGTACTCTGTGCACCCCACCACCTTGGCCCATGCTTTGGCTCCTTTCTGCATTGCCTTTTGCTCTTCATCCCCTCTCCTTCCCTTCTACAGCCTTTATCCGATGCTGCTGCCCTCGCTGCTGTCTTCTCCATCTCTCCTGCCAGGTCTCTGACCTGTGTGCCCGCGCTGCCCAAGTCTCCTCCAGCCTGCCTCCAGCGTGGGTGCGAAAGGATGGACCAAAACCCTGCTGCCAGCCCAAGAGCTGGGGGCTGGTTTGCTGTAACTGGTGCCATTCCTGTGGCCTTGATGCTAGTATTGACCTGAAAACCCAATGCTGAATATTCCCAGGTGGAGCCCGTGGGTCCCCCACACCTCTGCCTGGATCCCGGGGCCAGCGTGGGAGCCCAGGGCATCTCTCCTGCACTCTCATGGCCCTTGCCGCTTGCAGAGCGAGGATCGAAGTGCCCACGTTATTCCCTGGCTTTAATCACTCCTGTTTCCATTCTGCTGATTTGCATTTCCGCAAGAGGAAGATGCCCTGATTAATATCCCCTCAGAAGAGCTTTATTGCGATGGCTCCTGCCTCTCTAATTGGAAAGTGGTCTTAACCTTTCATGCAAGTGGCTGGGATGTTCTGTACCTGCTAGAAGAAGGGAAGGGTCTCGCTCATCCTGAATTTCAGGGGAGTGGGAGGTTTGGAGGATCCGACTCTGCCTCTGACATGGGGCAGGAACCCCTCTGCCCAAAGAGAGCACTCCTGAGCATCATACCCCTGATACCAGGGGACGGGACCATCCCCAGCACGAGTTGTCTGGACGGAAATTGAGGGCGGACTGCAGCAGGGGAACATGCTGGGATGATCCAAAACCAGTGAGCACCCAGTCAGCCCCAAGCAAGCAGCTTAGTGCTCCCCAGCTCACACCCACATGCTAAATAAGGGCCCAGCAAGGAGTGCATCCATGTGGTGTTGATCGAGCTGTTCCTGTTTACCTTCCTGCAGCCGGGAGGCAGGATCCGACCCAGCAGCCGAGATCCTACAGCTCTTGCTCCCCGGGGAGTCCCAGGCCCACCACTAACCCTCACTGGCAGCTTGAAAGCCTGCCTTGCACTTAGCTGCTTTATGATCTTCAAAGGCTCTGAATGCCCAAGGAAATCAGACCTCATGCCTTTTCTTCCCCTGCAGTCCCCAGATCTGGACTCTCATGCAATTTATTATCCCCGACACGTGCCGCTCCCTCCCCGGCTGTGCATGGGGAGGGAGCATCGCTCTGCCGCTCTTCTTTGGGTACCGGAGCTGGGCCACCCCGGCCGTGGTGCGAAGCTCGTGCTCCTTGCACGCTCCCAATGGCTTCCCACCCCGTGATGCTGAAGGCAGGGCCAGGGAGATGCGCCAGCGTAGGCACTGCCGACTTTGTCCTGGCTTCCCAGCAATGCGCCCGCCGGCCAAGGCTGGCAGCTGCCTGCTCCAGGCGGGTCCCTTGGTCCCCTGCCAGCGGGTTTTGCTGCTCCATCCGTCCAGCCGGGGATGTCGGACCTGCATTGGTGGCTGCGGAGCCTGTTTTGCCTGTGCCCATGGCTGTTTTATTAAGACCCTGACTTGCCTCCTGGGTGCTTTTACCTCCCCTTCCCCAATCCCTCTCCTTCCGAGGTTACAGAAAAGATTTTTTTCTTTAATTATTTTTTAATTTTGGTATTTAAGCTGGTTTAGCGGCTGCAGCAGTGCGTGTTCCTGATAAACAGCCCGGGAGATCCAGAGAATAATCTCTCTGCTTGGTGACGGCAGAGGCGCCTATCGCAGCTGCTGGCAGCACGCAAAAAAGCCGTCCTCATCCGCTGCCTGCTCTATCAGCCCAGGGAGGGGAGAAATTGCCTCCATCCTTAATCACAGAATTTGAAATCCCAGCTAGTCTGCACCTTTTATTCTTCAGGTTCACAGGGTTTTGCCGTGTGGGCAGGGGGAGGAATAAGCAGCTCTCAGATGGGAGCAGGAGTTGGAGAAGGGAATGGGAAGAGGTCAGGCGAGCAGCAGCTCCTCTCCCTTTGCCAGGTATCTGCTGGACTCGCCACCCCGTGACACTTTCATGGCACCTCTCTCTTCAGGGAGGTGGGTTAAGGCTGTTTTTTTTAATATAGAGTCACAAAATGCTGCCATCACAGGCTAGTTTGTGCTCCGAAGGTTTGCGTAACACTGCTGTGGTTGGAGAAAGTAGGTGCACTGACAGACATGCTTGCTGGAGCACTAGTGCTGGGGCAGCTCCCTGAGAAGTACCGGGGAAATACAGTAAAAAAGGGTGGATGAAAGGATAGAAAAACACAGGGAAGAGCCAGAGATGCTTTGTTCTTGCCTCAGATAAACACCAATGAGAAAGATGCTCAAACTTGTCCATGTTATAGACCAGGTCAAGTAAAGGAACTGGGTTTGTGGCATAAGAATGGCCCAGATTTATATACATTGTCCAGAGAAGCCGATATGCTGGTGTTGGACTGCAAGATACTGCAGCCTAGCAGGTAATGAACCTCTGTCTAGAGGACATGTGATGCCGAAGCCATAATATCTGTTAGGGGGTAGTTCTGGGGTGCAGGTCAGGGCTGGACATACCCCAGTAACCCCACAGTGACTACAAAGCAGCAGGTGCTTCTGCGCTCTGCTCAGCACCGCTAAATGACAGCGTGGCACCCGTGCATGTGGGCTGTCACTGCTGACAGTCTGCTCAGCCCAACAGTGGAAACACAAATGCCCGCCATGCTAGAGAGTGGTGTCGGAGTCGCTGGAGATTGCCTTTAATGAGACAGATAAAGCAAAATGAAAGCAAATTAAGACGCAGGGCTGTGGGAGCTGTCTTGTATGCAGTGCCGTGACTTTCTTGGAGAGAAGCTGAGGTTGCAAATGGTGGCAGAGGCACGGGAGAGGCCATCATAGGAGATGGTCATCTTGCATGGACTCAAACCAGAGAGCAGTTGAGTCCTTTCCAGTGCCTTTTGCAGATATCCTACTCCTCCACATCCCACTATGGGATACAAAGCAGACCCCCATGTCACACCTTTGGTCTGAAGGTGCATGAAGAACGCTGTCAGTATAATCCCCTCTCTGCTCCTCTCTCCCCCTTCTCCAGTGCCTGAGGTGGGTTTTGAAAGCCCTGCAGTCACAGGAGGCAACTTTCCAACTGCATCCCTATGATGGTGATGGAAATCACCAGCTGCCTAAAGCAGGGCTGCTGTGGTCCAGGGCTGCTCAGGACATTGGCAGTCCATCCCAAACTTTCCATTGAACTCACAGCATCTGAGCTATTTCTGTAAAAATCCTGCGCTGGGTCAGGAGGCAGGAAAGGGGCTTTTGCTCCAGCCAGATCTGTTCTTGAGCAGAGACTGTTTAACACAAAACCCCCTCCTGTTTCTGAACAAAAAACGCTCAGGCGTTGACTATCAACGTGAGCAGCATTGCTCAGGCAAATGGCGTTTACACCCTGAAGCCTTCAGACTTTCTAGATTTCACCTGCTTCTCTGCAGAAACCCCTTGAGAAAATGTTACTGAACAAGGCAATACTTGGGTGGATAAATTGCCTGGAACAAACGAGCTGGAATTCGTACGATCCCATTCTTCATGTAAGAAAGATGTCACTCCTTAAGCAGTCCCTGGGGAAAGTGCCCACCCTGGGGAGCATCACCCCAGGCTGCCTGTGTTGGCCGTCTCCTGCTTTGGACTGAGCTGCCTGGGTTTCCGTGCACTGCAGTGCTTTTTGCCATCCCTTCCCAGGAATCGTGGGGGGGGATCAGAAACAGCAGCAAAGCAAGCTTTCTCCCCCTTCCCCCCCCGCCCCAGCCCTGGGCTGGAGGGAAAGGGGATGAGACTGGCTGCTGAACTGGGGTGTCAAAAGTGAGATTTGGTGCTGTATTTTGCTGGTGCCGTGGGAGCCGATCCTGCCACCAAAGGCGTTTTGGGACATGTACCCTCCAGTTGTCATTGCTCGTCCCTCTCATGGTGCAGCTATCTCTGCCTCAACTTTCCAGCAAGCTGCCTCCAACGCTTCCCAGTCTAAAACCACGCTGGTTTAGAGCGCCAGTGTCATCCCCCCTTCCATGTCTGATTTGCATATATTTGCATCGCACACAGGTTTCTGGGAGGGGAGGAGGCACTGGAGAGGCACATCCTTTATTCTGGTTGGTTTTTTTTTTTCTTTTCCCCTTTCAGCAGATTTGTATTTATTTATTTAAACCCAGCGCTACTGCTCTGAGGGGCTTGCTCTTCACTGGGTCCCATCGATGACTCAAAGGTGGACAGAGATGCTGAGCTGGTGCCCCATCCTGGCATCTTTGCTCTTCCCCCAGCCCCATTTCCAAAAGCTCCTCCTGGTCCCTGACCACTGCGGAGCCACAGTCATGTGTCCACAGGTCCCCAGCCTCCCTCCACGGAGCACTGGTCCCCACTGGTGCTGGTCCAGCATCCTTCTGTGTTGGAGACCGGTGGATTTAGGGGGAGGTGATGGGCTGGGAGGAATTGGCTTCTCAGGTCTGTATTTTTCCAGTTTTCCAGCCAAATTGGAAATGCAAACAAACCTGTCTTCCCCTCCAAAATCCAGGCAGGCAGAGCTCTTGGTTTTTTGGCAGTGAATCTTCCCTTCCAGGGATGCTCTCAATGTGAAACGCCTCTGGGACTGAATGCAAGCCGGGTGTAAACTTACTGGAATTACCACTCGCTATAGGCAATTGCACGGGGCCTGGCGCTCACCCGTCTTCCCATGGCATCTCCTCTGGTGGGCTCTGCTGCTGCCTGGCCTGGGCAGGGGGGTAAAGGCTTCCTCACCCCAGCTCCTGCCTTGTGATGGCCTCGCAGAAGGGAAATAAAACTCAATTTTCCCCAAGGTCTGCTGTTTTTTCCCTCTCCTCTCTGGTCCCTCTCTAGGTTTGGTTGCCCCCCTGGCACTCCTGAAGGGCTGGTCCAGCTCTCCCTCCCTTGGGATTTGCCACTTCTCTTTGGAAACAGCAAACCCTTTCCCTTGGGATGGGTTTCATCATCAAGGCCCCATCCTGGGAAGGGAACCTCTCATTTCCCTCCTGCCATATTCCCCCTCACCTCAGGGTGCCGGGGAGGTGGGCAGCTGGGGTAGCACGTGTTCAGGAGAATGTGGTGACCCCTAAACTGCTCCATCCCTGCGGGCAACCACTGGTGTGAACCTCCAGGAACTGGGCAATGGAGCTGATGCATCTCAGTGTCTTGGTTCTCGTTTGCTGGTGTACCCAGAGAGATTTGAGACTGGGTATGGGATTTACCTTACGGGCCATCGTTTCTGATCTTCCTCTGAATTACGATAATGTGAACTTCTCTAGGGATATTCCACACATGCCCTGTGCTGGGTGAATTCAAGGTGTGGTTTTAACAGAAGTTAAACTGATGCATCCCCCCCAACCTTATGTGTTCACTTCTTTCCACATAAGCTGTGTTTCTTCCCAGGTCCTTGCGCCGTGTGGACTGACTGTGTTGCATGGAGGGAGGGTTACAAGCTGGGTGGGATCCTGGGCTGGCTGGCCAGGAAGATGCACGGTGTCTGCATCCCTGGTGATGCTTGGGGACAGTCCTGCCTGAGGGCTGGGCAGCATCTTTCCTCTTGGGGTCATCCTGAACTGATCGGTCGCAGTTGTCTGACCATCCCTCGCGGGCAGTAACACTGCTGGGGTACAGTTAATATTGCTTGTCGTAAAGAACTTTAAACAAGTGGGTTCAACCACCTCCTCTGCCTGGTTCTCTGTCCTCCTTGGCCTCGGGCATGTCCCTTCATGTCTCTGCTATGCTGGCCTTTGCTGTAAGAGGGATGGGATCAAGGTACCTCCTTGCTGGCATACCAAGGTAGAAGGGCAAATCAGCAGGAGAATATCATGTTGGGGTCTTGGTCTGTCACCAACTGGGCTGTGCAGACACTGGGGTGTCTTCAGCTGGATTTCTTCCTCCCTCAGGGCAAGATGAGAAGAGACCAGCCCATGTGTATGGATGAGGATAGCAGGACGGGGAAGGTGACAGCGGCCATTGGCACATAGGACAAGGGGAGGTAAGGTGCATGGTTCCTGGAGCGGCGAGGTGTAGGGCGTTGGGATGTTGGGATGAGAGGGGACCAGCCCTGGGCACGTGGAGCCTCCTGGAATATCTCGCACCTGGCTGGGGTTTAATTTTTTATGCGAACTCCTGTTTGCAGCGAATGTGACGTTGCGGTTGCTGGTATTGCAGAGTGCGGAGGCGAGCTGCTGAGCTGCCGACTGTGCTGAAAGCTGGCTCTAACCGAGCAAGGGGGAGAGCCGGCTGGCTGCGGCTAGCACGGCATGGCATGGCTCTGCCCGCCGAGGGCTCTGCCGTCCCTGTGCAGTGCGGAGGCACCTGGCCAGGGCTGCGTGGTGGGTGGGTGGGTGCTCGGTCGTCGCCAGCCACAGCCTGGGTACGCAAGATCTGGGCTGGCAACGCAGCAGGGCTTGGCAGATCTCCATGCTGGAGACCATCTCCTTTAAGACCTGGACTCGTGTTATCAAAACCCTGAGCATCCTCCGCGGTGAGGGCCACAGAGCCCCCCAGTCCGGATGGGGATGGGGAGGCATCTCCAGTGCAGGACACAGCCCGCTTTTTGCTCCCATGCCCTCTCGCTTGTGAAGCTTTCCAAGCTGCCCAGCTCAGAGGCTGTTTGTCTTCAGCTTGACCGTTCCTCCGCCTCCCCCGCCTGTCTCCTCCGCTTCCTCATTCTCGGTGTCGGGTTGAGCAAGAGCAGAGCGAAGCCTCCTCGGGATCAGGGTGAGGCCGGGGGGGGCCTCCAGTTCCAAGTTCCTTTTTTTTTTTTCTCTATTTTTTTTTTCCTCCTTCTTTGCTCTGCACACAAAGCTGGGCTATGATGAAACTCCAGCTCTGTCTTGCTCGCAGCATTCATGCACGGCACATGCTGGAAATAATTGTCCTTGGTGGAGCTCTGCAAGCTTCAGAGCGATTTAACCGAAAAGAGGTGGAAAGGAGTTTTATTTCTACATGCTGTGTTTCAGACTCACTGCAGCCCCAGGTTCATCTACAAGCTGGATCGGAGGCAGGAGTGAGCTCGGGCTGGATCTGCAAGCCCTGTGACCGTGGCCATGTAGTTCCAAGCCTGAGTTAACGTATCTTGCCATTCAGCAGCACTTATTATGTTGGGCTTGACATGGCTTTGATCTGCTCAAGCTCAAGCAGAGCAAGCTGTGGCTGCCTGCAATGCCCCGCGTAGCATAGGCACCAGTACGGGCTCGATGCAAACCCTCCTGTTGGTTTCTCCAAGTTTGGGATCAGGTGCTGCAGTGGGAATTTTTGTAGGTGCCAAGTCGTGCTGATAAGGGAAATATGTTGGATGCACACCGCATGTAGAGTATTCCTCGCAACCTGGCCTCTCCTTTATGTGCCTTAAATAAATCGCAGATGATTTTGTGAGTCTTGCTTTACATTTTCTAGCTGTACAAACTAGCTGGGCAATGCCTGCTAGGAATGTTCTGTCTTTTGCATTATTTTGCTGGGCAGAGGGAAGCGTGGTAAGCTGAAAGAGAAGGGTTGGCTCCAGGACCTTTTGGAGGTGTTTGGAGCAAGGATTTTGTCTGACCTGTGTTAAGGAAAGGGCCTGTCTTTGGTGCAGAAAGACAGGGCAAGGACAGAGCAGCCAAGGCCACCATAATACCTCTTTGAATGAGATTCTGTCTTACCCAATGAGAGCTCCCTGTCCTGAGCTCCAGCATGTGTCAGCAGGAGTTGCATGTGGGGAGTGTGCGCTCAGCACCATTCAGGATATAGCTCATTCTTCTTTGGCTTGCTTGTTAGTCATACCAAGTTCTCCTTCTCCTTCTCCTCCAATTCACACAACAGTACTGCAATTTGTCAGGGTCTGTTGTGGAATATCTGTCCACAAAAACATTTTGTTTTCTTCAAACTTCCTTTTCTTTCCAAATGGCCAACCCATTCTTCTGTGACTCTCCATAGATTTCTGCTCTTGGTCACCAGGGATCTCCGTTATTGTCCATCTCAGCTGGCTTAGTACTTTGCGGTTGGTCAAGGTCAGATGTGACTGTTTTCTGATCCAACTGGAGAAAAGCCCAAATCCTTTTGCCATGAAAACTTGGGACTGGCAGCACAACCATCCACCCCTTGGTGAGGAGGACCTCCTTGCCACTGCTTTTTTTGGTTTCACCAGCTTCTGTTTTCTAAGTGCCAACTGGAGTGAGGAGCAATATGCAACCTCTAAACTGTTTTCTTCTACCAAGTCAGTAAGATGTGATCTCACGTGTGCTCCTCAGGGCTGTGCAGGAAGAGGCTTTTGCATTATTTACTCTGTTTTGGAGCTGGAGCCAGACCTGACCCTGGTCTTTGCTCAGCTGAAGGCAGTAGAGGTAGGAGCGAAGCCCTCCCAGTAACACCATCGGAGCCACTGGAGCTGGGCTCAGGTTTCTTCCCAGGCTGGCTCTCATGGCTCAGCAGAGTCCGGCTGTTCTCCTACTTGGTGTAACGCTGACACGGGACTTTTTAGCTCAGCTCAGCCCTGGTGTAGCTTCCCCAAACACCACCCGCCTGTGAGGTTTTGTGCTCAGGGCACTCGAGCCAGGCTGAGCCAGGGCTGGCCAGCCCTTTACAGGCGCTCGATGGTGAGGCAGAGCCAAATTCTTGACTTCTGGCCCTTCGGCGTCGGCCGGGGTCAGCGTGGGGTGGGGAGGAGGAGGAGGAGGAGGAAGGCTGCAGTGTCAGCCCCGTTTGGAGCCCCCCCACCCCCTCGCCCGTGGAAACAGTCCCAGCGAGGCGCTTTGCCCGCTGGCAGCCGGCTTTGCCCCCATCCATCCTGTCTCAAGCACAGAGCCTGGAAGCGGGGGACCCATTCAACACCCGCTTTCCTCTCCGCATCCCCCCCAATTCCCCCCCGCCTCAAAACCTTGCATCGCCATAACCCCCCCCCCCTTCTCCCTGGCTGCTTTTTCTTGCTAACCTCTGCTTGCTTTGCCTCTCCTCCCCTCCCTCCCTCCCTCCTCTCCATCTCCCTCCCTCCCTCTCTCTGGGGGGAAAAAAGGTCATTGCGCAAATGATTAGTCAGAGCTCAGTTGCTGTAGCAACCGGCTGCTGGAACTGGGACAGGCGTGCAGCGAGGACAACGGAGAGGTCGAGCATCAGCCAGGGCTGGGGGAGCCCAGCCTTTGTATTTGCTTTCAAGAGCCGGGGAGCCAGGCGGTGCGAAGCCCCCAGCTCCACGCCACGAGTGGGACCCTTCCACCAGCAGCCCCCAACCGCTCAGCTGCGCGTTATTAAATTGCCGGCATCTCGATTGCAAGCGTGGAGTCGGTACGGCCTTGGCGTTTCTTCGGCGTCTCTTGGCGTGGTGGTAACGTCCTTCGCCGGCGGTGCCCTCTGCACCGGGAAGGAGGCTCCTGCCCTCGGCAGAGCGGCCGTGGAGCCGGACACGTCGTAGTTTCGTCCCCGCGGCCGAGCTGGGGGGGAACGAATGCCGCTGGGGTTCAGGGCTCCTTGTCCTCTTGCAACATCCCACACGTGAAATATGAAGCCAAGTTCCTCTTGATCCTGCATGAAGAACCAGGTGTTAACTGTGTCCTGCCCATTTCCAGTTCCAGAGCGCTGCAGTCCCTTTGCCTTAGTTCCCCAAGCAGCTTCAAACGCAGACTCTTCCAAATTCTCCTTCTTTCCTCCCTGCCCTAAACTCGAGGACGGCAGCTCAGCATGCAACATCCATGGGCTGCTTGGCCTTGGAGTACAGGGCAAGGGCTCTTCTGGGGATGGTCGGGCCACATGCACGGTGGTTTTCACCATCATGGTCATGGTCTTCAAGTGGTTTTGTTGCTGAGGCTGCTGGATGCGGACTCAGGACCGTGCTGTGTGGGCTCAGCCTGTCCCAGCCAAGTCCCAGCCTAGACGATGTGGCTGAGGAAGGCTGGTGGCAGAGCGAGCAGGGGTGCAGGCAGGGACCCCTCCAGTCGTCTCTTGGCTGGTGGGACCTGGTGCTGGGCTGCAGAAGTGGGGAGGGTGGACCCCATCCCAGTCCTTGCCCTGGGCAGTGCTGGTTTTGCAGCACGGCAGCTCTCCCCTGCAGCCCCCAAAGCGCTGCTGCATGGGCCCTTCAGGGGACCTCCACGTCCTTCTGGTGTGAACAGGGACCTGTTCCCATCATCAGCTCCCTGCTCTGGGGCAGATATTGGTCCTGTGCTGGTGTGGGGTGGGAGACCCCTGCCACTTGACTGTCTCCATCTCTGCTGTTCCCCTTGCACACCAGTCCTTCAGGGCCTGAAGACTGGTTTATCTGCCAGCGTGCACTGCCTGGGTCTTTGAGCAAACTGCTCTTTGCTCTTTGTGCGTTAGGCAGTGATTTGGGGTCATGCTTCTTTCTGGGACGTGTGCGGAGGGTGAATGGGCCTGAGGTTGCAGAGGGCTTTGAGACCCCCAGAGGAAAGCACGGGGGAGGAGTAATGCACTGAAGTGGTTGGAAATTGGTACAAGTGCTGCTCGGGAGGGGATGTAAAACCTCCACTTTGGGAGAGCTGGGTGAGCTCTGGGCAGGATTTCGGGGATGTCTTTGGTCTCTTGCTCAAGGTTGAGCTCTGCACATCCATCTAGGAAGCTGTGGGTTGGCGTCCTCAAGCCTAGGAAATTATTTTAGTCTGAGTTTGTGGGAAACAGCAGGAAAGGGCTATGTATGCAGAAAATGGCTTCCAATAAACACGCTTCCTTTGGGAGCAGAGAGAAATTGCTGAGATGTGCTGGAAGTCTTTTCACTTTCCTGGGACTGTCCTTGATTGCCAAGAGCGAGCCAGCCACGCACCACGGCCACGCTGCCGCTCGGCGATGTTCACAGCCCTGCTCCAAAAACCCATGTTCCCAGCTCTCCATTACCCTGCAGGTGGAGAGGGGCTTTCGAGGGCACCGCTCGCTCTGCGTTGCCCACTGATGCTCCTCTCAGTCCTCTGAGAGGTCCTCCAAACTTCTTGAGGTTTCCCTTGGCTCCCAGTGTTTCCTTCTTTCCTTCTTTTTTTTTGAAGCCATGTGATTGCAGAGTGCTGGCAGGGGGGTTTGCTGGTTTAAGGTTTTCTTACATCATGGCTGCAGAGACAAGCTTAGCAGCATGACGTCAGAGTGGCCTACAGGCTCAAAAATCAGCAAGGAAATAAAAGCAAGCCAACTGGTCTCCTTTTTTTTTTTCTCTCTCTTGCAAATCTCACTATTTTAAAGGCTGTTCCCTGATTTTTCCAGAGTCTGGAAATCTTTAGGAGCTCTGGATGCTCAGGATTGGCCATGCTGTTCCAGTGGGTTTTTTTGTCGTATTTTCCTTTGGAGGTGGTGAGTAAAACCTGCAGATTCAGTCCAGCCGACTAATATTTCATGTTATCGCAAATGACAAAAGAAAGGAAGAATGAATGAATGTAAGGCCTCCAGGAGAGGGACAAAAATCCCTGTGACTCACTCAAACACTCTATTTTTGAGCCTGAAAACACAAAATGGTGTCTGATCCCTGCTGCCCCTTGCAATGGGCTAGGAGACCATCACCATCCAGAGTTGGGGCTGCCAAGTCCACAAGCCATTGTGGACTCCCATGGTGGACTATTTTCTTCTACATCTCTCCTCTCAGCCCCCTCCTCGCTCCTGAAGGACCCCCAAGGTCCAGATTGAGAGATGTTGTGCTGGTGTTTGAAGGGATCAACCTTGCCCTGAGCATCAGTGAGCTAAAAGAAGAGGACATTGGGGGGTTTTCCCCTATGGATGATATCCAACAGAGACTTCAAGGGATGAGCGCTGTCTGTGATTGTTTGGGAGTACATCCATGACCATGCAAGAGCTTACTGCTTGGAAGGGACGTAGGAGGGGAGAGCTTGGGGACATCCTAGTCCCTCCTCAGGCAGTGGCAGAGGTGATGCAGTCCAAGGGGATGGGGAAGCTTTTGGCAAAGCAAGCGCTTGAGGTCTTACCCATGTCCCAGAGGCACCACTCTTCATTGGGACCCACCTGCAGAGCAGGATGGGACTGTTTGTGATCCCTGGCTGCAGAGCAGCCCCGGCGCAGGGCAGGATGTGACCTAGGCTGGGCTGAGCCTCTGCTGAAAGGAGCAGCTGGGCAGGAGAGCACAAGGGAGAAGGCACACAGCCCTTCCCTCAGCTCTCATCTCAGTAAGCTTGTGTTCTTCCGAAGAAATGTACTGGTGGAGCATTTGTCAGCGATTGCCATTGAAATGGGCAAAAATCTATAATGTGGGGTCAGGCCCCTTTTCCAGGCTCTCATGTCATGAAATTCCCCCCACCTCCTCCCTAAAAACCGCAGGGAGCAGCCCCCTCGCGCGGCATCTCATCTGGCTGACGCGGCTCGGCTGTAGCCCGTACCGGGAGGTCGCCGGCAGATGTCGGCTGTCGGTGGCAAAGAGCTGGACTGGTGTCCTGGGGACGCCGCAGGTCCGGGCAGCTCAAAGTGACCCGTCACCGCGGCTGCTCTGATGGGTGAGTGCCACGTGCTGCCGGCGCTGCCGGCCCGGGCTCTGCCGTGGTGGAGTAGACAATACTCCTCGCTGGGGTCCGTTGAGGGAAATCCACCACGGAGTTAATGCGTGCTCTCCTTTCAGTCGTCTTTTGTTAACGGGTTTGGCCTGGTGCCACATGGGGAGCGCGGGCAGGCAGTGCTAGAGGCCAGCGGGGACATTTTTTTGTTCAACATTGTGGCTCCTCGGTGGAAAGGACGGTTGGCCAAAATGGGACACGTACGAGCGCAGCGGTCACTCCACCTGCGGAGGAAGCCAGCCGCTCTCTTCGGCATTGAATTCTCTGGGGCTTTGCGGGAGCATGAGGAAGGTGCTTGCTCCCAAACCCTCCTGGGGATTTTCCTTGTGCTGCAGCAGATTGCTGCTCCCGGTGCCAGCTGAGTGGGTGCTCGGGTGTCCCATCTGTAACGCCCAGGAGAGATCTGCCCCCCACTGGAGATGGGGTTTCCCTTGATTCAGCAGCACTGGGGCACTGGGTGGCCAACATGAGATGGCTCCTCTGCCCAACCCAGGCCAGGTCCAAGTCCTGCTCAGCTTTGGTTAAGCCCAGCATTGTGAGCAGATTGCCAGATTTGGCCATCTTCGTCTGCTGGAAACGCTCCCTGTTTCGCCCAGCCTTTGTTTCCTCCCAGCTCCTCATTATTTTTCATGGCGTTTCCCCTTCCTACTCTTGTGCCGCTCAAGGGTGTTGGTGCAAGCTCAGCTTTCGGGCTCGTGCTTGTTCAGCTGAACGCTTATCTGTGCGAGCCGGGTTATTTCATGTGCTCCCCAGCACGAGCGGTCCCTGACGGCAAGGCTCAGCCCTGGCTCGGCTCTGTAACAACAGCCGAGAACAGCACGTCCACGTGAACCCAAGCCCCAAAACGGCCCATGGGGAATGACGCAGCAAAGGTGAAATATCAAAGGGAGACGGGAAGTGCATGGCAGGAGCAGGGGAAATGGAGGAGAGAATAGCCGGAGCTGACCTCAGCAGGGCGGGAAGCCCGGCTGCACGCATGGAAGGGAAATGGGAAAAGGATACAGCTGGGACCAGCCACGGCACCCGCGTGCTCTGCCCCAACGGTGTTGCTGCTTCCCACTTTTCCCCGGGATGGGCTGGAGGAATGGGGCGGCTCAGGGCTAGCCCCCGGCAGACCAGGGCTCCCAGAGGTGCCCACTGGGAATTGCAGCAAATGGACCCGGCGGGGCAGCTTGGGAGCTTGGCCAGGAGCCACCAAACAGCCACGTGTGACCAGGGCTGCTCTCGGGCACCCGCATCCCCTTGTGCCAGGAGCTGGCTGCAATGAAGTGGCCCTAATCTGGTGATCGTCAGCTCCGGCCCGCTGCGGATCCGCCACGGTGCACTGCCAACCTGGGTCCCCAGGTTTGTTTAAAGGTGGCGTGGGGCAGATCATGTCCTTCCAACCTTCCCCAGCAAGTAGCGAGAGCCAGCGGTGTCACCACGATCAGGGCCGCCTGTCGAGAAGTGGCACAAGCCGTCCCAGGGTAGCTGCTGTCCCTTCAAGTGCTCTCGGCTGTGCCCAGGGACGGCTGACATTTTTTTTTTTTTTTCATGTGGAGTTTTATTTTTAGCTGGAAAAAACCCAGCCTTTAAAAAACAAATGCACACAAAGTTTTCATGAAAAATTCTCAACATAACGGGATTTTTCTCTTCTTTGCAAAACTGCCTGTGACATTTCTAAATGAAGGGTTCCTCCTGTCCTTCTGCTTTTCCCCCCTCAATCTTCAGTGACATTTCTCCCTTCCCTAAGCTGCCCTGTTTTTCTCCCCAAGATATGCTCTTTCAGGAGGAGGAACAGCAACTATAAGGACTGTTTTTTTCTGGAATGTTGTTTTTCAAAATCAAAAAAAAGGAACATGTAGTAGAGAATTTACAAAAACATCCCTTTTGAACCCATTAAAATAGAATGGGATTAATAATTTTGGTTGTTTCCCCCTTCTTCCAGCTAGTTTTCATCTGTCTTTAGCCTTTGGTGTGGGAGAACTTGGACAGTAAATGGCAGAAAGCAGCTCCCACTCTTTCTTTACTCAAGGGAAGGATTTTTCCATCCCAGTTGAGGTCTTCCTTTGGGGCTGGAGAGGAGCTTGTGAAGCTGTTGGCACCCAAAAGCCAACATCTGGAGGGGTTCATGCTCCCGACCTTCTCCTCTCTCCAGTGGAGGGACATTCAGAAGTCATCATCAGGGCTCTGTGGGGTCCGTGGGGCTGTGGGAAGGCTGGGCTTGACCCAGAGGTAGTTCAGGGTGGATGTGAGAACTTGGGAGCCAGACAGCAGAAACCTCAGTTCCTGGGGTCTGTTCCCAGCTCTCCAGCAGCATTGCCCAGGTGACCTTGGAGAAGTCACTTTGTCCCTCTTCACCTTCATTTCCCTACCTGGGGAAGAGGAGAGCACTTTCTTTGCACCCATGGGCTTAGGCAGGTAGTTAATACCTTTTGATCGCTCTGAGTTGCCACAGGGATTTGATCAGCCACCATTGACTCGGTTGGAGCAGAGGACAGTAGTTTTCCTTCCAGGTTAGAAATACATTGGTTGCTTTTCAAGAGCAGCTACTGGTTTCTCAGAGATGAAGGCACCGGAGGTGGGGACGCTTCTGTCCTTAGACAACATGGCTCTCTGCACCCTTTTGGCACCCAGAAGCATCCAAATCAGCAGTTGCATTGCAGAAATTTATCCTCTGTGGTGCATCTGAAGGTCTCACCTGAAGGTCTTCACACAGCTTGGCTGGGGACATGGCACCACAGGGCAGAACTCTTTGTCCTTAGAAGAAAACACTTGAGGCCATGGCAGGCTGAGGTCGCATCTTCCACTGCGGAAGTCTGGGCTTGGCGGCCCTGATTCAGCCACCCAAATTAAAGTCATTTCCCAGAGATCCCATTGGAGTGGAGGATGCTGCTCTGCCTCAGGTACCCAACCCATCGGCTGGGAAGGGGACCCGCTGGGGGATGTCTAGGGAAGGGGCTGGTGTTCATGCACACATCTGGTGGGAGCTGCTGCCCATCTCTCTTCCCAAATCGCAGGGGAAATATCAGGGCTCATAGGCAGCGGCTGCCTGCAGCCCACGTGGGAGCCTTGCAGCCCCCGGCCATGCAAAGCTGGAGCAGGGAAGAGGAGCAAAGCAAACATGCTTTGTCCAGGCTGTTTATTTTGTGCTGGGGTAAGGGATTTTTTTTTTGTTTCAAACATGCGATGAGTGTGTTACTCAGCCATGACTCGAGAACTTGTGAGCAATAAAGTCATCCCGAAGTCTGCCAAAAAAAATCTTCTTAGCACACCCACCTCATCACACGTTCCCACTGTAGCTACTTTAGTGCGATCTGCTGCTGAAAGGCGGCTACCTCGTGGGGAGGCTGCGATAGCCATCTGCGAGCTTGTGGCAATGGCCCATGGACAAACCCGTACCCATCGGTGTCACCTGCCTGGTAACTGGTGCTATTTGCCAGCGGCACTGCAAAGATGGTGGGCTGGGGTTTGCTCCAAAATCCAAGAGAAAACAGAGCTGAAAGGGGCTGTGTAGTCTGGTGTAGTCTTCTTCCTGCAGCCTGTGCTGGGTCTTGGGTTTGGGATGTCGGTTTTGACCCTTTGGGATCAAGACCTGACCTGAAACCCCCAGGAGGTGGAGAGCCATGGACACCTTCTTTCTCCTGCCCTGCACTGACACAGCTCCCTCAGGGCTGACTGGATGTGGGGTGACTTGGGGCTCCAGAGCCCTGCACTGGCCACCACTGCAGTTTGGGGTGGTGATGAGCAGTGTGGTGCATCCTCCAGGCTGCGGGGAGAATTGGGATGGAGGCGTGCACCACTGAACGAAGAGTGCTGTTGGAATTGCCTGAGAAAGTGCATATTGATGCCAAAATTCACGTTGTTGGGGGCTGACCAGTTCCCTGGGTGAGGAGGCAGGGTGCTGGGTCCCCGCGTGCGAGAGCCCTTGCCCTGGGGCGGCCACTCCGCGCGTGGGGTGGTGCAGCCCTCGCTTGGGCACCAGGTCCAAGACCTCTGGGACTGGGATGCTCCTGGAGCTGGGTATTGGGGCTTGCTGTGGGGGGAAGCCCTGCTCTTTTGAAGGCAGGAAGGATTGGGGTAAGAAATAACCCCATACTGGTGGGGTGGGATGCAAGGGTCGGCGGGGGAGACACCCCACCATCCCGCTGGTGGGCAGGAGCTGGGGGCAGTGGGGAGGTGGGTCCGGTCAGAAGCTCCTCGCCTGAATTGCCGGGGTAAAAGCCGCCTCCACCAAGGCCTCCTCTCCCCACCCCTTCCCCGCGCTGGGGCTCTAAATAATTGATAACGCTGATAAATAATAGATCTTGTATTTGCTCCTTCGCTTTTCTCTGCCGGGGCGTGTGCGCTTGCAGCCTGGCGGTGCTGCATTAGGGTTACGGGGATGGGGAGTGCGCGTCTGTTGGGCCGGGGTAGGGAGCTCTGCAGCGGGGAGAGCATTCCGGGGAGATAAAGGGCTGGTTTGATGTGTGTTCATGTGGCGGGGCTGTTTTGCCTTGCATGCCTTTCTCTTTTGCTTTATTTTTTTCCTGGAGTGAAGCCTGGCGCCAGCAGTCTGGAACCAGCCTGACAAGCTTTTGAGTTATGGAAAGGGGGAGGAAGGGGGGAGGAGAGAGAAAGAGGGAGCGAGAGAGGCAGGGAGGAGGAGGGTGAAGGCAGAGGGAGGCAGCTGGGATGTGGATTATTAGGGGAGAACAAGAATACACACAAGAGGCTGGTGGGGTGAGGGCTGGGGGCTACCGGGGCTGGCGGGGAGGGGATGGAGCTGGCTTCTAGCAAATCTTTCAAAGGAGATTTTTTTTTTTTTTTTTTTTTTGCATGGGGTGGGAGAGAGGGGGAATTGAGTCATTTTGGGCATGAAACGCAAACCTCGCCGCGTCAAGGAACAAGGAAGTTTTTTAAAGCGCCAATTAAAGGGCTTGGAGAGGTCCGGGGCTTTTAAACAGCCTTGGGAAGGGGGGGTCCTGGCCGGCGTTCAGGCTGCCGTCCCATCAGGACATTCCTTTCTGCTGAACGCTGCTGCTCCCGGCCCTCTCCTCCTCCTTTTCCAAGCTGCCGTCAAATCCTTTCCAACTCCCGCGTCCGAACCCGGAGAACTTTGCTCCGTTTCATCTCACGCCGCCTGCCTCCCCCCAGCCCTGGGCTGCGCTCGGCGCTTTGATCAAAGCTGCCTGCACAGAGAGCCCCCGGACCCCCACGCTTCGTACGCCCGGGACGTGGGAGCCAGCAGCCCCTCCAGGGGCTGGCATTGCCAAAAATCCCCCCCCGGTTGATGGAGACCCCCGTCTGCCATCACCTCCCTGCTCGGGGAAGGCAGCTGCTTCAGCAAATTGGTAGCCGCGATGCCGGGAGGAGGAGGGCTCGGTGCCCAGTGACGGGGAGCTGCCCCCCAAAATGGGAGAGAGCGAACGTGCCCCGTGGGGGCTGCGAGGGGGTAGGTCAGGCAGCACGTTTGGAAACGTCCCGCCGGGGTCCCCACACCTGGGATAGCCATGTGGCGCCCACGAGGGCCGCTCCTGCGCTACGCCGGTGGGGTTCGTGGCATCAGCAGCAACGTGGCTGGAGTCCCAAGCAAATCCAATGGAGCAGGGGTATTGCAGGCAGAGGCTGGAGCAGCTCCGTGGCACACTTCCCCCCCCAAGACACCCCCTCATCTCCTCCCATGGATGCCCAGCAGCAAGAAGCATAGGAGCGAACGCAACCTCACTGTTCCAGCCCGTCGTGCCCACTTTTTGGAGTGGGGAGCGAGCCATAGTGTGCCGGGGAGCACCGTGCCTGGGCTCAGGGGGGAAATCCAGAGCGCTGGCGAGGGGACAGGGATTTGGAGCCTCTTTGCAGGGGCTTTGTTTGGTTTGGTTTCAGCATAGCCTATTTAACTCCAACAACTGGCGAAGGTTGGGGAGAAAGGAGCTCTTTGTTAAAGGCTGAACAGCCCCAGGTCTTTAAGTCAGCCTGTTCGAAGAGCTCTGAGAAGTTGAGATAGCCTAGGGACGGGCAGATTTTGGGATGGGCAGATTTCACATCGCTCATACCTCTGAAGTGAAGCATGAGAGTGAGGGTTCACGCACCCAGCTCCCAAAGAAAAGCCTAGCAGAAGCCCTGTAAAGCACCACCACCATCTGCCAAGTCTTTGTCTTCACAGAGGAGGTGGAAGGGGGAACACCCAGTTTTCTGAAATCTCCATTACAGGTTGCCTATGAGCTGCAGCTCTTCAGAAAAAATACTTCTTTCTCTGGGTTTCCAGGAAGCAAAATGTTGCCCTCCGCTGTTTGCAGCGTAGCTGGAACAGAGAGCTCGCTGCGTCCGAGCCCGGCCAGCTTTTTGCTCCGGTGTCACATCCTTGGTGGTGGCCAGGGCCAGGGGCTTTGGGGAAGGACAACTCCTACCCAGCCCGTAGATGCTGCAAAGACCTGTGAGAGGTCCAGTCATCTTCCGTTCGCCACCACAAACAAATGCCTCCCATTCTCGGGGTGACCTGCTCCCATCCTGGCACCTCAACACAGGGCTGAGGCATGGTGGTTGGCCATGGGTTTGGTTGGGTTGGGTTCAGACTGAGGTGCGTCCGCTGAAAACCAGCCTCCTCGCACTTCATGTTTCACAAAGTAACAACGCCAAGCAGTTCAGTTGTGCATCCTTGGTCCAGTTCCTCATTTTCTCCCTTTTCTTCTCTTTCTCCTTGGCGACTCTTTGAGCTCTTTCTGGTAACTATAGAGCTATGCTGGCAAACTTGTCCTCCAGCTCCTCCTTGCTGGAGCTGCAACACAGATAGATCCATAATGCCAGTTGTCTTTTATAGACCTCCAACATCTAAGTGCTGAGGGTCTTAAACTAGTAAATGGAGGGAGTGACTACTCTTTTCTGTAGATGTGGAAACTGAGGCACAGGCATCCAGGTGAAAAGAAGTCAGATTTTAAAGCCAGGTGACATGGTTTCACTTGGAAACCTTTGCTGCATTGGCTTCCTTGGCATCTCTTGAGGTGCTGCCAAGAGGGAGCGGACCCTTTTCCCCTTCTTGCCCAGAAGAGAGCAGGAGCCGGGGACAGAGCTGGGGACACAGCCCTGTGGCCTGTCCCCAACCTGTCACCTCCCCGCTCGCACAAGGGGCAGCAGGCGGAAATAAAACACAATTCGGGGCTGGCGGAGTCGGGGAAGAGCGAGATGAGCCTTGGTGGGGAGACCAGCCTCACCTTTCATATTCTAATGCCTTGCCTTTGCCTGATTTGTGAGCTCTCGGGAGTCCTGCTGGGAATTCGCTCGAACGGAGGCACACGCCGCCGTCCCTCGGTAAATTACACAGAGATATAATGAAGGAGGAGAAATCAGTTACTCTGTGACTGCGGCTCCCCAGGGGACCTTAATTCAAATATTTGTGGAGCTGAGCAAGTGGGGCGTTGGGGAGCCGCTGAGTTGGAGTGTCTCTCGACAGGTTGCTCGCAGGTGGTTGCTGGTGGGCAGGCAGCGCTCTGGGCTGCAGGATCCGTCCCCAAAGGGGCTTCAGGCTCTTGACGGTGCTTTGGGTGTCATTAGCCAAGAGAAAGATGCTGGGGGAAGGTGGGACTGTGGTCTGGCTGTGGCTGCCTGGAAACTGGAGGTGAGCTCCAGCCTGCAACTGGTGGCTGTTGGGATGGGGCAGCTCCCTGCACGCCTTTGCCAACGGCTTTGAGCAGCACGGGGTGATGGGAGCACCTGCACATGCTCTGCATCACCCCAGCACGGTCCCTTGGGACGGATGGGGACAGCAGCCTGGGGAGGCGACAGCCTGGCCCTCCTGTGGTTTCCTCCAGCAAGGGAGGAGCAGGGTTTGCAAAGCCAGGCAAGCTCTCTGTTGCCCACGTGGGCACTGTTTTCAGTAATGAATATAGAAAGGGTTAAACGCTGCATGGCAGCGAGGAGCAGGCAAACCCCACATTGCTTAACTGAGGAATGAGAAATTCAATTTATCTCCAGCTCCATCACCAGCCTATTCCCTCTGTGTTGCCCTCAAGCCAGGCTTTCTGCCCTCTCTCCTCCCAGGGTATGCCAGCGCCGTGGACCTGAAAAAACAAATGGGATCCAATTTGCCCAGCCAGCAAGCTGCACCAGCAAACAGGGCACAGCCGGGCAGGGGGCACCCCCTTGCTGGATATATGCAAAACCTGCTAGGTCCCACTTCACCCTGATGGCCAAGGCTGTAGCTCCATCAAGGACACAGTGGCCCCTCGGCTGTGCCGTGGTGCTCTCGCCCGCTTCAGCAGTGGCTGCTTTTGCCTGAGCGTGGACAGCCGGGGTGCAGGATGAGCTGAGATACGGGGTGCAGGATGAGCTGAGATACAGGGTGCTCGGTCCCCGAGGAGAGGCGGTGGGGTGGGGGCTGAGGGCAGCTGCGTTCACCCCGCGCCATTCTGCACGGCCACGCTCTTCTCGTGCAGGTCCTACACCATCACCCCAGCACTCAGAAGTGATGCTGTTGCCAGGAGTTATGCACGCGAGCGTGAGCACACGCAGACGTGCCCCCCCCTCCCCACCCCGCACCTGCTCCTTGCACGCCCGCTCGCACGTGCGCCAGTTCTCCCGCTCCCCAACGGGCCGCTCTGCTCATGTGCCAGCATCACGCCCCGAGTGCGTGGCAGTCACATATGCGCGCACACATGCTCGCTCCCAGCCGGAGCGCCGCTCGGCATCCCTAAGTTTTGTCTCCGGATGCCGGGGCTGCCACGCGCGGCGGGGGCAATCCTGCTCCCACCCACCCACCCGCACCCCGAGTCGTGCCACCCGCCACTGGCAAGCACGGGCGCCCTCCCCGCACCACGGCCCCTTGCACGCTCGGCGCCTTCGGGGCTGCATGCACACGCGGCCGCGTACGGATCTGCAGCATACCAACTGTTGGGAAGGAGAAGGAAAAAAAAACCCCACAGATTCAGCCGGGGGGGGGGGGGGAGAGAGAAAGAGAGAGAGAGAGAATGACAGACTGCAATCCCCCTTGAGTGCCTAGCCTCATGAATATTAATAAGGTGGTAATTAAAATGCAGGGACACAGCAGGACGGATGCAGGCGCTGCCTTCGGAGCGCTGGGAACGGGGGGAGCGCGTCTTTCCAGGCAGGTTTTGATTCCGTTCTCTGATGAAAAGAAGAAAACGGAGCCTTCAACTTTAATCAGTTTAGAGTTTTTTTGACACGACATATCTTTAATTGCTGATATTTCTGCTCTTCTCAAACCCGGCTCCACCGACTCCAGTCTAAGCGGAGATAACGAACCACGCTGAAGTGCCGTGGATTCGTGCCGTATTTACGCCTTGACTTGTTTGCTACTTTCCTGGGGTTTCACCTCTTTGCCTGGGGTCGGAGGGCACAGCCCTGCTGCCAATTGCCTCTGCAGCCAGACGTGGGGGCTGGAAATGCAGCCCAGCATCTCTTTGTCTAACCCCCCCCCAACCTCCCCTGCGGTAGCCTTAGGGAAACCTGCCTTTTTTGGATGGTAAATCCCTCTTCTTGGCCATGGCTGTATGGTGAGCTTGGAGTTGGACATGATGCCACCTGGTCTGGGTGGTGGCGGATGGAGGTTGGGGCTGTGGGTGGTGGCAAGGAGAAGGTTGGGTTGGGTTGGGTCGAGTTGGGTTGAGTTGAGTTGGGTTGGATTGGGTTGAGTTGAGTTGGGTTGGATTAGGTTGAGTTGGGTGGGGTTGGGTTGGAAAGCAGGTGTCTTGAGAAGAGACTCTGTTTCCCCTCCCCAGAGGAGGTTCCTCCAGTGTAAGAGTAGAGGTGGCCGCTGGGTTGTTGAGTTATCATTAAGGAGGCCTAAGTCTCCAGGGTTTCGAGGTTGTGTGAAGGTCCTGTGAAGGATGCACAGGGCAGGCTTAGAGGACTGTGAGCAAGGTGAACAGAAGTGTTCATCCTTCTTGGAGAAGATAGTTACTCCAGTGGGTCTGGTCCATTGAGGGAGTACCATGTTGCTGGGAAAATGAATGAAGAGTGTTGATTGGTGCCCAAAGGGAATGTGCTGGATGTGGGAATTGGACCATGTCAACCCAGAACAGGGGTTTAGGAGGCAATTTCTGGCAAAATGTAAAAGGAAAAAAAAGAACCCACAAAATACCCCATACCAGTGCAAATAGTTGTTTTAGGTAAAGCCAGAATGTTTGGTTTGGCCTGGAAGGTTTTTGTTTTGTTATGTTTGGGGGTTGCCTAATTTTAATTAGATCTCTTCTTTTACATTGAAATCATTTTTTGAACTGAAAAAAAAATAGTTTGTTGGAATGAAAAAGTCAAAAAGATTCTTTTAGAAAATGCCCAAATACAACAATTCATCATGTGAGTGAAGGAAGAAGATGGTTTGACATCTTCAAAGCCTTCTTCCCTGCCCAACACAGGTATTTCTTTTTTTCATTCCAAACAATTTTTCAGCTTCACCCTGAGTTTTAGGATGATTCAGCCTTTTTGAATCTTCAAATTTTTGGTAAATCTACTGTTCCTCCAAAACCAAGCAAAATCCCCTTCAGCTCTTAGAAAGATGAGAGTGACCAAGTGAGTAGGGCACAGCACAAATCCCCTTACAGTCCCATAGCTGGTGCCTCCATGCCAGGGTTGGAGCTGGCCATGGAAGGACACTCCATGTTTTCTGGGCAATGGAGGCACTCCTGGATCATGGATGGAGGATAAGGGATTTGCCCCACCTTGGAGATATTGCATTACCCAGAGAGTGACTGTGATGTTTCAGGGAGTTGTTGCAATGTGGTTCTTCGCTCCTGCATCCTCCTGGGTCCAGAGATGCGTCCCAAGAGGATCTCCTGGCCTTCAGGCTAAACTGCACTCCCATTTCTCCCTCCCAAGCTTTGGACCTTTCTCTCCCCTGGGAGTGTGTCCTTATGCTTTGCTCACCTGCCTGCACAGAAACATGGAAAAGGAGAGCTGCAGCATCCTAGAACCCTTGAGATTTTGTTGTCTGGTGAGCCAGGGTCGGAGCTGTTTGTGTAACTGGGTCTTTCCCATCATGTGTCTTTCTGCAGTGATGTGGGATGCCCTAATCTACCGGGGGGTGCAGTGGGCTGGGTGTCCTGGGCCCTGGCCCCCAGCAGGCTGACATCTCACTGTTGTGCTGCTCCACAGCAAGGAAGCTGCTGATCCAGCTTTGGGCTTTACTGAATTCAGCTGCTGGATCCATCTCCTTGTTGCTCTGGTTTTCCTCATCCGGGGCAAATAATTTCCCGTGTGGAGGGATGGCTGATGAGCCCAGGTGCAGGTAGGGGTTGGGAACTGAGCTGAACTCCTTGGCTGGAAGGACACCAACCCAGCTAAAGCCGTTTGCTGAGAACTGGCTTTTTGTGACACCTGTGTGAGCCATTCCCCTGCAAAGGAGAGGGGGGTGACACCTCCCACCCCCTCCCCGGGGACATAGTCCTTCTGCAAAGCTGTCCCATGCCCTGCAGCAGCACAGAGTAGCCCTGGGAACCCCCGGAACACAAGGGGTTGGCTGGGGGGTGCAAAATGGGTCCCCTTGCTCGAGGGATCAGCACAATCCTGACTCCTCCATGCTTATACCAGGGTGAGCCAAAGCTGGGGTTGATTTGGGGTGAACTGCCACAAAGCCAGTGAGTATATGTCCAGTCTTGCCCATCAGGGTCTTTGGGTTTTAATGGTGTTAATGCATTTTGGGGTGGCAGGGGGATTATTTGCTTGTCCCTTCTTGCCTTTTGATAGATTGGGTACTATAGCTTGTGCCTGGGTTGGCTGTCTCCTCCCGAGCAGGTAATTTTGCAGGAGTGGCTGTTGAATTGGCTTTCCCTGGCCATGCTGTAGCTATGAAATGTGAGGGTGTGCTGGAGTCCCCATCAGGGACCACGGCACACAGAGGGGACAGGCAGGTGAGGGATGAGGAGATGGGAGCTGCAGGGAAGACAGCACCCATGGAAGGGGCCACCTTGGGATCAGCCGGCCTCAGCCAGGGGAGCTGGTAGAAAAACAAAGCAAAGCTGCTTTGGGTGTTTAGTGGGGAAAAAAAATTATTTCTCTTCCTGCTTTTTTTTTTTTCTCTGCTTCTCCTCCTTCATCCTCTCCTTTCTCCTTTCCTGCAGTGCTACAACAGCTTGTTGGAGACAGGACAAGAGGAGGGTCTAGCTGGTGTCTGAGCCCCACTTCGCCCCAATCCTACCACCGCTGCCATCTAGTCTGTGCTGAAAAACTTCGGGAAATATCAGGTTTGCCATGCAGATGGGGTGACGGGGCTGGGGCACTGTGGTGGCAGGGACAGCCCTGGGTGGAGCGGACAGCCCTGGGTGACAGCCCTGGGAAGGACGGGAGTGCAAAACCCTGTGGTGGATGGAGGGAGAAGACATCACTGTGCTCTTAACAGAGAATTCAGGTGGTGAAACAGAAACGGGACCTGGTGACTTGCGTGGGGAGCAGAGGCTGGGCTGGGGCTTGGCCGTGAGGAGTGTGAGAGGGAGTGTACAGGATGGGCCCCAGGTACCACATCCCGGTGACACCCCTCCAGCGGTCCCCGTCACCCCCGAGTCACATCCTGCTTGTGCTGGCTCGCGTCTCATCCTGCTGCCTGCAGTTTCTCAATCCTTTTCGCTCCCGCCAGCATTTCCTGGCTGCCAAGGTTGCTGCGGGGCCCGTGGGCAGGCAGGGCTGGGGGGAGCTCCCAGGGCACCGGGGAATTTAGGATGGGGGAGCAGATGGGAGTAACCTTGCTCGCCCAGGGATGGTCAGAGCCTGGCACCACTCCATCTCCTGCCTGTGTCCTGCCATCACTTGCTTCATCCCCTGACCATCGGCTGTGTGGGGCCACAGGGGCTCTGTCTGTGCATCTCCTGGTGCGCGGCGAGGGCTCACAGGTCCCCCACGCATCCATCCTGCTGCCTCAAGTCCCAGCAGCCAGGGCAGAAAGGCGAGGTGGGAGTGAGCTGGATGCTTATCCTCCTCCTCCCTCATGCCCTGTGTCCCTGTACCGGGCAATGGCTCCGCAGGGATGTTTGTGAGAGCCGAGCCGGGGCTGCAGAAAGCGCTGCGGGGCTGTGTCAGTGAGGAGCCCAGCCTGACTCTGCAGTCCCAGGCTGAGCCACGCTCAGGTCCTGCAGAGAAAACAAACACTGAGCTCCATCCTACCCTATTTTACAGCAGAACTGCCATTTAAGGGAGGATTTGGAGAGGAGACATCTTCCTCTCTCAGATTCCTTCGTGCCAGCGCAACCCCCCCTCCCCTGGCGTATGCTGGACCCTGCTCTATGGAGCATCCCAGCAGCTAAAGGATCATCCTCTGCCTGCAGTTTTCCTGCGCTCTCTGGGTCCCTGTTTTGTGCCCAGTGCCCTTTCCTCCTCCCCAGCCCCATCTTCGGAGGGGCTGTGCTTACAGCTCACCCAGCAGCAGGCTCCAGGAAAGGTACCGTCCTCCTCCGGGACGGTTTGTGCCCTGGCACTGGAGCAGCCAGGCTGAGCCAGCCAGCGCGGGGGGTTAGCAGCGGCCGAGCCGCTGCCTCTTGGCTCGGCTCAGCGCTGGGGTGCTGGGCTTAGGATTTCTGGCCTTGAAGTCCTTCTGCAATGGCCAGGAGATTTCAAGGGGAATTTTTGGCACAGCAGGGAGATGCTGCAATACACCAGCAAGCTGGAGCCTTGGAGGGGGGAGTCAGGTCTTACCTCTGCCACAGACTTTCTGGGATAACCTTGGTCAAGGCTTTGTGCTTTGCTTGTCCTGCTGCAAAGCAGAGCCACGGCTCCCACTCCTTCTGTGCTGCTAAATCTGCTTGTGCTCAGAGCCTGGCTGGCAAGGGGGGGAAGAGCGGAGGGGGTCTGCACAAACATCAGCTTTTTTAGCACCGGGGTTTAGCCTCAGGGGATGGGGGAGCTTTCTCCCCATGCGGTTTTTACCCAGGCGTGACATTGCCTTTGCTCGTCGCTTCCTACCCACTGTGTTGAAGGAGAGGCTGAGTCCCAGCGCTCGGCGGAGGGCTGCCGGCTCCTGCCAGAGCTGCACTGCAGCAGGGCTGAGCGACGGCTCCCCGCGTCCAGGGCTTTCCCTGCACAGACCTCGGGGTTGTGGGGCTGGAGCTGCCCATCCCACTGCGACCCCCCGAGCGGCATCGTGTGGGACCCCGGCTCCCACCCTCGCCCGGCGCTGAGGCCTGTGGCGAGTTGCAAACTGGGGGTGTGGGTGCCCAGGGAGCACCGGTGGCTGGATGAGGGGCTCCCACAAGCCAAGCCATGGGGGACCACGGCACCTGGGGTGCTGCGTTTCGCCTCGCCTGGCCTACGGGAAGGCAGGACACCTCGGAGGGAGCCCACGAGGGTTACTGCGCCCACGAGGGTTATTGCACCCACGAGGGTTATTGCACCCACGAGGGTTGTTGCGCCCACGAGGGTTATTGCACCCACGTGGGGCTCGCGGCTGGGACCACCGCTCGCCGTGGGGTGCTGGCACCATGCATCCCTTCTCCTCCATCACCCTCTGGCCAGCACCCAAAGGAGCGTGGCCGGGCAGGGACCCAGCCCAGGGCTCCCGGGTGATGGAGGAAGGGTCGCTCCTCTCCCGGGGGGGTATGTGTGTGGGGGGGAGGTCCGGGTTCTCCGCTCCTTCCTTCCAGGCCAAGCAATGGTTAAATTCCTTTCCAGCTGAGCTGGCAAGCAGAGCCCAAGCATATTAGTCAGATCCCTGTAGGGGGTGGGGAGGAGGAAGGAGAGAGCAGCGAGGAGGGGCCGGAGCGGAGAGCCGAGAGCTGAGCTATTCTCCGGGGCGCGAGTGCGGGGAGGCAGGCGCAGCAGGAGTTGCTGCTTCCCAGAAACTTGATTATTTTTAACCCAGGAAGAAGAAAGGAAGGAAAAGGGGGGGGCCAAAAAAAAAAAAAAAAAAAAAGAGGAGGGGGTAAATCTGGAGGAACTGGAAAACAAGCAGTTGGCATTTGCAGATGGCTTTGCAGAGGGGAGGGAAGGCGAGCGAGGGTCGTGGCGTGGTGTGGGGGTGCCGGGGGTGCCCCTGTGCCTCCCCTGCACGGTGGCGGGGAGTGGACGCAGAGCAGCGCCAGCCCTGGCTGGCAGTGCCCCCGCCACAGCCGGAGAGCCCAGGCTGCCCGGTGCCTTCGCCACCTCCGCCGCCTCCGGCCTCTCCCGGCGGATGTTGGTGCCCGCCGGGCTGCGCGCTGGGGGAGCGGGATGTGGCCGGTTTCTCTCCCACCCACCCGCTCACACACAAAGAGGGCACGTACGCCGGCGGTTGTGGCTTCCCGGATCCCTCCTTTCCCCTCCTGCTTGGGACTGTGGCTGTTTCAGAGAGCTGGGGGGGAAGGAGGGGACCATGGGGGGGGACCTGACGATGGGCACATGTTGGTGGCTTCAGGGGCCCCGCTGGTGGGACCCCGCATTCAGGACATGGTTTAGTGGGCATGGTTGATGGTTGGACTCGATGATCTTAAAGGTCTTTTCCAACCTAAATGATTCTACGATTCCATGATCTCCGCAGGGCTGGGTCTTACAGGGGCACCATGGGGAGCTGGAGCTCTCCAAATTGCTCTGGAAGGCAGGCCAGGCTGCCCAAGGGAGGGCACTGGAGGTATCATGGAGGAGAAGGCAAGGCCTTTCTTCTTGCATTGCCTCACCACGCTTCGGTGGGAGTCCAGCATCAGAGAACTGCAGAGAGTCCTCAGTGGCAGTCCCCCTGCATTGCGTGGCTGTGTTTGGTCTGCGGTACAAAGCCCTGGGGCGGTAGTTTCGAAGCCCTGCAGCTGGCAGATCTTCGGGGAAACACTTGCCCAAGCCCACATGTCATGTTGCAGGTCTGGGCTCCTCATGGTCCAGTCCTGGGTCAGGGCAGGCTGCCCAAAAGTTCCCTGTGAAGGTCAAACACCTTCTCGCCCAAGCTCACAAGGTGAAGACCTACCACTGCTCATATCAGGTATTTATTTCACTGCAGCACCCACACTTACTGGAAGCTCAGTGTCCTCCATGGCTGGAGTGTTACAAGCCCTGGGTGCAGGGCTTTGCCAGAGCTGGAGACCCCGTCCCCGAGATGCAGAAGCGATGCCGGCTGCAACAGCGTGTGAGGGAGCTTGGCACTGCGGTGTTGGGAGCCGAGGGCACCGCTGCAACGGGGTGGTGATGGGAGATGTAAGCAATGGGCAAAGTGGGTGCTTTCCTCTGAATCTTGCCGAGGGACCTTTGTGCTGGGAAACAGCATCATCTCCATAGCACGCCATGGCCAGCCAAGGTAAACCGAGGGGACAAGTCCCTCCCTGGGCAGGTTTTGCCATCCTGGTCCTTTGTAGGACTTCTGCTGTCATCTCCTCCAGTCGGCTGCAGTGAGTGGGGCTGCATTTTATCCACACAGCAACATCAGTGCCATGTACCCAAGGGAGAAGAAATCCTTGATTTAGTAGACATGACCAGACCTGGCCAGAAAATGGATCTTGTCCCCCAAAGGCAGAGAGGGGACAAGGACAGTCAGCTCAGCTGACCTAGTGTTGGGTCAGGTACCTCTCAAACTGCATCCCATGCTGGCAGAGCATGCTGACTGTTTGGGTTTTCTACAAAAACCCCTTTGGACAGAGGTGCCCCTGCTCTGAGGGGTCCAAGTGGGGCTCGCCAAGGGTATTTGCCATGTTTTAGACCCCAGGACAATGTCACCCCAGCTGAGCAAGCTGGAGCTGGGGAGCTTCCCAGTTGCCAGCCGGATCGCTAGTGAGGAAAACATGTCCAACCCGCTGGGTATTCCCTCGTGTCTCCTTTCCGAGCATTAAAAGTGCTAATTAAACCTGAGCTGCGCTCCAGCATCTGGAGGGATCGGCCGCCTTTCCCAGCAGGCCAGCTGTGAGCCTCCGTGGGGACAGTCCCTGGTGCCATCCAGCAACGAAGAAGGTCGCTTGGCCATGCTGCTCTTTGCACCCAAATTTTGAAGGCGGCTGGCACAGCCCTGGAGCTGGGGATGCTCCCGAAGGGGCTCATCTGCAGGGCAGCCCCACAGAGAGCGGGGTGGGATCATCACCACCCCCAAAACCGCAGGCTCGGTGGAGACGGGGCACACAAGCTCTCCTTCTGACCTCTTCCCCTCTGAGGTATTCAGAGCTGGCTCTCACCGGAGAGCTGGGGTGGGCACGAGGTGGGTGTTTCCAGCGGACAGCAGGAATTCCTGACTCTCAGCCAGTTCTGGGCGTTAATTCCCTCCTGGGAGGCTCAGCCACATCCCAGACCTCTGAAGGCACAAAAGCCCCTCAGAGGGCAAAGGGCCTGAGAGGGGAAAGGGTAACTGCTCCGATGGTGGTGTGGAGACGGGATGGCGGAGAGAAGGGATGATTTTTATTCCCGTGATTTTGCACAAGTGACCTCCCATCATTTCCTTAACCCTAAGGGGTATAAAAAGCAGCCAGAGCAGCGTGCATTGGGGTCCCCAAGCAGGGCAAAGGTGCCGAGCTCTGTGGTTCACATCCCCGCTGCTTGGAGAAGGCGCGCGCATCCCCTGGGCTCCGCAGTGAGGCCAAGGTGTCCGTCTGACCGTCCACCGTTGGCCCGGGGAGCAGCTCCGTGGGTCCTTACAGCCAAATGCTGCCTGCTGGGGAAGCTGCCCCTCCGCAGGGCCACCTCCAACCTCCCTGGGGGCCCTTTCCCCCCACCCCTATACCCCTTGCCCAAAGCCCCATAACCTGGGCTTGCCAGGAGAGCTGAGCCCGGCTGCTGCACCCCAAAACCAGCCAAAGACCCCGACGCCGGACCGGGAACCGCTCGCACCCCGCAGCCACCTCGCTCCGCAGCAAACTCTTTGCTCCCCCCGCTGCGAGGGCACCTGGGGCTGGGGCTCGCCGGGGGCTCGGGGCGATGGAGGGCCCTCCGAAGAGCCCCTTGTGCTGGAGGGAGACCAGCTCTCTGCCGGCAGGGTATTTTTTTTTTTTTTCTTCCTCGCTCTTTGTTAAGCTCCCTTTCAGCTGAAATGGCAATGCCTGGGTGTTCTGAGCTGACAATAATTGCTGCAGTCTAGACACTGTCTGGTATGAGGCACGGGGAATCAAAGAGGCCCCTTCTCTCACTGCGACTTTCACACATGCTCCCTCGCTCCGGCTCCTTCCTTCTCCCTCTCCCATGTTCCCTTGGTCTTTGCCTTCTTTTTTTTTTTTTTTCTTTTTCCCCCCTTGCTCCCCTCTATCTGCCTCTTGCCGAGATGGCGAAGAAGCGTCAGCATCTTCCCCCCCACGCTCTCCCTCTCTGCCGTCTGTTCCTCTCTCCCGCTCCCCCTCTCCCTCGCTTGCTCCTTCTCTCATCTGTCTCCTCTCTCCTTCCTCCACTCTTACCTTTATGCTATTCCCTTCCTCCCAAAGTTAGCAGAGAAGCAGGAGGGGGAGCTGGCAGTGCTGGGGATTTAACTCCTTCCTCGCCCTCTCGCAGGCTCTCTTCCCCATCCCAGCGCCTCGCCGGAGGTCTGGGGTGCTCGGCTGCTTTGGGGCGCTGGGCTCCTCTCTGCCGCCCAAGCCCACGCTGGGGCTGGAGCATCGGTCCTGCGAGAGGTTGAGGAGGTGTCTGGCTGGGTTGGATGCAGCCCGGTTGGGGTGAAGAGGACCGATGCACCCTTTTTCCCGGCACTGGGAGCCAAGGGGAGCCGCCAGCATCCCAGGGCTCATCTTGGGTTGTCCTCTCCAGTGAACTCAGCACAAGATGGGAGATTGAGCTGGGGCTGCCCCGGCCACGTTCACCCTGCTGCCGTGGGCAGGAGGAGGGCGGTTTGCTCTGCAGCAGGCGCTGCCTCTCCCACCTCCCGCAGAGATCACCTTTGCTCTCCCCTTGCCTTCCCCACACCACGGATGTCTCCCAGCCGCGCGGGAACCCATCCTTGGGGATGTAGGTTGCTCCTTCCAGCCCTGTAGCAAACCAAAAGGAGATGGTTTTTCCACCCACCCACCCACGCCAGACCTTAGCGGAGCTTGCCGTGCTGCTAGAAGGAGAGATTCATCCGAGCTCACACGTAGCTTGCAGCAATGCCGCTGCCTCGGGCTGAGCTCAGCTGCCCTGGCGCTGCCCTGTGCCCACTGCAGGCTCCGGCCGGGCCATGTCCCACCGGCATTTTGATGGGATGCCACGCGGCCAGTTCCAGTCACGCTCAGGAATTAGGCTTTTCCGCTATAATGCTATGAGCAGATCATTTCTAGCTCAACCCTGGACTTCTATTAACCTCTGATCTCTGTGCGAAAGACCCTTTTTCTGTAAAGCCCAACAAAGAATGCCAAGTTTGGGGTAATGTGAGATCTCATCACAGAGGACAGACCGTAAATGCTTTTACAAGTGGGGAAACTGAGGCAAGAGGCAGTGAGTCCATTGGGTCAGTCTGCCGAAGCCAAAGCTGCCATGGGGCCATGCGATTCTTCTCTGTGGGACCCAAATTTGGGGCCAGGCATTTGCACGCTGGCAGAGCCGCTAGCTTGGCTGTCCATGGGCACAGCAAGCAGCTCTCCCCGCGACCTCCAGCATCTCGGTGACGGCCGTGCTGCTTGCTTACCACGGAAAAGTCACATTAGGAAAGTATGCAATGTATTTTTAACTGTCTATAATACAATTTAACAGCTGGAACGGAGGAAGAAAGCCAACCCCATACAATCAGGCAGATCTCTGCTGTCCACAAGCGAGGGCTTAGTGGACTCGAGGTTTTTCAGTATGGTTGGGGGCCTTGTTTGGGAAAAGGGCAGGAAACAACCTCATCCTTGAGACAGGCTCTGGCTCAAGGAAGACAGCGAGTGCAGGATGGAGGCCAGAGGACCCAGCAGCTCCTGGCATGAGACATTTGTCCCCGAAAGCCACCATGCTGTCCATATCTGTAGATGCCGAGCACTGGGGCCAGATCTGATTCCCCCAAAGAGCTGGGTGTCTTGGCCGTGCTTTGGCGTTGGGATTCTTTGCATGCTTTGGCAACGGAGCTTGCAGCGATGGTTCTGGGAGCCAGGCTCTTCACAACATCTGCTCTTTACTGGAGGTACTTAATACAGGACACATTTGCCCCTGCCATCCCCAGTCCCAGGTTCCTGTGATGCTCCCGGGGCTGGATTTGCTGGGGAGATAGGTGCTGCTAGGCTGCACCACCACCCTCCTCCCCCGGGACGGGGAGGGGTGCGTGCCCCCCACGCTGCTCTCCCACCCAGACCCCCAGCACCTTCTGCTGGGTGCAGGGAGGGAGCTCAGCGAGGCTGTGGTGTGAGCAGAATCGCTGTGCCCAGGCTCTGATGCATTGCCTCCTGCCTTCCCTGCCTGCATCCTGGGGCAGTGCCTGCCTCCCGTGCACCGAGATCCTGCCAGTGAGGGGTAGAAACGGCTGCTCTTTGCGTTCCTCTCCATGCCATTCAGGTAGAAGTGCTCATCCGCTGCCAGTAATGGGTCTCTAACAGGGCTGAACCCTAACAGGGACCCTCCGCAGCGTGGGGGCTCTTTGGGCAACAGTAGAAGGGCTTTCCTGGAGGGGTTGGGTTGGTTTGCTGCCTGCAAGCAGCTGGATGTTTAGGGGGGCAAGTTTGCTGTCACCATTGGTGTTACTCCCCCATGCTTCTCCTTGGAGGACTTCCCCCCCACCATGGTCCCCAAGACTTAGAGGAAGAGAGTGAGACTATCTCCAGCCTTGTCCCAGGGGACACCCCCGTGGCGAGACTCATGTGAGTAGCTGATTTTCCCCAGCTTGAAGGCTGGAAGCTGCTGGCAGCTGGTTCATATATTCAGGGCTTTGCACACACACTGTAAAAATGAGCCATGGGATGGCTCGGCGGGGAGGGGGCTCGGTGGTGGGGGGCTCTGGAAAGCGCTTGGAGGATGTAGGACCTGTCGATACTCAGAGCTGCTGCTGTTTGCACACCTTTGGGGGGAGTGATGTGAAGTCAGATGGAGTCTCCTAGGGCTGGGGGGGGTATCTCGCCAGGCAGAGCATCACTGGGCTTAGAAAGGGCTGATAGTGGGAGAGCAAGCAGAAACACAGGCACGGAGAAGGAAAACAACTTGCCGAAGGTCATCCCCAGGCCAGCGGCAGAACCAAGAATAAAATCCAGGTGTGCCGAGCTGGTCCTTGGGTTGTTTTCACGCACGTGGTTGCATTAACGCTGCTGCCCCCGGGCAGGGGCCATTAACTATAGAAGTAGTTTCCCAAAGCCACCGGTGCCCTCCGGAGCCACGCTGCAGGCTTTGGGGCAGGTTTGCGTCTTAGAGAAGGAGAGGTCTGGATATTTGGGGTCCCATTTTCCCTCGGAGCATCTTCCAAGCCCAGCTGCTGGGTGGATGGCAAATGCCATTGGATGCTGGCTGATAAGGCCAAATGGTTAAAAACACCGCCTTTATTTGGAAGCTTATCTCCAAATCCTAATGAAAACAGACACAGAGGGAAGCCAGGGACAGCAGAGGGGGAGGACTCACACCCCAGTGCGGTGGGGACTGGGACTGGATGATGCTGAGCAGGGGGACCTGGTGGGGTTTGGAGTCTGGCTGGCTCTGGCACAGGGGGAGGTGAGATTTAAAAGCTTTGGGGCAAAACCAAGGAACCAGGGCAAGACCGTTGGGTCCCCTGTGCCTGGGGAGGGCAAGCCTGCAGGGGCAGCTGTGGTCTCCTCCAAGCACCCCAAATCTGGGAATCCTCCCGAGCTTTTTTTTAATTAGGGGCTCAATGAGGAAGAAAAACCTTGAAACCAAGGAAACAAGGGAGACAAAAAGGAAAATGTCAGCTCCTGCAAGGCAGAGCGAGCTGGCTCCAGCACCCTGGGGTGAGGGTGGGTGCTGCCCCTGCTGCCGTGACCTCTCCTCTGCGGCTAGGGAGCAAAAAGGTGACCAGATTGGGATACAAAAAAAAAAAAGAGAAGGTGAAAGGAAGGGTCTTGTGCAGGGAGGGGTGAAGGGCTTCGCCCTGGAGGGTGCTGAGCCGCTCGGGAGGAGACTGCTTTGGTGCCAAGAGGGATGACGGAGGAGGCGAGCAGAGGTTTTTAAGGGCATGCTGTGGGGCAGAGAGCAGCTATGGTGGGCTCAGCAATCCCACGAGGAGCTGGACTTCCCAGACACCAAAATAATATTCCCAGGCCAAAAGTTATGGGGTAGCGGGGCTGGGAAAACTGGGGATGAGACATGTGCGTGTGTGTGGATGTAGTCGCGGCTGTGCCAAGCCCCATAAATCACAGTGGTGCGGACTGAAGCTCCATCGAAGGAAATTCTTCCTGGCCAGATTTGGAAATTTCCCCTCAGCAACCTCAATTTTCCCCACCAAGAGGCAGAGACGCGGGCTCCCGATTACGACAAGTGCAAAACCTTACTGGGGAGCCGGTATCACGACGGAGGGGTTCGCTGCCCTGCGGCCCGTGGTGATGGGGGTGCAGAGCCCTATTTCTCCCCACGCTGGGGCCGATCCGGAGCGGTGCTAAGGGTCTGAAGGTGCGTGCCGCCATCGCCCCATCCCTCGCTCTCGCTCTCCCCATCCACGGCCGGCCGGGCCCAGCTCCGCCGTGCTGGGGGAGCGTAACTTGATATTTTTCCTGCGCGTCCCCCAGAGGGTTTTTTCCATTACACAGGCAGAGCAGAGCAGAGCGAAGCTGCCTGCTCGCCCGCTCGCCCGGCTCCCCCGCCTGCAACCTCTGGCACCGCTTTTCCAGCGGCACATTGTGCAAATGTAACCTTTCAGCGAGCCACTCCTACGGCAGGAAGCCGGGGGGCTCCGCTCCTGCCAGGAACGCAGCCGGCGCGGAGCTGGAAGGCAGCCCGTTAATCAGAGCCGGCTGACAGCGAAGCACACATCCTGGGCAACAGATTTCTGCTCCCTCTCCCTCGCCCGCTCAGCCTCGCCTTCCCGCTCCTGCTCGCTGCGGCTCAGCTACGCCGTCCTGCCTTCCCATCCTCATCCTCCTCACCCTCGTCCTCCTCTTCCTCCCCATCCTCATCCTCGGGCCGCCGACCGGGCTCACGCTCCCCCAGGCACTCTCTTCCCCTCACCGTGCCGAGCGAGAGCTGCCCGTGCCGCTTGGCATGAAGCCGGTTGGGGACCTGGCACCCCCGGCATCCCCGCCAGGAGGGGCCCGGCCGCAGGACGCGATGGCAGCCACGCCAAGGCGAAGCGCGCACCGGAGCATCGTGTCCGTTGCCGGCCAGCAGCGGGGATGCTGTGCCGGTGGACGGGACCTATGGGTGGCTATGGTGGGGGCTCACTGCTGAGCCCCCAGCCCTCCCCAGGACCTTGTACAGGGTCCCCCCAGCAGTGTCACCCAGCCGGGGACTCCTTGTGACGCCGCGGTCTAGGCTGTGCCCCCATTGCCAGGTGGCAGTAATTTTCCTCTCTCTTTGACCATGACAGCAGCGCTTTGAGGCAGCGCCTTGCCCACCTCCAGCCTGCTATAAAAAACAAACGGGAGCTTTTATCTCCCGCGTGGGCAGCGAACACATCGCAGGGGCTCTCCTCCGCTCGTGCCCAGCTTTGTCCGGGCACACCAGCGCATCCCCACCAGCGCCGGCGGCCGCTCGGGGAGGGTTTATCCCTGGCTCATCTCCGTGAGGCCGCAGCAGCTCGCGGCAGCACGCCAAGGCCCTGCACCGTATCTCAGATGTGCCGGCCCTGCCAGTCTCTCCCCAGGGAGAGGGGCTGGCTGAGCTGAGAACTGCATCTCCGGTGGGGAAGGCTGGGGTGGCCGCGTTGGCCAAGGGGATGGCCGGTGGTGCCAGCTTGGGTCGTGTTCCCCAGGTGGCAAACACACCCTCATGTCCAGGTAAAGTCCAGCGAGGAGGAAAAGACGGATGAAGAGACCCCATCGTCACCTTCACCCGTGCAACAGGTTCCCTTCGGTGCAGGAGTGCGGGGCAGTGCCGGTGTTGGGCACCTCTGCACCCTCACTTTGGGCTTGCTAGGAGCGAAAGGCCACCGAAAATGGTCACATCCAGTTTGGTTTCTCCTCAGCTCCTCCTGCCCCTGCATGACCAAGCGCTGAGGCTTTTTCTCCCACAGCAAAGTCCCCTCGGAAGCACCAGGGGCCCCTCCAGCCAGGGACTGCCACACAGTGCCATGACTTTGGGGGCAGGATTTATCCCCCTCCTAATTGCAAGTGCATAAAAATCAGCTGTCTGAGCCGTGTGGGATTTCTGGGCTCACAGGCATGGCCGAGCAGAGATGCAGGGGGCACTTTTATCCTCTCCTGACATGGGTTTGCTTTGCTGAGGACGAGAGGTTTGATTTTTGGAGCTGCTGAGCCTGCTGTGGGCTGGACTGCGGGTGCGAGGGCTCTTCCAGCCCAGTGGGGCCGGCACTGCAAACCCCTGCATTTATTTTTCATGTCTGATTTCTTCCTAGGTTCGAAGCACTAAATGTGCTGCATTGTAGCATCTGTTTTTGTGGTATTTCTAGCCCAGCTGGAAGCAGGAGGCACTCAAAATTCAGAGATGGAAAAAAATAACGGATCTGGTGAGATTTCAGCTTCCTGCCAAATTCACCAAACCTGGGATGCTGGGAGAGCCCTGCTGCAGGCACAGCATCCCGGGGCCTCAACTCTTCCACCCACTTCCCGCTTTCTGCTCTTTGCTCATCCCAAACCGTCCTCTCATTCCCAAATCGCTTTCAGAACGCTGCACAAAGCCTGACCCTGCTGTCGGAGCTGGGGACGGGCAGATAATACAGTCGCTGAATTTATTTCACCTTTTCCTCTGGTTGCGAATTGTCCAGGAGCAGATGGCGATTTTCTCAAGTGTATCCGTTATTCGAAGTCACTCACTGAGACAGCGATGGCTCAAACAAATCCCAGGCCCCCTGCAAAGCCATCATTTGGTCTTTCCATCTGCCCAGCCGCCGCCGTCGGCGTGGGCTCGGCTTCCGCCAGCGAGCCGGAGGGAAGTGGGGAGGCAGGAAAAGCCGATGGATGGGGTCAGCCCCATCGCCTGCGCCTTTCTCCCCCTTCATCTCTGAGCCGTGCCCGCAGAGTGCAAAGCTCTGGAGGCTGTCAGGAATGGTTAGGATCCACATCCCAGCTTTGCTGGGGTTTGGGGGATTCGGGGCTGCTCTGGCTGGCTCACATGGTGCCTTCCTGTGCCAGTGATGGGGTGAGGCTAACTCACTGGGAGAGTGCCCAGTTGCAAACTGGGAAGCTGCTTCTCCAGAGAACATGCCAGTGGCTGTTTGTGCTGCACCTCCCTGCCCAGTCAGGGGATAAATGGGTGCTTTTAGGGTGGTGAAATACCAAAACAGCCCTAGGAGACCTCACGTATGCAGCAGTCCCTGGGGCACAGGCTGGTGTCGCAGCTGGGGCTGGAGGCACCGAGGGTTTCTCTGTGCAGGAGTGTGCCCAGCTTTAGGTGATGGATATGACAAGGGGACCTGCAAAAGCAGCTGGGGGATGACCGCAGGCGTCCAGAGCCCTCCCAGTGTTGGTGGCACTTTCCTGGGGGAGCCTGGACAGGTCTGGGAGGGATGGGCTTTGCCTGGCTGGCGTCTGCCAACCTCCTACGGCCTCTCCGAGGGGACCTGCATGCCCGCGGCTCTGCTCCGGGTGCTGCCAGACTGGCGAGAGGCCAGGCACTGGTTTTGATCCACCCCCAGGATACCCCCCCCCCCCCAAAAAAACCCACCCCACCCCAGTGTAATTGTGAGAATGGAGAAAAATGGGAAGAAACACATGAATTCCCAAGCTCACTCTCAGCCCAGCAGTCGGTCCCTGGGGCTGGGGCATCCTCATCTTCCCCACCTAGAGAGGGGCTGAGCTGGGGAAATGCTCCCGCTGCGATCTGCTCCCTCCTCCTGGCTGTACTGGCCTTTTTTCCGTCCTCATCCTCTCTCTTTTTCCCTCCCGGTGACCCGCAGGGAAGGGCCGGAGGGGACCCGGTGCCCTCACAGGGGACATGTGGGGACCCCGCTGTAACTGGAGCCATGCGGGAGGCACTGGGGGGGCTTTGAAGGATGCACAAAGGGTGAAACACTTTGAAATGCAGTTTCCTCTCCCCCCTCCACCTCCTCCCGGGCTAAACAAATACCCCTGGCCAGGAGATGCCTCCCCACCCCACAGGCTTTTGTTCCCAGGCCTTTGTCCAAGGCTGGGGAAGGGGCCAGGACCCCCCTGCCTCCCTGGGGACACCAGTGCTGACAGGGTCCTGTGCTGCCTGGGATGCTGAGAGGGAGGCAGGAGGTGAGAGCTGGCTGTGCCCCTCGACACAGGGCTTGGGGACACCCCATGTGCCACCTTGGTGGCCCTCAGTGGCCTCCGGCCGCTGTCCCCCTTGCCTGTCTCCCCGTTGCCACTTTTTGCCCATCCCTGAGAGCTACTCGTGGGACAGGTCCTGGTCCATCCTGTCCCCTCCTGGGACCCTGCCACCAGCACAGCCCGCAGACTCTGCACATGGGCAGTGCCACCAGCTCATATCCCCCGTGGGGGACACCCCCAGATGCTAATCTACACCCAGCACCCATGGGACCCTCCAGGCAGAGGGGCACTGGCCATGTCCCCATTGCAGGGACCCCACAGAAGAAGCCCAAGCAAAAATTACGTGGGTGTTTTGCAGAGACCTCTGGCCCCCAGGAACCCATCGCCACTGGGCTTTTCATTTACATCCCAAAAGCCACTTTAATTACACCCCCGGGGAGGGATCACTTCAGGGAGTTGCTTTCTGGGGCAAAAAGCCGGTGGAAAAAACCCCTATGAACAGTCAAACAACCCCCTTGTGACTGAGGAGACTCCAGTGCCAGCCTCAGATAACCATCCCTGCTAGAGACACCCTTGCTCTGTGCAAAAGAAACACCTCAATTAACTCAAAGCAAAGGTGAGACTCCAAATGAAGCCGCTGGAAACCAAACCCCGACTTCGGCCTGGAGCGAAGCATTTCTCTCGTGACCAAGTTTGGAGGAAAACAGGATTGTTTGAAATGTCCCTTGTTGTTCCTGCCTCACGCCAGGAATTACAAGAAAAAAAAATACCCTTTTTTTTTTGTTGAAACTGTGCAAGTATCCCTAGGATGGGCAGAAACCATTTGCCCCAGCCTCGCTGGTCCTTTCATGTCCCTGTTCCCACGGGGCCGGGCAGCCGATGCTGGTCCAGCCTCTCCTGCCAGCTGCAGCCAGAGCTGTGCAGAGCCTTTCCAAACAACAAAAGCTCTCAGGCTGCCTGATTTCCCACTGCCTTATCTCCCTCCCCGATGGCCAGGTTATCAGGAGGTGGAAAAGGCCTCAGGACACCCTGACCCCAGTCCCTGGGGGCCGGGAGCCCAGGCAGGGACGGGCGATGGCTGTGGGTGGGGGGCAAAGCTTTGCAAAGGGTGAAAACGAGGGGCTGTCAGCACTTGGGGGTCCCATCCTGTGTGGGGCAGAGCCCTTTTTCTCCTGCTGAGGTCTTCGTTGCGTGCAGTGGGGCGGGCGAAACCTCCCTGGGGAGCAGCTTTGAGGCTGGGGCAAGCACTGAGACCTTCAGTCACCTGCTTGTCACCTCCACCCGCAGGACAGCCCTGGGGATGCTGAGCCCCGGCGGGGTGAGCGGAGGAGGCTGCGGGGCTGGCCGGTGGGGAAAGCAGCCCCGCAGCCGAGCGCCGCGCTTGTCACCCAGACAAGAGATCAATAACTAATTTCACTGCAGCAGCAGCGCCGGTTTTTTTCCAATAATTGTGAGCCGGCGGTGGGGAATGAGGCTCTCAGCACCGCTCCACACCAGCCTGCACCCGATCAATCGCCACACTGCTGGGGCAGCAGGAAAACTCATTTTTCTCCTTTTCTTCCCTCTCTCCCACCTCCTCCTGCTCCATCCCTCCTCCTCCCAGCATGGTGCTGGACTGTGTCCCCACGCTGGGTGGGATACGGGCTCGGGCTTTCCCGAGCTGTCCCTGTGGTAGTGGGGGCAATGGCTGCGCCTCCTGTGCTGCCTCAACAGCCCTGAGCGCTTCAGTCCCTGTCACCTGTGAGCCAGACCTGCCTCCATGCAGAGACCGTTGGTCCCAGTGCCTTGGATGAAGGAGGCAGAGAAGCAGTTTCTCCTCTCCTCAGTGGGATCAGGGGCTCCTGAGGGTGCCCTGGCCACCAGGCTGTGACCTTTGGTGGCCTGTTGGTGCCTTTTTGTGGTCCAAATGTGCCCCTTATTTTTATAGTGATACAGAGGGAAATCTCTAGGTTTTCATCTCCGGGGCGGTTGGTCTGCTCCAGGGCATGAGCCCTGCTGAGTTTCTCCCATAACTATCCTTTATCCCTTCTGCTTCTGTAACCCCACCATGCCTCAGTTTTCCCCATATGTATCTATAATAGATGGGGCTGAGAACATCCCCTCCTGCTCCCTCCCACGCCGTTATGAGCCACCGTGGGCTCCATGTCCGGAGCAGAAGGTGTTGCTCATTCCTTGGTTTTGGGGTCCCCAGGCTGATCTGTGGGGTCCCGTGATCCATGTACCCACAAGGCAGCAAAGAGCGATGCTGTGCGCTTAGCAGCTCCCTGGGATCGCGAGAAGAGATGCTCAGACAAGGGTGGAGACTGGGGCACCTTTGGATCTCTCCGATACCTCTAGTGGGTTTTGGACGAGTTGCTGCGCTTGGGCACTGCAGCAAGGAAGGCTCAGCAGTAGGTTTGTCACTGCAGGATCTTCCAAGCCCGTCCAAGCACCATACAGAGGGCAGCAGTGTGGCCCCTCATCCTTTCTCCCTAATTTAAGACCCCCCTCCCTAGTTCCCCAAGAGCATCCCCATGAATTAAACACCGCCTTTGCTGCGGAGCGCCAAGCGCTGCCTGCATAATTTCAAAGTTTTATTACTTGCCTTGAAGGCACTTATTGATTGGGGTCCTCTCCAGCTGATGGAGCTTTTAGTATGGCCTGGGCTGGCCAAGCAAGGCAGAAATCTCAGTCTCTCCAGCTTAGCTAAACTGTGGCTTAAAACCTCCACGACACCTCTGCTCCTGGGAGTGGGGTCTCCATGTGCATGTCCACACTGGAGCTGTTGGCACTTTGAGATGTTTTTTTGGCTTCTCAGTCTCAGCCCAAGAGCCGGTTCCCCCAGATCATGCCACATCCATGCAAGGTTTAACCCAGAGAAGGATTTTCCTGGGAGGGTTTGAGGGGCCTTTAGGAATTGAGTGAGGGCACTTTGGGGGGATTTCTGCCCTGCTGAGACTCCAGGCACCGCTCACCTTCACCTTGGGGCGTGGGGATGCTCGTGGGATTTGGGGTTTATGTGCAACACCCACTGTTGGGTATGAGTGACAGCTTCCCAGTGGGCCACGCTGTGTTTGCACACACGTGTGCGCACACACACACACGTGCTCCAGCAAGGAAATCAGGGGCTTTACCCTGCAGGTCTCCATGGCGGGGGGGCTGTCCTCTGCTCCTTGGCTTGGCTTTGGAGAGGAGCTGGGAACAGCCAGCATCACCTTTGCTTTCAAGCTCTCCCTGCCACTGCTGGAGGCTGTGGGGCTTTCAGGGCCACTGCGCTGCCAGTGAGGGCCACCGACCTGTCTTCATGCTGGGACGTGGGTGCACCCCACTAGCCCAAGCATCCCCACGCCTCCTCCGTGGCTCCATGGCAGCAGAATTGGCCACTTCTACCTTCTCACAATTTTTGTGCCCTTGGGGGCCCCACTGCTCTGGCTCCCAATTCCCCCTGTCCCCAGGGGTCCCAGTGTGTGGCTGGGCTGGGGTTTAGGGGAGCAGGAGGGGGGGTGGTGGGAGCCCCCACGGCTCCTTTAAGAAACCCACAACCAGCTCCAGAAACCAGCTCAAGGTCACAGCGGGAACCTGCGGACTTGGCAGCGGCGAGCGAGGGAGGAGGGATGGAGGGAGGGAGGAAAGCAGCCCGAGATCAAAATGAAATCACAGCCAGGGAGAGGGGACGGCTGGTGGCGTAGTGGAGGGGAGCAGGAATGTGGGGTGCAGCAGAGCAGGGCATGCAGGGGGGGTCTCACCCATGGGTGCCCCCCTGGGATTGCTGCAGCCCCAACCTCAGCATGAACACTCGAGGCTTTGCCGTGTCCCCCCCGGCCCAGAGCCTTGCAGCCTCCTCGGTGCCATCCAATGTGCCCACAGTGCTCCAAGCCAAGGAAAGTCCCTTTGTGCCCCCAGAGCCATCCCAGGAATGCTGGAGTCACGTCTCTCCCATGGGACATCCCGGGCTCTGCAGGAGGTTTCCCAGCTCCTACAGGAGCAGAGCAGGAGGGAGCTGCCAGCCCGGAGGGTCGGATCCTGCAGCAGCTCACAGCACAGCCCACTCCCAAACTCTTACCTTATTTTCTTTTTAAAGCTGGTTTTCTTTTTAAAGCAGCAGCTCCTGGAGTCCTGTGATCACTGCTGAGTCTCTGCCTTCGTTTCAGGCCAGGAGGACCTTCGGAGTCATCCTCGCCAGAGAGCACAGAGAGGGGAAAAATAAGTCTTTAAAGGCTCAAAACCCAGGAAGTTAATAAAAAAAAAAAGCCCTCAACATTTAATTTTTTTAATCATTGGCATTGAAACAAATCTCACAATTCTGGGTGCTCCGACTTGCCCTCTGGGCAGGTAAAGCTGGGGGAAGCGAAGGCACCAGAGATTAAGATAAACCCTCTTCGAGCCAGGATGCTCACAGCAGGGTTACCCCATCCCCTCCCGGCCCCGGGGCCTGATCCTGCCCCATAAACTGCAGCACTTTTACCCATGCAGGGAGCTGCTGGCTTAACACATCTGGGGGCTTTCGGGGGACAAGCAAGAGCAAAGCTGGGGCAGACCCAACCCCGGAGGGTGGCTGCGGCCAGGCTGGGGCTGAGCTGTGGCTCCAAAGCAGCTCATTCTGGGGTTGGTTTGGCGATGCCCGATTTTAATTTTCATCAGCAGAATTAATCTGTGGAGTTATTTTCCCTTCCTCCCCCTCCCCTTCCTCTCCTCCCCGCTTTATACAGAGAATTTGATCATTTCTCCCAGGAGCTCGGCACCATTAACATTCACTCCCAATGCGTGTGAGCTGCACTGCATCGCCAAGCACCACCGGTGCTGCTGGCTCCGGTACCCGACCCCAGCTCAGAGGGGACCTGGGAATCAGCTTCTCCATCCCACAGCCCGGGCTGGGAGAGCCCCTCTGCCCCCCCGGCTCTATGCTGGGCTGCCCCGGCACAGGCAAAGGAGGGTGGGATCCTGGCCTCCACCTTTGCTCTGCTGAAGCTTGGACTTTTCCAGAAAATGAAAGCCAAGGGGCTCTGGGAAGAGCACCCAAGCCAAGGGCATGGCCAAGTCTTGCAAGATTTGGTGTTTAAAGTCATGCAGATTGGTAACCCGGGGCTTTCCTGGAGTCATGTATATTTGCAGGCTTTGGGTTTTCATTAATAAAGGTTAACTAACAAATTGGTATTAGTATTAGTATTTAAAGTTATTAAATATGGCAGACCAGGCTGTCTTCCCCAGCAAAAGCAGCGGGAAGCCACAGTGGGCACAGCCTTACCCAGCCGGCCCCGTGCCAGCCATGTGCTCCGGCTCTGTACGCCCTATAGGTCTGTGTGCTATAGAACCGTGTGCAATGTATGTAATCTATGTGGGAAGCAGCCTGTTCTGAGACTTTGCTTTTTTTACTTAGCTGACATCTGAAGGGGGGCCCAAGAGCTCTGGCAATTGGGAAGGGAGGAAACGTGGAGCCTGGTGGGTTTAACGCTTGGCTGGAGTGGGAGGGGGAGCACCATTGCCCATGCCCAAACCCAGCCGGGTTTCACCCCTGGGGTTCCCCAAAAGCCTTTTTGACCCCCATTTCAGGCCCTTCTCTCCTCCGCAGCTCCCCCAGCAGCAGCTCTAACCTACACGTGCAGCCACCGGCTTTGCATCCAAAGGGATGCTGATGGGCGGCAGCAGCCTCGTGGAGGGAAAAGGGACTTTTGCAGCAACTGCTGCCCTTTGGATCGAATCGAAGGCAGCGCTGGCAGCGCCTGCCTGTGTGCAGGCACAAAAGCCCACCTGTGCCCACTACACTTAACCATTTCCTTCCTGGACACGAGCCCTCCCGGGGTGTCTCACATGGGAAATGAAATCAGCTCCGAATGGGAAGTGCAACTAAGCCGGCCCAGCCCAGGAAGAAGAAAAGCAGCAAAAGAAAAACAAGTTCAGAAGCTGGAACGGAAAAGAAAGATTAAACCCTGCGTGGACTACTGTCCCCATCACCCCACAGCTTGTCCCAGGCAGGAGTGGAGGTTAGGGTGAGCCTCATGCTACCACACACCTTAGCAATAGCTGAGACGGGTAGTTCATCCCACCAAAGCTGTGCAGAAAGGGTTGAATTTTGCTTTAGCAGGATTCCTGCTTCAACACAGCCCTTTTTTTTTTTCCTGCTTTCTGGCTATGGAGAAAGGAGCAGCCGGGTGCTGAGCCTGCCACAGCCCAGCCGCGCTGCCGGGCGAGGGCAAAGAGGCGTTAGCTGAGACAAGGAGCCGAGCGCTTTATTTTTAGTCTCAGTTTAACAAGTATTAATTAATAAGAGTGTAAATGCTAATGCTGAGATGACACAAACTGCGTTGCCTGAAACGAATGTTTGAGACTTGTCTGTGCCAGGATTTACAGCCGGGTGGGTTCATAGGGGCTAAATCATTGCTCAAGGATTGCTGCAAGGATAAACGGGCTTGCTACCACCGAGTCCGGCATCGGCCATGCCACAGTAGGATGTGCTGGGGGCTACAGGCCATGCCAGGGGCTCAGGGCTGGGTTTGGGGCTGGGTCCCCATCCGTGCCTCACCATGCCATGCCGGCTTATCCCTCCCTGGCAAAAATTCCCAGGAGGTTTTGCAAAGTGTGGGTCATTTTAGTCTCTCCCCGTCGGGGCTGAGTGGGTGCGGGGTCATGCCTTGCAGGAGGATTTATCAGCCCAGTGAAGACTAAGTTTGGAAAAAAAATCTTTTTCCCTTGGTCAAGTCCCCCTGGCCTGCCTGTCCCCTGCCTGTGACTTCTTGCCCCGAGAGCTCGGCTTGGCCAAAGGGTTGGGAGGAGGCTCAGGAGAATGAGGAGGTGAAGAAATACCCCTGGGCAGTAAGGTGTGAAGAATTTTGGCCCATCGGCACCGACATGCCGGTTGCATTTGTTGGCGTCACAAAAATGATGAACTTGAAGCTCCGTCAGTGTCTAGGCTATAGAGTTTTTAGGATGCGAAGGTCCGGTGCCTGTGGCACTTGCCCAGGGCACGGGGGGCTGGAGACCTCCTGCCCGTGGGGGCGGGCACGGGGTCCGGTGCTGGGGGCACAGGGCAGCGGGTGGGAGAAGGAGGGAGTGGGGCTGCGCACGGGGACTTATCCTGCCTGTGAGGCGGTTTGGTAAGTCGGGGGTTTGCAGTGGGCTGTGACCCCTGCGCTGTGAGCCGGGGTGAGGGCGACTTGGGGCCCTGTGGGTCCCAGTGGGGTGCCCAGGGGCTTAGGGGCAGCTCTGGGACCATGCTTAAACCTCTCGAGCGGGGCTCTTAAATCTTTCCAGAGAGGCAGGTGCTCAGTCAGGCCGGATCCAGGCCAGGTTTTCCTCGTTCTTTCTCCTCTCCAATGTAGGCAGGAGAGAGCTGCTACCTGCCTGACATGCTGCTGCTGCTCAAAGCCGCCTCCAGCAAGCCCTGCTCACCTGGGACGGGCGGGAGGGCGAGGAGCGTGGCCAGCGCAAGCCGGGCACATGCCACGCACTGGGATCCGGGGAAACGCCTCAGTGTGCACGCTGCATCCTCCCAGTGCTCCTGCTGCATCCTCCCATGGCGTCGTCCTGGTGCGCGCATGCTGCATTCACGGCACCCTCCCGGTGCAGCCTCCCGGTGCACAGCCTGCACCCTCCCCAGAGTCGCTGCATTCCCCAGCCTGTGAGCTGGGGCAGAGGTGGGAGCTGGCAGGACTGCAGACACCCCATGGGGGGGACCGAGTCCCCCATCCTTCCCATGGCAGGAGGGCTCTCCTCCTTCACCCCAGGGTGCTCAGCTGCCGTTTCGGGAAAGCTGGAAAGAGCCGAGTTGGTTTTCTTCGAAGGTCTGGAAGGATGCAGGGCTGCGGGTGTGCAGGGAGGTGTCACGCTCACCAGGGTGTGATGGGAGACACGGTGGTTCAGGGCAGGGGGATCACAGGGTGGGGTGCTGGGGTGCTGCATCAGGGCTCAGCAGTGCCAGAAAAAACCCTGCCTGGGGGTTTGGGTGGCCCACTGGGGAGCCACCCTGGTCACCGAAGCTGGGTGCTTGGCTGCTGCCACCCGCAATGGTGGGAGCTTGCAAATTGCAACAAATTATTCAGCGCCCCCCCCATCCAAGCTGGCAGGTAGCCCTGCACCAGGGTCACCCCTGCCTGCAGAGCACGGTCCCGGGCAGGCAGCACCGCAGAACCGAGTCGTGGGGTGAGGACGCCCCGGGCTGGCCCCTCGCAGCCCCTCGCCACCCCGCAGGGACCCAGCCGGGGCGCTGGGGGCCACACGAGAAATCCCCACCCATGGTCTTGCCAAAACCGCCCACTGCAGCCAGGCCCAAGGTGCTGTCCCGTGGGCTGGGGGCCGCTGCGCTGGGGCCGGCGTGGTTTGGTTTGCCGGGGAGGGATGCGCGGGTGGGATGCGTGGCCGTGGCGCAGGCTCCCTGCTCGGGCTGGCTCCCCGAACAGCGCGCTGCCACGCTGCTCTTCAGCAGCTCCGTTCATATCATCGAATTTTAATTTAGTTAGTTGAGTTCTTTAAACAGTGTGAACTTGCTAAGTGCTTTGCATATTTTATACTCATGAGTAACATTTATCAACCAGAAAGTACAATTAATCAAAGAGGGGAGCTTTTGTAACTCAGAGCAGTTTGTATTCTCCCTCTTTCTCCCTGCCGTGCGCTTTCCTCCGTCTCTTCCTCCTCTTCTTCCTCTTCCTCCTCTTCCTCCTCTTCCTCCCTGCTGTCCCACACTGGCCACAGAGCCAGGAGAGCCTCACTGTGCACTACACACACACACACACACACGTACGTATGTACTCTCTCTCTCCTTCTTCCCCCCACCATACCATGTACACCATACATACATATATAAAAAATATAGGTTTTATATATATGTTTGTGCATGTGCATATATATGCATATGTCCATGTGCATATATCTATATCCATATACCTCTGTCTGTCTGTTGTGTAAATATATGTGTATATATGTATGGTGTATATGGTATGCTGTATACATACATGTAGGTATATATATAGACATTAATGGTCCATTTACACTGTATGTGTGTATATAAACACACACTTTTATACACAGTTATACTCACAATATTATACACAGCTCATAGAATTTTTATATAAATGTATACTCAATATCCATTATCTATTACCTAATGTATAGCATACAGTTATAGTATATCACATATATTACACTACATATAATAAACACATTTTAGATATTTTGGGCTGCTGGGGGGTTTCAGCAGTGTTGATGGCGATGCTTCAGCCTCCCAGCGAGTGCCAGTGGCTGAGGGAGTGAGGTGGGATGGATGGTCCCAGCCCCAAGCCACGCTGGGTAGCCACTGGGCCAGCAGAAGTGCCCAACCAGCTCCATTTGGGGACAGCGACCAGTGGCCGGTGACAGGGACATGGGAAGCCCTGACAAGGCTCCTGGGCACAAGTGTGGCTGCAGCCTCCCAGCCCATATCCCCTCTCCTTGCCGGGCACTGGGGCCGAGGTGTGGATGACCTCTGTCCCCCAGGCTTCTGTATTTATTTTAAGGGCAGGATCACCCAAACCATGTTGGGTTTCAGCTCTGAAGGCCCCAGGGTGACGCGGAGGTGACGCCGGTACCCGGCGAAGGGCTGGCACCAGTGCTGGCAGATGAGAGATGATGGAGCATGGCTGGCACGAAGGGACCTGTGTCTCTGCCACCCCTCTGAGTGTCTTGGCTGCTCTTGGTGAGTGGGGAGAAGCCCTGACCTGATTTATTCCGACTTCCCAAGTCTTTGCCATGGCACAGCGGAGATGGCTGAAGGAGCTGGGCAACCGTGGACGCAGGGGCAGGTTTGGCTGGGGTCAAACCCCACTGCCTCGGCAGAGCAAAAGAGGTGGGAACATCCCGCGTGGGTCCCAGCAAAGTACCTCGGGATTCTTCCCAGGGCCTCGGAGTGCTTCGTTGCTCTATTAATTGCCATTAATGGCAGCAAACGGGGCAGCAGGCGCCCACCCGGACCTGGGTTAAACGCTGCCAAGAGAAGGGCTGTGCCGGCACTGCAGGACCTGCCTTGCAAATCACCTGCAACAACATGCGCTGTCCTGGTCACCTCTTCTCAAAAATGATAGTGCAAAATTAATTAGAATTAATTAATCAGAAAAGGGTAATAAGGGTGATTAAGCACCTGGGGAAAAGAAAAAAAAAGTATTCCTGAAGAGCAATTGCAGCGCCGGTGATTACCTTGAAAGGCGGCAAGTGAGCGGGAGCAGGAGGGGAGTGTGCAGGGAAACAAATGGGCTGGAGAAGGGGGTCTGGGGGGTGTTTTCTGTCTCGTGGCAGAATTACCAAGTGACAAGATTGAAACTGGTCAGAGGAAAAGCATTTCCCGGCAGCAGCGACCACGGGGAGGCAGCTGAGCCGAGGAGGGGAGCGGGTGGCTCTGCGGTGTGGCTGGAGCTGTTGCTGCTGCCACGTTTTTGCAGACTTGGCTTTGCACAAACTGGCTCCAAGGCTGGACCCTTCTCCAGCAGAGAGTGGGACTCAATAGGGTGTCCTCCGTGGTGGCACCTTTGTCCCCAGCCCTTTGCTGGGCTCAGGAGTGTGGTGAGCTGAGGGACGCTCAACCGATTTCTTTTTCCTCTCTTAATTTTCAGCCACACTCTGTTGCCTTAATAATAATAATAATAATATAAAATCAAAGGGAACATTCGCAAGGAAGATTGGTCCCCGGTTCAAGGCAACTGCTGCAGGTTTCATTGTAACCTGAGGGGCCGACGTGGACCCCCAACCCCCGGGGACGGGACGGGACGGGACAGAAGCACCGTCCCCTTTCTGCCACTGCAAAGGGCCTCGGCAGCAGGGAAAGATGGAGGGGGTGGCTGGAGCTTAGTGGAAACCATGTTCAGGAGCCCCACGGCAGTACAGTGAAAAAAAAGGAGAAAAATGTCTTTTTTGGAAAAGCAGGGGGAGCAAATAGTGCACGCTCCCATGGGAAATAGGTGGCATGGATGGGACGCGGATGCCCATGGCCTGCTTGAAAACGCTGGTGGCAACCAGAGCGATGCAGCGGCCACTGGTGGGGTTTGGTCATTCAGGTGCCTGTGCCTGGGAGACGCTCACCCCCATGCACCTCCCCAACCACCACCCCGTCCCGGGAGCAGCCAGGCACTGCTGCCCTGTGCTCAGTGTCCCCTCCCCAGTGACAGATAATCTCATTTCCTTAAAATCTGGAAAGCAAAAGGGGGTAAAACCAGTGCTTTCTGCACTCAGAGATGCTCTCACTGCATCCCCAACTCCGCAGCTGACTAAACGTGTGTTCCCAGCCCCTGCCATCAGCCCCCGCCTTGGGTCGCTGCCATTCCCGGTGCGCTTGGGTCTTTTCACAGGGACTCGGGGCACCTGGGTGCCCAAAATCTGTCCCAGAGTGACAGCTGCTTGCCCAAAGGTGGGGTCTCCCTTCGCTTTCCGCAGAGGCACTGTGGAAGGATGGCAAGGGGCTCTGGCACCGATGCCACATCCCAGTTGTCCGATGGATTTTTGGATGGCCGTGGGGTGAGCAGCTCTGTTTTGGGGACAGCAAATCCTTGCTGGGGCCATTAGGGCATTTGGGGGTATAAGCGGGTGCTGGCTGGGTGGGAACGAACCCCTGCTTCCCCTGTGCCTGTGCAGCGTTGTCCCTGTTGCTGCTACCTTCTGACCGCTTTGGGTGATTTCAAGCAGATTTTTTATTCCTACAGGTTTTGTGTAAGTCCGGGTCTGGGGGAAGGTGAGGGAGGGGCCGGTGCCCTGCTGAGGGAAGGACTCACCCCATATTAGACACCAGAGAATCCACACCAGCCTCCTTTCCCCAGGGACGTGGCTGCAGCCAACCCAGTTTTGTCACTTGTCCCCACAGCGATCCCTTTCCGAAGGCCTCGGGTGTCGCGGGTCCCCATCCACGGGTGTCGGGGGGGGTCGGTTGGGGGTACAGACGGGACACAACGGGGTGGGCTGTTGCTCCTCGACCGGAGACCACCACCACGGAGAGGGGGGGGCAGCTGCCCCAGAGGGGACGGTCTCAGCCGCATCCCGGGCAATGCGGAGAGGGTCACAGCTGCGATGAGCCCGTCAGGCCTCAGCTCCCCGTGTTGGCGCGGCAGGACGGAGCCGGGCGGGACACGGGAGAATCGGAACCAGCGCCTGGGAGCCGCGGGACCGGTGCCCCCCCCCCCGCCACCTCCCCCTTCCCCGGGGCGCAGGGTGGGCGATGGATAAGTGAGGGGTCAGTGCCGGGGGGGGGGGGGGTAGGAGCCCGGTGCGGGTGGGGTGTCAGTGCCGGGGTGGGCGCAGGGGTATGTGCGGGGCCGGCTCCGGCTCTCCCCCCCCCCGGTTCCCGCCGCCCCCCCCCCCGCCGAACGCAGCGAACTTCCCGCGGCGGCGGCGGCGCAACGGCGGGACAACAGCGCCCCCGCGCGGCCGCGGCGGGACGGGACGGGACCGGCACCGGGACGAGGACAACGGCGGGATAGGGACGGGGCAGCAGCAGGGCCGGGCCGGGGGTCGGGGTCGGGGGTCGGGGCAAGCGGGCACAGCCCGACCCCGACACCCCGTCGTCTGCCTTGTCCTGCTCACCCCGACCCCGCCGCCCTGCCCCGGGCCCTGCCATCCCGGTGCCACCGCCGCCGGGCTCCTGACCGCCGCACGGTGCCAGGCTGAGGGTCGTGGCGGGGCCCCGCTGGAGCCCGCGGGCAGCGCCGGGGTCGCACCGTGACACGGTACGGGCACACGTGGGGGGGGTAGGGGGGGGCGCCGAGCCCCGCACCGCGGCGAGACGAGGCCCTCCTGCCGCCCTGCGTCGCGCTCCTCCCCAGTTTATCCCAGTTCGTCCCAGTCCGCCCCACAGCGGACCTCCCCCCGCACCGGGGCGCCCCCCCGCGGACAGCCGGTAGGAGAGCGGGAGAGGGCCCGCCCCCCAGGTGACCTCACGCTGACGTCACCGCGAGCGCCGCCGCCTGGTTGGTGCCCGCGGCCGCCCGTCACGGCGAGGGCGGGAGGAAGGGGGGGGTGGGGGGACAGAGCGCGGCCGCCGGCTGAGGTAACCGGGGGGGGAGGGGGGGGAAGCCGGGGGTCGCGGCCGCCCGGCCTGAGGGAGCGGGCGGGACCGGGCCCCTCCGCCCCCGGGGCCGCTCCGTACCCGCAGCGGTGGGGTGGGGGGGCCGGGAGAGGCCGGGGGAAGCTGCCGGGGTCGGATTCGGCCCCCCCCCCCCCTCGGCGGCGGGCAGGGCTGCAGCCCGGAGGCCTGCGGGGCTCCCCACGCCGCAGCCCTGGAGCGCGGGGGGGGGGGGGTGGGGGGTCCCCAGCCCCGATGGGGGTGCCGGGGAAATGGTTGGTTTAGGCCTTGAACCAGGAACCGTCCCCTCGCACCCCCCCCACCCACCCCCAGCCCCCGGGATGGGACCCCACTGCCCCCCGTGGCGGTACACCCCTCCCCGGCTCGTCCTGGGGAACCCTCCTCCCACCCACCCCCTTTCCCTACCGCCCCCCCAGCCTTCAAACAGTCCCAGGGATTGGGGAATGGGCCCCACGCTGGGGTGACCCCCCCACACACACCCCAAAAGAGGAGAGGGCTGGTGTGACCTTCTCCCAGCAGCGGGGCTGCGGGGCGAGTGCCTGCCTTCACCTGCCCCCACGTCAGCTGGGGAGCTGCCACGTTTCGGGGCCTTTCATGGCAGCGGGGAGCTGCCAGTACTGGGGTCCACACTGGTGGGTAGGGTCGTCCTGCTGGGTGCTCTCAACCTGTGCCAGTGGCCCATGACACCCTGAAAAACATCACCAGGGGGTCACGCAGCCGAACCTGGGGGCAAGGAAAGGGTGTCACTGCCAGGAGGGCGAACCAGGGTCCCAACCCATGAGATCAGCCAGCAGCATTGCTTAAAAGCGGGATCAAAACCCTCTACACACTGGCTGCCCCCGTGGCTCAGCCTCGACTCTTCTGAGCTATGGGGCAGCACCAGCTCCAGCCCCCCAACCGCCCCGGGAGGGTGCCTGCAGGGTTGGTGCAGCTATTACCTCCAGCTCCCTGGGGCTGCGGTAGGCCTTGTTGCACACTTGCAGGACCAGAGGAGTGATTTGGGACTAAAATCCCATCTTTTCTTCTCCTAGATCACAGCGCAGACTGGCTCCCGCCCTCACTGAGCCAAACTGGATTTCAACCGGTGATCTGTAAGGTGAGACGCTGCGTCCCCCTGCTCTGTCCCCAGGCTGTTCAAGACCACGCGGGGCCACCGAAACTGCCTAAGCTGCCATAGAAAAGGTTTTGTGTCTAATGGGATATTTGCCAGCAAATTCAAGCCATGAACACTATATATTTCTTTATTTGTAAAGGTGTTTGAAGTCCTTGAATTTACCCTTCGGCCACCTTAAATCTAGTTTCTAATCCCCAGCACAGTTAATCAAATCCACAGTGGCTTGAATTATGAGATGTCTGGGGGGGATTTATAGCTTGTATTGCTGATTATACCTTGACTTTATTATATTGCAAATATCTAACTTATGGTCACGGCTGAGATTTACAATCCTCAGGTAGGTGCTTAGGATAACTTTTAGCAACTCCACATGTAATTGGAGGTGACTGATGGGGCTGTCGTCACAGATAAACATGTAATCTGTAAAACGTTAAGACAGGAGAAGAAGTGGCAGAGTAGGTGAAAAGGGTGGGTCAGTCTTAAAAAAATAAAAATATGACTGGGTGTACTGCTGAGTAAGGCTTTGGGATGCCTGGTGTGGCTGAGGCATCCCTGCCCAAGAAGGGATTTTGGGCTTGTTGATCTCCAGAAAATACCAGAATTTAGATCTTTGTTCCTTCTTGCTCTCAGCTGAAGGTTTTTAGGGTTTGAAATAGTCCTGGGGAGGGTGAAGGGGTGATAAATAGAAACTGGGGGGGACATGGCACCTGCGGCTCTTTCAGACCTGACCGGTGGTTTCTCCCCTGTCTTGGAGGAGCAGCGAGTCCTGCGCGGGCACGTGCCCCTCAGCCAGCATGACAAGCGAGGTGGTGGAGAATGAGTTTGAGTTTTACTCCAAAGCAGAGAAGTACTGGAAGGATGTGCCCGCCACGGTGGATGGCATGCTGGGAGGCTATGGCCACATCTCCAGCATCGATATCAACAGCTCCAGAAAGTTCCTGCAGAGGTTTCTGCGGGTAGGTGGCACAGTCTGTCATGCTCCCAAAGGCCCATCCTTCTCCCAGCACAGAGCTGGGCTCTTCCTTCTGAGTTGCTCCATGGGATCCTCTGTTGCGTGTGTGCTGGGAAAGCTTTGCCCTGCAGTGGGTCCCCCATACCCCAGTCTTGTCCACATGGTTGCCCCATTTCTCCTCTGTGGGTACCTCGCAGTGGATTCAGCCCCTCATGGTTGTTGTTCCAGGATGGCCCCAACCGGACAGGGACAACCCGTGCTCTGGACTGCGGGGCGGGCATTGGCCGGATCACCAAGCGGCTGCTGCTGCCCCTCTTCAAGACGGTGGACATGGTGGACGTGACGGAGGACTTCCTCACCAAGGCCAAGAGCTACCTGGGAGAGGAGGGCAGGCGGGTGCGCAACTACTTCTGCTGCGGCCTCCAGGACTTCAGCCCTGAGCCAAACTCCTACGACGTCATCTGGATCCAGTGGGTCATTGGTGAGGGTTGCTTTGCTTGCGGGGTCTCGCCAGCCTGTCCTCCATCCAGCTTCCCCCAAGGGGGAGGTGCCCCACGCACTGGGGAGTGCTTTGGGCAGGAGAGCTTGAGGTCTGCATTAAAGATGAGCATCACAGCACGGGTGGGAGGCCGAGTTGGGGACCTACCCTCCGTGGGCACTACAAGGGCATTGCACTATGGGGTCTTTTCCCCCAAGTCCTTGGAGACCAGGGCAGAGGTGTGGGTTGGATAGAGCCTGTGGGACACAAGTTGGAAACCTCCAAACTAAAGCTTTCACCTGCAAACGGCTCCAGTATTTGGCTGCCTGGATCCCAACTGCAACCTCCCAGTCTCCTCCCCTCCTCCTGTGCCCGTCACCCCATGCCCTCTAACCCCCCCTGCTCTGCCCCTCCAGGACATCTCACTGACAACCACCTCTCCGACTTCCTGAAGCGTTGCCGTGCTGGCCTGCGGCCCAACGGCATCGTGGTCATCAAGGACAACATGGCTCAGGAGGGCGTGATCATGGACGATGTGGACAGCAGCGTCTGCCGGGACCTGGACGTGGTCCGTAAGATCATCCGCCGAGCTGGGCTGCACCTCCTGGCCGAGGAGCGCCAGGAGAACTTCCCCGATGAGATCTACCACGTCTACACCTTCGCCATGAGATGAGGGCGGCCGGTGGTGGGAGAAGGTCTCTCCAGGGCCAGCTCAGAGCACGGGCCAGCACGGTGGTTCCTGCCAGGGCCGGGAGGGGTGAGGACCGTGCCTTCACTGCGGGGTGGTGGATGGCAGCGAGGGTGTCACGACTCCCTCTCTCCGGGGCTGGTGGCAAGGATGGGGCTTTGTCTTCCAAGTTGCTGCTGTTTGTGAAAAGAGGTGTTTGCCAAATACATTTTCCTGCTGTTGCACTTCCGCACGTGGGCTTTGTCAGATGCAGCGTTGGCTTGATGCTACCTTTGGGGGCTCTGTACAGGAGCAAGAGGCCTGCTCTGTGGGCACCAGCAGGTTGCTGACTGCAGTCACACACAGCTCCTGTTAGTGAGCAGGAGCTCAGAGCACCTCTATGAGGGTCTGGGCTCCCTTCCTTGCTTGGGTGTTTGACCCTTGCCCACTCTTGAACTTGCTGCTGTTCACAGCAACAAGCTGGGCAAGGCAAATGGGAGAAATCTCTGCCATTTCCCTGGGGTGGGTTGGGGAGGCAACACCAGGTTCTGGGGCTTCATGCAGGCCTCTCCTTTAAACCCAGGAGCAGGTCTCCCACACATGCAGAAAAAAGGGAGGCGGATGCAATCCTGGGTCCCCCACATCCTCCAGGGTTAGAGATAACTCAGACAAAGCCCTGCAACCCTGGGAGAGAGCTGGTGTGCTCTGGGCATTAATGGGGAACCTGCTCTGAACTGCCCCCAGACCCCCCCCCAGCCCATTACCACAGACTCACATGATGCCCAGCACCTCCTGCTTGAATGCTGCAACACTACAGCTGCTCTCCCAACACCCTACACCATCTCCCAGCTTTGAACACTCCCATCTCCTCCTTGGCCATAACCATGTTGTTTTGCCCAACTCCAGCCACTGGCTTGTGCCAACCTAACCCAACATGACTTGGTCAGCACTGGCACGACTGTTTGCCAGGTGGGCGAGCCAACAGGCAGACCCCAACTGCAGCCCATCCCTCCAGCCAAGCTCACACGTGATTCCACCCATCCCTGCAGAGCCATCTCCTCCACCCCATCTCTCCTGCAGAAGAAACAAGCCCCTTGTCATTATTACAAAAGGCCTCATTTAATTGCTCATTTCCCATTCCAGACACCAGGGGAATATTTGATCACATTATTATTATTTTTAAACATCAATTCATCAAGATGTATAGCTCCAGTTCTACAGGGTGGGAGAAGGTAAAACTCAGATGCTGCCAGGAAGGCAATGGGGGGAAGACAACCCTTCTGCAGCTAAACTGCCAGTGGATCCCAGATCCACCTGCTATAAACTGTACCTACTCAGAATAGGTTTTTTTTCCTCTTTTCATCTTCTTCTGCATCTGTCCCCCATGACAAACAAAACCCAAAACAACAAAAACGTGGGGAGCTCAGCTCTGTGGCCAGTCTTTGGCATGTCACGAGGAAGCAGATACCTAGAAGGGGAGACAGACAGCTGTGGCAAGGCTGGGACACAGGACCTCTAGAGTTTGGAGCTTCCAGTAGCAGCTTGGAAAGAAAACCCCGAGTGCTGCAACTTCTTGTTCCTGGGAAGGAGGCACTGGAGACCAACGTCCTCGGAACAGTCAGCAAGGGAAAGAGCAAAGGAACAGGGAGGGAGGCACAAGGCTCTCAGCAGAGTTAACTGCCTGTTCCTCATCCTTGCACAGGGAAAGCACCACAAAGCTGAGAAACATCCATTTGTCTGTTTTAGAGCCCAGCACCTCCGAGATGTCCTTGGACAGTCCTCCGTGCCAAGAGGATGGGGTTCTCCCAGCAGAAACTCAGAGGGTGCAGAGCAGCCAGCCACCACTGCCAGCCCTGCTCTCCTTCACCCTCGCCCCTGGTTTCAGAAGCTCGCGTGAGCGAGGAAGGCATCCACATCCGCAGGGAGATGCTGGACCTGCCTCCACCACAGCTGCTCCCACCACCAGGACAAGAGGCAGGAAACCAGGACACTGATGCCAGCACTCTCCTAGCACAGGGAACACCTCTTCTCCCAGCACCCCAAGGCATCTCACAACTCCACCGGTCACCTAAGGCACTGCTTCACCCACCCCAGACCTGGCAGGGCTGCAAAGAGAAGGGACAAGCTGCCTGTCCAGTCACACCACTCCAGCTGCCCCACAACCCGCCAGGACTTTTCTTAAAATCCACACAAACCAGCCCTCTGCCCAAGTGTCCGGGTCCCCAGTGTCCAGGGGCTTTCTTCACCCCCAGGGAGCCACAGGGCTCTGTCTGCCTCCCCACAACGTGCCCCAGAGCAATGAGGCCTCCACAGACTTGCACGTGGTATCATGCCCAAAAAAGCATACCCCCCAAAACACAGCAGAGAGGGACACTGTGGGCAGCACTGGCCAAGCCATGGGCATGTGGACAGCAACACCTCTTGCAGCAGAGAAAACTGGCCCAGAGCAGAGATGTGGTGGCTGTAGGAGCACCACAACTGTGGAGGGAGGACACGGAGAGGCATTAGTCAGGCTCAGAGGTCCTCGTGCCCAGCAGCAGTGTGGTCAATGAGGAGGTACCACTTCAGCCTGTCTGGAAGAGGTAGAGCCTTGATTTTAACATCTACTGGCCATGGTTTAAGGCGCTGCCGAATAAACACCCTGCAGAGATGTTTCAATGCCTGTGGGGAGCGCTCCAGCTGCTTCAGAGAGCAGAAGAGAGTCCTGATCTTCTCCCCATGATACCTACAACTGCTGGTGTTGACCTCAAAGTTGCTGGGCAGCTGGATGGCTTGTGAACTGGCCATCATGAGCTCCAGCAGAGTCTGACCCTTCTGGATGAGGTCTGTAGAGAAGCTGTCATCTTCGGAGACGCTGAGGTGCGAGCAGAGGCACTCGAAGACGATGTGGAAGCCTGACCAACACGAGGGACCATGGAGGGAGCAGTTGTAGGCAGCACCTGACTCCAGCAAGAAACGCAGCAGTGGGAAGTGGCGTTTGAAGCTTTTGAAGCAGAGGTGAGTGAGGGACTCAGGGGCCGGGCACTCACTGGGGTTGGCACCATGGGCCAGCAGCAGCTGTGTGACACGAAAGCAGAAGCGATTGATCACCTGTGCCTCCTCAGTGCTGCTGCATACCATTTCTCCCAGCAGGAAGATAACATAGGTGAAGACAGTGTCACCATCTTTGGTGGTGGCCCTGACGTCTGCACCTGGAGGAAGGGACAAAGAATGTAACTGGCATTGCAGACAATGAGACCAGGACAGTGCTAACTCTGGCACTGCTGGGCTTTACTCTTGCTGAAGTGGGAACATAAAGGAGTTGGGAGGGCAGTGCCCAGTGCTGTACAAAGAATCAGCCAGCGCTAGGCCTGGAGAGATTGTGTGCAGAGAGGGGAGAAGGTTGCCCTTACCTCCTTCCAACAAGAGATGGATGCTCTCAGTGTTGTGGATCTGGACACCGTCACTGCTGGCCAGGGCGTGCAACAGCGCTGTTTTTCCTGCAATGCAGCCATCGGTCAGTCAGATGAAAATAGGGTGACACCCCAAACGGCAGGAAGGAAAACAATCCACCCCACCAACCAGGTGGCCAAACATGGGATGAGACAACCCTTCTACTTCTGGCAGGCTTCCGCCATCCCCATGATGGTGCACAGCTGTGGGGACATGGTCACAGGCCACATGTGCAGGGCTGTTGGTGGCCCCAGAGGGCATGTGTGCCACGGTACAGTGAGTTTTAGAGCATATGGGCACCACGGGGATATGGAGGCACAGCCCCATCCCATTTCCCAGGGACTGTGCGGAGCTGGTTTCAGCCCCCTTCTACACCTGACACAGCCAGCATACAAAGAGAAAACACAGAGCACCAGGGAGGTTCTGCAGCCTGCACCCAAATTCCAAACCAGTTTGTAACCAGAGAGCACTTGCAGCAGCAAGACGGAAAGACCCGGACCCCATGCCCTGCTCTAGCCCACTCATGATGGCCAACTGCTGGGAGAACCCAGGCTGGGGGAGCTGGACAGGGCACACAGACCATTTTTGTCAGCTGCGTTGACATCAGCTCCCAGCTGAAGCAGCCGCTGGAGGCATGGCAACCGCTCGGGCTCCTCACTGGCCAGGTCGAGAGGACTGCTCTCATGGATCTGCATAGAGCAAGAGGAAAAAAAACCCCAAGTATTAAAGACTATTTGTGAGTGCCTCCAGAGAGTCGCTACTGGGGCTTCATCATGGCCAGCATAAGAGCATATTTCAACCCATCCCCCCAAAATCAAAGTGAACCTTCCCCGGTGTATCCACAGGGAAAGGTTTGTCTACCCCAGCCTTCTCCCACCTATCACTCCATGGCAGAGGCAGGTTTGCTCAGCCAAAGGCACCCTGAGCTTCTGCCACAGCATCAGAACACTACAGGCAACAGGGACAGGAGGTCACCAAGGGGAAGCAGTGGGAAGTGGGGAGCATGGAGGGCTGTCCCCACACTCCAGTCCCTTGCAGCTAAGTCTCAATGGGGCGCAGCTTGGCTGTGCCCAGGCAGCTAAATCCGTACCCGGTCTCTCCGGTTGATGTCGGCCCCGTGGTGCACCAGGAGCTCCACCATATCCGGCTGGTTGCGGAGCACTGCGATGTGCAGGGGGGTGTAGTAGGTGACTGGATCTGAGGACAAAAACACAAGAGTCAGAAAGAACTAAGGGCTTTCCCATAACGGCCCCAATACCCACCAAAAGCAGAAGGAGGCAGCTAGGGAGGGTCCCGAGAATATCATGATGCCCATGAAAACAGGACTGTCACAGACACCCCAGGTCCTGCTTTTGCAATGGCTCCATCTCTGGCAAAAGCCCTCAAAGCTGCAAACTGGCCCCCAAGCCCCTGGCCACCCCCCAGTCCATCACTGTGGCTGCACAAGGGCTGCCACAAGGCAGATCCATGCTATCCCAGCAAGGAGCGGGAATCTGAGCTGGCAGCACCCTCTCTTTCTGCCCCAGCTATCACTGTCTTCCTGGGCAGCTTCTCACCAGCTGGTTCCTCCTGGCCAGGCCCAGTCCCCTTCCCACCAGCCTTACCTTCAAAGCTGAGGTCAGCTCCAAACTCCAGGAGGATTTCTGCGGCAGGGACGAGCCCCAGCTCGGTGACCTTCAGCAAGGCATAGCTCACACCTTCCTGATAAAACGGGGAGTGAGTCTCCCGCTCCAAGACTCGTCTCACAGCCGAGAGCTGGCTCCTGTCATTGCCCAGACAGGCAGGGCTTAAGACACACAAAAACAACCAGTTAATCAGCTGAACGGCACATGTCTCAGGGGTGTGCAAGGGTCAGTGTAGCACCAGAGAAGAAGAAAAATCCCTAGTCTCCCCTCTTGTCACATAACCACCAGGTCTCTAATCTGTTGGCTGTAGGGTTAAGCAGCAACGTCAAGGTCACAGCTGAACCTCAGTCTAGGTTTTACTGCCATGGGTCAGCCAGAAAGGGCTGCTCCTGGGGAGCGTACGTAGTCCCTGTGTTTGCTCTGCTCCGCTCCCACATTCCCAAAGAATAGTAGCAAGACTAAGGTTTGTGGGATGAGCTGGGGTTTGTTCCCAGCCAGTGCTGTGTCTGACCTCGGCCGCATCACTGAGCTCCAGCCATCACCCCCTAAAACACCAAATGGGCGTTTAGCCCCAGAGCTTTGCTCACAGCCCCATCTAGTTACCTCTCAAGGGTGCTCTGCTGTTCCGCATCCTGTATCGCCAGCAACCCCAAGATCTCGTCTACCAGGGGCTGATACTCGAAGATGATCCTGCGGAAGCCGTGCAGGAAAGGCATCGTGCTCTGCTCTGCGCACAGACTGTCCAGGGACCTCCAGCATGGCAGTGGTGTCTTCCCCCACGCAGGACTCTGGTGGACAGACCCTGGCGCTGCCTGGTTTCCAAAGGCTTTTTCCTTCCTTTTAAAACAAACAAGCCTTTCTAGCAGTTTTGCACTTAGAAAAAAACCGCAGCCTTCCTCCCTCCCTGCTTATGCATTTCTAAAAGGCAACAAAGATCAGCGCAATGCTCTCCTCCCACACACCACGGAGGTGCATTCCAATTATCTCCCGCACGCAGAGCCGCAAATTGGAGTTATCTGGGCGCAGGAAGAAAACACGCCAGGCGGAGCCCAGGCTCAGGGCAAACCCCCTTTGCAGAGGCTCTGCCGCAAGCCCCCACACACTGGGGGTGCCAGGGAGAGGGCAGCCAGAGCGGAGAGGTGCTCCGGGGTTGCCTGTGACCAGCAGACCCCTGCCTGGGGGAAAAGCAGGGCTGGAGCAGCCCCCGCAAGGCCGGGGGCCCCGTAACCCCCCCGCGACCCCCAGCAGCCAGCGCGGGGACCTCCAGCGCACAGGGCGGCAACCCCAGGGAGGGGACCGAGAGGCCCCTAAATCTCACCGCAACCCACGGGGGGCAAGCGCAGAGGCCTATAAACCCCTCAGCACCCCCGGGGGGGGGGGGGGGGCAGGACCCCGCCGGGATGGCCCCAGCGGCCCCTAACCCCGCCGCACCCCACGGAGCGAATCCCCGGAGCTCCGGGAGTGCCCGCAGGGCCCCCAAACTCCACGGGAAGGGGAACCGGAGACCCCAGCAACCACCCTCCCCTCACAGGAGCCGCCCCGGGGCTGAGACCGCCACGACTCGCCGCCCCTCACCTTCCCCGGCGCCGCTGCCGCCGCCGCCGCCGCCGGAAGCGGAAGCCGCCGGTTGTGCCGGGAGGGGCGGGGGCTTCGTTGGGAGGGGCGGGGCCTCACCGGCGGGGCGGGGCCTCACCGACGGGGCGGGGTCACACGGGAGGGGCGGGGGTCACACCGGTGGGGCGTGGTCACACAGGAGGGGCGTGGTCACACAGGAGGGGCGGGGCGCGGCGCGGCCGGCAGGGGGCAGCAGGCGGCCGGGAGCGGCGCGCCGGGAGCGCGCGGGGGCGGGAACGCGCGCGGCAGGTGGGCGGGAACGATAGTGGCGGGGCGGCGTGGGCGGGTCCGGCCCGGGCACCGCCCCCCCCGTGCACACCCCCACCCCACCCCCCCCCAACGTCCACGGGCACCCCACGGGCACCCCCCGGGCACCCACCCGTGCACAACTTCTCCAACCCTCCCCCCAGATGTGCACAGCTGCTGGCACGCGCGCCGTGCACACCTGCAAACACGGAGGCACCCACGCAAGTGCACAAGCTAGTGCCCAGGCGAGGTGTGCACGCACGCACACCTATGCACGTAGCTGCATTTCCCCCCCCCCAGGGCCCGTGATGGCTTCAGCTCCGGCTCTGCCACTCGTGGGGGGTGGGCGATGTGTTCGTGCAACCTCACGCACCAGCCCAGTTCCCCATCCAGCACCCTGCCCTCCCGGGAGCACCCACTGCCACTGGGGATACTCACCCAGGAGGGGCTGGGGGTGCTGGGGAGGTGCCACCGAGTGGCTGTGACCCCCCCAGAACTCGGGGGGTTCGGGGGGCTGCTGCCCGCAGCACACTCGGACCCTCTCCTGCCAAAAGAGCTGCTGGAGGAAGCGTTAGCCCAAAATTTATTGGTATTATTATCATCATCATTATTTTTATGATTATTCTGGTGGAATTTCCAGACGCGGGGAGCTCCGGAGAACCAGCAATAACTGAAGCCGCCTTGGGTTTCCTATTTACGTATTTATTTTATTCTGGTGGAGCGCTTCCAGATTTCAGCAGGCAGCCGTGGCCCGGGGGCAGAGGGGGCGAGGAGGCTGTGCCGGTTGGGCATTTTTCTGACATGCTGTCACGCTCCCCCCTCTTCCCAACCCTTCCCATCCCCACACAAAGTGGGGTGTCATGGCAGGGGACCCCAATGCCCGCAGCCCCCAGGCCCCAAGCCTGCCTTCATGGCAGGGCAGTGGGTCCCAAGTCCTTTGCAGAGTGGCTGCTGGCTCTGGTGCCACGGGGAATTGGTGCCATGCGGTGGCACCTTGCTGGGCAGCTGGCATGGACCCCCCCCCTTGCAGCCCAGTAGCCCCCATGGGTGGGGTTTGGGGGGGCATCATCCTTGTACCATCCTGAGTGGGGGTGGAAATAATCCCGTCCAAGTGCCCTGGGCAGGGACAGGAGGGGAAAAGCAGCAGGAGGAGCAAAAGGGAGTGAGGATTTCTCCCTTCGCATGAAGGTTGCTTTATACCCATATGAGCTGGCTTCAAACCAGCGCAGCTCAGCCAGGGGGACCCCACATTGGGTGGGCTGGGCAGCCGAGACCCTCACTCCAGTCCTGAGTGCCTCCTCGCTGCTGCTGGTGCCTGGGCAAACCCTGGACCCTCCTGGCCTGGGTAAAGCCTAAACCCTCCGTGGTCCAGTAAAACCCTGGATCCTCCGCAGCTGGGGTGGCAGCACCGGGTGCAGTCACTGTCCCCAGCTGCGTGGCACTGGTGGGGACTATGCAGGGTCCCACCCTCCATCAGACACCGTTTTGGGGGGAACACCCCCTGCAGTCCCCACCCTTGACTGGGAAAAGAGGGCTGGTGGGTGTAGGTCACCCCATTGCCACCTCTGACCCCAGCCGTGTTGGCCCTGGGGAGGAGAGGTGACCCCAAAGGGCCCCACCAGCCCAGCCGTACCCCCATGAGCCCCCACCCCAATAACCCCCCTGGCTGCAAAGGAGGCTTTGGGGGTGCAGCGTGGGGCCAAACCCGGCTCAAAACCAGCCCTGGGAGGTGTCAAACCCAGAGAGCCAAGGGCTGAAACCCTTCCCTGGCCATCAGCGTGGGAGGGTGAGGGAAGGGTGAGGGGCTGGGCACATGGGAGCCCTTCCCCGGAGCATCCCTGCCCTGGTCCTGTCATGGCTGTGCCAGGAGCCACGGCCTCCGGAGAGGTGACTCCCCATCCCCACATTTCTTGGGTGAAAAAATCTGGTTTGCAAATAGGGACATCGTTGGTGCGGTCGGCTGGGGTGCTCGAGTGCCCGGCTAAAATAACAGCGTCGGGATCTGCCCCCTTCCTCCCCATCGCCTTGGCGGGGCGGACTAGGAAGAATGCGAGTTGGCTATCCATCAGGGAGACAGAGCAACAGCCAGCCGAAGAAAGAGGGGCATTTTAGGAGGAAAGCCAGGGAAATTTGATCATTAAGAAATCCTCCTGGCTGTCTGGGGGAATTTAATTAAATTGCTGGAAAGGGCTGTAAGCACATCTGGATCCAATATGTGCAGCTTTGATTTTTTTCTTTCTTTCTTTCTTTTTTTTTTTTTTTTTTTCAGTTCACTCTTTTCCCATCTCGCTGTTGAAGGAGGGGGGGAATAAAAGGGAAATAGCAGAGCCACGGAGTATTGGTTCATCTGGGACTGGGATTCCTGGCAGGGAAAGAAAGAGAGGGAGAGAAAGAAAGAGCAAGAGAAAGAGGCAGAAACAGAAGGAATAAGAAAGCTGGGAGAAAAAACCTTCACCAAGGGCCTGGCTGGGGTGTTTTATAATGCCACTGACTGCAGAGACAAGGAGCTAGGAGGGAATGGGGGGAGTTGTGAGAGCTGGAGGGGAGAGGAGGAGGAAAGGAGCTAGCCCAGGGCACGCTGCGCTTTCGGGGTCTGGCAGGGATGGAGGGAGAAAGAGGAATTGCTCAGCGGATAGGGAAATACCATTCCTAGCCGGGACCCTCAGGACAGGGCATGGAGGGACTCCTCCAGCAGGTCTGTCACCCGGCTGTCACCCCTGCGGGCAGCGCTGCCCTGAGCCCTGCCCGTCCCGATGCCCTTGGTGCGGGGGGCAGGATGGGGATGCTCTGGTCCCCAGCTCCAGGCAGGACACGGGGCTGGGCACGGCTCCGATTTAAGCAGATGGGGCAGGCAGCCCTGCTTCCCCAGCACTGGGGAAGGGACTGACCCCCAGCCACCCGCCACAAGAGCCAGTCAGGCACCATCAAACCCCCACCATCTCCCATACTCTACTCCTTACTATCTCTTTACTCTGTACATCCTCCTTACAGTGGAGGAGAGGTGCATCTCCATCATAAGAAAAAACCTTCCACCCATTGGGGACATGGGTAAGGCGGTCCAGTTTCTCTGCACGATAATATCCATAGGGCCAGATTTGGTGAATATTAAGGAAAACGAGCACCCGGGTACTGAAAGGAGCGGCACGAGCCCGAGCAGTGCTCCAAGGATGCTGCACCGTCCCACCCCAGCCACCGCTGCTGTTTCAGGGGTGAGGAGGAGGGCTGGGGCTGGCAAAGCACGTCCGGATCCGTGCCGTGGTGAACGCTGTGGAAGCGTGAGATGTTATCACAGCATGAGAGAAATATCAGGAAACCCCTAGGAGGACACAAAGCGAGAGAACCAAAAAATATCTTTTTTTTTTTTTTTTTAAGAGAGGAAGAGGAAGGACTGGCAAACAGAAACGCATTCATCCCAAGGGCTGCAAACTGCAAACCTGGCAGGCTCTGGCCAGCCGGACCCTCATCCCAAGGAGCTTGGCATGGTCCTGCCAGTTCGATGCCGCTCTGGTTCATCAGCCCAACAGCTCTGGCTCAGCAAAGCCAGGCTCTGAGCACAAACCCACTCAGCAAAACCCAGGCACTCAGTGTCAGGCAAAGCAAACCCGCTTGGCTTCGTCTCCAAACCACCCGTGCTTTGCCCTAAGCATGGCCAAGAGTCACCTTGCCAGCTCCAAGGTCCAGTTTTAATCATTTAAAACACATTTTTTACCAAAAAAAAAAAGAGAAGAGCTTGCACAAGAGAATTAGGAAATGCCAGGAGGGTGGGTTTCAAACACTGGGTCTCACTTCAGATGCCTTGTGTGGCTGGCGGAGTTAAAGAAAAAAATGATGCTGAAAAAAAAAAGAGGCAAATCCTACAGCTAAAAAGGAAATTGCATTAATACAGATTGTTTTATTTAAAAAAAGCAAACCCTGACCTCTACTTCAAAAAAGTCATTAGACATTCTCCTTCTGAAAGGCCGACAGGGGATATTACTGAAAGGCCAGTTAATTTCTCAATGACTTACTGTTCTTGCTCTGCTCATGGAAATGTGTAAAGAGTCGGAGGGTAATTTAAGGCACCCTGCAGAAAGGTGTGTAAATCTTTGCATGTCTAAAGAAACTTTACCAGACCACTAGGATTGGGAAAAAAGAAAATGCTTGCCCTCTTTTCTTTTTTTTTCCTTTTTTTTTTTTTTTAACTTTCCTTTGGAACTCTGATCCCCTTTGATCATAAAAAAGGTCATATTTCACCCCAAAAAATATCAGCAATCACAGGGCCCGAGGAAGTGCGAACCCAAGGGGGTTTCACCGACGATTATTCCCTCCATTTAATTATTTAATGCCGTGAACTGAGGGAAAGCCGTCTCCCCTGGAAAAGCCAGACAGTTCAAGAATAAGGTCTGGCCCCGAACAAGGAGGAGGAAGAGGGTTATAAATGGGGCTGGGGCTGCTCCATCCCCCCCTCCCGCCCTCGCCCCTTCATGGGCCAAGACCAGCCGCCCCACAACCTCCCCAAAATAATCACCGCAAGATGTTCCCAGCCTCTGGGGCCAAGGGGGAAACACTGGGGGAAGGAGGGAGGTCCTCACTGCCGCAGCCCCCCGCTGCCAGCCCCGACCAGTTGGGGCACATCCCTCATGGGTCACTGTCCTCCAAGGGGATGTCTCTGCCCCCCAGGTTGGTTCTCAAGTAGTTTTTCTTGAACATGGTGTCATCCCCAGTCTGGGAAGGGTCTTGTCCCCGCAGCCATGGTGGAAAAAAGCAGGATAAAGCTGGTGTCTGGCCGAGAAGGGGTGACACGGGGCTGTGCTGGGGGTCCCAGGGCCCGGTGGTCCCAGGGGTGATGCAGGCATCTCCTCTGCTGAGAGCACAGGGCAGCCAGGAGGGCTGATGGTAATATATGCAATCTATATTCTAATATATGCATTCAGTGCATAACTGCAGTGCACAGCATTGCCCTGGCACCGCACGCCGCCGGGGACCCATCCGGCTGGGTGCTGGGCGGAGGTAAAACACCCATCCATGGGGAGCAGCCCCTGGGGAAGCAGGAGCAGAAAGCAGTGTGACACCAGCCCGTGATTTACACGGCCAAGGGGAACAGGACCAGACGCCGGAGCTGACTCCAAAAGTGGCCCTAGGGCCAATAAATTGGGCTAATAGGGCCAATAAATGGACCCCCCCAAAAAAGGAGGGGGGAAGGGAGGTTGGGCTGGCTTGTTTGCACACTCGAGGAGCCCCCCGTGGAGTCGAAGAGAGCCAAAATCTGCCTTCAGCTACACCCCTTCCAAGCTGGAGAGCTCTGGGAAGCTGCTTCCCCGTCAGGAAGATCAGATTTGGCAGCACTGGCTGGCTTAAAAATCTGCACGCCTCCAACTTGAAGGGGAAGAGAGCGCAAGAAAAGCTTTCGACAAATGTTAAAATAACTCAGCCAGGGGTTTGCCTCCCTCGGCTGCGCTGGAGCAGGGATGTTTATGAGCTCAGAGCTGGGCTGCAGCGGCCGATCTCGCTCGGAGATTTCGCGTCGAACCCTGCGAGCGCGCAACCCCGTCCATATGTGCCTGCAGCGGCGGGCAGAAGAGCACGCTGGAATCAAGGGGAAGAAATAATAACTGTTAACCTTTTCGATTTCTGCTCATCGCCCCGAGCCCAGCCCTCGCCGGACACCAGCAACCAGCCCCAGCCGCTGGCTCTGCCCCCCTCCCTCCCACCGCCTCCTCCCTGTATATATGCATCTATGTGTATAAATATATATATAATTTTTAAAGAGGAAAACCTCCTTTTTTCCCTCTCCCGGTGGCTGGTTTTCATTAGGGAGGTTTCTTTCTAACCCCAAGGGAAGCAGCCTATGAGTTTTTAACTGTGGTGCAGGACGTAATTATCTCATTAAGGCGAGAGAGCCAGGCTTTTCCCAGGAGAGGTGACCTTGCTCCGGGGTTGATGGGGACCGGGAAGGGAGGGGGGGGGGGCTAGAGGTGGAGGGGGGCCGTGTCCCCCGCTAACCTGCGGGTCACCTCTCCCTCCAGCCCCATTTGGAGCTGGGGAAACCCGGCCCCTCTCTCCCCCCCCCCCCCCCCGCCCCATCCCTCCCCACGGAGCGCAGCCACTTACACTTGTTGATAGAAGCACTTAAAGCAGGGCTGGGGGGGGGAAATGATGTGGATGGGGTAAGGGGGGGGGGGGAAGCGGGTCTCCCTCCCTCTCTGCCCCCCCCCCCATTTCTTTCTTTCCTCGCCTTGGCTGCCGGCGGTGCTCGGCCCCTGGCAGGGGGGCAGGTCGCCGGGACGGGGGGGGGGGGACGGGACGGGGACGAGGGGCCGCCCCGCTCGGCTCGGAGCAGGGGCGTTTGTTTGAACAGCTCCAGAGCAAAGAGCAGGGGAAGAAAGTTTGGGCTGGGAGCGTGGTTTTTTTCCCCAGACGTCAGCACAAGGCGGAACAGGGGCTGGGGAGGGAGCCGGACTCAGAGGGCAGCCGTGATTTTTATTTTTTTCCCCATTTTTAAAAAAAATTATTATTATAATTTTTTTCTTTTTTTTTTTTTTTTCTGGGGGGGGGGTGGGTGGGGAAGGGGAAGGGGGCCGGGGAGCGGCCCGGCACCTCGGGGTGGGCTGCGGGCTGGGGGTGGGAGCCATGGATTCGGCGCCAGCCTTCGCCATGGACAAGCCGTTCGCCCCCAGCGCCGTGCGCGGTCCGGAGCCGCCCGAAAACCCTCAAAGCCGGAAAAACTTCAGCGTCAGCCACCTCCTCGACCTGGAGGAGGTAGCGGCCGGGATGAACGGGACCCCCCCGGCCGGTCCTCCACCCGCCGGTGGCGGCAAGGCCATGCCGGAGCCGTCGGGAGGCAGCAGCGGCAGCGAAGCGGCACCCCAGGACGGTGAGTCCCACCGCCCCGGGATGGACACCCCCCCCCCCCCCCGCTTTCCACCCTCGGGTTTGGGGCAGCTTTGGGGATGGGGTGTCCCCGCCGTTCCCCCCCGCCCCGGGCCGGGCTGCGGAGCCGGCGGCCGGTGAGCAGCGCCGGGCACCGCGGACAAAGAGGGTGGGTGTCCCCCCCATCGAGGGGTTGGGGGGGACGACTGGGGGAGCGGGTGGAGGCGAGGGGTGACCCCCTCACACCCCCAGTCGGGATGAGCTGAGAGGGTGCCGACACCCCGACGGCTGGGGCAGAGGGACACCCCCCCCCCCGCATCGGGGGGGACAGGGACGTCGCACCGGGGGGGCTCAGGGACACCCCACCGGCGGAGAGGGACACTGCACCGAGGGGAGAGGGACCCCGCACCGGGGACAAGGGGGCATGGGGGGCCCGCACCGAGGGGAGGGACCGGCCGCCTCCCCGCCGCCACCGGAGGTGCCGGGTGCGGGACGGTCCCGGGCAGCCGGTGCGTCCCGGGGCTGCGAAGCCTGCGGGGTCCCCTCTTCCCCTGGGGGTCCCCGCTTCGTTTTTCGGGCCATGGGGGACCGGGACGCAGCGGATCCTCTCCCGGTGCCCGCCGTAGCGCGTCTCCGAGCCGGTAGCACCGGCAGCAACGGGGACAGAGCCGGGACTGGGAAAGGGGGACGGGGGATCCACCCGGGACCCGGCTTCGTGGCGCTCGGTTCTGGCAGGAGGGGCGTTTTTAACGGGACATCCCCGCCTGCCCCCGGGGGGCTCCGCGGCTGCCGCCCACACCGGGCAGCCCGCATCCCTCCGTGCCGCTCCGCCGGCCCCGGCGCATCCCGGCTCCGGTGCTCGGGGCGAGGAGGATTCGCCCCATCCCTGCGGCAAAACCCCGGTCCGGGGACACCCGACAGCCCCCAGACCCCCCCCTCCCCGTAGCCGGGTGTCCCCTCGGGGCACAGAGGCGGCGGAGGGGAGATGGGGCAGGAGGAGAGGGGAGGCAGAGCGGGGGGTGGATGTGCAACCCCACTACCTCCCCACGGCCCGGGCCGTGGTGCCCACCCCGAGGGGACCCTGGGGGTGGCATCCCCCAAACCTGCCCCCTCCCGCCCCTGCTGGGTTTTGGTACCCCGAGCTTGTTTTCTGCGGCCCCTGGAGCGCAGCTCTGGGGTGCTGATGGCCCTGCCGAGGGTCTGACCAGTGCCTGGTCAGGGGTCCGCAGCCCACCCAGGAAACTGTGCCGGTGAAGGGGGCTCAGCCCACCCCAGAGGCTGCCCAGACCTGCAGTGAGGGGCTCCCAGTGGGAACCCGTGCTCCCTTGCAGGGTGCTCTCTCTGTACCCTCCCGCAGCTCCCACGTTGCGTGCGGGTCTGAAGCATCTTTCTCCCACCCACATCTCGCTCCCTGCACAACCTTCTTCCTCCATGGGGAAGCCCCCACCGAGCCCCCAACCTGCCTCTGCTTGGGATGCTGAGGGCTGGGTGAGGCTGGGCGCTGCTTTCTGGGGTGGTATCTGGTATTTTCGGCGTTATTTCCCATCCTCCCTCCCCTTCCTTTGGGTTTTGTTTGTACTTCTTGCATTGCCTTTGGGACTGTGGGGAGGTTTTTGCCTGCTGATGGGACCATATGGGGGGACAGTATGCTGTGTGGGATCAGTGCAGCTTTTGGAAAGACAGCCCAGCCCACAGCAGCCGGCTTGTCTCACAGGGCTGTTCGCAAAACAGCAGAGAAACTGTCACCCTGCTGAGCTTCTAACGCGCCCCAAAGAAGCTCAGTGGGGACTCGGGGTGATGCAAGTACCAGAGAGAGAGAGGCAAGGGGGCTGGCTGATCCCCACAAGCCCATTTTTCACCCTAAAAGCCCACTCCTCCTGGGGCAGAGGCCCTGTGAGGTTTGGCCCTCTGATCCCAGCACCACTGGACCACAGGGAATATTTCCCATTAGCACCTGTTTCGGCAAGGTTGCAGGGATGAAGACACCATCAGCATCTGGGATTCTCCAACAACCCATCCAGGAGTGGAAGCATTTCTCCCCCCCGATCCCACCTGGAGAGAGAAATACCTGAGTGACGGGAGCAGCGGGCAAAAAGAGAACAAGGAAACAGAGAAGAAAACCTGTGTGCATGCAAACATTGACTTGTGAGATCTGTTAGCCACTGCCACTGCCTAAACTGGGATGCAGTTTCCTAAATTGAGATGGGGAGATTCTAAATACCGGGCAAATGCCCTGCCTTTGTGAGCATCAGCTTTTTGCTACACATCTGTGATGCTTTCAGCATCAGCGTGATGACAGCAGAGGAACTTTTACTGGTAACGTTATCTTTTATTGGCATCCTAAAGTAAAACAGCCTCTCAGCATTTTCTCTCGTCTTCCTCTTCACCATTGTGGGGTTTTTCTGCCAGATTCAAGTTTGGAGCCCCACGGGTCAGTGGCAGCGGGTTTATTATCAATGCAAATGGATCCCGGTACCCGAGCGTCTCTCTGCGGGATGCGGCTCTGCACTCCGGCTGGGAAGCCGTTATCGGGGTCATCATGCCAGCGGGTCGGAGGAAGAGCAGCCCCCAGCCTGCTGCGAAGCTGCTGGCACCCCCTCCGCCGGGCAGGGCTCGCCATGGTCTGGGGGGCCGCGCTGGCAGAGCTGGCACAGGGATGCTTTAGGTTGTGCTCAGCAGACTGCGTCCTCCACAAAACCCTCTCCCCTTCCCCAGGCGGCTGCAGCAGGAGGAGGCTTCTCTTCCTGAGCTCGGCAGAGCTGGAGAAGCTCGGGGCAGGGTTTTATTCTTTGCAGAGAGGGATTCAACTTCTCCTTGCCCTCACCTCCCACCCTTGGTCCTGCAGCCCTCCCAGCTGGGGAGGGTGGCTGGGGGCAGCCCCATGTCTGAGGTCCTGGGCACATCTGTCCTCCAGGAGCAGCCCCTCCGTTAGTCCCTTGCAGGGCTGGCATGTCCCTTCCCTCTGGCACTGAGGACTGGAGCCGTCCCCACCTCCCTCTCCAGCCAAGGGAACTGCTCAGCCCTTGCCTTGGCCCCAGCCCCAAACTGGCCCTGAGGGCACCCAGTGCATCCTCATGGGAGGATGAGTACAAATATCATCTGTGCAACACGTTGCTCCCATGACACCCAAAAATTAAGAGGCAAGAAATCCCACGAGCCCAGCAAGAGCGAGGAAATGCCAACAGGGTGGTGAGGGCTCATCCCCATCCTCATCTTCATCTTCATCCTCCCCTGGAGCGGTGCAGCAGCCTCCCATCGAAAACCTTCCGCACAACTTCTGAGGTCTTGAAAGCTTGTTCACCTCCTTTCATTAGACTAACAAATAATGTGTAACGCGAAACATCTGTTAACAACAGCCCTTAATGTTCTCAAGATGATAAAGCAGGAGGGTAATTTTAGCCAGCAGGCCTTGACTGATGGCTTTTCAAACAATGAACTTACTTTTGGTGCCGCCTGGGGATGGGAGAGGGAGTAAGGCGCTGGCTCCAGCAGCCGCTTTGGGGCTGAAAACTCAGAAAGAGCCACTTTTGTCACGGCCGGGCATGGAGAAAGGACTGTTGCCCCTCTGAGGGGATCCTCCGGTATGGGGCAGGCACACATTGCCCATTTGGCTGCAGCCAGTGGGACCAGGCGATGGGATGGGGAGGTGTAGTGGTCCCTGGACATCCCATTTGCAGAACAGCTCCTAGGGCCCCTTCCTCACCCCTGGGGTGGCCGGGACCCTCCAACCCATGCTGGGGCTGTGCGGATGCTAAGGAGAGCAGTGGAAGCGAGAGGAGAGGAGAAGCTGCACCCAAGGGGTCAGAGGGGATTTAGATGATGTTACAGCAAATTGGTTTTAATTACGTAAAAGAGGGCAGTTGAAAAGGGAGAAGAGAGGCAGGGAGGAGTAGGGACCTGGTAACAGAGTGGAAAAGGGACTCGCTTTTGGGGTCAAGCGGTGGCTGATTGCCCCAAGCAGCCCCGAGCTGCTCGCAGGGCTCGGGCACTCTCCCTGAAGCAGAGTTATCCCGGCCGATGTCCCCATGGTGGCCCAGTCTGGGGGCTGTGCTGGTCCTGGCTCACAGGCTACAACTTGGCTGTGCTTCTCTGCCTTCCCAAATGCCACTCGTCCCTGCCGGGTGTGGGGGGGCACAGCTCAGGGACACCTCAGCCCCTCTGGCTGCGTGGGCAGGAGGCAGCCCTGTAACATAACGCTGCTGAAAAAGGGCCGGGATGTACCCGTGGGGATCTGCCTTCCCTAGGACATCCATGCACGTACGTGGCTCAGCTGCAATTAAAACCAGCGTCACGAACTCGTGGCCTACACCCTGTGCCTGGCTCAGGGCAACACAGACCCCTGGGGCCAGCAGGATTGGGCCATGGGCATGGGGAGCCAGCTGAGGCCCCCCCTGCCCCGTAACCCCAGACCTGTCAGACCCCTCTCTCCAGCACCCATCTGCTTTCCAAGGCCCCAAAAGTGCTGGAAATCCCCCAAACCCCGCTGCTGGGAGGCTTTCTGTGGTTTCTGGATGACTGCTCAGGGAGGGATGGGGGTTTCAGGACCCTGACTCAGCCCCCATGGCGGCAGCGGGGGGAAGAGGCTTTGGGAAGTGTCTGATGGAGATGGTTGCAGCTCTCCAAGGAGAGTCTCTCATGGTTTTGTCCCCCAAAGGAGGGGACAGCAGGGGTCCCTGCTGCTCAGGGTGGCACCACGACCTGCTTGCCCTGGCCTGGGGGATGATGTTGAGATGCACCGGGGTGGGACACGACCCGCCAGTGGGCAGCAAGGCTGGGGTGCGGGGTTTACATCACCCGTGGTCCCTCACTGCTCCCCAAAACAGCATCAGCTGAGAGGGTGCTTGGGCACAGGAACCCCTGTCTGTGGCAAACTCACAGGCTGGCAGACCTCCTGCAGAGCCCTTGGCAGGGACGGTCCCTGCGTGGCAGAGCCAGGAACGGTGGCATCTGAAGCGGGGGGGAGGCGAACCGTCTCGGTCCTTGTAAGGTCAGCGCAGCCGGGATGGGTGGCACTGGGAGAGGAGCCATCCTTGCATGGCCATGACTCTCAGCAACCGGCTGTCACCTTCACTGTCCTCAGCGCCTGCTTGGGAACATCTCCCTCCCTAGAGGGCTTTGAGGGCTGCAGACCCCAAGACAAGGGGTTTTTCTCCATGCAGGGACAGTGCCCATGGGGCTGCTGGAGTGGGATGGTCCCCAGGGAAGGGGACAACACAGCTGGGCCTTGTGCCCAAGACCAACACTTGTCTAGTGCCCGATGCTGGCAGGTCCCCGGTGCAGCATCCATCAGCGGGTATTGAGTAAGCACCAACTAATCCAGGCGGGAGCTTCCCGCCCCAGCCCGCCTCCCAGCCCTCCACATTTGTTTGCGCTTAGTGCAAGGCTGGCGACAGGCGAGGGATGGATGGGGAGCCTGACGTGTCCCGGCTCGTCCAGACGGTTTCCAGCTACTCGCAGGGAGCCCAGCGTATCCCAGTCAGGAAAAAAAGGGGCTATGGGGAGGCACCCTCCCCGCAACCCCCCAGACTGCTACAGGGGACAGGGGACAACTCCGACCTGCAGTGTGATCTCTGCAGCCAGGCTTCCCCCCTCCCTAACTGGGGACACCCCACACACAGCCCTGCGTCACTGCCATGGGACCTGCCGTCCTGCACGTGGTCCCCCATCCCATGGATGAAGGGAAACTCGTTCCCCAGGTCCCACCCATCCAAAAACCATGGGAGGGGCGGGGTGGGAGCGATGCTTTTCCCATGGTGCAGGCAGGACGAGAGGCTGAGTTAGGTCACAGCCCTGCCAAAACCAGCCAGAGAAGCACAAACCGCTGCCAGGCACAGGCAGGGAGGGACCCTGGGGTGGAGGTCACGGCTGGGAGACCCCAGGTCTCACGGGGCTTCTGGCATGGGGCCCACCCTGGTACCACGGCTCTCTGCTTCCCTGTCCCCTCCAGCCCTGAAGGGTGACACCCGCTCACCATCCCGCTCCTCCCGCCGTGACACGCGCTCACCATCCCGTTCCCCCTGTGGTGACACCTGCACGCCATCCCATTCCTCCCGCCGTGACACCCGCTCACCATCCCGCTCCTCCCCGCGGTGACATCCCCGCACACCATCCCGTTCCTCCCCGTGCGCTGGGAGGATGCTCTGTGCCCTGGGGTGCAGTCAGGCTCTTACTCACTGGTGGCACCTGGGCTCCAATTTGGGGAAAATTTGTCCCCAAATGGGCTGAACACCCCCACCTGGGCTCCAGGCTCCCCCCACCCCAGCTTGGGGGGCTCTGGGTTGGAGTGGGGGCTTTTGCAGCCCCGGGAAGCAGCCCTGCTTGCTCAGATCCCTCCCCAGGAGTGCAGGAAAATACATACCAGCACGTTTTCTGCAGCATTTGCAGGGCTCTGCGGGGTCCCCGCACACACTTGCATCTGTGCTGGGGGAGCCGTTGCCAGAGGGAAAAGAGAAAGAACCTCAAAAGCAGAGCCTGGGGACATGGATCCCCTCTCACTGGGGAAGCCCGAGAGCTGGAGCAGCCTTGGCTGGGTCAGGAGGGCAGGAAAATAACTTTTCCCCCCCTACTTCTCATTGCTGGGAGTTTTGTCCCCTCGGCACCCCAGTAAGCTGGGTTTTCGGCAGGCATTGCTGCAGGGAATGTTCATTCCCACCCCCCCTTTCCAGCAGGGAAAGGATGCAGGAGCTTGGGGCAGAGCTGCAAAAGGCACCCCTTGACAGGGTCCAGAGGGGACAGCAGGGGGGTCCCGCGTGCGGTGGGGACACAGGGCTTTGCCCCACTCCCTTGGGAGCCCCGGTGGCACCCACTGATGTGCTTTAAGCCCCAGCGGCAGCTCAAATGCCCCGTGGCACAGCCCAGGAGGGTGCTGGGGTGCAAGGACACCTTGCCCGTCCCCCCCCGGGCTGTTATGTCTAGCTCGACCAGGAACAGCTCAGTGCAAGACTATTTCCCCTCTCCTTTTGGGCTGTTATTTCAGGGAACGGGGCTGATTCACAGGAAAAATATGAAATTTCAACTCCACGCAGCCAAGATGGGCGAATTTCAACGAATCAGCATTTTAAGAGAGCCTGGGCGTGTGTCTGTAACTGGGAGGCTGATGAAATGATTTGGGGCTTTGAGGCTGCCTCGTTAGAAACCCTCCTCTCTCCCAGGGAGCAGGGCCAATCCCCCTTCTCCCGGGGCTGATTTTCTCCGGCCACGGGGAATTATCCCCCCAGAGCTGTAAAATCATTGAGCCGAAGGGATGAGGTTTGAAGCAGGATGGGACCCGGCTGCTTTGGGGCTGGCAGAGGCTTGGTGTCCCCAGGCTGGTACCTCATTCCCTCCCTGTGGCGTGAGCAGCAGCTGGAAGGAGTTATCCTCCCAGGATGGGATCCCTGAGCCACGGAGCAGGCTTAGAGCATCCTTTAAAATGCCGGGGCAGTGAGTTGTGGCTGGGCTGAGCTGGGACCGGGCAAGGACTTAGACCAGGGTTAATGCAGATCAGTTTTTTTTTTTTCCTGGCTGGAAAAAACAACTGGGAAGAGGGTGAAAGCACGGTGGGCAGAGGCAGCCATCCCCTGCCTGGTCCTGGTGCCTGTGCGGGGCCAGCGATGCCCAGCTGGGTCAGGGAGGATGGGGAAAGCAAACACTCTTGGGGACGAAGGACTGATTTGGGGTTTCAAGGTGGTTTTTCTGACGCCTGTCAGCCAGCGCTGCGCCAGCACTGCAGAACTGGGTTGTTTTTCACCGGATGCCCCCAAATTTCCGAGAATTAAAAGAAAAAAATCTCACCCTCACCCTTGAGGCATTCCCAACGTTTGCGTTCGCCCGAGGGACATATGGCTGCAGACGATGTTTTCCAGCCTTCCCACGGCATAACGAAACACCCCGTCCGTGCTCAGCATCCCTCGCTGGATGCTTCCCTGCCCTGCGCTTCCCCTGGGAAAACCAGCCCCAGCACTGGGACCTGCCGGGGGTATCGCTGGGGGTCCGGGGGGGTCCAGTGCCTGCCCGCGGGGCAGCCCCTCACCCACGGACAGTTCGTGCCGGCAGCTCTGGCTGCGGACCCCCAAGCAGGGAGTTTTGGGGTAAATGGGATGTTGGTGGTGGGGGGGTTGGGGGAAGTTGTCCCAGCTTGGGGGGGAGTGACACCCCTCTAGGGACATTAAGGGGACAGATGGGGTCCCCTTTGCCACCCCCTTCCCCTGCAGCTCTGCTGGGGACTGCCCCGGCCACGCACGCTGCCAGGGCGCAAACGGCAGCTCGGGGGGGCCGCAGGCATTAATTGAGCAGGAGGCGTAACGAGGCCGCAGCGCTCGCTCCTTCGCCCCGGGGCTGGGGGGCGAACGGCCCCCAGGAGCCAAAGCAGGGTCAGGGTGGGGGGCACAGCTCAGGTCTCGGGGGGACGCCGGGAGGGCTGGGGGCCTTCAGAGAGAGGCAGCGGCAGCCGCCTGGCCCCCTCCCCTTCCCTCCTCATCCCCCTTTGGAGCGCATATAATAAAGCAGCTTTTCAGCTGCGGCTGCAGTGATAGATCAGGAAGAATTGTATGAGTCTATTAAAGTCTGTGTGTCTCTGAATGGAGACTGTGGCTAAGCCAGGCGCCAGGCTCGCGCATTGAACCAGATGTGGAGAGGCGCCATCCTTTCCAGCCACTGAATCTGAGAGGCTGCAGGCTTCACACGCAAGGAAACTGGAGTGCACATGGCAGGGGAGCCGGGGGAACGCCGGGGAGCACATGGCAGCGCTGGGGCGAGCGGGGCGCTGGGGAGGGGGCAGAGCTCGGGCGCTTCTCGAAGGCTGGGGGGGGGGCTGCAGGGAGCAGCCCAGGTAGAGAGCTGGAGCGGAGGGGTTGGTGCAGTAGGTCGTGTCGCCCAGGGTGGTGGGTTGCACCCCGAGTCGTGGGTCGCACCCCGAGCCGTGCGGGGCATTGGTGGTGGTGGGGGGGTTGTGTTGCGCCTTGAGCTGTACAGGGCATCGCAGCGTGTGTGTGTTTCGGGGGGGGGGGGTGTTGCATTGCACCCCAAGCTGTACAGGGCATTGCAGTGTGTGTGGGGGGGGGTTTGCATTGCACCCCGAGTTGTGCAGGGCGACTGTGTTGTACCAGAGGTCGTGCAGCACATTGCTTGGGTGGGGATTGCATTGCACCCCAAGCTGTACAGAGCAATGCGATGTGTGTGTGTGGGGGGGCGTTGCGTTGCACCCCAAGCTGTACAGGGCATTGCAGGGGGAGGGAGAGCTGCATTGTACCCCGAGTCGTGCAGGAGAGTTGCGTTGTACCCCAGGTCATGCAGGGTATTGCTTAGGTTGGGGGGGGGGATTGCATTGCACCCCAAGCTGCACAGTGCACTGCAGCGTGGGTGGGTGGGTGTTGCGTTGCACCCTGAGCCATGCAGGGCATTGCAGGGGCTGGGGAGGGGGCTTGCGTTGCTGCAGGGGTGTGTTGGGGGTAGGAGTAGCAGTGATGCTGCAGGGGAGCACACAGGGGACCCCGCACACAGCGCTGGGCGGGTGGTGGGGAGCAAAGAGCCTGGTCCGGCAGCAGCACGGCCGAGGAGGGCACAGGACGGGGTAACAAGGTGGCTCCTGCCTCTGCCCGCAGCAGCCTGATGTGGGTCCGGGAGAGGGAAAGAGAGAAGGAAGGGAGAGGGAAGGACAAAAAAGGAAGGAGAGAAGGAAGGACAGAAGGAAGGCAGGGAAGATAGAAGGATGCCATCCCGCCAGGGACAGCTGTGGCCAGCAGCTCCAGGGGCTGGTTGCCCTGTGAACTGGGATCCTGTGTCCCCAGCAAAGGTGTGAAGCAGAGTCCGTCCATGGGGTGCTGCGGAGGGGACACGGGTGATGTGGGGACGGCTACTGGTGCGGTGCTGCTTGGGGCTGTACTGGGCTCAGCTCGGGCCGGGGCGGTCGCCACGCTCCTTCCTCACCGATTTCACTTTCTCAGCTGGGCTGGCCACATGGCTGTAATTTGGGGGTTGTAAATACCTCAGGGGAATTTTTAAATTAAAAAAATAACTGTTTTCATTTAAATTAAAAGACACTGAAGCATTTCTATTAGTATTAGGGGTTTATAAAACTTAAAACAAATGGCGAAACTAAACTACCAGGCACCGTCCACTTCACGAAGCCCTTTGTGTGTTCACCACAACCCAGTTACCCATCAGGGGTTAAGTTTAATGGGATTTGTATGAGAGTGCCTGGAGGTCCCTGACCCACACCCTGGGACCCCAACCAGTGCCAGCGTGTCCCCCACCTTTCTCCTGCCTGGCTTTTGGGGCCTTGGCCAGCTGGGTGCTGGGGTCAGAGTCCCCAGCGTGGCAAGATGGTGCTTGGGCTCCCTGGGGACTCAGAGGGGATGAAGGCTTGGGGTGATGAGGGTGAGGGTCTCAGCTCTGCTGGGCTTTGCAGAAGCTGGACCCCTAATGCAGGTGCCCCCACCCTGGCATCTCTGAGGTGTCCCCTGGTGCCCTCCCCATGGCTGGCACCTGCCCCAGCAACCTGCCTGCTGTCCTATCCCCACTGTCCTCGCCATCCCCACCGTCCCCGCCACGCACGGCTTTGCTTTAACCTGGAAACAGTTAACCGGGCTGGGTTTAAAAAAAAAAAAAAAAAAAAAAGATACGAGCCACTTATTAAAATGAATGTTTTACAATAAATTTGGCTAGAGGCCACCGACCTCAAATGAAAACCAGACCGGAGGATAGCGATGCTGCTAGCTGGCGAGGGTTTCCGGGACGTCTGTGCGTGCAGGCGCCCACGAGGGTCCTCCTCGGAGCGGTGGTGGGATGGGGTCCTGGCTGGGGGCTCGCGCCCATCCCATGCCCTGGACAAACGTGCCGGTGTCCCCGGTCCAGGGACGGCAGCTGGTGGCTGTGGGACAGGGTCTCAGCAGGTGCTGGTGCTCGCTGTTAAAACAGGCGCTCGGTGGCATCTTGGCCTGGGTGTGAAAAATGCCCAGCTGGCCTCAAACAAGAGAGGGGAGCCGGATCGGTGGCAGGAGACGGCAGGAGGGGACACCGTGGGGGTTGCCACCATTCCCCCCGGTCCCTGCCTGTCCTCTTCCCTCCCTCTTGGCAATGACCCTGATGCAATGGGGTCTGTGCTTTAAGCTGGTGGGCTGGTGTTGGGTTTCAGTGCCAGATGCCATTGAGGCTGGCTTGCTATGGGTTTTTGCTTATTAAATTTCAAGAAACCACCTTTTTTTGGGGGGCGGGGGGGAGAGGAAGGCTGGGATCACCATGCCAGGGGTCCCTGGCTGGGAGCCAGCCCTCTACACAGCGTTCCTGCTATGCAGCCCTGGCTGATTAGTTTTATTTTTTAAACACCATGCAAAAGTCCCAGCAACCTCTCAACACTGTGATGATCCGAGGCATCCGCCGTCCCCTCCCCTTCCCAGCCCCTGGGGAAACCCACTTTGCAGTTAAAGCTGAGTTTTTGGTGGAGCTTTGCAAGCGCAGGCGGGTGCTGCTCTCGGGGCCGGCGCTTGCACAAGTCTCATTAGCGTTAATTAATTACACATACCCCATGCCCTGCTGGGAAACTGTGTAACCTGTTATGTCAGGCGGCTGCGTGTGAGCGGTGTTGGCACCTCCGCGGCTGCATCATGGATGCACCAAACGGTGCCTAAAAGGTTTGCAGGATGGGGGGAGAAGCAGCATCTGCCATGCTCAGCCCCGACGCAGGACAGTGGGCTCTGTCTGTCTTGGCATCGTCCACCCTGGCATCATCCGTCCCAGCATCCCACTCACTGATGGCTGTGGGGAGCCACCGTGGCCGTCCCTTCTGCCCGGACCCCCTCACTGCAGTGCCCAGGAGTGACCCAAACCTCAGCTTTTTGACAGCGGGGCCCGGGCTGGCCGTTTCCCTGCGCCGCAGAAGCCCGTTCACACATCTGTTAACCATCACTGGTGCTGCCACTCTCCGCACTCAGCTATTTTAACGCACGGCATGACTGGTGCTGGCAAAGCGGGGAGGCTGTGTCCCAGGTGCGTACCCCGGGGGCTTCGTCCCCAGGGGCATCCCGGGGTGCTACAGCAGCACGAGGTGCAGGACAGCCCGAGCACTGGTCTTTTCCCACCCCGAGAAGATCTCCTGGCTGGGAGATGAAAGCAACCCCCCCCGGTGAATGCCTCCTCGCCGGGGAGGCTCCCGGCCACCGGCGGCTGGGGGAGAGCCAGCGCCTTTTGTTGGTCCCCGGGCCTCCACCGCAGGGGCTGGCAGATTCGTGGGAGAACAAAATTAAAATTCCTGCTCCCCCGTTGGTCGGTGCTGCTCTGTACTTGGCCCAGCTCGATGCTTCAAACCCACCGCCGTGCCTTTTCCCGAGGCCCTTGGCTGTGCCGTGAGGGCTTCGGCTCGCCCGGCCGAGCGGCTCCTGCTACCCCCGGCCTCGTGGCCATGAGCATCCACCTGAGGAGCCCTTTGGTGTGACACGGCTTCTCTGAGCATCCCTGGACAAAGCCAGGAGCCGTGGCAGAACATGCACCACATCCCTATATCCATCCCGTCTCCCCCTCTCCCTCTTTGGCATTTGTAGGGGACATCCCAAGCCAGACTTGTTGCGGATGAGTTTTCGGAGGCTCTGTGTGACCCCAGCCCCATCTAGGCAAAGGGGGACCCCAGAGAAGAGTGAACCCCCTTCAGCTACGTGCTCTCCTGCTATGAGCAGGGAAGATGCCAGAACCTGGCCAGACCCCGACCACACAAAGCCGACCGGGGCTCTCGGCAGTGCCTGCCGCAGTGCCGCCGTCCCTGGCAAACTCACGCAGGCGACGGACCTTTCCCGGGAGGCTTTTCTCCTTGCCCTACCATCCCCTGGGGGGAAAATCGGGGTACCCGGTGGGGAGCAGCACCCCGGCTCGTCTCCCGTTCAGCTTCTCCGCGGCTCCATCCCCGCCGAGACCTGACACAATGGAAGCGATGGCGACGCTGGAGCCGGGACAGCCCATTGTGTCGGGCTGCGGTTGCGGCCTCCTCCGAGCGCACGGGATGCTCTTGGCAGCTCCTGAAAGCCCTTCGCCAGGCTGGGGTCACTCGCCGCGCGGGGATGGCCCTGGAAGGGAATTTTTTGCTTGCAGATCACCGAGCCCAAGGGATGTGCTCGGCGCCCCGGGTCCCGGGCTGGATGCCTTGGGCCGATGCCACCCGTCGGCGGGTGAAGCCAGGCAGTCTGAGCCCTGTGGCCCTGCACAATGGCCCCGGCCCCGGCTCCTGGGGTGCGCAGGAGCCAGGCGGCTGAGAAAGCGCAGCGAGGGGCTTCGTCGAGCCCCATGCTGGCTGCCAACACGGTTGCATGGCTTTAAAGGCTGTTTCTGGAGCGGTTGTTTCAGGGGCTGCTGATGGTGCCAGGCTCCGTGGTCTGGATCCCGCTGCAGGGTCGGGGCTGGGGCCAGGATGCTGGGGTGCATCCCGGAGCCGGTGAGCCTGGCAGCGGGGTCTGTCCATGTCCCCTTCTCCAAAGGTCTGTCCAGGGGCAGGCAGTTCCCACCCCAAGTAAAAGGCGGGTGATGGCACCATCTCCCCTAGCCACCTGGGAGAACGGGGAGGAATTTCTTGTGCTGCTCAGCCCTCTCCCACCGGAGCTTCATGGCCAAAGATGTTCCCCAGCCCTTTCCCAAGGCTTGACAGCATCCCACCAACCCTGCCTCCTCCTTCGGGGAACGCGGCTGCAATTAATTCATTAAATGCTTCCGCTGACGCAGGAGCTGGCTGTGCCAAAACACCATTCCCGGGGCCTGGCCTCAGCTGGGTGAGCACCGTGCTGGGCCATGCACAAGAGCCTCTGGCCGGGGCAGGAGGCTCTGACGTGGTGGGAAGGGCTGTGAAGTGTTCGGGGAGAGCTGGGCACGTCAAAGCTTCGGGGCTTTACCTGTGGCAGATGATTGCAGCCCCGTGGATTTCACCAGCTTTCAACTTTCAGGGCATCCTCTCTAAATCACAGCACACGACTCAGCTGGCCGGGTCCTCACCTGGCTTCTCCAGCATCTGGTACCCCTCTCTTCATCCTCTTCTTTCTTCATCTCTTTTACCTACTCTCTTCGTACTCTCCTCACTGTGGACTCCTGATCTTGTCCCTCGTGTACTTGGGGTTTGCAGCAGATAAATCACCACCACTTTTGCTGGAGGCCCAGCTTTGAATCTGCTCACGGCTCTTGCCAGTGAATTTGTTGGCTGCTGCTGGGCTGGGACTGTCCCTAAGAGAGGCAGCGTCCTGTGACATGGGGCTACTCCTTTCCAGGTTTCTTCTGGTCCCAAAACCCAGCTAAGCATCATGTTCCCACAGCATTTGCTGCACTAAAGATGGGGATGAGCCAAAAAAAGGGTTCAGTGCCGCCATCGAGTTGCAAGCACAGGTTGGACATATCCCCACTGGGATGCAGGGATGCTGCCGGCTCAGCCAGCTCTCCAGCACCTTCCTGGCTTGCTCGGGCTTTCAGTTGAACATGCTGCGATGGGTACTCAGACAACGCACGCCGTCCCCAGCATCGCCACTGAGCAGCAAGTTTGGCTTCTGGGGTTGCAAGGAGAAAAGCGTCCTGGGCTCGGGGGTGCCAGCTGCACACAGAGCATCCCTGGGGCTGCAGCACCGCAGGGCAGGATCCTCCCAAAAACCGGGCGTCCACGCAGTTGGGGGCAGCGAACTGCGGCGCTGGGTGGTTTCTGGCTGGTGCAGCAGCAGCTCTATAACCATAAAACAGTCTGCTGCTGCCTGTCAGTGAGCGCAGGCTAAGGCCCTCCCGGGACAGCCTTGGCCTCTTTCTTGGTCCAGGCTTTTGCTGCTCCTTTTTAACAGAGACACTTTTCCCCCAGCAAAACTGGCAGCCTGTAAAAACGTGTCAGCGTTTCAGTTTTTTCACAATTAATGAGGTGAAACATCCTCGGAAACATTTTGCTGTAATGTTTCTCCAGTAGCTGAGACTTGCCCCTCTCTTAAATTTTTCATGTACGCCACTTGAGCCGAGAAAGTTTCCTTCGGACTCAGCACATTTGGACCCCCCCGGCTTCAATCCCTCCCGCAGAGCCTCCGGCATTCCCGGGGTCTTCATGAGGCTGGGGCTGGGCTGGAGGGGGAGTAGGGAACGGTGATGGGTTGGGATGAGGAGGTCGGAGCCCACTCCCGGCAGCGGGGGAGCCTGGGTAGGGGCTGGCAGCCTCTTCTCCCCAGGGATACCCCGTCCCCCGTGCCCACGGGTTGTTGCCGGGATGGGTTTGGACCTCGCAGCATCGTGCTGTGCAAAGCGAGGACCGACACCCTGTGGACAGGGGTTGGTGGCCCCAAGGGGCTTCTCTCCTGAGTAGCGGGGTGAAACCATCCAGAAAATGGAGTTACACCGATATGGTTTTGTCCCCGAGCTGTGATGCTGTGTTGGTCCCTTGCACCCATGCTGGGCTCACTGGTGGGTGCAGGAAAAGCATGACAGTTGGGTGACCCAGCGCACGTGGAGGGGCATCTTCCCAGCTGCTTCTCAGCTCCCGGGGCTTCCCGAGACAATCTGGGGAGATTAAAGACCTGTAGCAGCGTAGGCAGCTCCCACCATCACTTCTGCGACAAACCCTGTGCCCATGAGCGGGGACAAGCCCTCAGCTCCCCTTTGGACTGTAGAGCATCCCTCCTGCCATCCCTTTTTGCTGCAAACCCCCAGCGTGGGCTGGTAAACCCCCCCAGGGGCTCCCAGGCTGTCCCCAACCACGTCCCAAGACAGGGCAGTGCTAGCAGTAGCCTCTGGAAAGGGGGTTCAGCTGTGCTCGGCTGCTCGTGCACCCCCAAATCACCCCTGGGCCCTGGGTGTCTCAGCTGAAGGTTACGGGATAAAAAGGAGCTGGAGCGGGTGGACACTGCGGAGGGGTAATTCCCAAACCTGAGAGCTTTGCTCCGGCACTGCTCGCTGCGATCCGAAGGGAAACGCTTCCTCCCCATCGCATGATTTAGAGGAACAAGTTAAACAATTGCACATGAAACTTTGGCGGACGTCATTGCCGGAGCTCTCCTCGTTTCCCCCGAGTATATAAAGGGATGAAGGGACTCCACATGTTTACCGAGAGAGACCATGGGAGAAACGAAAGACATTGTTTTTCCAAAGGATTTCTTGGCTGTAAAAGGCCTCCACCACCCTGCGGCTTCCCTGATGAAGGCCCAGCGTTAATTTGTTAAATCCACATCAAGTGCCCGGAGAACCCGTTGTTTATTTTTGCTAATTCAGCCGGCCGAGATCAAATTGGGGTTTTATTTGTTAAGGATAAACCTTAATTAATAAAAGCTATTTATTTAGTTAAAGCCGGCCGCAGCCTGAGGGTCAGATATGCCACGATCATTATTTCAAGTAAAACAAACCCAAAACGTCTCTCAACAGTTTGAAAAACGTAGAAACTTAGAGGGCTGAATTTATTTGTCTTAGGAAGAATTTACAGCTAATTCCCTCCAGGCTATTTCAACCCTTAAATTATACCCAAGAAGAAAAAAGGGGGAAAAAAATGCCATTCCAGGAGGAGAAGGGAAGTAAATGTTACGGCAGATTTGATCATTTGGCTGGGGGGGGTGGGGGTGAAAAATTTAAAGCTTAAAAGGTCTTTGGCAAACTGCTTGCAAATAAATGGAACGCGTGAAATAATTTAACGGCAGAAAACCGTTCGGGGCTCCGGGGTCTGCAGTGCAATGGAAAATGAAACACGTTGGAGGAGATACAGCCTGGGTGTTTTTGCAGGAAAGGGTTGAACTCCCTTCCTCCTGGCACAGCCCCTGAAAAAGGGGGGTATTTGCACCCCAAAGCCAAGTGGCAGAGCTGGAGCCAACAAAACCTGTCCCAGGACGTGGCGGTGTACGTGGGGTTTTTGCAGCATCATCCAGGGGAGAGACAGGCTTGCAGTTGGCTGAGGTGACCAACCCGGGTCGCAGGGACAGTGCTGGCTGAACACCATGCTCTGGGATGAACATTTTGCAAAGAAAGCCCCCCAAAATTTGGTATCCAGAGGAGAGCCGCCCCACAGCGGGAGCCTGAGCATGGTTGACGATGGAGCCCACCACCGAAAGCCATCCCGAGGGATGAGCTGCCGCAGCGGAGCATCCCTGCCCGGGGATGTCGCAGTCCCCGGGGCTCAGGCGTGCGAGCGGCTGGGATTTTAAATGCTGGTTAGGTCTGGATCACAGCTGCACGGAGGTCGTTTATCGCTTGCTAATGGAGGTCGTAAGTCAAAGCCGAAGCCTCGGTGGAAATCTAGTGAAAATTACCTCTTTACAGCACTCGGCGGCTGCTGCGCGGGAGGCTGAGGACCCTGCCAGTGTGGGGCCCCCCCTTGGCAAGCCCAGCGCCCAGGCTTCGGCAGCTGAAACCTGCCGAGTCCTTCCTATGGAAAACTAATGGAAGCACAGAGGGAAAAGGCAAGAGCCGGAAAAGTGGGCTTGGTCGGCGCTCAGCTGAACCGGCACGGCTCTGACCCAGCAGTGCTGGGGCCGTTGCCTTTGCAAATGGGGCAGGACCGGTTGCTCCCCAGTTCCCAGTGGCAGGGTGGCTCACCGGCACGGAGCAGTCCAGGCTTAGCTGCATCGGTGCTCCTGCATGGAGAAGGGTTTTGGGGTGACTCCCAGCACCTCATGGCATCCGTAGGGCAGAGCGCTGCCTCCTGGGCTGCCTGCAGCTCTCGGGCAGGCAGCATTGCCTGAAGTTGGGCATCGTGGAGAGGAGGCTGGAGGTTACCCAGGCTGCATCCAGCACCCCAAAACTCATCCACATCATGGGCAAAAAGACTCGTGTCTTTTCTAACACACTGGGGCAATTTAAGGCTTTTTTTGTGAAGCACACTGGCCCCATCCTCCTCTGCATAGAGCCCCTGTGCCTCCCCCTCCCCATCCTCCCCGCCATGTCATCTTTCGTTATTCAGTAACGTTATCCCCCATGCTTTCCCCCTTCCCCTGCATTTTTTTTCCCCTTTAGCGGAAATTGTAATCAGTGGAAGATAAATACACCGAAGGCGAAGGTGGCTGGGGGATGACTCAGGACTCTCCTCTGACCTTGGGGTTGGACAATCAAGCCACTGCCTCCAGCCGAGCCCCAAATGAACCCCCAAATTATAGCTGACAAAGGCAAGGGTTCGGCTTTCTCCGTAACCTTCCCGAGCAGTGCTCTGGGGCAAAAGAAAGATGGCAGTGAGCTGGTTTTTAACTTTGTGCAATTACAACCTGTTATTCCTGGAAGCCCCTCGGGGCAGGGAACCGGTTTCTGATTCCTCCATCAAGGTGTCAGCAAATCTGGTTAAATCCAATTCACAGGGTTGGATGGCAGCAAGATGGCAAGGGGTCTTCAGGGGACCCAACCCATTCCCTTCCCCGTTCCTTCCCCAGTGCCACAGAGCACTTAGCGATGCTGATTTTTAGAAAGCTGATTTGGGGTTATTAAAGCATCTTTGATAGAAGCGATCCGGCCCGACTTTGCACACTGTAAACCTGTCAGACACATGCCACCAGCAATTAGGGTGGCATTTATCTGGTCCCACAAGCCTGCGATGCCTGAGCTAATGGGGAAAAGATGTTGATCCGTTACCAAGGCTCATCCTTGAGCGGAGCAGAGGACCCAGGCAGGCACCCCGGGTGTGGAGCTGCCTCCCTGCAGTACAGAGATGGGGTGGAAAATGGGGTGGAAAATGAACATAGCAGAGAATTGAGCTGGAAAGCAAACATTTCTGGGGGGGACTGGGGAGCTCTGAGCTACACCAGGGTGCAGCATGTTTTAGGGAAGACGTGAGCAGGTGGGAAAGGGGTTTTGGCCACCAGCATCCTCTGAGAAGCACCCTGGAGCATCACACAGGGTTTTGTGGTGCAGGAGAAGGTCCCTCCATTAAAACCAGAAATAGGGGCTGAACAAAATGCCCCAACCCAGGCATGGCCCAGGGCTTGCAGCTCTCCAGTCACCCAGGAATTGCCAGCACCCAGATGCATCCTGACCCAACTCCAGTCTTAAATCTCTGTCCCGGTACGCCTGCCAGCCCCATACAGGAATAGCTCAGCACCATCCAGCTACCACAGCCATTTAGCTCTTGCCTCCATGTGTTTGGGGAGATAGAAACCAGCCAGAAATGGGGCCAGATCCTATGGAGCTCTTTGAGAGTTAATTTAAGGAACGTTATCTCCTCCTCCTCCTTGCTTTCAGCCAAATTAGAGTGGGTAAGAGAAGCCGTCACTTATGGAAACGTCCTATAGCCAGATTTTAAATTGGGGATGAAACCAAAGGGGGTTTATAAATTTAATTTATACATTTACTAGGGTTCTGTTTAAATCATTGCCAGTTCGGTGGGGGGCAGTGGGTGCCCTTGGTGATAGCACTTTTTGAACCAAGCCCCGGTCCATAATTTCCCCAGAAGCCCTGCGGGGTGGCCATAAACCCGCAAGGAAACGTCTCTCGCCCTGTTACATCCTGTAGCTCCTTCCCAGCCTGACGGTTCCCGTTTCAGTCCCAGGCTCCCGGAAAACTCAGGGACAACCATGGCTGGACTTCATGTATTTGAATCCAGCAGCTCATTAGCTCGCTGAAGGAAAACAGGACCAAAAAAGGAGTTTAACTAAAAGGGGCAACTGGAAAGCAGAGACTGGCAGAACATTTGAAGCTGCAGGAACAAGGGCTGGAGGGAATCTGGAGAATTTTATTTGTGAGCCTTTAAACACGAACAGCGGTGAAGGGCAGCATGCGGTTTCCTGGCCAGGGAAAGGGCCTCAAACCTGCACATATTTCAGGCACGGCTCCGTCCGTCATATCTTTACCCAACCAAGAAGGTCGTGTCCCAAATACAAGAGCATGGGCTGTTTCCAACCCAGGGGATGGTCAACCAAGATCCAAATGCACCTAGAACACAATAAAAGACCCAGAGAAATGCTGGCAGCTGCAGCGAGGCCCTGGGAGGTGGACAGAGCTCCTGTTCCTCCCCTTCCCATCCAGGGATGCTCTCTTCTCCCCATGGTCATAGCTGTTTGGCCCCATCATGGTCAAAATGCTACAGCATCCCTCCATGTGCCTGGGAGATGGGGAAAGGGACCGGTGGTGATGCCCAGGTCCCACCTCCGCATCCCTGCATCTTCTCCCAGCCCAGTGCTTCATCCCTTAATGAGTCAGGGTGTTGGAGGCACCCAGCACTCCCAGGCCCTGGCACTGCTCCTCGCTATAGCAAAGCGCCAGAGAATCCATCTGCTCTTTCCAGGAGGCCACTGCCAGCAATGGAAATAAATTTAACCCTTCTTCCTCTGCCACGTCCCCTGGTGTGGCTCGCATTTGGCACTGGGACGCTGTTGGTGGCATCAGCCAGCAGCATGGTTTTCAGAGGAGGGGGCAGGGGAACTCTGCAGTAGCTTTAGACCCTGCTTTGGGCAGAAGATGATTAGTCCCAGGGACAACCTGCCAGCAGATATTGGGTTTTTTCTGGTCCTCATGGCTCATCTCAGGATGGTACAGCCCCTAAGAGTAGTATACTCGGGCACAAAGGGACCTTAGGGACTTGATGGAGAACTTGGTGGAGGTTTCATGGCTTGAATTATTCAGAATTAAGGTCCAAGAAGGTTTTTCTGGCCTTAAAGATCTTGGAACCCGTAGTTTCCTCCTGCTCAACAGCTTGATGGTGTCTTGAAGCAAGAGAGTTAATATGCCTTCCAGTAGATTTTGTTACTTGCTCAAGTATCACCTGAAAATGCTGCACATCTATTTAATAAGTATCAAGATAGCTTATTAGCAAGTATTTATTTCTCAAGCACATTCAGGGAGCAGTAATTCCTGCCATCATGACCTCTGCAATGGTATAGAGCAGAAAACCCCAATATAACCCTGCTATGAATCAGAATGCCATAAAACTATTAACATTTCAAATAATTCCAAATACTTTCCCACCAGTAGGTACAGATTGGATCCAGATGCTTTATTAACAGAAAGAATAATTAAACAGTACCTCCATAAGGAAGAACGACAGCAAGACATGTTCCCCATGAAGCCTTTGCAGGCAGCTGACTGGGTATCTCAGAAAAAGACTTCATAAACTTGCCTAAACCTGATGATATTAGTGACAAAGAGGAGATTAATCTCAGCCTGGCTAAAAGCCCAAGATCAATACTGAGAAACCAAACTACACCCTCAGCTTCATGTTTCCATGAGCCAGCAAAGCCAGAAATAAACACTGCAGAGGCTGAGCTCTGCGAGATGTCGTGGCGTTCGTTCCTAGCTCTGAAGACCAGGGTTGGATGAGCAGATGCTCAGCTGCCACCCTTTGTGACCCTGGGGACATGCCACAGCCAGGGCTTCAGGGGGTGCTGGAGGTGGGAGCTGAGACCCACATCTCAGAGGTGTTTTGGTGCCAAATTTCCATCACTGTCCGTGAAAGCTTGACCTAAACCCTTAGCAAGAGCCAAGTCCAAGACACCCCATGGATGTGTCCGTGTTGGGGGGAGGCTGTGAGATGCAGTCCCAGCAGTTTGGGTCAAGTGCTGCCCCAGAATCCGCTGAGACTGGTATTCAAAATCAGGTCTGGGTGGTTTTAGCCAGATGCGAAACCACCACAGGTCTTTGCAAATGTTGTGCTTAGCCCTAAGCTCCAGCAGGTCCTGAAATGGGGTTTGATTCTCATGGAGACCACAGGGTTGCAAGTGTGCTGCTCCCCGCAGAGTCCCAGGTGCCCACAGGGAGCACAGCTGGCATGGAGCAGGGCCATGCAGACCCCCAGGAGGGCTTGAGCCCGGCCGGTTCCTTGTGTGGGGTCTGTGGGGTCTCGCACGGGTCTGGCTCTCATGTAGCTCTTCTGTGCTTTCCCCACAGGTGAGAGCCTGAGCCCGAGCCGTGGGGCAGCCAAGAGGAAGAAGAAGCAGAGGAGGAACCGCACCACCTTCAACAGCAGCCAGCTGCAGGCTCTGGAGAGGGTCTTTGAGAGGACGCACTACCCCGACGCCTTCGTGCGGGAGGAGTTGGCAAGAAGGGTCAACCTCAGCGAGGCGAGAGTCCAGGTGAGCAAAGGTTTGTGTGGGAGAAAACAACACCCTCTGTCTTGTCCCCAGGCAGGAGCAGGGACTGTCCCCTCTCTCATTTCATCCTGCATATGACCATGATCGGTAGGACGGATGCTTGGGACATCCCTGCTCATACTGGCTCCCCACTGACAACCTTCCCTCTCCGTGCAGGTCTGGTTTCAGAACCGGAGGGCCAAGTTTCGCCGTAATGAGAGGGCGATGCTCGCCAACAGATCGGCATCGCTCCTCAAATCCTACAGCCAAGAAGCAGCCATTGAGCAGCCCATGGCGCCACGGCCCACTGCTTTGACCCCAGAGTACCTCTCCTGGACCAGCACCTCCCCGTACAGGTAGGTGCAGGCACTGGAGGACCTGGGGAGGAGGTGGCCATGGGACAGGCTGCCTAGGGACTGCCCTGGGAGCGCAGCCCTGTGCTGCTGCTGAGGACGTGGGGAGTTTTATGGGGCCGAAAGGAGCTCATACAGCTTTGCTCTGGGAACCCCTTTCAGCCCCATCTGAGCATCCACTGCCCGCCGCCGAGCAGGCTTCCCTGCCTCCATGCATTTTAGGGCCAGAGTGGGAGCCCTGGTCCTCTCGCAAGGGATTCGCTTGGCCTCATGCTGACCCTTCCCACATCTCAGCACAGGAGGTGGCACGGGTCCCTTCTGGTTCCCAGCTCTCTGCGTCCAGCCATCTCGTCCAAAAGCTCAAGACAGGGCCTCCTGGTGCATAGTTTGAGGGGTTCCCACATGCATCCAGCCACATAAAAATGCTGAAGCCTTGACTGCTCTTGTGGGAGATGTCTAAGAGGGAACGGCCAGTCTGGCCTGGGAAGCTGGCAGGACCACGCAGGGCACGGGGACTCCTCCGTGGGCCATGCCTCATTCCTCCCCTGCTCCCTCCCTACAGCACTGTGCCCTCCTACAGCTCCAGCGGGACTGCGACGCCCACCCAAGGGGTGAACATGGCCAACAGCATCGCCAGCCTGCGCCTCAAAGCCAAAGAATTCAGCCTCCATCAGAACCAGGTGCCGACCGTGAACTGACCAGGGCAAAGCCGACCCTGTGGCCTCATCCAGGATACAGTGTGGAGCTCCTGTGCCAGCCCAGGACGAATCCGCCGCCTGCCCAACCCACATGCCACTCATCCAACATCTCAGCACCTCTCCTCTCCTCTTCCCTTTTGAAGGTAGAGTCAGTCCCAGGCCGAAGTGGCACATAATTATAGCCACATATGGAGCAAACTTGGTTAGAAACTTGCTTTTCCGCACACCCTTATAATAAAGGCTATATATACACACACATACCCCCCACATGCTCTTCGAGGACAAACAGACTTGCCAAGGGAACAAGAATTTGCTTCCAAACATGGAAGGATCTTGGACTATTGGATTTGACCAATCTGGGTACCTCGCCCAGAGAGCCAAAGAGTTATTGGGTCTTCTCCTCCCACAGGGACAGCATGCAGTGGTGGGAGGATCACGAGCCCCCCTTTCTGCTGGGCTGCGACTCGCAGCGCTCAACCGCGGGTGCCGAAGCTGACCCGCGCGTTCGCCTCTTTGTGCATCCCCAGCCGCGGTGCTTAGGAGGGACTTCGGGAAGCCGACGGCTCAACCCTGCCGCGGCCAGTCCCGGCCAGCCCCCTGCACCGCGCTGCCTGCATTTAGGAGCTGCCTATGTCAATGGCATCAGGCTTTGTCCCCAGAGGGGTGAGGAGGGCTGGAGCATCTCGACAGACTTGCTCAGAGCCTGTGAGCTCTCCTGCAAGCTGGGGGAAGCATTGCTGGTCCCCAGGCAGGCACCGCTGCCCTGCCTCAGTGGGTTTGCCAGCAATTCTGCAGAGCCCCAGGTCATTGCACCGTCCCAGGGAAAGAGAAAATTGGAAAAAGCTGTTGGGTTTCAGCTGAGTAGGCGGCTCCCAGCGCTTCGTGCCAACGGCGAAGCAGGCTTCGCCTTCCGGAGGCACAGCCTCCCCGTCGGCAGCTCCACAGATGTGTGCGGGGGTCTGGGGCTGGCGACTCCACAGGGGTGGGCTTTTTTGGTTTTGTGGAAAGGAAATGGTTTCCCCCTCGTCCCACCCTGCCGTGCAGCCTAATGAGGTTGCAAGGTGGGATGTGCAGGGGATGGACGCAGGGTGGGCAACTTTGCTCCGGGCTTATGCCACCCCAGTCCTTTGCCTGTGGGACTGAGCCGCAGGGAGACGCACCCTCCACCTCCCCCTGCCAATACCGCAATAATGGGGGATGAGCCGGAGCGATGGAGGTTTTACCCTGTGGACAAAGCCCTCTGGTAACCAGACCACCCTTTCCTCACCCACTGCAAAGAGCCACCAGCCAAGCGTGGGGACACCACCAGCTCAGACAGGTGGCCTGGACGGAGAAGGCACCCGCCCTACTTGCCTAGAGGGGCTTAGCCCCCCTGGGGACTGTAGAAGTAGATCTGAGGATGAATACAGCAATTGCTAAGGTGCTTCCTCCAGATAAACGTCCTCCGGTGTGCAACGCCAAGGCTGAAAGTGTCCCAACTACACGTACCCACCTGAGACCCCACCGCTCCCAGGAGCATCCTCTCCCTTTCCCACTGGGTCTCACTGCAGCCGCACGTTGTACCCAGTGGCTGCGACGCCAGCACCCTCAGCTTCACCCCAGGCAATGCCTGCGCTGAGGAGGGGGCTCACCCAGCATCCCGAGCTGGAGACCTGATGGGAGAACCAGGAGACAAGCACATCCTCTCTAGCTGGGGTTGAACGGGCCCTTCCATCCTGCCCCCAGCCCCAACTTTCTCTGCTCTACCCAGTGCAGCCCCCCGGTTGGGAACAGCTCCTCCTCAGGCACGGCGGGCAGGAAGGGGGCACAACCTGACCAACACTGCCCACCTCATCCAGGGAGCAAAGTCACCCTAAATACCCACTCTGTGCCCCCCACCCCTATTTCCAGGGCTAGTATCCCCCCCATTTGCCATGTCAGAAGGGGAGCACACAGCTACCCAGACCGCAGCAAGACACCGCACAGAGACCTGATAAAAGCCGAGACATGCCAGGCCGGGGGGAAGACAGATCCACTGCGGATCAAATCATCTGCCATGAGAAACGCCGCTTGGGGCAGGAGGAGGGGGCCAGGGGGGTCCTATTCCCATGGAAAGCACAGGGCTCTTTTTTCGGTTATACAAGATGAAACCACAGGGATATAAATGTCGCTGCCTCTTTGAGAGCATTAATGAAAATAAACCCATTTAATAGTTTGCAGATGCCGTTTCTGTAAACCTAAAAAAAGCAGGGAATAAATATTTCTTCACTAAATATCTATATGTATATATATATTTGAAAACATTTGCTCCTAATCTTAGGGCCCCTCCTTCGCCGTGCTCTTGGCAGCTTATAGCAGCTTGTCATTCAACGCTGAAGCCTCACTGAGACGAGATACAAATTGCACCCATGGAGGGGTAGCAGGACGGAGGGATTATTGTAATCTAAGCTCCCTCTCACCCTTTCTATTTGTACATTTCAATTACTTGTAACAAGATCCACGGTGGATTTTTTTTTTTCTTCTGCATGTCCGTGTTTTGGAAATTTTTGTAAGGTTTTTGTAAAAACAACTCTTGTGAAATAATGGAGGAATAAATATTTTACTGAGTAGAGATGTGTCCACACATGTGACGGGGACGTGGCTCTTTCCTCGCTGGCCACTGCTGTTTCCCCATCTGCCCTGGACAAGCAGCACAGGCAGGGGACCGACTGCCCTGGGCAAGGGGACAAGAGCCACAATCCGGCCACCTTCACCTTGCGTGATGGTGGCATCTCACAGCTTCTCCCCGAGACCTGTATTTCATCCCAGGCTCCCAAACAGCAAGTGGTCCACATGCCCTGGGAGAGGGGCAGGAGTAAGGGGGGGGAGCGTGTCGAGGCCCCGTGGAGCTGGGATGGGGCAGAGGGACCGCAGTCCTGCAGCAGAGCTGCTGGGCTTCTCTCTGGCTTGGGGAGCCTCGAGCCAAAGCCTGGAGATGGTGGAAACTCAAGGGGCACAGAAAACACCCTAACAAAGGTCCCCGCATAACAGCTATTTGCAGGGCCTTGCCAGATCCATCTTATTTCATTCCAGCATGACGAGTGTGGGCTATTGAGGAAGGGGTGTGAGGGAAGAGGGCTCGATTTGCTTTTCCCCTTCAAAATCCCACTGGGAGTGGCAGATCTTATAGGGTCTGCCCTGGGCAGCTCACAAATTCCCCACGAAGTAGCATCTCACGTTAACGCTAGCCCCAGTTCACACCCACGGCCTTGGGAGCAGCACCCACATTTCCCCCCAGCAACAACGGAATGGGCTGAGATGGGATGTGGCCAGGAGCAGGCAGCAGAGCCCCTTGCTGGTAGGTTATCAGGTCAAATCCAGCATTGTAAAAGGGGGTGGAAACCTGTAAACACTAATTGATGCTCCACAGACATCAGGCATGAGCATCTGTTACAGATATCCCATCCTCCTGGGACAAGCGCTCATCAATGGTCCCAGCAGAGACCACCAGAAAGTTATCGCACAGCCCTGGGAGCCGGAAACAGGCAACGTGGAGGTCTGGACCTGCTCAGAGAATTGGAGGCAGCGAAGAAATAAGGAGATTGTCTCCTACACCATCACTGCAGGCATATCCAGGCACTTGGACAGATGCTGCTCTGTCAAGTGCACAGACTCAGTAAGGGCTGGGCAGCACAAGCACTGGGAGCCCAAATCAGCACCAAATCCAGCTCTTCCAGGCTCTATCCTGTGCACCAGGGAAGGCATTAACCTGGTGAGGTGCAGGCTGGGCACTGATGGGGCACACGGGCAGAGAGCCAGGCTGAGGGGGTGAGAAGACATGGGACCTGAAGGGCAGCCCAGCCTCGCTGGGGGCTCGGCAGAGCCTCGTGGTTGAGCAGACTTGCAAGGAGATGGGATTGGTGCAGGATGCTGCGAGCAGGATGGCTCCTGGGGAGAGCCCCTGACCAGCCCACTGCAGGGGAGCTGGGGAGCACACACAGAGGGACCAGAGCAGCACCTGGCTCCCTGGGGGGTTTCTCCTCCAGGTCTACAGAAATTGGCAGCAAGGAGAAGGGTCAGATTCTGCACAGGCAGCTAGCTAAAAGATAAGAACCAAAAGAGTAGGAATAAACCATCAGGTCTTAGATTGCTGAGTGCTTCCCGGGAGCAAAAGCCCACAGGTGCAGAGTAGGCACAGAGCACCCAAAAGCAGGCAGAAGCGGTGGTCAGGCAAAGGCAATAACCAAATAGTCTGGGGCAGCCAAAGCCAAAAAGAGCTTCAGGAGCTCATGGTGCTGAGCTATAAAGGAGCAGAGGTAATGCAATGCTGAGAGGTGTGAAGATGTGCCCAGGGGAAAGTGCCCAGCATGCACACAGACTGAAATCAAGTCAAGTGGCAGGAATTGCTAGGAAAGGATTAGAAAACAAGGCAGAAAGTGTCCTCATGGCAGTCATAGAAACCCACAGCACAACTAAAGCCTGAAATCCACTGTCCCAAGATATTGCGGAGATCAAAGGTATAAAGCCTATTCAGAGAGCCTTAGAAAGTTAATGGTGGGTGGGTCTCTGTCAGTGCAACATGGCAGCGATTCAACTGCCTGGGCAGAAAACTGCTGCCCTGCTGATTTCCAGGAGTGGGAAGAGCTGGGTGGAGAAGGGACACCCTGGGTTTGCCTTGTTTCTTTTACCTGCCTTAATCTGCTGAATTCCAGCAGACTCCTCTCAAGCCAGCTCCCATGGTATTGCTTACAGGATGCCTGCGTCACCTCCTCCTCTCCAGGCCATCCCCAATCCCCCCTACACAGCCAGGGGAACCGCAGCTCTCTCCCACAAACCTGGAGGAGCTCAGCTCCATGAGAGCCCACAGGATCAGCTCCCTCCCAAATGCAACCCCTGTGTCCCCCATCACCAGCGGCCTTTGTGACACACAGACCCCATGGGACCGCAAGGTTGAGGAAGGACCCCTATGGCAACACATCCCAGCTTTCCCCAGAGGGAAATGAGGCTCATCCTGTTTCATCCCAGCTCTTCGGTGCAGCACCCAGTAGAAGGGGAGCAAGTCCCTGTGTTGGACCTGACCCCAAGCCCACTAACTGCCTGAGCTTTCATGTCTTCCCACCCTGTTTTCAGTTCTAGGAGAGGAGAACCAAGGGGTGGCCACACAATGAAAGGCTTGAAAGGAGCATGAATCCTCCACAGTGCAGCCACAGAGCTCCTTGTGCCATCCCGGCGCAGTGGGCAACTCCACGGACAGACATAGAGATCTTATCTCAGCACCTGGAGCCATGCTGGTGCCCAGAACCATGACTGGCCATTGGGACTCAGGGCACCCCACACACAATTTACAGATCTGATCCGTGGGATGTGCAGCCCACAGAGCCCACTCCAGCAGCCACGTCCTGCACACCAGCCACTTAACCATCCCTATTGTACTGCTTCACTGCTGCTTTGTAACCACTTATTTGTTCTTTCAGTAAATGACTTGCAGATCATTAAGGTCATTTGTCCAACCTCCTGCCTAGCCTCAGGCAGAGAATATCACCCAAGCAACATCCTCATGTCCTCAGCATGTGGCCAATGCAGAGTATCCCTTTGGAGGGCATCCAGCCCCAAGTCAAAAGACCCTTGGAAATGAAGAGCTTGCAGATCCCAGGGCAGATTCTTCCAGTGACTCATTACTGTTAACTGCTGGAAATATGTCACTTATTTCCTGCCTGAACTGTCCCAGCTTCAGTTCAGCTCCCGCTAGAGCAGAAGGTCTCAACCCATGGTCTGCCAGCTCCCAGGAGCTGATGGACTACTTCTGAGGGGTCTGCAAACCAGGAGACAGACAAGCATGGAGAGCTGCAGCTCACCTGGCAGAGTCTGTGCCCCACAGGGGAGGGATGTGCCGGGGGGAATGCTGCCAATGAAGAGGAGCTCAAAGGCGTTGTGCTACCTCTCTCCCTCTTCCAGCACAGGGGGATTTTTCCTCCTGGGAAGCAGTCTGTCATGGACACATCCAACACCAGAACTGATTTCTGCAGGAGAGCTGGTCTCCCTCCATACACCACAACTTCAGGTAGGGGCGAAGGTTGCAAGAATGTTACGTGCAAATTGTATTTCCTTCCTTGAAGCAGTTGGTGTTCAACCAGCTGGCTCCCAAAGGGCAAGTCTCAGCTGATGGGAGGACCTCCTTGTACCCCCTTTCCTTGTTTCTGACCCCACAGCCTGATACTTTTGCATGGCTTTCTGACTGATGAAAACTTGAAGTTCACCCCTGCAAAATTTTAATGAGAACAATTTTGTATTGTCATCGGCATCAGCTGCCACGGCAGCGAGACAAAACAGAGCTCACATTTTCCAGCTCGCATGGATGCCAGCCTGGTTATCCCCATCCAGAATGACTTACACAGACATCTAGCGGTTACCGCATCCTCCTCTCCCGCTCCCCTTGCGCTGAGCCCTTCTCCCTCTGGTGGCAACGGGAAGGTCCGGAGACCCTCCAAGTCCTGCTGACACTACCTACTAGTTACAGAAACATATGTACAGGTTGACAGCAACATGTCATCTCCCAGCAGCTGAGCCCCTCCTGTCCTGAGGGATGCGATGGTCACCCCAAACTCTGCGCGCTATTTGGAAGGAGCATCTCCTCCCTGCAGCTGCTATTTTGCTGGCCCAAAATTTTGCAAACCCCAAAAGGAAGCAACCTAAGGCAGCAGAGAAGCTTTCGAGAAGCTGGATGGTAGTTATCTGCTGGGGGTGTAACGCTCTGTAACAATTTGGGAAGGAGGGAGGAAGCAAAGGTTCCCTTTGTAGTGGGTGTTACAAAGCCAAGGAAGAGTTATTGCATGCAGACGCGCAGCGTGGCCGGGAGCGAGGCGCAGCGTCGTGTCTGCCTGCTCGGGAGAGGCCAATGGGCACAGAAGCAGACACGAACCTCCTCCGCAACCCGCTCCCCAGGGAATGGCACCCAGCATCCATCCATCCCCAAATACCTCAAGGCCACCCCCGGGGCCTCCCCACAGCTCCCTGGCCAGCCGGTCTCCGTGGGCGAGGGTCTCCGTGGCACCCCGGCAGAGGGTGGCTGTGGGGACGGGGGGAGCAGGGCCCCCCCGCAGCGGGTGCTCGCAGCCACACGAGGGTGCTGCAGCCCCGCGCAGGGGAGCGCAGCGCAGCCCGTGGGAGCCCAGCGGGGTCGGGGGGTGCGGAGCGGAGCCCCCCATCGTGCTGCTCTGCTCCACACCCCTTCTCCCCACATGGGGCCAGGGACACCCCCCACCCCCCCCGGCTCCCTCTTCCCTGCCTGGAGCTGGGGCTGGCACCTGCGTGGCACCCACGTCCCGAATAGGGGACACCTCGCAGCTCAGCTCCAGAGCTGGGTAGGAAAAACCCAGCGGATAAAGTTTTCCTTTTGCCAGCTTCACCCTCGTGTATGCCAGAGAGGAGCAGGGAAAGATGGTTATCTTTTCCAGGGGACTAACCTCTAGGCTGTCCATACCTGTAAAGCTGGCTCTTCTCGCTCTCCCTACAAGACACAGGAATCCCAGTTCCTCAAGAGGAATAAGGGGATTTGTGTGGCAAAACCCTACAGCAAGAGGTGGAAGAGCCCCACGTCTGCTAGAGGAGAGGAGAGATTTTGGGAACGCAGAGAAGGCAGAGTGACCTGTGTCACAGGAGAGATGCCCAAGTGGGGGAATCTCGGTCCCAGACCCCAGCAGGGGGAAGGCCTGGATGAACAGGAGAGACCTGGGAAGCGGCGCAGGCAGGTAAGGAAGGGGTAAGTGGGATCCTGGGGATGAACTAGCTGGAAGTGTGTGGGAGGGGAAGTGGTTCGCACTGGGTCTTCCCTTGCTTTTCCCCCACCTCCAGACACCCTGGGCTCAGCAGGGCAGAGGGAAGACATGTACTGGCAGTGTGAATCATATTCAAATATTTAAGCACCAGACTCTGTTGTTCTGCAGTCCCAGGTGGGTTTCAGAGTGCTACCATTTCAGTTTTGAGCCAGGTATGAAAACCAAATTGTTGGCACACACAACGTGCACACACCAAAACCCAGAGACTGGCAGATGCAACCACTGTCCCTGCTCTCCTGGAGCTGTGGGAGACCCTGGGCACATCCTTCCCCCACACAGTGGGGAAGCAGGAATCTGGGAGCTCTGGGCTTTAGGATATTATTTGGGAAAAGGCAGGGGATGCTTTAGCTCATCACTTGCCCTGCACACAGCGAACACCACCGGCAGCGCCCAGGGAAGAGCCAGTGAATACAACGGCCTCCGTCCTGGCAGAGTCCTGATAGGGCTTAGGCTGACCAAGCAGCCGAGAGCCAGGCTCTGTCCTGCCTCCCACAAACCTCCGCAGCATTTCAAAATAAGCACAATGGTTGGGCCTCTCTGAAGTTTGCCCTGTGGGCTTTTTCTGTTTGTTTTTTTGGAGCTAGGAGAGTTCACGTTCCCAAGCTTTTCCCTGCAGCCAGTACAGCAGGGTTTATTTTTTTTTAATAAAAAAGAAGAAAGCAGAGCTCTGCATGTAACCTCGGCTTCCCCGAGCAGGGCGTCAGCCCCAGGCACCAAACAGGCAGTTTAGAAGAGATTGAAGGAGCTGGCAGCTCTGGGGGTTGGGGGTGGTGGTGTGTGTGTGTGTGTCTGCAGCCCTGTTTCTTCCTTTCCATGCCAAAATCTCAATCCTAGCTACCATCTCTAACCACAGCAACATGTATTGGAAAGGGTCCATTTTATAAAGATGCTGCCTTTCTTATTTGAAAGCAAAAAGCATGAGGGAAAGAAAAAATACCAAGTGGAGCCATTTTGTCCATCTCAACCAGCTAACGCAGACACCAATGGGGCAGCACCTCCCAAACACCAACAGTTTAAGAATATAAGGGAAAACCAGGGAAATGAGATGTTTGCTTCCCAGCAACCTACCGGCAAAAAGAGGTGGTTGCTGAGCTTGAAAAATACAGGCAGCTCCTTTGCAAGTCATAAGCACAGAAATGAGAGCAACCACATCTTACCTGAACTTCTCCAGCCCTCCAGGATTTAAGCACCAGCTTGGCTGCACAGGCAGTGAAGAAAGCTTGCTGGGACAAAGCACCTCACACCACCAGCCTGCTTTGGGGGAGCTGGGATGGAGGAGGCTTGGGTGAGCACCAAACTTTGTAACAACCCACTACTCTAGGAAGGAAAACTGAACAGAACTGCTTTGCAAGCCCCAGCTCTGCTGAATTTAAAGGATCAGCACAAACAATCCACACCTGGAACAGAGCTTCCTCTGCAGGGCAGGTGAGTCCAGAGGAAAGGGATGTCTCTTGAGGAGTCCCAGGGCACTCCAGGCTCTGCAGCAGGGTTTAGCAAAGCACTTTGCAGCTGGGGAGCTATCCTGCTGGGGCTGGACCCAGCTGCTACCCAGCTGCATTTGCTGCTCCCGAAGGAAGGATGTATCAGAGCACAATGATTTGTTTTTATTGGGAATATTTGCTTCCTGCCACCAGGATGCATGTGCAGCAGCAGAGAAACGTACAGGGGTTCGAGACCTTGTGCACCATGTGAGGCAGAAAAGGCTTGTTAAGAGGGGTATGTATTACCCAGACATCTGTTGAGGCTGCGTAAATGAGAAGTGGCCAAGAGCAAACTGCTGAACCTGCAGTCCTGCCCACCTTCCACACGTGGTGGGCCCTGCATCCCCCGCGGAAGAGCAGAGCACTCCATTCCAAACCTCACCAAACAGCTTAGCCGAAGGCCACATCTGCGCTGGGGTCAGGAGTTACTGGTACAGAAGCTGCTACCCAAGCTGGGCAAGGGCTCAGAGCATCAGTCTGAGCTGGTGTTTCACCCTGTGCTTTGTGCACTCAGGCGTGAGGTCTCAGAGCATCTCTGAGGACAGCAGGGTTAAGGGAACAGCTTTAGTGCTTAGGATAGGTGGAAGGGGGATTTATTTTCTGCTCTTTCTGGATTCCCCCTGTGATCATAGTAAAACTCTGCATTGCCCTCAGAGGAGGGAGGAGGCACTGAACAGCAGAGGCTTCCTCCTGCCTTGTCCTCCATAGGGCTGCTCCATTGCACACTGCTGTTGCCTGGACCAGCCCTTGGCACTTCAGGACAGCCGCGTGGCAGAAGACCTCACGAGGGTTTGTCATCCTGTGATACCCTGGTCCCAGCCTCTCCTCTCCAGCATGATGGCTTTCAAGTGACACCACAGAGCAGTGGTATTCTCCCGGGGGGGGGCGTGTTCAAAGCCACTCTGCTCATTTCCAGAGCTTTCTACAAACACCAGCTAATCCAGGCTGCACATGGCTCGGCAGCAGTGGACAGCAGGAAACAGCTGAAAGAAAACACCCCCAAAGCGGTCACGGCACATTCCCCAAATAGCAACAGCCATTCTGCGGCCAGAGAAAGGCTACAAACAGAGGGGAAAAAATTCAGTCTGCTGCCCTGGGAGCGTTTTCAGGCATCAGCGGCATGTGAACACAGACACCGCCCCTGGGAGAAAGGTCTGTCTGCAAACTGCAAACCCGTTGTTTTGTGTGAGCATCTCAGTCTTTCCAGAAGTCCCAGAGCTTTATGTCCAGCTCTCTACAGGGTCAGCGATTCCTGCCAGCTGCTCCAGGCGCATCCCTCTGCATCTTGCCACGGTGAGACTGAGATGGAAAAGCCACAGCTGCTGCTGGCTGGGAGCTGCCAAACACTGGCTGTGGAACATCCTTCCTGGGACAGGCAGGCTCCTGCCTGCGGTAAGGCTCCCCAGCAGAGAGCTGCATCCCACAGCTGGGAGCACTGAATGCTTTGGTGGCTTCAAAACATCACCCCTGAGATTTTGACTTCCACGTTACGCTGCCTGGCAGACACCTGCTTCCTGTCCTGCTCATGGGAGAGGGAACCTAAGGGACCCCCTGTCCCCACAGACCCACACAGCTGGGCAGGAGGAGGGCAGCTGTTTTATAACCCCCCACTGCTACCACCCATGTCTGCTGACCAAAAGACTTTGTGGGACCCTCATGGTTTTCCCTTCCTGATTCACAGGGTATTCGTGACCAAGGGTCCTTCCCGGTTCTGAATGCAGTTGGGCCAGAAAATCTTCTTTCCTTCAGTGAACCCATTCCTCGAGGGGTAGTCCAGGTGCTTTCCCCCTCCCACCCTTAGAAGTGAGAGAAACCTGCCTCCACATCCCCTTCCCGCTCCATGGGGAGACATGCCCCTTCTCTCTGGTGACTTCCCTGCCCAATTTCAATAGCATGGGGACTTTATCAAGGCTGCACTGAGCATCCTTGTGGTGCAGGTGGCCTCCCTGGCAACATACCATGTGCCCACACACATACACACACATGCACACTCACACTTGCACACACACCACCCGGTCCAGCCAGGGAAACCAGCAGAGCGCAGGACGAGGGGGTTTGGATGGTCAGTCTTGCTGGGTGTTACCAGTATGGGGTGGTAGCGAGGAGGATCTGCAGAGCCATGGAGAAGCAGGGCAGCTGTGCCACGCTGTAGGCCACAGAGCGCGTGGGTGCCTTCAGCTGCAGGAGGTAGGCGATGGTGTGGATGATGCGCCCCATGCAGAAGATGAAGAAGTGGATCCTGGCCACTGTGGGACTGGGATCCAGCAAGGAGTAGATGGCTCCGAGGAAGAGGAAAGGAAAGATGTTCTCCATGTCGTTGCAGTGGGCCCTGAAAAGGGAGATAAGGTTGCTCCTTCCCACCAGGCTTCCCTGCTGTCTCCCATCCCTTCTAGCCAGAGTGCCCATCTCTGGGTGCTGCTGACCCTCTCTGTTGGATGGGGCAGATGCAGCCCCCAAAAGAGTCAGATCCCCCCTACAAACACAGACAGTGGGATTTCGCAGCTGGTGTCTCTCCCTTGGGTTGCTGCGCTCCTGAAGCTTGCCCTCCGTTACTGAGATGCCTTTGCTGCGACAGATGACAGCTCGAGGGTTACAGCTTTTAAATAAACAAAGAAAAACAAAGACCCCGTGAAGCTGCAAAAAGCTCAAAGCTGGTGTGGCGCCAGCACGGCATGGCCCCAGATGTGGCCACATTACACAACAACGAGGCGGTTTCTAGACCGCGGTTTCTCCAGAGGAGAAACTCCCAGGATGGGAGGGTTTGTGGCTTCGCCCCTCTTTGCAAGTGCATTCAAACGGGACCGGGGAGGAGCACCCCAAGCACCCCCTGCACCTCCACGCTGTGCCAGCATCACCTGCCTACTTTCACCATAGTCAGGCTGGAGGGACCACTGTGGCCATGTGATGACACATTGGCACTGATGGGCCAAACCCTGAGCTCCATCTGAACATGCGCCTGCCTGAGTGTCACATCATCTGCCACCACCCACACCACTACCGAAACAGGATCCAATTATGCCGTGAGCATAGGCTGTGTCCCTCCTCTCCCAGGTACCATCCTTTGAAGGAGGGAAACTGGTCCCCAAAGCAGCAGGCTGTCCTTGCCCTCCCACTGCCTCTGCCTCTCCTTCTTTTGTTCCCTTGCAATGAAAGACATGCTTTCTACAGCACAGAAGCCTGTCTCTGTGCTTCGACAGGGGGAACTCTCAGGTCATGCTCTGGTCAGTTGGGATGGATCTGGGCTGGAGAGTGACCCAGGCACGAGGCTCAGTTGCTTTTTCCCTGTTATCTCTGAAGGTTTGAGAGGCAGAGATGAAGCCTCGATAAGAACTGCCCTTGCTTCCCCATTCCTGTTCCCCAGCACATTTAAATGTTCACAAAGCCCAGAGAAAATTGTAAGGGATTTTTTTGCTGAAGCAAAAGCCAAGATGCCTGTGCTGCTCTTCTGTGCAAGCTGAGAAGTGGCCAGGAAGTTTTAGGATGCTCAGCCACAACTCATTAGTACAGACACAGGCTGGGATAGACCTGGCTGAAAACTGACTTAGGAAAAGAAAGAATGCTGTGTCTTAAGCCCCTCTTCTGCCCCTGGAGTCAGGTCTATGGTGTGGGAGATGTCCCAGTGCCTGCCTCAGCAACTGCCCCACCAAACACTGATTTCTTCAGGCCAAGGTTTGCCAAAAACTTCTCCATCAGAAATTTTCAGCACCAAGTGCCCTGGTTTTTTGGAGGCTGACTGCCCCCAGGCAGGATCGGTCTCCGAGCCTGTCGTGGTTTAATCCCAGCCAGCACTAAGCACCACGCAGCCGTTCACGCAGCTGCTTACTCACTCCCCCCCAGTTTATATACTGGGCATGACATCACATGGTATGGAATACCCCGTTGGCCAGTTTGGGTCAGCTGTCCTGGCTGTGTCCCCTCCCAACTTCTTGTGCCCCTCCAGCCTTCTTGCTGAAAAATCCTTGACTTAGTCTAAACATTACTTAGCAACAACTGAAAATATCAGTGTGTTATCAATATTCTTCTCATACTGAACCCAAAACACAGCACTATACCAGCTACTACAAAGAAAATTATCTCTATCCCAGCCAAAACCAGGACCAGAGTGATGGAGCAGGAGCTGCAGGGAAGGGTCACCCAGCTTGCGCTGACCTAATCCCCCTCACTGGGATGCCTGGGGACAGGGACATGAGCAGAGGCTCTGGGTCCAGCAGCTGGTTCCCATCACCACATCACACAAAATGACCCGTGCGCTGAATGCCAACCCCCACCAGCATCTCTTGCTACCCCCTCCCCACGCTAGAGCCCAAGCCAGACACTGGCTCAGCAGGGCCAGGCTACCTGCAGGTAAATACTGCACCTGAGCCGTTTCCAGCCCCAGCTTTGCTGAAGCATGAAGGGGATGCACAGCCTGTTGTACCCAGAAAAGAGCTACCCCGAGGGCTTTCAGCACCCCATTATTCCCGTAACAGGCAGGAGAGCAAGGGGCTTTCTTCTACCTGCTCTTTCCACCTCCATGGGGCCACATCCTCAAGCAAGGGGGGGATGAAAATGGTAAGGAGCCTGCTGGAAACCCTATTTCAGCTGCTCTCTGGGTGTGATTTTGGGACAGCATGGAGGAATTGGCCTAGAAAATACACTAAAACAAGTCCTGCTGTTGTAGCAGCAATGCCAGGAGGAGTTGGTGGGCATGAGCTGATCAGAGCCTGGACACAGAGGAGACATATTCCCTGCCAAACCCGGGAGCATGGAGGCGAGCTGCAGGAAGCCCTCTGCTCCTCCTGGCCAGACAGTCCCTGGGCAGAGCCAGCCCCTTCCCAGACACGAGGTCAGGCTTGCCTGCTAACAGCCCCTTCCATTCCCAGTCCAGGGCCCTCCTTGCCTTCCCAAGCCAGCATCGCCTCTGTGGGTAACGCCACAAAACCCTCCCACAGCCCAGCTAGGACGGCAGTGATAAGCATGGTTTGCTTTGGTGTTGGCCGTGCTGGGAGAGGGCAGCTGCCCGACACCCACTGCCTCACCCTGCAGCAGCCCCGTCTGAACAAGCCCCCGAGGACTCAGAGGTTCAGCAGGGCTGGAAGGACAAATGGAAGGACAGGGAGGAAAAAGGAAAGAGCTGAGATGCAGCCGGCGGCCTCTCTAAGAGGCAAGGGGGAAACCTCCCTCCTCACTGATGCTTGCTCTCCCCTGTTCTGCCCCTGCCCTGCACAGACCCCAGCAGCGTGGCCATGGCTCTGCTTCCCTCTCAACAATGCCTAAGGAGAAAACCCAACATCACCCTTGTTCAGGGGAAACACCATGGGTTTAATCTGTCTTCCCCAGGGCTGTGAACAGATCAGCAAGGACCGACTCTGAGTGCTTTAACCGCACAAGTCAGATCTGAGACTTTCCCCAGGTCTTTGCTGCAGCTCTGGTTATTTATTTTTATGGAAGTTTGTCTTTTCTGACTAATCAAAAGAGGATTATGATTATTATTACTATTATTATTTTCTTTTTCCTAGCAAGGAAACGGCTTGTTTGCTGTCCTCCTCCCTCTGGAAGCCCAGAGATTAGGTGGCACTGGATGTTTTTTAAAGCAAAACTTGCAGGCAATGAGAGGTGAGCAGCGCAGTCCCCCACCTGTAGCACAGCTGGCAGCCAAAGGCTTAGTGACAGCAGGGCATGGCTCCAGCCCCTTTCCTGCACATCACCAGTGATCCAGCCCAACACTCGAGGCACCTTCTTCTGGGTAAGGGGGATGGCAAACCAAGCCTGGGGCTGAATCACCCCATGTTTTACCTCCGAGGAACTGTGAGCCCCACAGAAGAAGGGGAAGATTCAGAGTTTGCCCAATTAGGGAGGCAGAAGTTATTGCAATCATGTCCAGCCTCTTCCCAAATCCCCCAAAAGGGCAGCCACATACAGCACCAGGACCAGTCACACAGTTCCCTGTCCAAGCTGTGCAGAGATGTGGGGGGATTTGGGGTCCTGTCGGAGCAGGGCACGAGGAGCCTTTGGGTGTGGGTACAGGACAAGCCCTTGGGGGCTTGCGGGACTTTGAGCATCTAGGAATGAATTTAATTGTGCCAGAGTTGGCTGTTGGACCCAAACCTGGTCCTTCCACGTGTCCTTGCTGCAGCACACACCATGCTCCCATTAAAGGTTAAACTGCTCTAGTATGTAGCGTCTCACAGCTGAGCTCCAGGCATTCAACCCATGTAGGCAATTAATTAATAAGCCCTTTAGCTTCCCACTGCTTCTTTGCCAGCAGCTGCCAGGGATCGCCCTGTGGCACAAGGGGAATGCCAGCACCGCTGCATACTCACCTGCGGCACCGCTCCACATCAGGGTCCTCACGGTAGTACTGCAGCCCCCCATTGCGCAGTGCATCCTCTGGGTTTGCAAATGCCTGCAAGAAAGAGTCCCCATAATATATATGCTTATAATGTTTTTGGAACTTCACAGGTAGAAGCTTTGCCCCTAATCTTTAAGACCTGCAGAGATTTCTTCCTGACGCAGTTTCTCACCACCCTTCACAAACATAAGAGCAACTGCACTTCCATGTGCACAGTCCTGGGAGTTAAACACTGCACCTCCTGAGGGGTTTTCCTCATCCTCTGAAAAACCCAACTCTGCCCACCGAGCAGGTCCCAAACAGGGGGCTTCAAGGGAGCTCTGGCCTGGTCCCAGTCCACTTCTCCCCATGAAACCTATTTAATGGAGACTTTGCCAACCACCAGATGAGATCACTGCTGGCACAGAGTTTGCAGACACTGAATGCAGCACCCAAAAGATAACCGGGACTGGCAGATTAGTTCACCCTGCTGAGAAAGGATATCCTCTGGCTGGCTTTTTGACAGTGGTACTGTGTGACTGAAACCAGCCCCAGGGAAATTGGATCCTACGCTAATAAACATTCAAATAAAAATGATTTATACGAGCTCCCCACCTATGCTCAGAAGCTGTTCCTCAGGGGCCTGGTTACAAGTGACAGCTTCACTTTGCAGCCTGGAAAGGACCCTGGTGCTTTCTTTAATCATTTTACAAGCCCAGAATGTCCCAGGGCTGGAGCATCATTTGGAAACACAAGGGGAGAAGCCAAATCGTCAGTTACAATGATGCTACAGCACAGGGGTATCTCTTTGTATTTTATCTGAGAGCAGAAATCTCTCCCTCCCACTCCACTGATGCAGTCAGAAACTCCTCAAATACTTTAAAACAAATTTCACAGACCGCTGAGTTTTGCCACAAGTTCAATTTGGGTTGCGGGTGATAAAAGGTCCAGTTAACCCCATCTCCTGACAGCAGCTAGAGCTCTCAGTCCTCCCCGTATTTTCCCCGTGTCCAAGAACCATTTCCTCCAGCTATTGTTTTTATTCCCCAGGACTTTCTGCTCTCCTGGAGCATTCACGTAGCCATTCCAAAAGCTCAAAAGCTTTCTGCTACATTGCAAGGAAAAAGACCATTGGAATGATTTCTTCTTAAACCCTTTTTTTCCCCCCTCCTTTTCTTCCAGTCATGGCAAATTAACTGTAAACAGTCTCTTTCCAGAAGCAGCTCACCTGCATGTCATTTTAGATCTGAAATTATTATTTAGATTAGGATTCAGAAATTATAAACATCAAGCTACAGATGGTAGAAGCAAACAAAAAGAGCCAAAGAGAAGCGAGATATTTATCTGCTGCAGCTATGAAACATGTTTTGCTTTCAACTTAAGAAAAAGAAAACTCAGCTTGCGTCAGGAAAACTTTGTTGGCCTTTACAGGAATGAAAGAAGAAAGAAAAAACACAGAAACCCAAGCCAGAAAGGGAGAAGGAAAAGGAAACTGGATCTTACCTTCTTTCTGAGTCTCACTTGTCCTGTAATGATGGCAACGACATACATTTTTAAAATCAAGATTGTGCTGTAGAATGTAAATGACATAAACACTTTGTTTTCCATCATTTTGGGGGAAGGTGCCGCTCAGTCGCCTACAGCACTCACAGGCAGCGGAGATCTTGCTTGGGCTGTCAGAGGGCTCTGCGGGAGAGGGGGCAGTAACAGCCACGTTTAAACATAACACAAGTCACCACTGTTTCTACGGCAAAAGCCCACAGCCCCTGTACACCCCTTCAGATGATGCAGCAGAGCTGCCGGTGAGCAAAGCCCAGACTGGGACTCGGAGCAGGCTGCTTCTGCTCCTCACACCCTGCTGCCACCAGCTCCGTGGGGATGCGATGCCCCAAACTGGGATACAGCCCTCTTGACTGTGTGGGCCACAGCAAGGCTCAGCCCGGCCACAGCTCGACCTCTTGCCTCCCTAAAACAGCCCACCACGATTCCCTAGTCCCACCTCCCCTCCTGTTCGAGTCCAGAGGGACGGAGCTGCCCAGAGCATCCCTCGCCCAGCCGGGCACTGCTCACCCACGGACACGAGCTGATCAGCCCTGGGAAGAAGGAGGAGTTAGGAAGAAAGTAGGCACCTACCTCAGCCACATCCAGCCCTGCGCTCCTGCGCTGTCCCGATCCCACAGCCCACCCCTCCGTGGCAGCGCTCCCAGTAAACTCCAGTCCCGCCCAGTGCAGGCTGAGGGCTCCGGTGGCAGAGGCAACCAGCCCTCCCCTTCCACAGCCACCTGCAGAGGGATGGGGCACAGGGGACAGAGCCGTCCCTTGCCCCACCAGCACCCATCACCCGGGGGGCCCGGGCTGCCCCTGAACCCCCCGGCTGGGAGGGAAGCTCCCGGAATGACCAGCCTGGAAGCACAACCAGGCAAGTCGTGAACCGCAAAGCCCCAAACCTGCAAATCGAAATAAACACCAGCCTGCCTGGCCCCAAAGACAGCTCATCCTGGTTTTGTCTGAGAGGCTGAATCGGGGCCGTCGGGTGTAATTTTGTCCTCGGTCTAGAAAGTGGCATTTGAATTTGGAGCTGGCTTTTCCCCAGCCATCAAACACTGGTGAAGAAAGAGTGGGATCTAAGCCTCTGCAGGCAGCTGGGCTGCTCTTTCAATGCAAACCTTTAACTCCTTCTTCCCCAGCCCTGGCCCCAGTGCTGGCAGCAGCAAACCTCCAGCAAGCCGGCAGCGTGGAGGCTGATACGAGCTCTCCAAGTTTATTGGTGTTGAAGGGCTGGATTTGGGGTTCATTTCCTTTACACAGGGGGAAAAGGAAAAAAAAAAAAGAAAAAAAAAGACTTATTTCAGGCAAATGGAAACTGTCAGAGATTGAGTGGAAAATGAACGCTTTGAGGATGCAAGCTGTTTTTTAATTAACTGACATGTTAGAATAAAAAAATTTTTTTCAAGCCACAAAAAAGCCTCAAAAAACAATGAACGGGGTACAATGGCTTGTCTTTTACAAAACCATCTATCGAAGCATTAGTGCCTCTAGGACTGGATTTGTTCTTCAGGGCTTTTTAACTTTTTAACTGCCATTGAGCAAAACTCATCCTGTCCCTTCCAAGAGGGGTCCAAAGTAACCCAAGAGAAGCATCGCATGAGCCCAGGACCAGGCTCTGGTCCCGTTGCTACAGACCCTGTTGCACAAGGACAGGTTTGTCCCCAGCAATGGGACGCTGGCAGCACGCCACTCCCCAGGGAGAATGGGCTACAGGAGCCTTTTTCCTGGGGTGCTGGTGTGAATTTAAGGCAGGCTTGTGCTCTAGGCACAGCGGCCCTGGGCTCAGGTGATACACAAATTCCATCAATGCGAGCATGAGTCAGGTTATGTGGGCAGATCCGGAAGGTTGACTCCTGCTCGGGGAGCAAGCTAAGAAGGAAAACAGTCACCTCTCTGTCTGGGTAGCATTATCCCACCAGCCCTGACCAGCAGCCAAGGGATGCCACAGGCCAGCCCCTGCCTCTGCCCCTGCAGAAGGGAGGGTTACACCATTTCTTGTATTCCCAGCAAACAGTCAGCGCGGAGTCAGACCAGGGCAGCTTTCCTGCCAGGATCAGCACTGCGGAAGAGGTTTTGCTCCTGCCACGCTCACCTCAGACGTGTGCTCTGGCCATGCCAGCCAAGGGCTGAGCTCTCCCTGTGCCCGTCCAGAGCAGATGTCCTTCCTTCCACCCCTGCCTGCCTGGCTCCAGACCCCTGCACTGCTCCCAGCCTGGCAGGGCAGGGCTCAGAGCCAGAAAGACCCTTCAAGCATACGATCTCCCTCCCCGCACAGACATCTGCAAATTCTTTGCATTTGCTTCTGAATCTCCCTCGCCACGGCTTTTCTGCCCTGATGCTGCAAACTCAAAGATGCCGCACCACTCATTGCAATGCACTGGCTCAGCCCCATGACATCCAAGTGTGCAGAGAGCCTTTGAAAAGCCCCAAACACTTGGTTTCAAGGGACAGGTACCTGCAGCTGGTCATCACCACCCTGGCGTCAGGGCGGCTGCAGAACAAGTCCCGGCACAGCCCAGTGTGGAGCTGCACAGCCTGGCGTGAAGCTCCACAGCCCAGCAGTGAATGCCTCCCATGGACTGCTTCCCCGGGAGTGGGAATGGGGACACCAGGACACGCAGCAGTCATGTGGATTCAAACACTGCAGTAATGGCTGGGGTGTTCACCCTGGACCCCAGCCCTCTGCTGCCACCAAACTGCATCCAACCCCACTGACACCTCCCTGGAACTCGGCAGAGTATTAAAAACACCATAACGCCAAGCATAAGCAATTGATAGCAAAGCAACATCCCAAACACTGCTCCCTCCCATCTCCCCTCTCCATAGCTGATAGGGAGCAAACCCGTAGCAGAGAAGACCTTGGTGCCCAAGGTGTGGGGTGATGCGAGGGCCAGACCAGCCCAGCAGCAGGGATGACACTTTCTCCAGCAGCCCCCTTCCCCAGCTCTCCTGGGGGCTAGGGCAGGCAGCGAGACCCTTCACCAACACATCACACCCTCCATGGAGCCACTCCAGTTTTTACCAGCTGAGGATCCAGCCCACAGGCTCTTCAGCAGTGAGACCTTTTTCCTTTGTGCACCTTCTTCCCCTCCCAGGGCAGCCAGCACCTCTCACTGAGCAGCAGGAATATGCACAATCTTGGTACCACCTGCAGACAAGCCAGGACTTCTCCTGCTAGCCAGACAGACTTTCTCCTCCTCAGCGTTATTCAAGCACTGGCAGGAAGCCCTGGACAATTTGCACCAGCAACTGGCACAAATTTAAATTGAATGGAGTGATCAAGAAGCACAGTTTGTTTAAGCGTAAGCCCCTGGGGCAGACCCAGGCGTGGTTGTTGTATGTGCTGGATAGGCTCGTGGTGTATAAAAACCATGTGGGCGAAGAAAGTTGTTTTTTCCATGTGTTTATGCATTTCAGACCCTTTCACTGTTACACAGAGCTGAACCCCAGTGGGGAAGGCCGGTGTCTCTCAGCAGAGCACAACGTGGATGGAGACAAGGGGCAGAAGCTGCCCGTAAAGTTAGCTGTGATGCTCCTGGGATCTGGGCTCCTGCTTGATTTCTCAAGTTTAGGGGTCTCACACTAGGTAGGACACATCCACAGTCACACCTTCCTGGCTTTCCTGACCCAAGGCAACGCAGCTGCCAGGAGCATGTTCAACCATCCCATTAATCCAGGCGGAAGCAGGCTGTTAATATTAACAGTTTAATCCTCCTCTATAGATCACATCCTGCTAGGACAGAGCCACTGCTTGAATGAGACCAGGTCCTAAGGGCAGTATGTCTTTAAACTACAAGCCGTGCCATAAAGCCCAAGCACAAGAAGTCTCAGCCCAGGACAAGACCTACCAAACCCAATACCGCTAGCAAAAAACACTGCATTTTTTTTGAGAAACGATTAATAAGAATCAGGGTCAGGCTTTGAAAGTTTTGGTCATCAGGTTAGGCTGACCCCAGGAGCTGTGCGGAAAAGATGGAAGGTTTTGCTGGAGGAGGAACTGAACTGCAGCAGGCAGAAAGAATGAAAAATTAATGGGAGATGCTTGAGAAAAGTACTTAAAAATAAAAGCCTCTAATAACAATCCTGCTTTGGAAAGATTATGGAATAAAAATCACCCTCAGTTCCCACACAGGTTGTTATTTATTTGACCAGCTGAATTACACTACAGTGTTATAAATACATGTTTTTCCACTATTGCTATGCTGGGGAATTTCCTGGTGGCAGCTACATGAGAGGGTTGGTTGTGTAATAAATCCTTGTCAATGGAGCACAGGCACGTATGCTGGGGTGGCATAGCCTGGGCTCCAACCTGATCTCAAAGAGTAGCAGACGCTTTGGGCAATTACAGCTCAGATTCCCCAAAATTTTCCCAAACAAGCAATTACATCCCCACAGCCCAGGCTGGACAAAGAGCCTGAGGGGACTGCTCCAGCCTGGAGGAGACAGGCAGGCGGGTGGCACTTCTCCAGCGTGTTCCCACGTGCTGGTGGAGAAGGTGCAGAGCCCAGCTGGGATTTTGCCTGCCCTGGGCCCACAGCTCAGCCCACAGCTCCAAGAAGTGCTGAGCCATATTCCCGGCTTGTTCTGACGCTGCTGCAGGCGCCGGTGCCTTCCTTCCCTGCCATTTCTTCCTGCTTCTCCCAGCACAAAGCCTTGGAGCCCGCAGACATGCCCTGCGCCAGTGATCACTTGCCCTTGGCTGCACTGAGCCCTGGGAAATCCGGCTGCCCACGGGAGGTTGTGCCATGCTGGCTCATCAAACACAGCTACGTTTTCAAGTAAAGGCATGAACAGTTTAGCTATTCATTAAAGAGAAAGGCGTTCCACCTGCGTTCACTCCTTAGCCTGCACGAAAAGTCACATCGTTGTGATGCACCTTCTCCCCCAGATGAATGAAATCCCGTTGCTTCACCTGCAGGTCCCCATCCCCCAGCTCCTGGGCTCCCCACTGCTCTTTGCAGCATGCAGGATGGCAGAAAATACTGCAATGTCACTCAGCAGTGAAACCACCAGCATTAGCATCTCCTGAAACAAATGCGATGCTTCAGCCTTTGGCAAACTCGGGCAGATTTTGTCTGTTTTGCATTTTAAAGTGACTGTACTGGCTGGAGCTATCTGAGAGGCCTCAGGCACAAGGAATGTAGGATCAGACTCCTTCACGCTCAGAAGACCAGATGCCTGCAGCAGGAGAAAGCCAGCAGGAGAGGCCCAGGGAAGGGGCAGGGGTGCAGTGACTCCGGGTCTGAGGCAGAGGAGCAGAGGAAGCTGCTGTTCCTCAGACAGCCCAGGGACAGGGACCAGGCCCAGGGCCAAGTGAGAGGCGGTGGCACGTCCTCCTCCTTTCTACTTCCAGCTCCATCCACCGTCCCTTCCTGCCCGTTCCCAGGCTGCTGCCCAGCTCTCAACCACTCTCCTGCCCCAAACTGTCATACCCACCCTGGCTGCAGGGGAGTCACTATGTCCCCTGCTGCTATGACAGCAAGGAGACGCTGGAAGAGAGGCTGTCAGGCTGTGAGCATGTGGGAGGCAGATTATTTTCTCTTATTCTGAGCCTCACATGGATTCACGCCTGGGCTTTTTCTTAGAGGAAAGAATTCCTTGGCTATGCTGCTGTGTGCCTTCAGGGATGCAACCCAGCTGGGAGAAGTGCTGAGGGGCCGAGGGAAGTTTTTTCTCCTCTCCCCTGCTTTCTGTCTGACACAGCTGGTTTAAAAGCTGGCTTTAGGCAGATCTGCACCTGCCACTGCTGCCATGGGGCAAAAGTGGGAGACACGGATCAGGGCTTGGGGTGTGTGGGAAGCCGGCATCTCTCTCACTTAGCCACACTGCAGCAACTCGTGATGTGTTTCTCTTCCCAAGAACAAGATCCCATCAGCTGTAAACAACAGGCAAAATCCACTTATGTTATTGCCCAAAAAGAGGGAGTTTCCCCGCCAGGCTGGGAGAGAAGAGAAACAAATCCTACTGCCAAAAATTTCAGAATTGGGAAACATTTCCTAGGCTTCAAGCATTTGCAAAACTACAAAGTAAATACCGATTCCCTGGTGGGATGCTCTTGAGCAAAAGCAAAGGTAAAGGATGCTGCGTGGTCCTGCCTCCACATGCTGTGTTATGGAAAAATGGGAATCAGGGCATGTTTTACAGCATTAAGAGCACTGGCTCACTAACAGGGCTGGGAGAGAAAGCAGATGTGGTCCCAGATTTCAGCCTTATAGAGACCTGACATTCAATAGCAGATGAGTAGCTTCAAGAAGAAAAGTAGAAAACAAACCAAGATGGCCTTTCTCTTCTTCAGTGCCTGACCAAGGACTGTGAGCAACTACTGTGTTGATCTGCAGGGCTCTGCTTGCCCTCAGAAGTGCAATGGGATGCCCAGCTTAAGATCAGGGACCTTTTTCGGCAGGTGGGTACCTCTCAGCACCTGGGCTGTTAACCCTGCCCTGAAACCCAGAAAGAACAGCAGGCCTCAGAGCTCGCCATTTTAAAGCCTTGTAAGTCCTGTTTTCAACAGAAAGGCATTTTCAAGTTGTTACAGAGACGTGGAAGCATAGCACAAGAGGGAACGGAAAGGTCAGCACTTCATTGCCTGTCCCTGACCCCAGCTGAGAGTGGCTACACCATCCTGGCGAGATCGACTCTAAGGAGAGCCCTCCTTCATGGCCCTGCCGTAGAGCTTCACCCACTACAATGCTTTCCAAAACACAGAGCTTATGTTTAAAACCCCGAGTTCTCTGTGTCCCCTCCATCCCCCTAGACTAAACAGCAGCAATTCCTCCCACCCTTCCATATAGGTCATGTTTTCTAAATCTCTTTATCACACATGTTGATCTCCTAAATGCTATCGCTTCTCAGAGCAAGGTCCTTGGCAGATGGAGGCTCGCTGGGCTTCCTAGAGCAGCAGACCAGGGCCTCCCTGAATGACCTGACTCAGGCAGAAGTCAGAGCTTCTCAGCAATTTGAAGTTTTTTGAGTTGAGTCACTTGTCAGCCCACAGCTATGCTCCAGATGCATGTCAAAACTTTCCCTTTCTTTTCCCTGCACTGGGTGATGCACAACATGTCTTTCAGGCTTTCTTCAGCATCTCAGCAGCCAGGAAAAAGGTGGTCCAGGTCTCCACTCTGACATTATTAATAAACACCCCACATATGCAATGCTAAAAACACCCTCCCCATAATCACACTGGAAAGCAGGGAGTAATTTAGCTGCATTATTTACAGCCCACGTTGCCTGGAAACTTTTATTTGCGTTGTTGTCTCAGCTACCCTCTTGCTCACAGTGGTGGGAGCACCCACAGAGCATGACCCAGGCTGAAGTCATGTCCTGAGGCAGCAGAGCAGGAGATAAGGAAAAAGGAATGAAGCTCACAGGTCCCTGCCTAGACATCAGAGCAGGGATTACATACCCTGTGCAATGCAACATCTACTGCACTTGAAAGTTAAAAACAGTCAGTACATATTTCCCAAACCCACAGTGAGGAAAGAGAAGGGGATGTAGGACCATACAACCTCCCCGAGTGATCCCTGACTTTACCAAGACCAGAATTTGGCCTGAATAATGTAAGGAAGTAGAGAAACCTCTCCATGCTACTCCACAGGCAGTGGCACTTGGGCTAACTATCCTAAGATTTCTTCCCTGCCTGAATGGTCCACCAGCAGGACTCCAGGAACCTGCCTGGGTCCCATGCTTTGATTACTCTCCTGATTTGCAGGCTTTTGTCCTTGCGTCCATGATGTGTGTCCAGAAATCTGCTCCACCCTGTGTTTATCCAACTGCGACTGGTCTACTCAGCCCGCAGCAAGGAGATACATGCTCATTACAAATATTTACAAAGCAGCGGAATGCATGGGTCTAGCGCAGCACATTTCTGTCAACAGTGCAACCAACTCAGCCAAAACTGAACAAGAAGTGCTCCCCCATCAGCAGGACAGAAGCTGGATCCAGGTGGGAAGGCAGCTGTGAAAAGGGCGTAGGGACAGGAGGCTACGGGATGCTGCAGCCACATTAGCAGGGAAAGAGCTGTCCCACAAGGAGAGTTAGGCAACAGAAATGGGTAGGAGCTGTGCTGCACCATACCACACTGGGGGAAGTTCATGTGCATGTTCAGTGGTGGAAGGGAACTGCTGCTCTTCAACAGGAGCAGGGAGCCTGTTGGGTTGTACCAGCTGTGGGGCACATCATGGTTTCAAGGTAGCATATGCCCCTGTGGTACCTAGCGATGGACTGAGGCTCTCTGGCCCCATACAACCTGGTTCATCCAGTCTTCAGAAGTCAGAGATTAACTTAAGCTCTGAATCACAAGGTTTAATTCTCTTTCTTGCAAATTTGTTGTCATACATGATGGTAATGCTTGATAATTACATGCTTCAAGTCATTGTCCAAACTGTTAAAATTAAATTACTTCCTGGGACAGTAAGTTCCATAATGAAACACAATTTAAATTAAGATGATGATGATGATAATAATAATAATCTTTTTATGGGATCTCCTTCCCCTTTTGCTCATGTCAGAGAGACATGGGGGGGAGTTAGGAAGAACAGCAATTCCTGCTCAGCTTTGTCTAGCATACTCCTCTTTCGATACATGTCTGTTAAATCACCTCTTACTCAGCTTTACCACATTCCCATTCGCTTTCATCTCTCTTCAAAGGAGATTCCTCCATGCTTTTGATTATCCCAGTCATACTTTCTTTTTTTTCTCCAACGCTGAAGCAAGCAGATGACCAGCACATGACTGTCAACTCCTTTCACCCCTTGCACTCCAACCATCCTTCAGCCTCCTAGTAGCTCATTTTTCTTTTAAATGCCACCGAGTCCTCACTGAGGGGTCTAGGATGACTCCACACCGAGTTATTTAGTACTCTGGAGGGGCTACTGCCAAACTGAAGGAATTCCAGCTATGTTCTTACAGAAGACGGCCCTGGGACATTCGCTGCGCAGCTATCCAACAATAGATCTGACTTGCTCAGCTCTATTCCTTTAGGGCCTTTCTGTATCCTCCAGCACAGTCTCCTCTCTTGCTATGCTGTTAGCATGGACTTAACATTGTTTTTGTAGAGCATGTCGGTTCTCCTGTTTTCAACTTGTTCCAGCTCACTGTTGGCCACAGGTTCCCAGCTCTCAAACACACATTTTAACAATAGCTGGAAACTAAAGTCCTGCACGCAATCCTTTATATTAGCAGAGCACATTTTTCTTCCTGTTAGATAACATATCTCCCAGAAAAAGAACCTAACATTTTTAGATCCCTTCCTGACCCTCCATCCTTATTTAACATTGACAAATCTGTATGGGAATGATACTTTCCAGGTTGTTCACAGTAAGATGCGAGGCATAAATTAACAGGTCCTCATACAATACTTCAGCTGGACATTGCAGAAGTAAAATAATTAAATACCTTTTAGCTGGTCCTGCTTAGAGGGACACATTTCTGAACACTGAGACCTAGTGACAACTGCACATTGATCTGTTTTCAATAAGTGTGTCACTTGTCCCTCCGCAAGAAAGTACAGACATGCCTCGTCCAGTGCACAGGAGGAACAACAACCTGTATGTGGCCGGACAAGCCTGGAAGCTGGAGCAAGGGGACTGGAAAAGCCACCCAGCGTGCTTGATGGTGCTCACTACAAAGGGATGAGAGCAGAGCTGGTGGCTACAGCCTTTCTGTGAGATTTACCTGCCCAAGAGCTCTTTCACGTCCAACCTACACAACCACCAAAAGGAGCTCCTGTACAGTGTGGTGCTTTTCCCCTCACACTGCAGCACTCAAGTCAGTTGAGTAAGTGGACTTCAGTGTCTGTTTGCAGCCACTCAAGTTCATGCTCCTAAACTACAAGATCCTCCCCAAACTCTCAATACATGTAGATAATTTTAAAATTTGCTCCTGGATTTTATTTTTTCTCTTTCAGTAACACAAATGAACCAACCCAGAAAGAACCTAGAAAAAACCAAGATGACTTTTTTTTCTATCAATCAGCTAAATGGAGTGGTTGAGTGAATTCATTTTGCATCAAGCTAGTGTGGAGTCGAAGTTACACCCACAGTACAGGAGTGACCAGCATGGGTAGGACAGAGCTCTACCCTGGGTGTAAGGGACAAACACAGGCAGGCTGTAGAGAACACACTCCTCCCTGGAAAATGGGCCCAAGACTGTCAACTCCAAAAGGCCACATGCAACAGGACCACCTCAGGCCCTACAAAGCCATTTTTCTCCAGCTGGCTGCTGAAGTCTGCTATTGTTTAGCAGAAACAGCTGCACAATAGCTTGTCATCTCAGGGTTTCACTCTGCACTGGAGTCCTGTGATGCTATCCTGGGTGATTTCTTCACCGTTCTCAGCACCAGAGGCAGAAGAGACACCACACAGGTCAGAGATGGACTGGAAAGCTCCTGATGGCAAGTCACCAAACAGGAGACACACTTTGGCTGTCCTGCAATGACAGCCTGATGTCCAAACCACAGAGATGGACAGACCTGGTGCAATTTCCAGGAAGCCTCCTCACTGCAGTCTCCAGAGAGATCACCACATCCCTCCTTGCTCAGGAGACCTCACCACTGGTGCCAAGGATTGCTGGCTGCTAGTGCCTGTTGTTCTCTGGTTACAGATCTCCTCTGAGGTTTGCTGACAAACCAGGAGCCTGAAGAGAACCTGCTGTCCTTTATCCTTCACTGGCAAACTACCTGGTGCTCATCTCTTGCCTGTCCTTGGTAAGTACCGAGCCCAGCTCCGTAACTTCCACAACTGTCCAAGGGCAGCCAGACCTGGCCCATCTGAACAAATGGGGAAATTATTACAGCAGCAAATAGTTGCTTTCTCCTGGTGAACCTCCTTGTTCCTCAACGCCAACTGCTAAAGTTGATTAAGACCAGGCAGAGGTCTTTATTCAGGCATGAGTTGGAAACAGAGGAGCAGGAATAACAGAAGCGGCAGTCAGAATAGCTGCTTTGCAAGACTAATTTTAGTGACCTGTATTTATGGCTCTTCCACAGAAGATGGGTGAAAGAGCAGGGTGTTTAGTTTTGCAAACCCCAAGATAAACACAGCCTCTGATTCTAGTCCAACCCAAAACCTACTGAGCACTTTTAAATCCTCTTTCACCTAAGGGTCCCAAAGCGTTGGATGGGCATGTCTGCTTAATAACACCATCACCTTATGTACTTTGGATTAAATACAAGCCACTCGCCACATCAGAGCCCATGACTGGAGTGAGAGCACAGCGTTACTCATGCCCTATAATCCTCTTCCTGTAGCAATCCTCCCCCACCACGCAAGCATAGTGTTTTCTTATTTCATCAAGTTCAAGTTTCATCCCTTTCACACAGTTTTTATCTCTAAATTATTATTTGCAACAGAATTCAAATTTTAAGATAGAATATGGGTTAAGGTTTTCCTATTATTTCTTGTTCTCTCAATGAGAGCTATTGCTACACACAGCAGACAGGCTCATGTGAGAGCTATTCCACGCCAGCTGCTTCCAAGCCAGCCTGGAGAACAAAACCAGAAATCAGGTCCCAGACCCAGACTGGAGTCCAGTCAAAGCCAAACAGGAACAGTCTCCAGTTTCAGATTCTGGGCTCAATTTTAAAAAGAAGGGAAAAAAACAAAGGCAGGACTGAGGCGGGTGAAATCCAGCTCTCACAGCATCCCCATCTTACCAGTGAGGAACCTGCAGCACAAGGTTTAATTCTCTTCCGTGCAAATTTGTTGTCATACATGATAGGAATGCTTGATAATTACATGCGTCAAGTCATTGTCCAAACTGTTAAAATTAAATTACTTCCTGGGACAGTAAGTTCCATAATGAAACACAATTTAAATTAAGATGATAATAATAATCTCTTTATGGGATCTCCTTCCCCTCTTGTTCATGTCATGAAAAGACACACAGGGGATTAGGAAGAACAGATGATGTGACTTACCCAGTGTTGCTCAGAGCTGGGTGACAGCACCTTGGCTTGACCCCTGGAGTCCAAATGCAGTCCCCAGATCTAATCACTAAACCACAGAGGATGTCTGCACCAGGAGTGTTTAGTTTACAAGTCAAAACAGAGTCTAACTGCCAGCATGCAAGTGCAACCCGATAGCCCATCTACTGGGTCTATCACTACCACTCCATACATTATTCATCTCGATCTTGCACAACACAGGCCTTGAAATCAGAACCCAGAAGCAATTAGGCAGGAGCAGAGCCAGCTCTGCAGCGGTGAGGGGTGAAAAGGCGAGGCTGGTAAAACACTGGTCCCACACCCTGCTTTGCTTTCCTCAGTTCCTGCCCCGAGGGTGCCTCTCTCAGCTGCCAGCCCAGGTGGATTTGCATGGTCCATAGCTGGCTGCTGCTTATTTGCACCTGGCTTTGGGTGGTACCATTAGACCCTGAGCTGCTGTATCCTCTTGCCCTGCAACACCAGATACCCAAGCCAGCACATAAAACACCCACCTGAGCCGTCCCAGTGTCCCTGCAGCACTGGTATTTAAACTCTTAACAGCAATTTTCTCCAAGCTATACCTTAATATCTTTACTCCTGGCACCAAAACCTACATAAGCTTGGAGTGTGTCTATGCCACGAAAGTCCATTTTAGAAATGGACACCTGTTAAGATCACCCAGCCACAGATTAAAAAACTGATCTCCTCAAAGCCTGTCACTATGGCAGTCTTGGCACCTCCTGTTCAGATGAACAGAAACCTCTCATTTTTTTCCAAAGCCAAAGGGCAGGCTGCCTCCATCCCTTCTCCCTCTGGAGCACATAGCGGTCCATGGAGGAGCAGAGCCAGTCTGGCTGCTGGCCACTTAAATAACGACCCCTGCTTGTTCTGAGAAAGACCTTCTCCATCCATCATTGCTTGATGGAGTTGGTATGAATGAAAGGTCAAACAGGTTTCAGCACCAGGTCTCACCCTATAAAGAGCAGAGGAGTGCCCTGCCAGCCTGTTACCTTGTACTTATCTAGAAAACATTACCTTTCAAAGAAATTCCCAAGGGAGGCAAGAAATGTGAGACAGCAGCTTCCCTCACCCACACCAATGCTGTAGATCAAGCATGGCTTTAAACACCTCTCCCCTACCTTTCACTCCTATCCCTACCAGGTAACATGACCTGTGTAGCTCCACCTGCTGAAAACCACTTGATACCAGATTAAAAATCACATTTGTCTCCTGCTGCAGAGACTGCCAGCATTCACCACGGCCAAAGGGCATCAGCAACATTGATAAACCTTGCTTGATCCTCAGCTGCTGTACATTGCTCTGGGTAGTTTTGTATCAGTGTAGACCAGGTAAAGCTCTGGTTTGGACCACCATTGCACCCAAATACTGTAAGGTCCTTGGGGCTGGTTATTCATTCTGCTTGTACAGCACAGTGAGACTCTGGTCTCTGACTGCAATAGAGGCTCAGGCAAAAGGGCTTTAAGGTTGGGCATCGGGATGCGAAACCCTTTCCTCTTGTTGTAGGGAAGAGCCTTTCAGTTGCATTTTCTAGAGACAGCAAACAGAACAAAGAAACCACACCGTATTGGTACATCAGAATTTTACAAGGGTTCAGACGTGATCAAAGGAATTATTTCACAAGGGAAGATTTATCTGGACACATATATGATGTTCCACTTCACCCAAATCCCAAGCTCATCCATACCTTTCCTTGTTGGACTGTCCCTTTTCACACAGACACTGACCAAGGACACACACTGACCCAAGGGACTCTGTGATTTTGTACCCTTGACAAGGATTTTTAAGCCTGCCCAAGGCGAATCATGGCTCCAGCTCTTGAGTAAAGATTTCAAAGACTGACGAGAATTGCTAAACCCTTTGCTATGAACTACCATGTTAAGAAGAACTTTCATCATCTGCAAACCTAAATTTTCCTACCTGCAAGAGAAGGATGACAGTCTCTTGACTCCCTGGGTGTTGCTAGGATTAGACAATGTTTGCTCAACATTAATGTAGATTTTGGTGTCTTGTGTTATTGCTACTGTCACATTATAGAAAGGTCAATGAACACATTTCAGTGAGTCAGAGCCCTTCCACAGTGTTAGCGTAGTCCTCAGAGCTTAGCCAGCCTCTGTATTTGGTTAAAGCCCAGCACAACCCCACTCTTAAAAGATCCCAACGTACGTCAGAGTAGCAACCCTTTCCTGTCGCTGCCTCATCTCTATGTTTAGGATAAGGAGCGCTTGGAAGATGATGCTGAAATTGAAGCAGGGAAAGAAAACAAACCGAAACCACACATATGGGGGGGAGGGGGGGGGGAGCGTAAAAATAAACCAAATTCCCCTCAGAAAAACTCCAAGCATTAGAGAGCATCTAGCTAGAGTCAGAAGGCAGGGATAGAAGATATGTGTTTAGGTAGAAATTAAACTGAACATAGGGAAAAATGAGTCTCCTACTTCTTCTCCAATTAGAAACCTTCAGCGAGAACCTCTTGCCAGCCCAGCACCTCATGTAAAACAGCAGTCATGTTACCAAACCTTTTTCATAAAGCACATGGAAATATTGAGGACCTTATACATTCTCCAACAAAAACACAGACTTTTTCTGGGAAAAGCATTGACCCTACAATTCTTACCTGGAAACCTCTTGTACTCCATGAACTCAAGGCAGGGCTGCAACACCGATTCCTAGCACCCTGTCCCCTGGCTGGAAACATTATGTTTCTTGGCTCATCAGACAAATGCGAGGTTTGCTGCCTCGTGATCAGAAAGCCATGCTAACCAGCCATATCCCAAATTCTCTAGGCTGTCTGCCATGTAGCTGTGAGCCCAAAGTCCCGAGAATGCTGAGTTTAAACCAACAATGTACAAATCAAACTGCGGGTGGGTGACAGAAAATTTCAACACACTGAAAGCAAAGCCAGGCCAGGCAAAGCTCTCATCTGCGACTTTCTTCTCTCCTCATCCTTGGCCTTAAGTACTCCATCTCTGCATCCTTTATCTCTCCCTTTGCAACACATCCACCCCATTTCTACTACCTCTTCTATCACAATAGGTTTAGCACTCTGAATTACTCACTGCAAACACTCCACATCCTCTGGTTCATACCACTGCTCCCCAAATCCCTACCTTCCCTCTTCCCGTAATCCCCCCATGCCCTTACCTCTCCCACACCCACACCTTCCCACCACACCACTTCTACTGCTGATCAACACAACAAATCACAGATACTCCAAGCCAACTATTGCACACCAAACACTTTTTGAAAGTGCTACAAATTTTCAGTACCTTCAGCTTGTAGCAGCTAATTCAAGATGATCCACTGCTGGCTGACCACCACTACCTCCTGTGCTGGTCAGGAGAACAGTGTGAATACATGACGGGATACCAGTTCAGTGGCCAGGGCACAGGAGGGCGTTGAGATGGAAGAATGACGTGCTCATCAGCACAACACAACAGGCAACAAGAGTTGCAGTGTGGACTGTGTGTTGCGGGGTCTGTGCTCCACTTGGAGCTTCCAGACAGCTGTTCAAGGAAATTGCCATCAATGTCAGCCTCACCACCACTATTAGACATCTCATCCATGTCTGGGCCCAGCTTGAACCCATTTAACTTGTAAGGGATAATGAGATAACAGCATGACATGTTGCAGCTGAAGGTTATTTAAACACCCATCTGGTACCTGTTATGCAGCATACATCCTATTGTTGTATAGGAAATATATGCCACCTCCCTCCCACATGGAAAGGAGAAGATCTGTAGATGTGTCCCATGCTACCCATTCTTTTTGCATAGATGAGGTAATTCTCCTTCTTTGTGTTCTTTCTAGCATATCACTTTGCATTTCCTGTCTGCACTTTGGGACATGCAGTCCCTTCCAGGCTGGCAAGACTTTGTGAAAGGACACAAGACCGCAATGAGAAATTTACTATGGACATCTCGTTCACCCTTCACACATCAGTCAGAAGAGGCTCCACACCATCCAGGTTTGAAAGGGTGAACCATAAACCATGAAACTGATTCACCCTTTGCAAGACACAACTTGGCACTACACTTTATCCCAGAGAGATTCAGGGGTGACAGTCTATTTCAGCTTATTCCAGCTCTCCATCTTCCTTTGTGTAGGATAACTTTGGCTGCTCTTGGTCTCCTGCTGAAATTGCCTATGAGGCTTTTGCTCTCTGTGAGCCCTCAGCAGCCATGAGGGCCGGGTTGTGTGGTATCCCAAGAAATCATATTTCATAACACGAGTGGTCGGCTTTGCAGATGTGTACTCCTCTCTCTTCTGTTTTTCTCAGGCATGACTCAGTTTTCTGCAAAAGTTGTTCTACCCTGTAAATCCTGGACCAAAACCTTTGTCTGACACCCCATCTAGTGTTCAGCACAGACAAATGCAGACGACCGGTGCATCAAGGAAACAGTTGACTGGAAAATTCCCAGCATTTTTTCAGTGGTATTAAACCACCTTTGTAAAACTATCATTTGAGCCGTCTCGGAGAGCTCTGACAGAGTCCAGGCAACATGGAAATCTGCATATGCCACTGCCAATTCCTTCCTCTGGCCTCTGTGCAGCCTCTGGGTGTCCCAACAGAGAGATTGCAGCCAGAAAGCCCAGCAAACCCCACTCCTCAGGTGTTAGCTCCTCGCAGCCCAAACCCTGAGGCTTTGAGGACACCCCTCTGTAGGTGAGACATCTGGGCAAACCACCTTGGAATATCGAGCCAAGAGCCTAAGCTGTACCCACATCGAGATGGCAGCTGACAGTGAGGACTTCCTCAAAACAGGGAACAACAGGGCTTCCCAGGTGCTCAGCAGTTGACAGCACAGGGCACTCACTTCAAAAGAGATGTCAAATCTTGAGCATGTATTTTGAGTACTAAATAACGCTGCTCAGTGTTTTTCCAATGAGATTTTAAAAATAAAATGAGAATTACTTAAATGTCTTTTCACCTTTTTTTCATTAAAAAAAGCATTTGCTGAGAAAATGAAAGCTGTTTCAGCGTCTGTCCTTCCCCTTTGCAAACACACTTATTTGGTGGTGCAGTGGATCATGAAGCTATCAGGACAAAATATCTGCTCTGAGAACTTGGTTTTAATAAACCAGCTTTGACATGTTCAGTCCTGTGAGTTGCAGAGCTCCAGCCACTGCTACAGAAATCTTTGTACTCTGCGATGCTAGCTGCACAACCCACTCTGAACTAAGCCCAAAACAAGCATCACTATGTTCTTGGTTAATCACCAGACCAATTAGCACCTTGGTTAAGATGCAGTGAGGTTCCAGTCCTGCTCCCCTCAGAGCTGGGATTGTTCTGATGAAATTCTCCCTCTACCCACATGGCAATACCCTGTTCACAACACTTTCAGTTCTCAAGGAGTAGCGTGATAAGTCTGTTAACTCATTAACACCTCCAGCTTACAGGAGACTTGGCTTCCATCCTCTTCAACAGCCTCAGGCCCCACGCTCTAGGAAGTTATTCTGCAATTTCTGTTTTGCTTTCCTTTCCTGCTGAGCCAGGCTGGCTTTCAGTTCCCACCATGAAGCTTCTGAATGCTGCTGTATTCTTTATTCTTGTGCCCACTTTGACGCCAGCTTTGGACCCTCTCAGCACTTCAGTCCTCATGGGGAGTGCTGCTGTCGCTTGGCAGCTCCTCTCCTCTCAGTCCTGGCTCAAGTGCAGTCTCCTGGAATGCTGCAATATGAAGGACACGCTGAACTTCTCAGGTAAGGCAGCGGCAAGGGCACCTTGAGCCAAGTTGTCAGTGGGACCAGCTGATGGTCCTTCCCAGGGTGGTGAGGGCTTCCTTTTTAATGCCAACCTCCTTTGGGGTGGTTGTGGGAAGATAAGAGTTACTGCCCACAGTGGCTCTAGAAGGCAAAGGCTGTACTAACCTAATATTGCTTATCCCACAAGTGGTCATGTATGCTGCTTCTCATGGCAGTACTGGAGCATTTTCCTTGCTGGTGTCTTGGTTTATATTGGCAGAAGCAGGCAAAATTCTGGAGGTGAATTCAAGGCTAAGAGCTAACGAAATAATCCCACATCTTCTTGAGACAGACACCCCAGTGGTATCCCACACCCCAGTTGGTGGCTGCCTGTAATACATGTCAAATGAGCAGCAATTAGTGGTAAGTCTAGATTCAAAACATGCTGCTTCGCTTGCCTGAGACAAGCAGGCTGGCAGTCCTCAGTGATTGGGGAAGAAAGGGTTGTTTCACTCTGCCTGCAGGGAACTAGCGCATGGTCTGAAAAAGAGCTTATGCAACAATCTAACCACAAACTCCTGATCCTGCCACTTAGAAATCCCCCTTCTCTTTGTCATGGGATTACAAATATTGCTTCATTTCAGTGCTGGGCCACAGATTTCAAAACAAATCCTCAACTGTTGGAGACCTGTGCGTCTCCAGGTACTTCAGTATGTCACTTCCTACCAGCCCTGGATCTGGCTGCTTACAAACAGGCCGTTAGCTAGTACTTTAGCCAGTGAAACACCAGTTGTGGTACTTTTTTAAAAGAGAACTTGATATAGCAAAAGAAGCACGTTTTTCTATAAATGTGAGGTATACTAGATGCCACTAAAATAGTTAACAAGAATTTAGCACATGCAATGAACAAGTCTCTGCACATATCTTAGATCCCGTCCTAGGACTTTATAGGAAACAGTAGCTGCAATACCATTGGGAGTCCTGCCTATCTCATACAAACTGCTTGGTTCCCATAAATGCTATCAAGAGTCTGATTCACGAGTCTGTACCTCAGCTGGATTCTCTGCTGATTCACAATCTTGTTATGGCCAGAGGGTGGCAAACATTTGTTCTCCCTGATGGTCATTCAGCTGCAACAAAAAAAAAAAAGGGAGGAATAATACGGCATTTTCTGACTATTCTCTCCCCTCATTCCTTCAGTTATAAAGACGGATTTGGACCGAAAAGTCTTTGGCCAGCATCTTGCTATCCAGATAGTTCTGAGAGCTCTGAGCACAAATATGCGCTCCAAACGGCCCAGGAAGCCCCTGGTGATGTCCTTCCACGGCTGGACTGGAACAGGCAAATCGTTTGTCAGCAGTATCATTGCAGAGAACCTCTATCGGCTCAGTATACCAAGACGGAAGTTTGTGCACCACTTCAGCACAGTACTGCATTTCCCACACCTTTCTCATATCCATCTCTATAAGGTACTTCAAGCTTTATCTCACTTTCTCCAATTTATCTGCAACTGCGAGTGCAAATCCCAGATAATTTTGCCTCTTCTCACAGGAACAGCTGCAGAATTGGATTCGAGGCAATGTCAGTGCCTGTCCAAGGTCTCTTTTTATCTTCGCTGAAATGGATCAGATGCCACATGGCCTAATAGACTCTATCATGCCATTCCTTGGCTACCATGAAGAGATTGATGGTGTTTATTATGGCAAAGCGATCTTCATCTTTCTGAAGTAAGGAAAGCCAAAGGCCAAAAGGGAATTACGGTCCCACAGAATCAGCAGGGACAAAGGGAGTAACAGCTGCTGATAGGTTTGTAGCTGACTGCAGCGTGGCTGAGCAGCTCAAGGTGCCTCACTGTCTGCCTTTACAGCATTTTATCAATGAACATGCCCAGCCATCATGTCAGCCAGAAGATTTGAGCTATTCAACACTATAGAGGTGAGCTGTCCCTGGGGTGAAAAGGCTCCCATTCCTCAAGTGAGCTTCCAAAAGTACTGGAGATGCCACTTCCACAGTGGTCAGTAAATATGTTTTCTCCAGCTCTATAACACCACTGTTAGGCAGAAAAGTCTTTGTAGGATGGATGGGACCCCCCTAGGTAGCTCTTTAGATGCAGAGAGGGGGAAACTCACCTATTGAAGACCACTTGCATACACAGATCAAGGCAGCACAATTCCTCCAAGTATTTTTCCTGGGAAATCCCTTTGCCGAGGGTCACCCCAGCTCTGTTCACATTGTATGACTGAAGCAAGCCCAAACCCCAAGCTTTGGCCTGGTGTACCTCTCAGCTTGCCTTTACATTCAAACACATAGCCACCTACCCATTTCAGCTTGGGGCAGCAATTACCACAGTGGGTAGCAGCTTGTTAGAGGGCCCCTCAGTAATACCTGGCTGTATGACCAATCCCCCTGCTCTGCTGCAATGACAAACGCAGCTGTTCAAGCCACTGTGCCAGAGGAGTGCTCATACCATCAGACACTGCTGTCATTTGGGAGACAGTGTAGTCCTTCTCACTTCCCATCTCTGGCAACACCCACATGTAGGGACATCTCATCTCCACTCCAGTGCAGAATCACACCAAGTGACTTAAACCACTGCCGAGATCTGAGCAATAAAGATGGCAAAAATACAGCTCTAATGAGCCAGTGAATCTCTTTCCTAACAGCAATGCAGGTGGAGATAAGATAACAGAGATTGCCCTTGATTATTGGAGAAGCCTGAAGAGAAGAGAAGACATTCCTGTGAAGAAGCTCCAGTCTCTGCTCTCAGAGGAAATTTTCAGGAACAGAAACAGTGAGTACCTCTGGGCTCAGTCCCAGGACTGCTGATGTCTTCTGCAAAATGATCCACGAAGTACGCAGCAACGCACTGGCCTCCACAGCACGCCAATGGTAAAGCTCCCTATTCTCTCTGCCAGGTGGTTTCTTTCACAGTCAACTGATCCAGAAGAACCTGATCGACTATTTCATCCCTTTCCTTCCTCTTGAATATAAACATGTGAGACAGTGTGTCCGGGAGGAGCTGCGCGTGCAAGGGCATCCCGAGGATGAAGACCTCATAGCAGAGATTGCCTTGGCAATGACTGACTACCCCAGTGAAGAAAGGCTCTACTCCAGCAAAGGCTGCAAGACTGTAGCCTCCAGAGTGGCTCTGAGCATCTAAGCATTACCAGGCTGAATGCCTCCTCTTGTGGCTACAAGACCACAGCAGATGGAAGAACCAGTAACTCCCTTTCCCCTCCCTGAAGCTCAGTCTACACACTCTTCCCTGAAGGGATTCAGGCTGTCCTGTACCAGAGGCACCTTCCGTAAAGCCCCTGAATAAACACACCGGACACGGCAACAATCATGCTATAGAGTAAGTAGAAGAGGGACATACATGGGTGATGAGGTTTGCTCTCTTTGCCACAGAAACAATCCTGAACGAAAGTATTTTGAAGAGGAAAATCTCCCACTTTTGTGGCAAGAGCGTTTGCACCTTAAGTCCCAGCATTGCCCTAATTAATAAAATCTGTTAATAAATGACATTCTCAGTAATAGTATCAGTCTGTTTTATGCTGGCTGTCACCTGCGTATCTCACAGAAGTCGCACCGGAGACCAGCACCACTGTTCCTGCTTTACAGGTGTGGAAACTCAAGCACAAAGGATGAGTTTTCCAGATTGTCCAGCAGGCCCTGGTCAGTGGCAGCGTGCTGGTTCAGCAGCCCATCGGTGCGGCACCGCCACCTCACGCCGATGTGAACCCCATCCTGGCCGAGCTGTCTACGTTGCGGAACACCGTGCGCCAGTGCTGCTGATCGTCACATGAAAAGCATGCAGAAAAGCCCTCCTCGTCTCCACACCATGTCCCCACACCATTTCTCCCGCAGGCTGCGGGCAGCTCCTCCGCGGTTTGCTCGGTCCGATGCAACCACCCACGCCTGGTGGTGTGCTCCCGACCCTGTCAACCCCAGCCGCCAGTGGGGAAAGAGGGAGAGGAGGCTTACGCTTGTGGCACGGGATGGGGAACGGCATTTGCGCCCATGTCCTGCAGGAAAAGCCGGTGGGGTGGAGGGGAGGGACGGGGACAGGAGATGGGGCCTGGGTGGCTCTGAGGGGAGCGAGGGCGCCCAGCTCGCCCCGAGGCGATGGAGGCGATAAGGACTCCATGAGCCTCGCCTCTCCACTTCAGGGTGCTAATGCCGTCATGCAGCGCCCCTAGCGTCATCCCCCCCCACACACCGTTCCGTCACGGCTCGCCGACGTCGTCAAAAGGGCAGCGAATGCCGCCCGTGCCCTTCACAAAGATGGCGGCGGCGGCTACGGGCGGGGCGGGGGCGTTTTCCCGCCCGCAGCCGGTGGCGGGCGGAAGCGGGGCCGGGCGCCGAGCCGCCATGCCGCGGGCGGTCGGGCTGCTCTGGCTGCTGCTGCCGGGGCTGGCGGCGCTGGAACCGCTCAGCGTGGGCCTCGCCATCGGCGTCGCCTCGGCTCTCACCGGCTACCTGTCCCACCCCCGCTTCTACTGCAACTACGTGGAGTGCTGCCCCAGCGCCGGGCAACGCCTCAACGCCACCGGTACGGCGGGGGCTGGGGGGGGACGACACGACACCGGGCCGCCCTGGGCTCCCCGGCCCTGCCCCGGAGCTCGGCCGGTAACCGGTCACTGACCGGGGCGGCCCCCGGTGTGCCTGGCAGTGGCCGTGCCGTGCTGAGCCCCGTGCCTGTTGGTGGCCGTGCCGAGCTCGCCCGGTGTGTGACCGGTGCCCAGAGCCCGTTGGTGGCCGTGCCGAGCTCGCCCGGTGTGTGACCGGTGCCCAGAGCCCGTTGGTGGCCGTGCCGAGCTCGCCCGGTGTGTGACCGGTGCCCAGAGCCCGTTGGTGGCCGTGCCGAGCTCGCCCGGTGTGTGACCGGTGCCCGTTGGTGGCCGTGCCGAGCTCGCCCGGTGTGTGACCGGTGCCCAGTGCCCGTGGGTGGCCGCGCTGAGCTCGCCCGGTGCACGGCCAGTGAGCAGCACCCGTTGGTGGCCATGGGGTGCTGAGCTCTCCCTCTCCCCGCAGCACTGAAGGCGCAGCTGGACACCAAGCTCTTTGGGCAGCACCTGGCCAAGGACGTGGTGCTGAAGGCAGTGATGGGTTTCAGCAACAACCCCAGCCCCAAGAAGCCGCTGACGCTCTCGCTCCACGGCTGGGCCGGCACTGGCAAGAACTTCCTCAGCCAGATCTTGGCGGAGCATGTCCACCGCGCCGGCCTGCGCAGCAAATTCGTCCATCTCTTTCTGGCCACCCTGCACTTCCCCCACCATGACCAACTCAAGCTCTACAAGGTGAGGAGGCACGCAAGGGAATCCAGTTACCATGAGTCCCTAGACCCCCTAGTACGGAGGTTTGGCTGTTTGTGCTGCACACCTCCCTCAGATACCTGGCAGCTGGAGGAGTACAGCTGGGTATTTCCAAAGTTGGTGCTTAGGAGAGATGGAGGGGGAAATCCATGCAGAAAGTGAAAGGCACCAAAACACTGAGAAATCCAAAGTGAGAGTAATTTCCTAGTGCTGTCGTCTCACTGATGCCATCTGGTGATGCTTGCTGTTAGGAAAGAATCCCGTCATCAAAACTGCATGTACTGGGTGGCTGGGATGGAGGTGACTTCCTCCATAGCACCCCCCGTGGTGCTGTGTTTTGCGTTTGTGCTGGTAAGGCACCAGTGTTTTGGCTGTTATGGAATAGTGCTTGCACAGCCTCAAAGCTTGCTTTTTTTCCCCACTTATAGCGAGCAGGCTGGGGTGGGCAAGAGATTGGGACAGGACACAGCCAGGACAGCAGACCTCAGTCGGTCGAAGGGATATTCTGTACCATATGCTGTCATGCTCAGCAATAAAAACTGGGGTAGAAGAAGGAAAAAGTGGGGGGCATTGGCTTCCAATGTGGCTGTTGCTCTAACACTGGCTGGGCATTGGTCTGTATGTGTCAGGGGGATGAGTGATTTCCTTTGCTTGTTTTTTCCTCTTTCCATCACCTATCAAACTGTCTTTATCCCAACCCATTAATTTTCTCACTTTTATTCTTTGTTCTCTCTCCCCCATCCTGCTGGGGGAGTGCTTGGCTGCTGGCCGGCTCAACCCACGACATACTGTGTCATGAGAAAGTGTAGCCTGCACAAGACATTTTTCAAGTGACTTCATTCCTCGACATTGGAGAATTCTGATCTTCATGTTTTAAAGTTTGAAGGTACCCAAAACTGAAGTACTGATAGATGTGGTTTCTATATGAAAGGCACAACACTGATTTTATTTTTTAAAACAAAAAGAAGCTTTCTTTTCTCCAAGACTTCTGATCTCAGCCTGGTTTTCATGTCTTATCCATACACTAAGAAGAAAGAATCAGAAAGTCTTTCCTCTGTGAGCAGGAAAAGAATTCACATTTAAATTCAGTGTCACGTGTCAAAGGGATCAGTCACAGAGTTTATGGTCCTCCCTCAGGAAAATGTATAACCACTGAGTGTGGGATGCTGACATTTGAAAAGGTGTCCCTAGGGTCTGTCACATACAAGCATCTTGCAATACATCTGGAAGAGACCTAGTTTTTGAGTGTCTTTCAACATCTTGTTCCAGGAGCAACTGCAGAACTGGATTCGGGGCAACGTCAGTGCCTGTCCCCACTCTATCTTCATTTTTGATGAGATGGACAAAATGCATCCAGGTCTCATTGATGCCATCAAGCCATTCTTAGACTATTATGAGCAGGTTGATGGCGTGTCCTACAGGAAAGCCATCTTCATCTTCCTCAGGTCTGTAGCACCTATTTCAGTCATTTTGAGATACTGAGATAAATCTGTGTTTATGATGATAATAATGATGTTCCTATGGGACTTCATTCAAAGAATAGCAAAAGAACCGCTCTGGAGTGAAGACCCTCTCTGTAAAGACAGAGGGGGAGCACTATGAGCTCTTGCATGGCCTGTGGCTGTAGTGGAGCAGGTCTGATGCTGTGCAGCAGATCACTGCAGCGTGCTGAGCTCACGAGCCTGGCCCAGAGCACAGGTCATATCAGAGTTCACATGTTGGGGAAGTTCTCTGGGATGGGTGCATCATGTACTGGGTCTGGCTGGCAGGGAGTTAACTGTCTTCACAGCAGCTGGTTTGGTGCTGTGTTTTGGATTTGTGGCTAAAACAGTGTTGATAACACACCAATGTTTTGGCTATTTCAGGATGGTGTTTGCAAAGCCTCAAGGCTTTCTCTTTTTCCCACTCTGCCCCAGTGAGTAGGCTGGGGTGGGCAAGAGGATGGGAGGGGACACAGCTGGGACAGCTGACCCAAACTGGCCAGAGAAATATTCAACACCATGTAATGTCATGCTCAGCAATAAAAACTGGGGTAGAGAAAGAAGGGGGGTTTCAGCTTCCAAGGTGATGGTTCTTCTGAGACTGCCTGGGTGTTGGTCTGACTGTAGGGGTGGTAAATGATTTCCTTAGCTTTCCCTGGGGTTTTTTTCCTCCTCTTTTCAATACCTGTTAAACTGTCTTTATCTTGACCCACAAGTCTTCTCACTTTTGTTCTTCCTATTTTCTCCTTCCATCCTGCTGAGGCGGGAGGGCATAATCAAGCAGTTGTGTAGGTTCTTGGCTGCTGGCTGGGGTCAACCCACCACACACTGATGGCTATTTAAAGAACTGGAGACTTTCCTTAAATTTTGGCTTACAGGTTTCCATTTTGGTGATTTGTTTGACATCAAGCAGATTAGCAATACATGTAACTGGCTAAAAAAGAAATTCTGGTTCAGTTGTGTCTGTATTCACCACTGTGCATTTTTCTTTTATGAATAGCAATGCAGGTGGTGACTTAATTAATAAAGCAGCTCTTGACTTCTGGACAAGTGGAAAGAGCAGGGAAGAGATTCAGCTGAAAGACCTGGAGCCCATGCTATCTGTAGGAGTCTTCAATAACAAGAATAGTAAGTCACTTTCCCCAGAAAATGGGAAATTCATTTTACTTCATAACATAGGGTTCATCTCTGCAATCTGTACTGCAGCCTACCTTGACCCTGCCCAGCTTCCTGTGACCCCAGCTTCCTACAGTGGCCTGGCCCTGTGCCCTTCTGTCCCTTCACACCAGTGTCATGCCCTCACAAGAGAATTTTTGGCACAGAAGTTGCTCTGCATGCACAGTGAAGGGTAGCAGTGACAATTGCAAGGTACCATCAGTCTGATCCATCCAGCTAACCGGCATGCTTTTCTTCCTTGGGCAGCATTTGAGACAAACTGCTTTGTAAATTCAGTCTGGCCTGCGGATCCTATCTTATGCAGGCTCAAGTTTAGAGAAACTCCTTCCTATGATTTTTTTTTTTTTTTCCTCCCCCCCCAACTCCTCCAGGTGGACTGTGGCACAGCAGCCTCATTGACAGGAACCTCATTGACTACTTTGTTCCCTTCCTGCCCCTGGAGCACAAGCATGTGAAGATGTGTGTCAGGGCTGAAATGATAGCCCGTGGCTATGCTGTTGATGAGAAGATTGTTCAAGCAGTGGCTGATGAGATGACGTTCTTCCCAAAAGAGCAGAAAATCTACTCTGATAAAGGCTGCAAGACCGTACAGGCCAAGCTGGATATTCATGAAGATGCTGTGATGAGAGATACAAAACCCAAGGGTTGATTACCCTTTAGGTCTCCAACGCACTTTCAGACCTTTTGCATATTCGTATATTTGCACTTAAGCCTTTTTACTGTTGCAGGGAATATGGTGAAAATACCAGAGTGAACTGTGTGGGCTTTTAAGTTTTTGGTTGGTTGGTTGTTTTTTTAATTTAACATCCCACTGTTCATCTCTGAACTGGCTGATACCCAAATGTTGCCCACCCCCCCTTTTTTTTTTTAACCTGTAGAGAATTTCTGAGCATGACACATACATAGCACTGGATACAGCCTCTCCTGCTTTATTCTTGCAAGTGCTGGGATTATGAAGTATTTAATTCCTCTTTCCACAAAAACTAGACCAGAGCAAAGGAGAACAGAGGAATGCTTCCAGGCAGTCATATTCCCTTCCTTGTACACGGTCTCGTTCATGGGCTAGTGAAATGAAGGGATGTGTGGTGTGTTCAGGACTATGATAGTGTCTGCAAGTGTGAATACCTCGATGTGTTGCAGTAAGAAGATGGTACAGTGGAAGGCTTCCCATCAGCAGACTGATGCTGGTGTGGCTTCTACAGGTGAGCATCAGCTATTCAGGGACAGAAGGGCATGATTATAGTTTATATCACCTGAGCTGTGGCATTGTACCACACCTCCTGCTACAGTAATATGGAAAGTCACGATGAACTCCAGGAGATCTGTTACTAAATAGTAGAGAAGGGGTGTGGGGGAGAAGTAACTGCTTGCCCCTGTGATTCTTTGGGGAAAAAGAAATTGTACAAGAAACTTTTACATTCTTCTAAGGGGGCTAAGTGAATTTGTGTGGCAACTCCAGGTCTTCCTAAGCAGAGGAACACATCTGCAGGATCTGACAGAACATACTAGGCCAGTCACCTGTTCTTAATCAGAAAAATCTCTCATGAGGATTTGACTGTTACAGCTTGTCAGGTTAATTTGCATGCAGGCTCCTGGGCCTGAAGTCTGCAAGATCTTTAGTAGTCCCTCCCAGCTGCACCCAATAGTCTAGGAGTGGATAATGCTACTCTCACCTTGCTTGGAAGACACTTTTGTGGCAGAAGTTATTTTTAATAGTGTATTTTTATACTGAAGTGTAAGCAACAGCAATACAACGCTCTTCCTAGAGAGCGACAGAGAAGGGAGTATGGGAAATGGGAGCAATCAACAATCCCATACCTCACTAGATAAGTATGTTTTGTAGTAGCTTTTAATGTTAAAAAAATGTCTTGTGTGGGAGGGTAAGTGATGAGTTAGGAAGCTGGGAAAGATTGATTTAAGGAAGCTGGGAAAGATTGACTTAACCCTCACCCACTGGTAAGGCTGGGGTTTTAAACTCTTGCAAGCTTTAACTCTTTAATCATCCATCACTTGCGGATCAAATACTGTAGTGCAAGACAGAAGTGCCTATCACTTGGTTGATTGTAGTGGTTTTTTAAACTGGTATGAGGGATTGAGCTATTTTTGTGCTGCAGCAACTACTCCCTCACTTGTACTTAAACTTCCTTTATGATGTGCTGCAAAAAACTTATAGGTCTCAACACTATAATGTTAATTCAAATTACAACAGAGAGCTTAGCTTTTATCTTACACTCTAAATTAAAAATGTCAATTGCCTTTTACAGCCCATGTGGAGTTTGTCAAATGTTGGCAAACTGTTCATGCTGATGCAATCTTCAGAGCCAAATGCTAGCTAGCCATTAACCTTGGGACATTGGACTGTTGCTTTTCATGTACAGTGTTTTGCCTATTAACTGACTTATTCATAGGTGTATTATGCTACATCCAGTGCAATCTCAAAACACTAAATATTACTACTGTACTGCAGTTGGAATAAATCTTGAGTCACTTTTCTCGGTTTAATCATTTTCAGCTATAGGAAAGTACTAGTTTATGTGGTTTTTCAACTAGCTGCACTGTGGCTTTCTGTTAAGCTTCCTTTATTCTTAAAGAGTTGTTTATAACAATAGATAAGCAGATGAAATAGCCTGTTGATATTAAAACATGTTGATTCATCCGACAGCACAGTAAGGAATTCAGCAGTTAAATACAGCTCAGTAGAAACAAAAACCTACGAAAAAGCCTTGAAGTCTCTGCTTGCTCTGCTTCATAGTTATTAACAGATATCTTCCACCATACTGCCAGGCACTGCAGGACAAATATGCCTCAGGTAGCTTGTTTAGCCATTCCTCCTCTCTGCACTGTGTTTGGAAAGCTGTCATTCAAGGTGGCTCTTCACCTCTCTAGCTAGCAAAGGTGTGATAGGGCTACAGGCCTTCATCGTATCTCCGTGGGCCAGAGCATCTGCAGCCTCTCTAGCACTGAAAAAAAGCCAGTGTGTAAACAACAGCCTAATTCAAGTGAGGTACAGCTGTTGGCAACAACTCACACCTCACTGAACAGCCAGTTGTTCACACTGTTGTGAACCATGTGTTGTGCTGTAATGATGCACAACAAAACTCGTTATGAAGCATATATGGGAAGCGTAAGCTGTCTTGTTCATCAGGACTTTGTACTATGCCTGCACCACTCCGCACACATGACAGCTTGGCTGTTTGGCCCAGGGCGTCAGGCAGATGAATCTCTAGGGCCAGGCTGCCTCTTTCTGTCAAGAGAGCAGCACTAACTACATAGCTGTATTTTAACCATAGCCTCTCATTTTATGAGCACAGCATGAGATCTTGTAACATTCCCTGCAGAAGGCAGCTGAATTAAAGCAGCAGTTGCTTGTACTGGACTTTGGTAAGAACAAAATTCAGTTTCAGCAACTGCTCAGCTACTCTCACCTGGCCAATGGACTGTTTCTCTAGGGATCAGACCTTTCCCCCCTGCTTAACATTTTTCTTTCAAGTTGTCTGATCCACTCTCAAGTGGCCTATTAAAAAGAATAATGGCCAAAGTTACCCAGTCACAGCAAGACAGACGGAGCAAGGACCTCAGCTTTGAAACCATACAGTCTACCGTACAGTCTAAAGGGGATGAATACGACATGATTGGAAGGATCAAATCTGGGAGTGATTTCAGGCACACATATTTCTTTTACCCAGATGGAAATGCTCCTAGCCAGGTCTGCTGTATTCAAGAACAGAGGAGAGATTAAATGGAGGCAGTCTCCACCCTTTCACTATTATTTCTACACACTCTAGAGGAAGCTTCCATCTACCCTAAGCCATCTAGGGCTATGATACAATGAAATACTTGCTACCAATATATGTCAAATGCTAGTATAGATGCTGCAATGACACACAAAGCAGAACTAAAACATTTAATGCTGGAAGAGCCACAATGCTGCTTGGCTGAACTGTTTCTTTTGATGAGAACGTACCAGATGGCAGTAAAAGTTTATCGTTTTCACGTCTGCTTTTTTCCATTAGCTAGTCATTTGCTATAATCAGGAGGTCAAAGAAACAGATAAATACCCAAGTTCAAAGCACTCATTTGCTGACAAATACTAGAACTAATAATTTGCATATTATACAACTTCAGAGTAGAACTGGACAGCTGGAGTCTTACTGGCCCCTTTTTTCCTCTTGCAGAGAAAACATCCAAGATGGTACCACTGAAAATGTGAGTGGCTTCAATCAGAGCCTGCAGGGTGTTCAGTCAGTGGTAACACAGTGGGAGGAGGAGACAAGAAGCAGGGTTTTAACTAGTCTCTAGCAGACAAGTTCATCCTTATGATACTGTTGAGCACACACACATCTAGAAATTCTGCCGCTACAAAAATGGTGCAAGTGTAATTAGTACCGATGGTCTAGAAGTGCAGCTTCCACTCCAAACTTCATTTGTTTCCCTTTCACAAGGTAGCAAAGAGTCACATCTCCTCCTATTGCCTTTGAGCTCAAGAAGGGAGATAGCTATAGTCAAGCACAGCTGAACACTTCAGCCAGAAACGCAGTATGCTCTTCCTCAACAAATAGTAAGTTTGTGCAAAATTAACGTCACTCAATGCAAAGTACACCAGAAGGTAGCTAAGAAATACATTTCCAATGAGAAAAGTTTATTTTGAGTAGAAACTGGAGTGAAAAAAAGCCTCTGCAGTGCTCACATTCAGAAACAATTCTGACACTTCGCAGTAACTTCAGTTGACACATTTCACTATTTTTTTTTCTTCAAATGCCTTTGGATCTGTCTTCATCCCTGCCTCAAAGGCATACAGTATTGCGAGAAGATGAAAAAGGGAAACCCCTGCACGCTGGCCCCTGAATTCTACATGCAGGTGAAGAGAAAAAAACTCTTTTCCATGTCCTTGGTATAAAATTTAACCTGTACATGTTTCCCATTAAGTTACACCCTTTCCATGAAGCTGACTCACCAGTCAGAAAGCACACTTTTCTTCCTCTTGAGGTCACTGCTGGGACAGCATGCTGTGGGCAACTTTATACTTAAAAAACCCACCAAAAATAGAAACCAACTACAATGATCTGGCAGTCAAGGATTTTAACTCACTTCCTTGTAATATTAAGTCTGCCCTCTGAACACTGTTCACACCAAAGTTTCATATTCTTGGTTTGACATGCAGGAGACCAAATTAATACCACTGTTTTGAGAAAGACAATGGTACTGCATGATGTTAGATAGAAGACTCTGGATTTTTTTTAATTACAGAATCCGCCCTTATCTTTACTGGAGCCAAGCTGTTCAAGGAGAAGAGACACATATCCTGCTTTTAATGCAGTTATAGGAATATTCCCACACAAGCCCAATGAACGCTTTCACAGACATAGGAACTTTGATTAAAATTCTCAACGTTGTCTAGAGATCACCCACATCAAACCAAAATCCAATTAAAATTAGGTCACAGTCTCAGTCCTTCTATACGTGCCAACAGTCTGCCAAATAGTTCTGACGATCGACACACGATCTGAGAGGAGGCTTCGGCACTGTCAGACACAGACCCCTGTATTCACAACGCAGTTCGTTCTTACCTTGACAACACAAGGCTGAAGTACTTGGGAGCCGTGACTAGTGACAGAATAAAAATGCAGAGGCACTGCGGCTTATTTACACACCAGTTAAAAAATAATGTTCCCTTCTTTAAAAAGTGCTTAAAAATGAAATGTCCCGGGTTCTCCACTTTGTGATTAAGTTAAATTTGCTTCTTTGCAGGATGTAGCAATAAATTGTTAGAAGTAATAATCCAGCTTTGCATCCACAGTTTTACATCCTTTATCTGAATAAATTCTCTCCTCTCTGGGGAAGTAGGTCATCTCATTGGCTATTCTGGTTAAAATGTCTTCATCCACAGCATAGCCACGTGATTCAATCTCAACCTTAACACACATTTTCACATGTTTGTATTCCAGAGGCAGGAAGGGAACAAAGTAGTCAATGAGATTTCTGTCAATCAAGGTGCTGTGCCAAAATCCACCTACAAAGGGAAAGAGAAGGGGGTTGTTACTACTCCTCCAGTTAAACGCTACCACGGGTTGAATGGGAGCAAAAGGTGTATCATAGCCCTCTGCTACACACCAGCAAGAATTCACCTGTATTTTTTAGGGCCGTATAATGCACAAGTCCAAATACAAGCCTCTTTTCATGGTACTTTGTACGTAAAGTTTTGGGCAGACACATAAATGTGGTCCATTGGAGCTGAATGAATGAATTCTGAGTGAATGCATTTAAGCCTTGCTCCCCAGGTGCTAGTCTCATACCTTCCCCTCTCTCACCTAGAGAAGAACAGATTTGCTCTCTCTCATCAGTTCTCCCAGACCAGCTTTCTTGCTCCTTTTTTTGGAGCTTGCATCTAACCTTTTTAAAAAAAGTACAATGTTTGCTTCTGTCCTGGTTTCAGCTGGGATAGAGTTAACTGTCTTCCTAGTAGCTGGTACAGTGCTATGTTTTGAGTTCAGTATGTGAAGAATGTTGATAACACTGATGTTTTCAGTTGTTGCTCAGTAATGTTTAGACTATAGTCAAGGATTTTTCAGCTTCTCATGCCCAGCCAGGGCACAAGAAGTTGGCACAGGACACAACCAGGGCACCTGACCCAAACTGGCCAACGGTGTATTCCATACCATGTGACGTCCCATCTAATATAGGAACTGGGAAGTGGAGGCAGGGAATCGCCGCTCGGGGACTAGCTGGGTGTCGGTCGGCGGGTGGTGAGCAATTGCCCTGCGCATCATTTGTACATTCCAATCCTTTTATTACTACCGTTGTCATTTTATTAGTGTTATCATTATCATTATTAGTTTCTTCTTTTCTGTTCTATTAAACCGTTCTTATCTCAACCCAGGAGTTTTACTTTTTTTCCCGATTTTCTCCCCCATCCCACTGGATGGGGGGCAGTGAGTGAGTGGCTGCGTGGTGCTTAGTTGCTGGCTGGGGTTAAACCACGACAGCTTCCCATGCTAATTTTAGAGCATAACTATGCTAAAACCCCTTTTCACCAGAAGTCCTGTGCAAGGAAACCTAGGAAGCACTGGACTGCCCACAGCAGGGCTGGCATGTCAGCTTGTTGCTCCTAAATAGCTGCCTGAAGGCTTTAACAGACTGAGCAAGACAGGAGAAGTGGGTTGGGGGCCAAGGAAGTGGCTTCCCCATAATAAAACATTTTATTGGTTAAAGATTTTTCAGCTACTGTAATATCTAGCCTTACTGTCAGGATTTCTGTTTGCTTTCCCTTTAGCCCATTAGTATGTCAATGAATGCACAGCGTAGACCTCCCCCAACATATGCAATCCAATGGACAGCAAACACGCTGGTAGCCAAGGTGAACACAGAGCTCCTTAACCTTCATCTCAAGAGCTGACTGTAGGCCCCAAACTGCATAGTGCCTCCTTGCTAGCTGAAAACTGGAGGCCAGATCAAGCAGAAATCATAGCTGTAAAAATGCAGCTAAATGCAGCCCACCCCTTTTGTGGAACTTTTACCACCTCAAAAGCAATCACAATTTTACTCACTATTTTTGTTATTGAAGACAGACACAGACAGTGCATTTTGGATATCTGTGAGCTGTATATCTTCCCTTGTCCTCCCGTTTCTCCAGAAATCTAGGGCCACCTCTGTTATCTTTTCAGCTCCTGCATTGCTAAGTAAAGAGAAAACAAAGATTGTAGCTGGAGGTAGTTTTAAAAGGCATCAAGTGTACAGAAGCAAGCCTGAGAAGCCACTTCTTACCTGAGGAATATGAAGATGGCTTGGCGGTAAGACACCCCATCCAGAAGCTCATAGTAGTCCAGGAATGGCTTGATGGAGTCAATGAGTCCTGCATGCATTTTATCCATTTCATCAAATATGAAGAGTGATCTGGGACAGATGCTCACATTTCCCCGAATCCACGACTGCAACTGGTCCTGGGTGGCATAAAAATGAAAGATGCTAAATGAGTTTGTGTTGAAAACACAGAAAATAACACTTCTGCTTATTGACCTTTGTCCTGAAAGAGTCATTTCAATTGTGTCATTTTAATAGCTCTGGCTTCTTGACGAAAACATTGTTAAAAGCTGTCAGTAAAACTTTAACAAAATCTCATGCTGGTTCTGAAAAATTTTAAGACACCCAGAGACAGGATGGGACAAGCAGGAAACCTCCTCATGAGAAAGATATTCCTGTAAACATAGCAAAAATGAAAGTGCACAGTAGGACAAAGGATGGGTACCACCAAAGAACAGCAACACAAAGCAAAGCCCTGACAAGTAAGATGATTACTTTCAGCAGCGCTTTAGTCTAAACATCCTTAGGTGTCAAAGCTACAAACAATATTAAATTTGCTACCTGGACAGCACCAGTGAAAAATTGCAGCTGCAGTCATTGGCAGAAGTAAACAGAATTCAGTTCTCAACCCTGCTTTTTAATAATTCAGAAGTTAAATGAAGACAATTACAAGCCCTTCTTAAAACACAATATTGTTCAGAAGGGCTAACGCTTTGTTGTATTTAAAGATTCTCTCACTTAAGTGTTACATTTAAGATCAATAATGAACTGGAAAAAAAAAAGGGTTGATCTGCTGGCAGATAAATGCAAAGTAACTGTTTTGACCATTTGCAATGATTTTTATTTATTTATTTATTTATTTATTTATTTTATTCACTGTTTACTCAGTCCCTGAACTGCAGAGGCAGCACAGGAAGGTGGCATTGGGTGTATTGTGGGTAAGAAGTGATAGTTCCTCCTACTACCTTGGGCAGCAAGTTTCCCAAGTGTATTCACCTTGAAACAAAAGCAGAAAAGGATTCATTTTATTTTAAAACAGCTCAGCTGCAAGAAGGGGGAAAGTAAGCTGTAAAAGAGGAAACCGGTATTTACATCATTTAGAAATCAGGTTTGTAGACCATCCTGTTCCCATTTTTAATATATACAAACTGAACATAAACATTCAGCACTACAAAAGACAGCAGTACTCATTCAAACTCTGCTGTTAATAAAGTTAGAACAGAAAAACCCACAAAACATGGATTTGAGCTACTGCTCCGCATGATATCCACCTGCCTAGAGAACTGCGCTGACGCTTAGCAAACTGACAGAACAACTCCAAATACATTTATCTGTACCTTTCTGACAACAGAATATTGTGTGATTTTGTTTTACAGCTGGGAAATGGATGCACAGAAAAACTAAATAACCTGCTCAGCGTACGGTAAAACTGAAAAGTACATCCATGCCTCAGAGAGAAAGCTTCAGCTTGCCATGCTACCTGACACACCTGGAGGTCACCAGGTGGTTTACCAGAACCATGAACTATTAGTTTTTTGCAGTGCCCACCAGCATATCACCTAACCATGGAAACCTGCTGAATCACACTTAACCTTAAGTCAGTCACATGTCTCAGCAAAGTATAGAACAAAAATTAACCTTATCATTCTTCCCTAAAGAGAGGCTCAAAACACATGCAAAAAACTTTACATTCACGGGAAAACTAGTCCTGGTGGATGTCAGGATTTACACAGTTCTGTACAGAAGATTCCAAAACTGGCACAGGATACATTTAACTGCGTAGAATAACAACTAGGTTAATAGTACTGCTAGTGCCGTAACATTCATAATTCAATACAGCAGTCACCGCAGCAGAGCCGTGCCCCACTGCCACGGGTTCCACAGCACACTCTTACCTTGTAGAGATTGATGCTGTGAGCGTGAGGAAAGTGTAAAGTTGCCACGAACTGATGGACGTATTTACTCCGCAGACCTCTTTTATAAATGCTTTCGGCGACTATCCTACCGACGAAGTTTTTGCCTGTTCCAGTCCACCCGTGCAAGGAAAGGGCAAGAGGCTTTTTGGCGTTGGTGTTGTTCAAGAAGCCCTTCACGGCCTTTACAACCACCTTGTTCACCAGGTGCTGCCCGAACAGCTTCTTGTCCAAATTCTCCTGCAGAGCTGGACGGAGAGACCGCACCGTCAACAGCGAGGAGAGGGGACAGGCACGGGGTCCCGCCGGCTTCTACCTCCTTCGAGGAGGGTCCAGCAGCACCCACCCCGCCGTGAAGGCTGCCAGCCCCACGCCAGCAAAGGGCCGGCCGAGCTGGAGCAGCGCCCCGCGGCCCACGCAAGCCCCACGGGGAGACCACCCCACAGGCCCTGCCCGGCTCCCGGGGCCTCTGCACCACCCCCGACGCCCTCCAGCCACCTCCCGCCGTGTCCCCCTCAGCCCGCCCCGGCCCCACACCGGCGGCGGCGCGCTGGTCGTGCCGCTGGAGGCAGCACTCCCTGAAGTAGCAGTAGAGCCGCGGGTAGGAGATGAAGCCGGTAAGGGCCGAGGCGGCGGCGCCGGCGATCGCTAGCCCCAGGCTGATGGGCTCCACGGCGTTCGCTGGCCTGAGGAGCGGCGGCAGCAGCAGCAGCACCAGACCCAGGGCCGCCCGCAGCACGCCCGGCAGCAGCTTCATGGCCGGCCCGGCCCCGCCGCCGGCGCCGCCAGCCCCGCCGCTCCAGCCGCCGCTTCCGCCCCGCAACGCCGCTTCCGCCGCCGCCGCCATCTTGGGTACGGGCAGAGGCGGGGCGGGCGGTGAGGGCGGCCGCCATGTTGGACGGGCGCCCGGGGAGGGGGGCCGCCGCCCGCGGCTGTAATTAGCTAAATGGCGGCCTCGCGTGGTACACCGCAGTAAATACCGCGCTCCCGCTCCAACGTTACGATTCGCAGTGCCGTGTTTGCAGGTAGTCGGAGCGGATGCCACCCCACACCTGCAGGGGGGCACGGGCTCGGAGACAAACTCGCGCGTTTACCCGGCCCAGAGACCTTTCCCTTTTTCTGAAAAAAAAGTCAAACTGGGGCTATCCCACCCCTCCCTGGAGTTTCCACTCCTGAGTGATGGGACACAGACACCTGCACAGCCACGGGACACCCCGGCCATCACCAGCACCCGGAAACCATCGGCGTGTATCCCGGAAAGAAAAATGCCATTTACGATCACTTAAAAACACTTTTATTATTTTAAAAGTTCCAAATCTTGCCTTCAAGTTCCCACACATCACACCTCCTGGGAAGACGTGGCTGACACAGGCTGCAGGGCCTCTGCCTTCGTCACCAGCTGCCACACTGACCCTGTCCCAAGAGCTGAAAATGAGATTTTCCTGCATTCAACAGTTACAACTTGAGCCGCTTTTCTTCTTCGCAGCTAAAATAAAATGCAGTGAACTGCTACAGAAGTAAGTTTACAGGAGGGAAAAAGACACAAACCAACACAGCACATGATATAAAATCCCTGGCGCTGACTATCTGCTGTCATTTCTTGCACTGATGACAGACCCAGCGAGGCAGCGCCAGGCACAGCCAACACTGTGATTTCTCCCGGAGCACTTGCAAGCCAGGCGGAGGAGCAGCAGCACTGAACACGCTGCTGCAGCATCTCAGCCTTACACGCTCTGCACAGCAAAGGCCCTTGGGAACAAACAAGAAGTCTCTTACAAAGCGCCGTTGAAGCAAACCAGCTTTACCCCTTCCCTTTATATTTCCAAGGCAAACAGCACTGCTGCTCTTAAAGGATCTCTTTTTTCCCTGATTTTTTTAGGAGGGTGAAAGAATCTGTAAAAGCAAGTTTGTTTTCTCACTAAAAAATGCCAACCATGAAAGCTCATGTTCTTATAAAAGAATTTTTATAACTGAAAATAACTTATATACAAGATTTTACCAGCCAAAGAGTTCACAATCACCTGCAAACTGATTCAGTACAAGATCACAAGAAAAGCTTGGTAGGTAACACTGGTACGTGATGGCAGTGACTCTCCCCAACTCCATTTCAGGTCATTGCCATAAAATCCTTTATTAGTGGAAAGTAAGAACCACTGCAAAGACTTCAGTCCATGTTCATCAGTATCGCCTATTCATCTTCTTGAATTTCTCATAGTGATAATCATCTGTTGCTTTTTCATTGAGTGGACGTTTGCGATTTGGAGGAGACCCTTCAAAAGAAAGAGAAGGAAATATTATTTCCCTGACTTTTACAGGAGATATTTCCTTAACGCCACCACTTCCCTTATATGGGGGAAGCCCCCTGCTACGTGAAAGGTTAGTGCTTTAGCTGTCACTGCTCCCCAACCTTGCACACCTTGCTATTCCAGCTTTCATCGAACTCCTGTCAGCCAGCTTTGGCAACACGTTTCGGGTGTGACCTTTGCTACTCGACCCTTGGACATCTCTCAAGACAACCTCTATCCAGAGGGCTTCGTGTGTGACCTAGTAGTGGTACCTCAAGTGCAATAGCCTGTCATGGACTTAGATTACTCCGTTTCCCCACCGTCTCAGGGCTCCCAGAGAAGAGGAGGTAAGAAGAGCTAGATCATTTCTCTGTGCAAGACCCCTGAAGAGTTTCAGTGTCTCTCCTTATGACATTTCAGATTAGGAACTTACGCTCAGGTTCTGGCCTCTCTGTATCCCCCACTCTCAGTGGACGAGGCTTTGGCTCTTCTTTGTTCCTTCGCACTGGTGCATTTAGCTCCTCATGATAAACTGAAAGAAGGAAAACATCAGGTAAGGAATATTATCGGGAGCAGTGTTATTCAGATGGACATCTTTCTATGGCATTTGTTCCAACTGATCTTTAGCAGAAACAACAGAACCTCAGAACAAGCATTCTTGTAATTAGTTTCTGCGGATAATCAATACACGCAAGATGGGAGACAGCAAATTTCAGCAGCACTATTTCATCAGAGGTGGCCCAAAGATTCTTCATTTCCTTCAGAACACACAAATCTGACTTCAAATCACCCCTGTAAGAATGGCCAGACACAGCAGAAGGCTGCCTTTCCTCCAGATGGCTGCAGTATGAGAGGCCCTCCCGGAAATTAATTCCCATCTCCTGTCTACTAAGGTCTGTGTTTGCTTGACCACCTGTCTGCTTCGGCAGCCTAGAAAATGGATTCGCTCAATTATAAACCATCATTTAGAACTGCAGATGAGACAGGCATTTCCAGCACATCCTCAAGACACCACTTACAGAAAAAGGCTTGAAATTTATGAGGCAGTGTCAGCTGGGAGTTCAAAAGCAGAAAGTCAAGCCATGAGTAATATGTCTGCCTCCTTGCTGACGAATGGAAGAAAGCCCGATGGGGTCTATAGGAGCATCCCAGAAAAAGGAATCGGACAGCTGCTTGTGCCAATACATGAACTAATTTCTCCTGCATCAGACTCTGTCCCAACTGACTGCTTTTCTTCAGCAGAGGAGAGGGTCAGACCTGGGTCAGGGGAGCTACATGAGACTTACATCTGTTGTGCTGGACATAGTTAACAGCCATGTTGGTGGGAACAAAGGAAGTTTCGCTGTCTTTCTTTTTGTTCTGCTGCTCTGCCAGCAGCTTGGCCTTGGCCTCTTCAGTTGAGATGATGTTTTTTATTTTTGCGCTAGAAGAAAAACAATGAAAAAAATACTCATTCATATTTAGAAAGCGTAGTAGGCATAAAAGTGCTAAGTGGATGGATTTGGGGGATAGTGCTAGCACTGCTATGGTATTTGATGTGTTTTTTGAGAGAGGAGGGAGTACTATAGAAACAGAGGCTTTGTTTCAAAGGCAAAAGGGAAGCTTGCATCTTTAGTGCATCCTCTTTCAGTGCAAGGCATAAACTGATCCTCCAGAAAGTTGCTAGATTCAAGTCACAAAAATTAAGAGCCTCTTCCCGGAAGCCATATGATGGAGCCACACTGGTGCCCCATCGCTGTGTGGAACATGCTGTGCTAGATACCGCGCTAATCCAGAACAAGGCTCAATCCCATCACAGAGCCAAACTGGGGCTGTATAATCCAGCCATACCGCTGATCTGCCAAACAACAGTTGCTCATCCTGGCAATTCAGGCAATAAACAACAGATCTGTGAATCACATACTCAATTCCCAGGTCCACTTCAGGAATGCCGCTCAGCATCTGGTTGGACAGCATCTCCTCAGTCTTCTTGGCAGAGGAGACACGGATGTTCTCTGGCAGCTCGTACAGAGAGTCCTCGGCATTCTTAAGCTTCACCTTCTGCTCCTCATTCTCCACAATTCCCTTTCTCTTCTTCAGCTCAGTCTCAATGTACTTCATCCTAAACCGCAGCACACGAGGGACACACACCATATAATTCTGTTTTCCCTACTCTGTCCCAGCACTGCTGAGCACAGCTGCATCACTGTCCTGATAGCTAGGAGAGAGGAATGAATAATCTCTCCAAAACAACTCAGCTAACATCAATTGCAAGAAGCAATTGTCCAAGAAATGGTCAGACCCTCCAAGCTCTTTCACAGCCAGCAGGGAAGGCTCCCACTGGTATTTAATGCCAAGCCAGCTGGTTGGCACCTCTCATCTTTGTCTGTGAAAAAGCCTTCTCAAGTCTGGCAGCCAGGAGGTGAAAGGGCAAGTGAAAGTTTCACTGAGAACTGGGAAGATGTTCTGGGACTACTCAGTATCCAAGACAGAAAAAAATACATTATGAGGGGACACCCAACCCCAAATTCAACATCCCAGACACAACGCAGCACAACTTACATGTCAGCATCTTCATCCCTCCTGTTGGTTTCAGCTGAGAAGGAAGTTCCCAAGTTTAGGTCTTCCTCTTCATTAATCCTAAATGGAAACCACAATGTTTACAGTTTTTTGGGGGGGTTTTTTTGGTTTTTTTTGTGTGTGTGGGGGGGGGTTGGTTTTTTTTTTTTTTAACTAATTTGACAAGTTAGGGTAACAATAACTGGCCAAACTGCATTATGTTAAACTCTTCAAAGCAACACAACTTCTGGTTACTTCACTACTAGCTGTCATTTAATACTAGTCCGGGTAGAGATCTTCAGAGCTCATATGCACCCACCTGTCCTTGCCTCTTTCTTTCAGCTTCTTCATGTCCACCATTCCCCCAGATTTTATCTTAAATGGGTCATCCTGTAAAAGAAGAAATAAAGAGAAACCCTGGAGCTTCCCCCCAGTTTAACGCTAGTCTTTGAAATCTGGATAAAACCACAGAAAACATTTAAGTATTGAGCTGTGACATCAGTCCTACCCCAGGCACAGCAATCAGCTGGACCACACGGATGTTTTCACATCATTACATCTTGGCACCACGGTGATGAAAGCGTCCAGCACTTACCACAAGTGTTGCTTCTTCTTGCAACTTCTCTCCCACAAGCAGAGCTACAGCGCTAGTTAAGCAGATAAAGAAAATAAACAAACTTCAGTGGAAGGAAACATATTACCAACAATACTGCATTTCTTTATCCTTCTCTAAATCTAGCAGGTGGTCTCACACACTGTATTAACACTAAATTGTCAATCTTCCCAATCCCTCCACAGGGATAGAGGAACTGTTACTGTTTTGGGGAGATGAGAAGTTAAAGCAGATTTTAGCGCCTTACAGGGAGTCACCAAAATAAGGAACAAATTTCATTTCTGGTGCACATTTCAACTAGCTTATCAGCTTATCAACAGCACTAGGTGAGAGGGGAGAAGGAAATTAGGATGGAGGAGGTGTGAAAGTGTCCGGTTTAAACCACGCGTGCAGTACAAAAGTAATGTGTTGAAAATACATTTCATGGTAAATCCCAATCTTAATCTCTTTCTTCACAGCTGGGATACAGAACAGACTTTGCTCGCTGTAAACTGACACTGCGCACCTGGACCAAACTCCCCTTCTTCTCCACCCTCAGGCTTTAATGCAGAAACGCCTCTATCAAGAACATGGTTTTGGCACTATCCAACATGTAACAGTTTCTACTGAAAGGAGACACACTATGAGAGAAATTTACTGTTACATTACACCGTTGGACAAAACACGACTTCACATCCTTGGTGCCACGTCCCTTACCTCACCCCATTGGGTCGCTTTCTGAGGCTCTGAACTTCTTTGGCTTCCTCAACTTTTAACCTGAGGAAAAAACATCTGACTTAGTACCTGATGCTTTGGTTTTTATTAATTAATTTGATTTTCTGCAGTTAACACAGGACCTTCTAGACAGACTTTGCCCTAAAAACTTCTGCATATTTGTGTCCACTTTTCCGATTACAAATTAGGTAAATATTTTCTACTTTACTTTATTTAAACAATTCCAAGGATCACTAGTTTTAGCCCGTTAAGATCACCAGACAATATTCTCCTCACAGTAAAACAAACGGTCGCTAAAGTAACAGGAACTAATGTGGGGCACCTTTACTCCTTCAACAATTAACACAAGCTAATCAAATGACAGTCGCGTCTCAGGAGAAGGAGGAGTGAACAAAGCACTCAGTTTACAGACAAATCAGCAGCAGCTCTCAAGTGACTATAACGCAGCGGAATGGTTGTCAAGATACGTCAGTGCACGAGTGACTCCGAAGAAAGTTTAGGGTCAATTTAAATACCTAGTCTCTTTACACTGCCTGACACACGTTCTTTGTTTCTGCAGGTATTTAGGCTTTCCCTACTCACGCACGTCTTTCGCTATCTGCTGTGAACTACGCATGCATCACAAAATATCCCCCAGGGATAAAACCCTGACAAGAAAGGCCTTGCTGGCAACGCAAGGATGCGAGCACAAACCGGACCACCTGCGGGTGCCAATTTCCAACAGACAGAAGCAGGAGAGAAGGAAACGCCAGCGAGAGGAGGGGGGTGCCCGCCAGAAAGAGAGGGTCCGTGTCGCTCCGCTGCCACCGAGCGCTGCTCTTGGCGGCTCCCGGCCCGGAGGCCACGGCTCCTCGGGCTGTCCCGTCCCGTCCCACCCGGCCGGAGCTGCCGGCGGGGTCAGACACCCCCCGTCCCCGCGGGGACGTCCCCCCCGCCCGGCCCCGGCCCCGTACCCGGGTGGCGATCCCCCCATGGCCGCGGCAGAGGGACGACTGCGGGAGACGACGCGACGCGGCACCGTGAGGATGCGATGCTGCGACCCGACGCCGTGACGCCACGAAGCCAGAACACAGCGGTGCAACGGAACGATGCGATGTGACGCAACGCTCTGTCACTCGACAACGCTACCTGACCGTTCCACGACACGACACGACCGGACACGGCACTGCCGGACTAACGCAGACCCGGCGGTCCCGGCCCGGGCCCCGACCGCCGCAGGGCCGGGCACGACGGTACGCCCCGGGACCGGCGGGCCCAGCCGGCCTCTCCGCCGCCTCCCGACCCACCTGACCTCCTCGGCGACCTGCTCGTCCTCCTCCTCCTCCTCGGAGTCCTCCCTCCGCCGGCGGAAGGACTTCTTGGCCGGCATGGCGTCGCCCGCAGCGCTCCGACACCGCCGCCACACGGCAACCCCCCCCCCCCCCCCCGCACCGCCGCCTCCACCTCCGCGCCGAGAGCGTCGCGCAGCGCTGACGCCACAGCCCCGCGACGAAGCCGGGCGGCACCACCCATCCGCCAGCACCGCGGCCGGGCAGGAGCCGCCGGCTCCGCTCCCGCCTGTCCTGGCTCCGGCAGCGCGGCCCTTCGCTCCCCCCGTCGGGCCGAGACCCCTCTTCCGTGCCCTCCCGGGGCCACGAAGTCTCTTTCCCGATGAGATCCCGTGTCAGTCACGAGGGTCGCTTTGTTTACCCTCGTCCCGGCAGAGCGACCTCCGCCCTGCGCGGCGGTGCCTGTCGGGGATGCCGAAGAGAAAAGGTGCTTTCGGAAGGCGCTTGTCACGGCTTCATGTTTTCAAACCCGTCCTTTCCCCCAGGACGTGGCTCCTCCACGCCCGGCTGCACCGCGTCGAGCTGGTGCCAGACCCCGTCCCCCCTCCCGATAACCGGAGCAGGGGACGCCGTGTCCCCGCCGCCGGGCCGTGCTGCCGGGGTTCCCCCCCTCCAGCAAGCACCGACCGCAGCAGACGAAGGGCGGGGGGCGCCGTTAAGGGCTGACTGTGCTCGGGGACTGAGCTCCGACCGCTCGGGGAGCTGTCGGGAACGGCCTCCCCGGGGCTCGCAGGGGCAGCGTCGCCGCCCGCCTCCTCCCCGCCCCGCCGCGGCCCGGCCCCCGCCCCTTCCCTCCCCTTCCCTCCCTCCCCCGGCCTGCGCGGCGCCCGCCGCTCCGCCGCCGCCGCCGCCGCCGCCGCCGCCTCCCCGCGCTGCTCGGGGCGCCGCGGCCCTTCCCCGCGCCGGGCCGCAGGGCGCGGCCTACCCGGCGGCCCGGCCTGAGGCGCAGCCCCGCGGCGGGGCGGGGGGCGGCGGCGCCCCGAGCATCCCCCCGCAGGTGAGAGAGGGCCGGGGGCGGCGGCGGGGCCGGGGAGCGGGGGGGCGGTTGGGCCTCGGGCCGGGGCCCGTCCCGGCCTCTCCGCCTCGGTGTTGTGGGGAGGGCGGCCGGGCCGGGCATGATGCAGCAGCAGCAGCAGCAGCGGTCGGAGGGGGCTCCGGCCCGGCCTCCCCCCACCCCGCCCCACCGCCGCCCCGAGATCCCGCGGTGCCCGGGCAGCGGGGGGTGGGCCCTGCAGCCCCCCAGGGCCTGGTGCCTTCCCTGGGGCGACAGCGGCCTCTGCGCTCCCGCGACCCTCGGAGTGGGACCCTGCGGGGCGGCCGGTGACTGGTCCTGCCCGAATCCAGCGGCGTGCAGGTGTATTTATATTCAGCTTCACTCACGCTTCACAGCTGTAGCGTCTGTTAGGAGAGGACCTGTGGTTTGGGGGTCCGCTGCGCTTCAGGAGCAACATAGCGGGGTGAGGGGAGAGTTCCCGAAGGTGTTTTTTTTTCTTAAAAGCTAAATCTCTAGGTGTGCCGTCGTGTTGTGCCCTCCAGTAATAAATCTGTGTTAATACCTGGTCTCCTTTGCCTGTTCTACATAAAACGCCTGGCTTTCCAATACGTGATGTGGTGCAAATGTCGAGCTAAGAGTCAGAAGTGCCTGGTTTCTGGTTCATCCTTGTCAGCTAGGCAGTTCAGTAAATATTTCTTTCTTCAGGATCTCAAGTATAAAATGTCACCAAGAACAACTGCAGATACTCCTTTTGTCTTGGTAGGTTATGCAAGATGAGCGAGCAGACCTGGTAGTTGTTTTGCAGATGAGCAGTGCTAGGATTTCTTTTATTCATACAAATGGTTACTCTGCAGACAGTGAATCTGCACGTATCTGAAATTCTTGACAGCTGGCTCTAGCTTTGGTACAAAACCACACAGTTGTTTTAAGCAAAAAACCCAAAAACCAAAACCCCGAGAAACGTGTTACTGTAGAAGGCAGAGACAGCAGGTTTGGCAGCAATTTAAGCAACTGAAAGTAGGTTGCAGTTACCGTGGAATTGTTCTGACATGTTCGTATACTGTTCTTCTACAGTGGTGCTTGAGAAAGACAGGCTGAAGGACTTGTTTTAAGGTAACTTCTTTTCCCATCATACACAGTACATTTTGACAAGCACAGTTAAGCTTTCTGGCAGTGTTTTTATTAAATTTCTAGTTTCCTGAGCAGCATTTGAGAGCTGTGTTGCCAGCTAAAGCTCTTAGGGCAGAGTCATGGGCAGGTGGGGATTGAATACTTCCTTCTGAACAGTTACGACTCAAACCTTTTCTGATGCATTTAGTCAGGGCTGAGAGGCGAAAATGAGGTCTTCCCTCTTTTGTTCAAAAAGGGAAGCCCTAGGTGGGAAGATCAGCATCCCAGTGCCGGAAAGTTTAGAGGCGTGGTTTTAATTTTGAGTAGAGGAGTGGTGCCAGGGAATGCACTAAAACCATCTACATCCACAAGACTGTACTTAACGTACGTGCTCCAAAACTGGTTCCCAGTTAGCTGAAGCTGGTGAAGATGAAGGGGTCTGGAGTTAATTTTAAAACAGTATTTTGTTCATTAGGTTTTCTGGGAAGCTTCTTCTGGGAAAGGGATAAGAAATCGAGGAAGGTGAACTAGCAAACATTGCATTGATACTTGTTTTTAATTGGACCATCTGATGCATTTGGGAAAAGGGGCTGGTTTTGATGAAGGGACTCAGAGCCTGAAAGTGTCCCAGTTTTATGTGTTAGTCAAAGATAGTGCAGTCTTGTCACTTGTGTTTTAAATCAACATATGTTACATGATACTATTTTGCTTCTCTGTGAAGCTGCATGAATTTGCTCAGTTGTTTGTTAAGCATCTCTTCACAGGTTACTGAGAGACTGGTTACAACCGCTGTTGTGTTTTCTGGCATGCAAATATGATTTCTTCTCCCTCCAGTTTTGCTTTGCTCCTCCAGTTCAGTTTATTCAGTTCCAAAGACTGCTACAAAAACATTGTTATAGAATTATCCTTGAGGTTTGTCTTCTGCCAAGGCAAGGTGCTAGGCAAGCTTTTCCTCTCCCAAGATAAGTGTTGCTGATATGGTATTTGTTTATCTTTTTTTTGGTTTTTTCCTTTTCTCCCCACTGTCAGTGATTCAGACCAGATAACACTGGGAGTTCTTTCAAATGTCCTCAAAATGTGAAAACAACAGAGGGTAGCAACCATGCTGCTGGAGTCATTAACTTAATCAGAATTTTCCACTTCTTTTTTATAATGATGTGGGCTTTTCATATCTGCTTTGTTTACAGCCAATAGTAATATTTTGGATTCTGATCTGTGTTGTTAATATCACTTCTGTTTTTTCTTTAACAGCCGCAAGTGAGGTTACTTAAACTATGTAAACTATGCTTAAGAAACACAAACTCTTCTCATCTCTCTTTTGTAGCTGCATGTTACTGAGACATGTTCGAAGTCTTTTACACAACCGTGGACCACCATGAAATTGTTTATTGTGCTCGTAAGCATGCAGCTATGAAATCCTCTGTACTTGCAGTGCTTGGATGTACGAGCTGGGTGGAACAGTGTTGTTACATTTTGTACAGTCTTTGAGAGTTATGTGGCTCATATTGTTGAAAATCTACCTATCAAATGGTAAATTCCTCAGAGACTGAAGACTGGTTATCAGTGTTACAGATCATTTAAGTCTAATTCCCTCTTGCCCAGCTTCATTTACAACAGTAATCATATTTTTAATGTTTGATAAAGTAGTATAATAACTAGACGTTAGATTTAGATCAGCACAGTATGGATAGCATGAAGCCCCTAGACACCATATACTAACTACTTGTGTCTTGGGCTGCAGCGCCCTTTCACTTTTAATCTAAGTTTCATGCAACCAAGCTACTTAGATTTGTATCTCTTCATGCTGTGTGTGTGTGTTCAGCAAGAGGAATTCAGTTCAGATCACCACGTTTGTTTTCCCACCCTACCTGCTGAGCTAGCACAGAACACCCAATTTCTAGGGGGGAAAGCGTGACTTATCAGTCTAGTCAGGTTCATGGAGTATTCATGGTAGACAAGACCAGTTAAGTTATGTATGTAAAGCATGTATGAGTTAATGGCAGGTTTTATTTATTGCCATAGGACTCTGCATCATTCAGAGATGCTACATGATCCAGACAGTCTGGGAATTTAAGAACAGGGTGGTCAGTGGGTCACTGTACTGCTGTTTTCATTTTGAGGCTACAGCAAATCCATCCCCATACCTGAAACCGAGTTGGCAGCTGTGCTGCTGAAGCTAGGCCTGTCTATTGACCACCTCCCTACATTTCTGAATGCACATTCCTCGTTGTACAGATTATTAGCTTTATTCATGTGTTTCCTTCTCCTCCCCATTGCCTTGCTTGCTTACCTTCGAAACCACAATGCAGCCGCTCAACAACAGGTCAGAACTGTGCTAGCTAATAAGACTGAGTCCAGATTTAGATTTGTTTTGATCTCTGAACCTTAAAGATGGGTATTGTAATCTCTAATACACAAAACATGCTAATTTATCTTCTTACAATCTGTGAGAACAAATCTGACATGTAGCTGAAAGGAAGTATCCTTTCTTGTCCTAGGAAAACACCCCCTTGCAGGTGAGCGTTGGTGAAAATGGGGGATACAAGAGACATCTGTCCTCACCTGGATTCCATAGGAGAGGTGACCAGGGATGATCTGCTGCTCAAATCCAAGGTACAGGGTCTTCTAGTTCTCAGTCCTTTCTTTTCCCTTTTAGCTATTGTGCATGGGTTTGCATGCTTGCTTTTTGAAGAAAATGTTGCCTGTCTCCATAGAGGAGAGGCAGAAACTCTTCTTCTAATGCTGATGTACCCTGCACATGTTCCATAAAGTAAGCCTTTGTCGACCCCATCTGATCTATTTCTTACTGTCATTTTATCCTGCTCAAATGTATCACTTAGCTAAAACGCTGCAAAGCGTATATTTAATTGGAAGTGTGGTATTAAGAAATGAAATACTGTGAGCTGCAGGTTGGCAAGGCCTGTCTTACAGAGAAGTTTCCCACTTTTGAAGGACTAGGTTGCTTAAAAACCAAACAAGCAAACAAACCTTCTTTTATCATGAATATGCAGGGAACTTGCCAGTCTTGTGGAGCTGTGGGACCAAATCTCTGGGCTTGTCTTCAGGTAAAAATGGCTTGCTATTTGTGTGCATGATATAGTGGGACTTTGCTTTAATATAATTTAAAAAAAAAAAGTATTGTACTGAAAAGAAAAAAAAAAGCAGAAAGCAAAGAGGGCATTCACAGTAGAACTATCCACCATTTTTTGATGGTTTCCAAGGAAAAGACTCCCTAGATTAAAGGCTAATGCTGTCAGAATATGCCAAGATGTAACAGTTTACTCCTCATAGGTGATTGCCCCCGGTAGTCCCAACAGGAATGAATAAAATGCCCAGCATTGACTGTCAGCTGGGTCCTGCCTCTGCTGGCAACTGTGAAGGGAGGCTGCAAGTGTGAGACCTCAAAAGACGTTGCTCAGGGTAGCGAGGTGGAAAGGAATGACAAGGGGCATGCGGGCAGGCAGGGCCAGTTTATTTTTACACTGGAATGCCCAGACATTTCGAGACTGCTCAGATGAGCTGCCCATTGGAGCAATTGCCTTGGAATGGAGCCTTTATGTGGGTGCAAACGTGGTTCCAGGTTTTCTTTCTTAAACAATTCCAATTTTCTGTCTTATTCTGGGCCCTGAATAAAAAGCAGGTTAGAAAACTGGCAAGATCAATTCTGAATTTGCAGCTGCTGGTGGGACTGGAGTTGCAGACTGTTTTATGAAGAGTCTAATTTGTTGTGCCCATTGTACTTTTGCTCTTTTCTCTCACTAGATTGGTTGTCCTTATGTTGGTTGTGGGGAGTCCTTTGCTGACCACAGCACACTTCATGCACAGGTGAGCTTTTCTCTGTTGTCTATCTTAAGACAGATAGAATTGGATTTTTCCCATTATCTAATCCTCCTCTACCCTGTTCTAGTAGTCCAGTGCTTCAACTTGAGCCAGCTGTCAAATGAGATTCATTACTTCACCTTTTATTTTTAGGCCAAAAAGCACAACCTGACGGTGAATCTGACCACTTTCCGTGTCTGGTGTTATGCTTGTGAAAAGGAGGTGTTCTTGGACCAGCGGCTGGCAACGCACGCACAGTCACCACCAGTGAAGTTCACTGAACCGGTGGGTCTGTGTCACAACGTGGCAGGGTTGAACGTTTGGCAGGGTTTTTGTTTACCTGTTTCAAAATTAGCCAAGAGGTTTCCGCTATTGTCCCAGTTTTGCTGTGAACATTTTGCACATTCTTTCACTGAATGTAGCTACCTGTAGCCAGAGGACCAATAACCTTGCCTTACAGGATCTCCCACCAGGAAGACTTCTGGATGACTTCACTATCCATTCTGACTTTATTTTTAACCTTTCCTGGCCTCTTCCGTGGGGCATATGTTTCTGGGAGGAACCACAACAGCTGTCACATCTTCATTTTCAATGCATGGCCCATGGAAATTTTAGCTGTCAGACCAGAAACACATGTACTTGTGACACTGCTGCATATTCCTGATGCCTCTCTTATCATGTGTACTGGAAGCAGTAATGGTACTATTTCCACTCCCTTCTTGCATTAGTGAGAAGGGTAGGCAGTGCAACTGGTTCTTCTCTCTCCAGTGTGCTTTATTTTTAAAGGCTGGCTTGATTTATGTGTAAGATAGTATCTCTCACAACTCGTCTTTTAGAGGAGGCCTCTCACTGATGCTTATTTTTCTGTCTTTAATCTAGGATTCTCCATTGCCTGCTCACCCTTTGAAAGCTGTTCCAATTGCAGTGGCTGATGAAGGCGAATCTGAATCAGAGGATGACGATTTGAAACCAAGAGGTAACTCTGCATCGAGCTGATGAAAGTGCTGTGAGGGTAACTCTGCAATCTGTAGGACCTGCACTGAGAGGTTCCTAGGAGCAGAGCGTGGAGACTGCCTAGAAAGGGCTGAATTCCCTCTCCTTTGGGGAGAAATGTAGAAAGCAGCACATCTGGAAAGTGTTTCATGCCTCTCTTGTTTGTGCTTTAGGCCTTACTGGAATGAAAAATCTTGGGAACTCCTGCTACATGAATGCAGCACTTCAGGCTCTCTCTAACTGGTAGGCATTAGGGCCTTTCAGTAGAGTCTTTACTAGACTTCACTAAATATTGAAAGTGGTGCCTCTGCTCTGAGACCTTCATGAGCCTTGCAAAGAGAAATCAGCCAGGCTAGGTGCAGAAAAATTTAAGTGTTTGTTTAGGGCAACAGAAATTTTACAGCAGTAAACTGAGTGAATAGCCAACTTGTGGCTACATACAAGACTCATGTTTAGATGAGTGCTTGAAGTAAAACTTCATCATTTCTGTTGTGACAGAAATACATTTATCGCATGGGAAGGCATGTCACATCTCTCTATTCCCCCCAGTGATATAATTCTAAGAACCCATATCCTAAAATATTTTCTAGCCATCATGCTGAGAACTAATTCCAGGATTTCTTCTATGTACCGGGAACAGATTCAGATCAGCCTTTTTCATTTGTTTGAAGTTAGGAGTCAAGTCTGCATCTGGAATCACTTCTTCCCTTGATTTAAAAACAGTATCTTAAGCATGCTTTTGAAAGGGCATGCATTTAAGTTTTGATAAACCCTTAAGTAGAAGCAGAGGAGAAATTTCTGTGCACTGAATTTTTCTCTTTTTTTCTTGTAGCCCACCTCTCACACAGTTTTTTCTCGAGTGTGGTGGACTGGTCCGTACAGATAAGAAACCAGCACTGTGCAAAAGTTACCAGAAGTTGGTGTCTGAGGTTTGGCATAAGAAACGGTGAGTGGTCACTCCCTAATCTAATCTGGGTCACTTCCTAATCTAATCTGGACAGGTTTCATAGTTATGTTAGTTCTTGAGTCTGACATCAGCAAAGAGGAAATTAGATCTTCAGAGATAAGTGCATTGTCTAAGGCAGGCAGTTCGAACGTCACATAGATGGGTATGCGAGGATTCCCCCATATCTAGGAGATCCTGTATCCTGCTACTAGTGATAAAATGGGCATGTTGATGTCAGTGAAAAGAATACATTCTTAATGTTATAACTTTAAAAAGGAAGAGATTTTTTTTTTTTATATAGCTTCCCTGTTGGCAATGAAGAAAAAATGATGGAGTAAGGGAATATTCTTGGCCATTTCTGAGTATTTTGCATGGACTGACCAGCACTTAATTGCACTGCTATTGATTAGCAGAGGGATTGACGATTTGGATGGAAAAAATGATACAGAGATTTTTACTGAAGACAGTGGAAAATGCAGGTGACATTTTGGGAAATGTTTGCTATTGGTTCAAATTCTAGACCAGTTCAAAGGACAGTGTAAAATAATGCAGCTCTGTTTAAATCTGAAGATGTCTGCTCTGTGCAATTAATTGAAAAAAATCAAACTAGGAATTTAAATGGCATTGCATGTTTGTTTCATGTTAGTTGTCAACAAGGGATATGTAAGATACAGAGCAAAAGTGACCTGTGTCTTTCTGGAAGAGAAGGCTGTAGACTTTGAAACAATATAATATCATCTTAATATTGGTTTTGATTTACCTCATTTACTGGGTGGTCAGCCCACCCAGATTTTGAGACAGACATGGTGCTGCAAAATCAAACCAAGTAGCTAATTGCAAAACCCTGCTCTGGAAAGAATCACTTGAGACAATTCAAAGTGTGGACAGAGCTTTAAGTTAAATATGCTCTAGGGAAGGGTCTCTCTGGAAGCATAGACTGAAATGATTGCGAGATGTTTTCTGTCTCTTAATTTGTATGTCATCCAGCAAATAGAGAAATATATGCCCAGGCTTTGCAGGTGCATGATTACCTTCTGTCCTCGTTAACTAGTTACCACACCCTGTTCTATGGCTTATTAGACAAACTGGCTCCAGGCCTGATAAGCAAACTAACTTCTTTTTTTTTTTTTTTTTTTTCTTCATATCTAAACAGCCCGAGTTATGTTGTTCCAAGCAGTCTATCCCATGGAATTAAACTCGTCAACCCCATGTTCCGAGGCTATGCACAGCAGGTGGGGGGGCCTCAACAAAAACATGCCATTATTCCAAAGATGGTGGGATTTTTCTTCCTGCAGCGGTGGTGTTTGTGTTCAGAAGGAAGAGCTTGAGCTCAGGGGTCATTCCCATTTTGTGTCAGTATTAGTGGTCTGATAGAGCACTTGGGTGGGATTTAGGAGACCTGGGTTCTCTTCCAGGCTCTGCCTCTGGCTTGCTGATACCAAATCAGTGCATTTTCACGTGTCAGCTTTCTCACCTCTGAAATTATGATGGTCACCTCCTTTATAAAGGGCTTTGAGATCTATTGATACATGTTATATGAGAGTCAGGTATTATTTAGTCACGTCAGAGCTGAGAAACCTGGATAAATCTGTACTAAAAAGTTAAAGATATGAATGTTCTATGTTCTTTTTCTGGGCAATTACAGCAAACAATCTTCTTTAAAGCTAGTAACCTTTTTTTTTTCTTTGAAGTTTTTATCAACGTATCTCTTGTGTTTGTTCTTTAGAAAAAATGTAAACATCAAACTATGATTAGAAAATTTACAAGAGAAGTGACAGTACATCGAAACTGTGATACTGACAGGAAATCAAAACAGAGGATAAAAATAATGATTAATGAAATAACTTCTATATTTATCTTTGATGTGAAGTATGTTGGATTGGAAAACTCTCAGCTGTAAAGAGATAAAAGTTGAAAGGAAGACAGAGCAGGCTAAAAGCCAAACTTCCATAAAATAACAGAAACATCATAATTAACTTTCTGGAGTTGTCAAAATACCAAGACGGTTTTCAGCAGGTCCTTTGAAGCCAATGTATCAGCTCTTTTACCATGTATTATGAATGTAGGAGCTTGCACCTAGACTGAATTAGTCTTTGGCTTCTGGTTCCATTCCCTACTTATTAAAGATTTTAATCTGCCCTCTCTAAGAGAGGGATTGCCATGAGCAGAAGTGAGTGTTCATGAAACTTGTTTGTGGATAGGAGTCTATTCTCTATGGCCTGCTGTCTTCATTACATTTCTCCTTGTCGCTTACCTCTTATCAGTGGTAAACCTGTGATAAATAAGCTCATGGTTTGCATGCTGCAGCTGCTGTCTGGCTTTTCAGTGTCTTTCAGCTGAAGATGTTCAGATAAAAATTGGGCCTTTTATCATTTAGGAGTTAAAACATTTATGTAGCAGACAGGCTTCTTGGTACATTGCCACAGTACTCTCTCTGTGTAGGGTCTATTTGCATTGCAGAGGTGGCTAACCTTTGTGGGCAGCATTGAAAGAGGCTGAGAATGGAGCCATCTCCTCTTTTGCTCCTCTCATTTCCCTGTTTCTGGATGGATACTAACATGGCATTACTCCTGGTTTTCAGGACACTCAGGAGTTCCTGCGGTGTCTGATGGATCAGCTTCATGAAGAACTGAAGGAACCAATTGTTGCAGAGACGAGGGATTTGGATACCAGTGACCAGGACGACAAGCGAGATGGTGACCGAAGTCCTTCGGAGGATGAGTTCCTCTCCTGTGACTCAAGCAGTGACAGGGGTGAAGGAGATGGTCAAAGTCGGACCACAGGGGGCATGGGCAGCAGCTCCCTGGCAGAGACGGAGTTGTTGATCCAGGATGAAGCAGGGAGAGGGATCTCCGAGAAAGAGAGGATGAAGGACAGAAAGTTCTCCTGTGGCCATCGGCGCAGCAACTCAGAGCAGGTGGATGAGGATGCAGATGTTGATACTACTATGATGCCAGTTGATGGTAGAGCCTCACCTGAGATGCTGCCAGCTCCCCGTCCTGCCAGCCCGTGTAGGACACCAGGTATACACCTCTTCCAGTAGTGTTATTTGTGAGAAGACATGTTGTCATCCTACACAGGGACAGTGTTGCATTGCAGTGGCAAACAACACAGTGTGAGTGTTCCTTCTATGGTTTTCAAGAGATCTTGCCTTCAAGCTTTTCCTCAGTGTCCCTGGCAGTAGTTCTGCCTTTGTGCACAATTGCTTCTGTAAGAAAATGTAATACGTGAGCCAGAGAGGTGCTTAGCCAGGCTAACATGCTATGGATCTGAGTAAAGACTATGTCCTGAAGGCAGTGATAGCTGCCTCTGCCAAACCTGCAAACGCTGTATTTGTGCCTTTTCCTAATTTAAGAAAAAGGGTTTTTATGTGCATGTTGCTTTATCTGATAGCCTGGCCTGGGGAAATACTAGCTGTGGAAAAGGCATGAAAGAAGGTATTTGTTAATGTTGGACTGTGGGCTTTGTGGAGAGAAAAGGGAGAGGCACAGTTTGTGTATTTCTATGTCTTAGGGAAAAGAAAAGAGCAGCAGTTAAGACGTAGGTGTGGAGTCACCTCAAACTGAACATATACGATCTTTCAACACTTCTTTATGTAAGAGTCTTACTCTGCCAACTGGCACTGAAGACAGCAATGCTGTTTATGTGGATTAGGGATACAGGAGCAAGCTGTAAAACCTAATTAGTCATAAGCGTGAAAAATGGTGGGTTGGTTTTTTTATATGTAATTATTAGCTGTTCAGTGTAGCTCTCCTGTAGTGTGCACTCCTATCCATGCACTGAGGGAGCTGTATCTGCCAACCTGTACAAGCAGGACAGTTAATAGACACTGAACTGTGTGTATTGGGAAAGATGCTGTGCTGGAACAACAGAGCTGGGCTGACACTGACTGCAACAGGATTGCCTTTCATAACTGGGGTTTTCACCAGTGCTCTTCTCCCTCTCCATTTTCCCAAACAGAACCTGACAATGATGCCTACGTGCGCTGCTCCTCACGCCCCTGCAGTCCAGTCCATCATGAAATGCACTCCAAACTCTCTAGCAGTCCTCCTCGCTCTAGTCCTGCCAGGCTTGGACCTTCCTACGTACTCAAGAAAGGTAATACAAAGAGCATATGATGGGATGCAGAGGGGACCATGTAGAGGAGGAGGGGTTCATTTACAGAAGAGAGAAGGAATCCATCATGATTCTTGATTAACAGTTGTAAGAAGTGCTAATTTCCCTGGACATCAGTGCCTTCTTAAAATAGCACTAGGCAAAGACTACAGTAAACTTGCAGGTAAAGTCAAGCTCTGGGCACAAGAGATGTTCTAGTATGCTCTTGTATTGGAGCCTGAAATGATATCCATGTCTGCATCTGCATGCTGTGTTTGTTATTAATAAAATGGCTATGACGTCCCAGGCACAAGCTCTGTCCCTTTAGGGGAGCATGGAGATGCGTAAACATTTGTCTGCCAGACTTGACTTTCATAGCATGTGGGCCAAAGAACTGTAAGATGATGTTACCGAGAGAGAGCTTCCTGCCTCTTAGACATCTTGGGCTCACAATAATAGAATTAAGGCTGCAGATGTCAATCCAGTGCTGGGAGCATTGTTAGGCTTCAGAGTAGAGCCTGGCTTCTGTCGTTAATCAAACTGGTCTCTTCATCCCAAGCAAGTAGCAAATTGAAATCCTTCAGCATTGCATAGTCTGCAAACACAATGGCATGTGCTCATACCACTGTCCCTACAGCTGTTCAATAATGGCATCCTTTCCTCAACTGTGTTCCAGCCCCTTGGCTGAGGTCAGCACAGCCACAGATGTTCTGGCCGGATAAAAAGCACTCTGTCTCCATGCACGTGTGTGTGGGGAAGAGGGTTCGTTATTAAACAAAACTGTGTGTTTGGCCAGTTCCTGCTGTGGAGAGTCCTCTCCAGTGCAAGAGACCTGGGAAATGCATGGTAAATGCAGAGGGAGAAAAAAAAAAGGACAAAGTACACAGGCAGGTCACGGGGGAGAGGGAGTAAAGTGTAAAGCTTAGAGCAAAATGTTGCAAGACCTCAGAAAAGCAGGGACTGTCTGTGGCAGGGCCAGGCTTCTAAACATGTAGTAAGAGTATGGAAACAGGATTTCCAGTAAGCCAATTTCTGCCTGCTGAGAGCTGGCATGTTTGTGTTGGTTCACTTGGCTACCTCCCCCTTTCTAGTACCATGCGAAGCAGCAGTGTTCTTATGTCAGTTTACAATGGGCTCCACTGTCTCACTGGCACGCAAGTGGCGTCTGAACATGCAGGGCAGCACTTGTCCTATGTTCTTGTGCGGCTGCATGACTCTACTGAGACAGGAGTCTGGGAAGGAGTTGCTACATGATGGGGCTTCCTTGTCTGTCTTTCAGCCCAGATGCAGGCTTCTGGGAAAAAGAAGAAAGAACTTCGTTATCGCAGTGTGATTTCTGACATCTTCGATGGCTCCATTCTCAGCCTGGTACAGTGCCTCACCTGCGACAGAGTGAGTCTCCTGGTGGCTGTCAGCCAAAGAGCACACAGTCTTCTAGCTTGTAGATCTCTTCTTAGGAAATGGCACTTGTATTTCCAAACACTGTGGGATGCAGTAGGCCTGCTAAAGTGACAGTAGTGGATGGTGGGGGAGGTGTGAGAAACCTGCCATGTCAAGAAGTCGTATTTTTCTGTAGAGTTCTGTTTGCTTATCTGTGTACTGAGTTAGCCTAGCAATATCGCATTCATATCAGAAAACTGATTCCAGTGCTACAAAAACCATGACAAAAGTCATCCTGCTGACAGCAGTGAAGAATAATTAGCCAGAGCGAGCTGCTCTTACTTGCCAGCTCAGGTTTCTAGCCTAGACAAAATCGAAACAGTGATAAAAGGTGATGAAGGTCAGGTCCCAGCTCCATTACATGCACAGGAAACCCAGACCTCTTCCTCTTGGATATTTCCAGGTTTCTACGACAGTGGAGACATTCCAGGACCTGTCACTCCCAATCCCAGGGAAGGAGGACTTGGCCAAGCTGCACTCTGCCATCTACCAAAATGTGCCAGCTAAGACAGGGGCATGTGGGGACAACTATGCCTCACAAGGCTGGATTGCTTTCATCATGGAGTATATCCGGAGGTGTGTTCCCTATGCAGGGCCTCTTATTTCTGGGGTTTGCCCTGCAGTGCTGAAAGGCAGCTATCCCTAACAAGTGGTGTTTACAGCAGAAGGTCAGTTGTAACCATTCCTTGGACAACAGTATGTGGTACCTCACAGGTCTTTGAGCCTTTTCATGTAAACCAGTTGCTACTGTTCCTCTAGTTCTGTTATACACCTTGAGATCTCTTGTGCAGTTGATAATCCCTCACTTACTCCTGCCTTTAGCTCAGTCTTGCACTCCAGAGCAAATTAATTCCTGGTGTCATTTTCCAAATCGTTTCCAGTTTGAGCAACCGCAGCAGGAACATCAGCTGAGAGAAATCATGCTTTCCCTGCTTCTCTGGGATGTGTGATGAGCTTAGGACCTACAACTGGAAGGAAACCCATCATCCATTTGGGGTTTTGTATGCCAAAGCATCCAGCTATTTTATGTATAACTCTTCCTCTTAATCCCCTCTCTTCTGCAGATTTGTGGTGTCCTGTATCCCTAGCTGGTTTTGGGGTCCTGTTGTGACGCTGGAGGATTGTCTTGCTGCCTTTTTTGCAGCAGATGAGTTGAAGGGTGAGTTTTCTTCGGTGGGGTCTGACAGCACGAAACAAGGAAAACCGCATGGAGGAGTATTTCTTACGCATTTTGGAGGCGGATTAAACCTCCTGGAAAGCCTGCCTCAGTGTTTCACTTACAGACTGGCGGTACCAAAACTTGGCAGTTCAGCATCTCTGAGCAGAAGTGAGTTTTCCCACCTGCTCAGGGGTGAGAAATCTGGGTGAGAGTGTCCTCAGTGAGGAGCAGATGTAGCTGTTCGTTGGTTATGAATGCTATGGCTCCTTAGCCACCTTAGTTTCTTTGCTTTCTCCATCGACTCCTTAAGCTCTAGAGGACTCAAACAATTTGCTGTATTCACTTGTGTTGGTGGGCAATTGCATACTTTTCTACTAGTTGATTGCATTCTTTTCTTGCCTACACTTACTGTGAGAAGTGTTTTGATCTCTTCTCACCCTGGCTTCCCCAAGAGGTTGCTTAACTTTGTTTCTCTGCACTGGATGGAAATGTAGCCATATTGGTGTTGTGTGCTGAGTAACTGCATAATGGCTTTCTTCTCTTTGTCTACAGGGGACAACATGTACAGTTGTGAACGGTGTAAAAAGTAAGTTTGCATTGTCTGTATTCTGTTGTATTTCTGGAACTTTATTTCTCTGTACTGCTATCAAACATTTTGCTATGCTTTCTGCCTGGACATTTCTTCTGCTGAGTGCCATGTAAAATCTGCCTTGCCTTATATTAGAGTTCCGGTCTTGAGAGGTCACTGATCGCAGATAGGAAAAGTGCTGGCTATGGGGGGGGAAAGAAAGGGAGAAGGATATGAACAGCGGGGTGGCTTGGCAGTAATGGAGCTATTGCATTAGAAAGAAGAGGCGTGACAAACTGCTTATGCCATGCTTCATTTGGGAAGGATGCTGTAAAGAGCCTGAATTTGTTGCTGCCAGAATTCAGGATTTGTCTTGGATTTCAAAGCGAGCAAGACCCAGCCTTGCCTTTTGGCATCCCTTTGCTTTAGAGATTTCTCACAGCTAGTTTCTTTTTCTCCCTCAGATTGCGGAATGGAGTAAAGTACTGCAAAGTCCTCCGGCTACCAGAGGTGAGTAGAAGCACCTTGTTTCCTCATTTTCTTTTAGCAGCCACTGAGGAGGTAAGGAGGCTAGAGGTAGAACAGAAATAGCAGTTTGTTTTGGTGGCAAAGAAGTCCTGTATCTAGACCAGAAGAGACTTCCCCATTCTAAGCTGATGAGCCAGCAGCATTCATGACTAACAGGCGAAGAACTCTTGCAAAGATCGGATGCACAGAGATGTGCTATTTTATCAGAATACCCACGACAAAAGCGTGCTTTGGTGTTCTCTGTCTTTGGTCTTTTAGATTCTTTGCATCCACTTGAAACGGTTCCGGCATGAGGTGATGTATTCCTTCAAGATCAACAGTCATGTCTCTTTCCCCTTGGAAGGGCTGGATCTGCGACCTTTTCTAGCCAAGGAGTGTGTCTCCCAGATCACCACCTATGATCTCCTGTCAGTCATCTGTCACCATGGCACAGCAGGCAGTAAGTCCTTCTTCCGTGAGTACAGGCAGAGGTGAACAGGAATGAGATGAGCACGAGCAAAGCAGAAGTGCATTCCAGGACTAGCCAACACTTCTTCTGGGATGAAGTGCAGTGTAAGGCCTGCCCCCTCCATTCCCAGGCTTCCTCAGCCTCTGCCCTTTGAAAAGTGAACAGAGCAGCTTCTGACAGATCCCCTGCAGCTATTTCAGCCTGGCCACTGGGTTGGCTCAACCCTTTCCCAATGTTCAGTCTCTCTGGAGGCCCTTTCCAAGAAAGGCAAATCAGCGTGACAGTGCCAGGCTCCCCTGCTCCTGCAAAGCTTGCCTGAACAGGAATTAAGCCTTTTTTTTTTTTTTTTTTTTTTTCTGTCTCTCTCTCCATTCTCTGCCAGCAGCTAATCCTGTTTGTGCTGCTGACATTATCCCAGGCCTGACTTTTGTCTGCACTCCAAATCCCAGCAGTGTCATGTTTTCTTTGTTACAGGTGGGCATTATATAGCCTACTGCCAGAATGTGATCAATGGCCAGTGGTATGAGTTTGATGACCAGTATGTCACTGAAGTCCATGAGACCGTGGTACAGAATGCAGAAGCCTACGTCTTGTTCTACAGGTGAGCTGTGCCCTGCATGCAGCAGTCCCTTGCTGGTTGGAGAATACCTAGAAATGCATTTAGTAAACCAAGTTTTCAGGAATAGATTAATTTTCTTCTTTCCCTACTTAAGGAAGAGCAGTGAAGAAGCTGTGCGAGAGCGTCAGAAAGTTGTGTCCCTTGCCAGCATGAAGGAGCACAGTTTACTGCAGTTCTACATCTCTCGAGAGTGGCTCAATAAATTCAACACCTTTGCCGAGCCTGGTCCCATCACCAATCACACCTTTCTCTGCTCTCATGGAGGTAAGGCAGTGTTGCTGGACCTGGGAATAGCAACTCTCAGCTGTACCTTTATGCTTCCTGGTGCATTAACAAATGCAGAAAAAAAACTCTAGCAGTCATCCTGATACAGTGTCTACTGCGGTATGATCTGCTTCTCTGGCAGAAACTCCAGCCCACTCAGGGAGAGATGAGACAATTACCCCATTGTCCTGCTGGTCAGAGGCCCAGAGGGATGTGTAGTGCTACGAAACAACAGTTTTCCGTTATCTCTTTGTTTTGAAAAACAAACCTGTAGAAAGCAGATAAGACAGGATTTATCCGTGTTACCCTATCAGCAAGGTTGGCCTTCAGTGTTTGTTTGGAGAATGGAGCACGCGCTACTTAAGAGAGCTGATAGCACGTTTTACTATTCTGCTTCTTCATCTGTCATGCTGGGGAGCCCTCGTGTTTATGAATCTCCAATTGGAAATGAAGCACTTTCTAATCAAGTGAGGCCATGAATTGAGAAACCACAATTAATGAACTCTTGCCTGTCTTCCATTAGCAGAGGAAGCAGATTCTGGAATTGGGGAGTTTTCAGCAAGGGAGATTGGGCTTTTTTTGTGTCTTTACCCAGCAATAATGAGTCCCCTGGTTAACTGTCCCTCTTTGCCTTTCCTCCATAGGGATCCCTCCTAATAAATATCACTACATCGATGACCTGGTTGTGATTCTGCCCCAGAACGTGTGGGAGTATCTCTACAACAGGTGAATATGGCCATTTAATTCTTCTTTCCAATGAGTTTTGGTTTTGTTTCACGCCTTGGGCGGTGCCCAAGACATAATCCCTTGGCAGGGCACCTTAAAGGTATGCAGTCTTAGTGCGGACTGGAAAAGACTTGTATTTGCAGAGCCTCCTAATTTAAACCAAAATGAGCTATATCAATGCATTGTCCCAGAGCAATATCGTGACCCTCACTGTGTTGAGTAAAGGCAGTACTCTCCATTCAGAAAACAGCTGCAGATGCCTCTCCTTCACCAGCATCTGTAGTAGTATAAAAATCCATCTCTGTAGGATGCAGGGCTGGGAAGCATTTCCATTCTCCCGCAGTTCTCTATTCCCCTCCCTCTCTTCCTGTGCTCAGGTTTGGGGGTGGCCCTGCTGTGAACCATCTGTACGTGTGCTCGATTTGCCAAGTGGAGATTGAAGCACTTGCCAAACGCAGGAGAATCGAAATCGACACCTTCATCAAGGTTCGTATGGGAAGCACCTGGAAGCAACAGCAAAGGGCAGAGGTGGGAAATGGAGACCTGTCACAGACAGTTAGTGGGAAACTCTTGCCCCTGTTTTCCAGAACATGATTGGCTGGGAGATTGATCTTGGGGTTCCCCAGTGCTAGCAGCACGGGGAGGAGCAGCTTGAACACGATAATGCTGTGCATGGCTGCATGCAGACACAAAGTTTGAAACCATCCTAGTCTGTTGCCTGCTCTAGTGAGGAAGGTGGTGGAATTACATGGGGATCTTCTGAAGAACGGCAAAGCTGCCTTACAGTTAACGGAAGGGGCTCCCCCAGATCTCAGGAGTGACTAAATCCTTCCTGCACGTCTCTGTTCTCCTCTGCTTTCCCAGCTGAACAAGGCTTTCCAGGCAGAGGAGTCTCCAAGCGTCATCTACTGTATCAGCATGCAGTGGTTCCGTGAGTGGGAAGCCTTTGTCAAGGGGAAGGATAATGGTAAGAAGCCAGAGACCTCTGGAGCCTGTTGGGGGTGAGAGGTGGATGGAAACAAGTCTATCTATCATCTGCTAGGTCCTCAGTGAGCACTGCACCTGACTGGTATGACTTGAGGCTGAACAGAGTTCAGACACCAGCCACTCACACTGCCTGCAGGTCCCCAAGGGCAGAGCAGAAATAACAAGAGAACTAGCTTGGGAGATAAGCTGAATCTGGCGGCAATGTGGAAAACAGAATAGTTCTTGACATGACTGTTCTCCTCTTACAGAGCCTCCTGGACCAATTGACAACAGCAAGATTGCACTCACGAAAGCAGGTGGCCACGTGCAAGTTAAGCAGGGTAAGACTTGTGCTTGCTGTCTTGTAGTGTTCCTAAAAGGAGAATGTTCCACTGGATCTAGCTGTCCATAGTGAAGTGGTCACAGAGCGAGATGGTGTTGCAGAGGATGACAGTTCTGCTGATGTGACTGGTTATAGTGAAGCCTGCAGCCCCCCATCTCCTGCTGTTTCTGTTCCCCAGACCCCTTCCACCGTTCCCCTTTGCCACCCTTTGTGTTGTAGCTTTGATCTTGTGTTGCTCGTGACCTGGTCTTTCCTCAGCATCTGCTGTGGTCCAGCTTGTGAAATAACATTGCTTGTGCTGTCCTCGCTGGGCTCTCCTGCCAAGCAGATAAAGATTATGTTTGCATCTCAGTTACCTCTCAAAGCAACCCTTTCTGCTTTTCTCCTCCTCTGTAACCTTTACGGCAAAAAGTTCTTTGCTTTCCCTGCTTTGACCGCCTTGAGTTGCCCCTCCCAGGACAGCGTGGAGGGGGGTTTTTAGTCTCTCCCAGGCAGTGCAACCCCAACTGCCTGGGACTGCTGCGTGGAGGCCCCTGGGTCTCAGAGCTCATCGTTGCTGTGTATGAGAAGGGGTCAGGTAGGCCCTGGTATTACGGGCTGTTGCTGCTCAGTTCCTCTCGGGGAAAGGAAGAAATGACTGCAGCAGGACCCCACAGCCGTCGGCGACACGGCCGTGGAGCCCCGGTGGCTTCTAGCAGCAGGCGGCACTGCGGAGGGCTGGTGGCCACCGCTGTGGCTACAGCTGCGGCTATCGCTGTGCAGAGCAGAGCTGCCAGCGGGGTGGGGGCTCCGGTGGGTCTGGACCCTGCAGCTGTAGGAACCACTCGTGCCTCGCTGTTCCTGGGGGTGAGCCTGTGCGGGGGGAGGCGGTTGGAGAGGATGGCCTTGCGCTGCGGTGCGCCAGCCCTTTCCCTCCAAGAGCTGCACGTCTGATCACTGCTGTTGTGCTTTTCAGGTGCTGACTATGGGCAGATTTCTGAGGAGACGTGGATTTATTTAAGCACGCTGTATGGAGGGGGCCCTGAGATTGCCATCAGGCAGAATGTGGCCCAGGTCCAAGAATTGGAAAACCTACATGGGGAGCAGAAGATTGAAGCAGAGACACGGGCTGTGTGATCTGTGCAGGATGGGGCAGGGAAGGTATGGCACAGATACATCCGTGTGGGGATGGAAGGCTGGGGAATGCTGAGGAGTCAAACCTTCCGTTGTCTGGTACTCGAAGGTGCGTGCAGGTCCCACCACCACTTCTGGGGAAGGCAGGTTTTCTCTCCCGTTCTTTCGTGTGACTTTGAATATAGGGGTGGTGCTGAGCAAAACTGGGAGAAAATCAGCTTCTGTGTAATTCATCTCTGGATAATGCCGTGGTAGGAGACTGCAGCCAAACTTCACTAGGACATGTTTTGACCCAGACCCTCTCCCTTTTGTTTGCTTACAAGAAACCGGCACTCCCAGCTTGCCCCCAGTGAACTGAGTTTCTCTGCTCCTTTGCAGGTTTTGCTTTTGGCACTTCTTTTTAACTCAAATGTATAAAGATAATGAAACATTATTTATGTTTCCAGCGGGCAGTGTTGCAACTAGAGAAACCTGTTATCTGAAGCTGATTAAAGCCACAAGGTCTCCCAGTAGTTTTGTGCTGGTGATGCACAGCTGTCACAACTTCCTTGTTTTGCTTTTTATCCAATTCTTGCAAATCAGTTGCAGTCAATTAAGAAATTTTGAAAGAGGCCATTTCTTTCTCCCCTAGCCCCTAAAGCCACACCTTCACAGTCCTGCAGAATTTTTTTCTCCTTGTATCTGATTTCATGCATTCGGCACGTTTTCAGAGAGCAAAGCTGGAAGATGAGTCCTCCTTCCCAATGGCTTCCCACTGTACTCTTTCTGCGGAAGCTCCCGGTAGCTTTGTAGCTGTGGGATGCAGCCTTCCAGGTGGTTAACTCACAGGGGTGGTACACAAACAGCTTAAACTTAGAGCTGTTAACGGGCAGGTTTTGTTGGAGTGCGACACAGGACAACTCTGACGTAAGCTTTAGGACTTGGTTCATAACCCCATTCTTGGACTGACCCCGCTGTAGGCCTGGATCTGTCCCCACGTCTGGCACGAGAAGCAAAGGGAGTGTGAAGGATGAGAAGGAGGAGCCCGTTTGTTCGCCCAGAGCCTATTCAGATGGGTCACCCTCAGACAGGGCGATAATTCAGTGCTGGGGAAGGGGCCTGGCTGAGCTGGCCCCTGGCTGTTGAAGCAGTTTTTTAGGAATGAGCTGCTTTCTGCAAACAAGCCCCTACCTGTGTACTGAGGTCATTCCAGCTTCTCAACACAGATGTCGTTTGTGTATACAGTGGCTCATTTAATGAACAGAAATAACTTGCTCCCCAATCTACTGCCACTAATGCAGCCAAGGAGCATCCGCTAGCAGGCAGTGGAGAGAGGAACAAAGACAAAAAAGGCTAAACACTACTTTTCTTAGCAGGGCTATTCTTAAAAGTTCTTCATTCATCTCGTAAGCCAGAAAGGCAATAGTGAAATCGTTTAAGTGTGTGAGTGCAATTTAATGGAAGCAGAGCAAGGCAGGGGTGGCTTCTCATGGGCTGAGGAACCTGAATGATTCCACAGCATCGAGTCTGGCCTTGGTGGTACCAGGCTCAGCATGGGGCTGGGACCTCTTGAGCGCCTCACGGGGCGGCGGGGGGAGGCTGCTCTTTGACTTACTTAGCATTAGAAAGTGGGAAAGGGTGTAGGACAGGAGAATTTCAAAAGAAAAATGTGGCCTTCAGATTTTTTTTAGACCAAATGTTTGCTGCAAACAGCAACTTCTTACTTTAAAAAGTGTCTATGAATTGTTCAGCATGTTAATTTTACTATCCTGTTTATTGGACGCTTGTATATACCTAGCCAGGCCCAAGGGGAGGTCAGAGAATGAGCCACTGTTCGGATTTCTCATTGTTCTAAGCTGTTGTTGTTAGCCACTGCAGCTGCCTTCCAATCTGCTGCAGAGCCTGTAGGGCTGCATGTCTGTGTTGTCCGTGCTGTTCAGAGGATGCTGTACAGATTGTAATACACTCCTGTGCTTAAGTGTTATACTTTGTGCTGAAAATGTGTTACAATAAATACATGTGCATTCAACACATTGCTGACTGCTGCCTGCCTTGTGTGGCGAGAGGGTTTGACAGCTTACAGACTGTTAATGAAGAAAAAAAATTTTTAAAAATTTAAAAATCCAAACTTCCTGCTGCCAAGAAGCCTTGCAGTAACAGACCCTTCTGAGCAGCAGCGAGCTTTGGTAGCCCAAGTCCACTAAATCATATTGCGCTCGTTCAGAGGAGGGCGCCTGCTCCTTTCAGTCTCTGCTTACAAAGACTTCCTCTTCATGTTTCATTTACCCCATTTCAGCTGAGTTTGTCTCAGAAATCCCATGTTGTCTGGAAGTGTGTGCTATTCATGACCATCACTGCTATGAAAGTAACTTGCAAGGGAAGTTGCTGAAGTTTCATTGAGCTGTTCTGGATTTCTAGAGGAGAGTTTTCTGTTGCTCTGTTGCGTGGCTAAAATGTCCTTACTGATATAATCCACTTCTCCGCTCACACTTACGTGAAAGCAGCTTTGCTACCGAGGCCCCAGGAAACACCGTGCTCTTGCCAGCCTGTTACCATGTTCTGCCACTGTGAATTAATAAGAGTTGCTGAACACGGCAGGCGATGAGTGCTGCCTGAGGCTGAGGGGCTGGAGGACGAGCACAGTTCTCTGCCAGAGCGGTGAATGACACTGTGTTAGCTGAAGCCTGAAATATCTGAATAAATAGAGCTTGGGTTGGGTTAGTAAGAGCATGCAGCTTGCTCTTTAGCAACTTGAAATCAACCGTCAAAACTTGCATCTCACAAACAAACCCATCACCTCAGCAACTGCAGAACAGCCCAAAACGTTCCAGGAGACATTAACGAACCCCCTCCCCTAGGGAGGGGATTATTCAGTGTCTAGACAAACAGCTCTAGTGCTGCTCTGGCAAAACCATAATTGTACTTTTTGTTACCCTCTGTCCATTAAAACACTCAAAGCTTAGTTCTCCATCTATATTCCATTTGAAATCTGAGTGCAGCACTGCTTTTCTCTGACTCCTGCAGTAGGCAGCTACGGTATTTCTGAGCACACGTCTCGGACACAGCTAGCTTTGGGACCCCTGGCCAATATAAACTACATTTCATGGCTGAACTCTTTTATCAGTTCTTTTTGCAAATCACTTCATTTTCCCCTTATTTTATCAGGTTCCTTACTGATTGCAAGGAAGGGCAGATGAAAGGACTGTTCATGCATTGGACTGATGGAGCCAACCTCAGTATTTAGATTATCTGCTCCCTCCCCCCAGTCTTCTGGGAGTACTGGGGAGTTCCGTTTACATGTGCTGCTCCTCTTCCACTGACTTCTCTCATGCCCAGACTACGGCCTCATGAACAGACAGATCATTTGGATGCAGCTGAGCTGTGATGCACAGATGACAAGTACTCCGCCGTATCTGCCCCACGCCCTCACCTTGTGATGCGTGCGTCACCTCTCAGCCCACGGAAAGGGGAATTAGCTCTTCCTCCGGTGATGCAGGGCCCGTGTACTGCACCCGTTCCCCACAGCTTCACCTTCACTGGCGCGCGTGGCCACAGCCTTTGATGGTGCCAGTGGCACATCTCCACCCTCCTCGATGGCCAAAGTACACAACAGCATCTGACATAGTCAGTGACGCAGCCAGCACATGTAAAGCTCATTGTATTTTCTTCCCAGTTACTGCTCAGCTCGGCTTCAGTTTTCAGCCTTCACTCACTCATTTGGTTGTGCTGTTTCTATTTAAAGTTAGCAATGCTAATACTGCGTAAGATAAATCAAAGTTACAGCCAGACCAACACCCCCTCCTATTCATTATTTCCCCAAAATGCAAAGATTAGCAGACTGTTTCATAAACAGTACTGATTTGTCCTGAATTGACAGGGATGTTAATTAGTGCGGGCAAAGAACTGAAACAGTTTAAAAAAATCTGACCTTAGAAAAAAAATAAATCTCTCTATAGCTGCTTCAAATGAAATTATCAGCCAGATGTCACCTGCTATGAGCTGTACAACTGCAAATCGTCATGGCTCCTCGACGAGGCTATTTCCAATGAACTGGACTAATGGGTAACGGAGAAGCTGTCCAGAAGCTAGTCAGGGTTTTTCTCTCAGCTAGAGACACACACACACACTGTTCACCAACACTGCATATTAAAATGGAACTGTAAATATCCTCACCCAGACTTACAGATATGCATCTGGCTTTCAGATTATTCAATGAAGGGAAACATGACTGTATTCCACACAGCTGCATGTTCACACACGCATGCGCAAATGCATGATTTGCTAGGTTTGCAACAGCTTTAGTTTTAATATAATAAACAATCAGTATCAAAAACATTTGCCAAGACTTCCAGATAAACCAAAGCGTGCACTATGGGCATTACAAGGTACAGCTCTGTTAGAGGAAATACCTTCCCCAAGCTTCCAGTTCTTGTGGCCTCCTACTGAAGTAAAAAAAAAAAAAAAAAAAAAAAAAAAAAAAGCAGCAAGATCCACCTGTCTTTCCCAAGTACACCAACAACTCCAACCAGCACAGTGCATTTTTCTTTCTCCTCAGATGACCAAATGAAAACAAAACAAAACAAACCCCAACCACTTCAGTTTCTCTTCAGTGCCAGCTGGAAAGGTAAAATTTTGATAAAATTGTGCCTCAAAGTGACCTGATAGGAATTAACTATGTGGGACAGTCACTCGAAGGTACAGGCGGAGCCAAATTAATACTTCAAATACCTGAAAATTCCAGTATGAAACAATATGAAATAAAAAAACAAAACAAAAAAGCAAGTACCATGAGTAAGAGTATGTCAGCAGCAGCTAGACACAAGCACCCCACTGGAACAGGCTGTTTCTGCTTATTTGTTGTAAATTTTATAGCTGGAAGTGAAACCAAAATCCATTCCATAGTCAAGGAGAATAATGAGAAGTAAGAGGGCAGCTTAGGGGAGTTTCAGGCTATAATATTTTATCTGGCTGAAACAGTAAGTCACAGCTAAATTCCCGTTCTCAACTTGAAATGCTTGTGGTAAGGCAGAAAGCTCACTGGAGAGCAATGGCTAGAATACCTCAGCAAATCAGAGACGCCCCAGCAAAGAGGCATAGCCTTTTTTATTGGGAAAGAGAAGCGACAAAACCATTTTTCTTCTTCTCTGGATGATCAAAAGGGTCCAGTGAAACTGTATTTCTGGAAGTAAATGTTTATTTAAATATGTGGATGACTTTCTTTTCATTGTTACAAGGTCAATATTCGCTTTCAAATGGAAGCACTTTATTTGGTTGAATTCTGTCTCCAGAAATGAATGGGCAACACCAGAACCTTTTACATTGGCAATGAAATCACAACACTGAGATGCCACCAAAATCTAGAGATCAGTGCTCAAACACACATACACACACATATACAAATAAAAAAGTGCTCAACATCATCATGTTAAAATAGAATTTGGCTTCTTTTAGGTCTTTTGACACTTCAGGCAGGAAAACAAAAAACGAAGAACAATATGCATCAAACTAAATGAACTTCCGAAAAATACTCAGCATTAAACACAACTTTCAGTATCAGTAAATATGTTTCTTCTCTATTTACAGGTGTTAAGAAAGGGCATTAGAGACTTTTGCTGGGGATAATGAGATTTTATAGGATGTACAGTCCACACTTCTGGGCAAGATTAGTAAATTCAAGCAGAGTTTTTATAAACCAGTCACATATTTAGTCCTTCAGATTTTGCAAAAGGTAAATTCTACAAAAATTACTCATTCGTTACCCTGAATAAAGGCAGCAGAATAAACATGTGTAGGCTACAATACATGACTATCACTATTTTTTTTCTTGCAGTAAGTTTTAAGATCTGGGCTTTTGGGAATTAGTTGCCAAGTTTATAAAAACTCCATACATGGTCTTTTAATAAAACTTCTGAAGAAATCAGTCAGCTAAAGCTAATGCTCCTTCTAAAGCGCTATTTAGCAACACAGACATTGCAATTGTTCAAATGTTCCACAGAGGCTGACAATAATATACTGTCCACCTAGATTAAATATATAAAAGCAAACTTTTATCTAATTTTTACATAGATGGCACAACAATAGGTGAAAATGAATTATTCTAGCTGCTGATTCAACAGTGCATTGGACACGAGAATAAAAATACTGCAGCTAAAAATATTTTAAAGATATTTTTGCACACCTGTTAACTGCTTAACTATTTAGATCCCCTGACAGATGGATGCAACAAAGCCTTTGCACAAATCTTTGTACAAAGCCACAGGTGCCAACCGTGTGGATCACATTCTGCTATCGGAGGCTCATGGATCTAAACAGTTAAGTGACCACAGTAGCAGCAATGATAAGCATGGTAATTTAATTGATTATGACCCTTCTGATGCCGCTAACACTGCAGCTGAACGGCTTCAGCGTTGGTATCGCCTGCTTCTCAATACAGGCTCCTGAGCCACTTGAATTAGATTAAAAAACATAACCTTTTGCTGGTTGATGCTTGCAGATATTAAGCACCATTATACAACAGCTACAGTACTAACTGTAGGACCGAGGGACTTTGTGCTATTAAAAATAAAAGTTGGTAACTTGAATGGAGAGAAAGGGACAGAGTTATGAACACAACATGTAACCCAACTCAAAAATTACTTCATCCTGAGTGGGGATGACCTTGGCAATCCCCAACATGGAGAGTACATGGCTCTTGGGCACATTTCTATATGCTGACCCTGCACAAAAGCACAGCAGACAGCAAAACAAGACAGACGTTTGTCTGCAAACTAAACCTGAGAGGTTTTACTTTAGGGTCACTGCCCATAGTGGCTTCCATATCAATAAAATATGCTGAAGTTCGCCAAGAGCAAGTAGATTCCCCTAAACAATGTGTTGATCTCTGAATAAATTAGGCCCTCAGGAGCTATTAAGTAGCAACTGACTCTTAGGGGGCTCAAACATGTACAAGATGACTGTAAAATCCTAGGCATGGTAAAGATTCAGGGGAAACCAACAGTTGTAATACAGAAGTTTAGAAAGCAACTGACACTTTCTTAGGCAGTTGAGGTCCAGATCACGTGATATTTGGAGATATTATAGCTCTCTCTCCACTGCATGACATGATAAAGTGCAGCATCACTTATCATGCTACTTCTGCTTCAAATAAAACCATGTGAGAACAGGATGGTCACGATTCCTGTCTGGCTTCTGGGTCGAGGTCCAGTCCATGACAAGGTGGGAGAACGAAATAGAGTGCAGTTTCTTTTTTTCTTTTCTCTTTTATTTTTCTAAAAAAATTCTGTTATTCAAACATTAACTGATGAGAACGCACAAGAGGTCATGCAAAAGGAGAAGGCAGGTCTGAAACGCTGAAAAACAAACCAACAAAAGAAAACTGCAAAGAGATTAACAACGAGCCACAAAATAACGTGACCCTCAGGAAGGTGGGCGCAGGCAAGGCAACAGGGCGAGCATGCAGACTGAAACGAGAGCAAAACGGAGGCCCTTTTAACGAGCAAAATGGGGCTTCAAACCAAAATGCCAGTGTCTGTGTGTGTGTGTGTGAGAGTGTGTGTGTGTGTGTGTGTGTGTGTGTGAGACAGAGAAAGAGGAAGGGGGGGGGGGAATAGAGAGGAGGGGGGAATAAAGAGGAGGTGGAAGAGAGAACAAGCAGGAAAACAAGCGTACATACGTGAGCTTGAAGGCTTTCAGGAAACAGCAAGGTCATAGGGATTTAATACTTGGAATGAGCATCAGCCTAGATTTAAAGAAAAAAAAAAAAGGCTGACAAGTATTAGTGACCTTTTGAGGAAAGCAGAATACTGAAAAATGCATGTGGATCAAATTTAATATCTGCAAATTCAGAGCCCAGTCCAGCTGCTGTAACACTGTTCCCAGGGGAGGCTTTCCACATGTATGCACCTCCCTTCCAAGCTATTTGATGAGACTACCTGCAGGATTAGCACTAAAGGCACCATGTGAAATGCTGATGGACCAGTGCATACATTCAGATGGACTGAGGGACAAGGGAGGACAGAAGATAGACCAGTACATGCTTGGGACTCTCTGGTTACCCCCTGCATCAAAGGGCAACCAGCAGTTCTTTGACCAGCGGTGGGAGGAATTGGGGGGGGGGGGGGGGGGGGGGGGGGTAGGGAAGTGTTGGTTATGTTTTACGGAGGGGCTGTGCCAAGCTGGCAGAAGAGTGGGAAAGGCTGATAAGTTAATCTGAGCCACAAGTAGCATGCCATGAAAAAGAGCAAGCATCTGAATGATACTGGGATGGAATTTAGGTCTGAATTTTTCAAGTGGGAACTCCAGACAAGACTGGGAGTCTGGCTTTCCATGGGTGTGTTTTAACTGCCTGCAGGGTAAACAGACCATTTTGTTTCTCCTTCTGTGACAAGCTCGCCCCGAGGTTCTTGCACCAGCACAAACACCTTTAGGAATCTAAAACATAAGAAAGACAAAAAGAAAGAGACTGGATTAGAAAGAGGCTGGGGAAAATGGGATCCCTTAAGAGTAGCACTGCCCGCAGGAGGTTAAAGGAAATACAGCATCCAAGCATCTACCAGGTTACAAGGGGCTAAAGAAGGCTCCTGAATTTGGGCATACACTGCCAGCACTCAAACAGTAATCATTCACCCTCAGCCCTTCCCTCCAGCCTGGGGAGGAGCATCACTGGGACACTGCTCTCCTCCGAGAGGAGGATGTAAAACTCAGGAGCAGGACCCTGCCAGTGCTTTCTTAGTGCAACAGAGAAAACAAACGGCTTTTTAATTTTCAATCTGCAAAGAAGTACTGTTTCTGTTCAAGTGACAGCTCCAGAAACCATGAATGATATCGAAGAATACCAACAGGAAGCTAAAACACAAAGAATTTTGCAGACTAATCCAGACTAGCCATCCTTTCCATAACAGGCTGCAAAGAGCTTTCATTTTTAAGGGAAGTCCAGAAATAAACAGGTAAGTGAAAGCAGTCTTAGCCTCTAAACCCATCCTTTGTCACATCCCTGTACTCACAGACTTCTCGCTGAGGGTAAGTTTTATCTGTGGCTAAGGGAAGCTACAATCCAGAAGTGTGACTTGGCCGAAGAGACCGCTGTATTCAAGGGAATACAGGATGAGTCTAAACCCCCTTGCATTTGAGAAAGGAGAGGAACCTCCTGATCTCCTTTGCACCCACTTCCATAAAAGAAAAAAAAAATTCCAAATGACAGCACAAAAAAGTTTTCACAGAGCTGCAACAAAGTATTTTTTCTGAAAAGGAATTGCATTTGTACTTATTGTGGGAAGCAGGTGAAAAGCAGCTCTGTGCCATTTGCTTTGCCTTACTAAAGTTAAACTTAAATGAAATGCCATTTAAAAAAAAAAACCCTCACAGGAATGAGAAAATATAATGTTTATTAGAAGACACCATGGTACATCAAGCTATAAAGAGATTCCTGACAGATGATGATTCTTTAAAAAACAAGAATAGAAACAAAACAACCACACTGGCCAGATTTAACAAACCTTAACACAAACCAAAAGTTTCTATGCAAGTCCAACCAGATGCAGGCAGTTGAGTAAGCAAAAATGTTTTATCAACATAAGAGGGACTGAGTAGTTACCAAACAACAGCTAGGTTAAGCAGAACAGCCTATAAACCCATTTATATTTATACATATATAAAAGGATAAAAACAATTCAAATTCAAGTAACTTTAGTTTTTAAGTTATGTTATATACAGGTGGGTTTTTTTTTTATACTGGGAGAACTAAGGGCAAGTATTTAACAAAAGGATTTTAAAAAGCCACAGTCCAGTTTATAATTACTGTTTCCTAAATAATTTGGCAAGCATTAAATAATCAGATATATCCTAGATAAAAAGTGCATCAGCATGGTTAACTTTTACCTATTTATTTATTTATATAAGTCAAGGCTCTGCGTAACAGTTACAGCAAACAAACAGCAGAGCTGCAACACTGAGAATCACAGAGCTGTCTGTAAAGATTTATTTATATAATTGGAGGTGAGAAGGAACAGACCCACAGCGGGAAAGGAGCTGAAATCCTAATCAGCCCCTAGCTCCAAAATTTTTTTATCAGGAAGTTTAACTTCACAAAACAGCCTCTATTACTTGCATGTCACCCAGACAGCCAGTCTTTCTGGTGGAAGTGAATGTGGCATTTTTGTTGGGTGCAATGGAGAGTTTATATAAAGCTGGTTGTTTCATGCAAGTTCTTTTGTGTATCACACTATTTCACAACATCCCTCAGTGAAAGACAGTTTTGTTCCCAAGAAGAATATGAGGTACCATATTCAATAACACAGTATGGTCAGTCTTGAGCAAAAAGGCCCAACTAGTTCCTGTATTCGACAGTTGTCAGCACCAGAAACCTGATAGGTGCAGAAAAGCCCTGCAAGAAGCTACACCCATGTGTGCACAGAGGAGTTTTCTTCCTCATCCACTAGCAGTTAGAGGTAGGCGTAAGCCCCAAAACATGAGTTTACATCCAACAGATCCAATTCTTAGTCTGCATGGTTTTTAGCATTTTTAATAGTTTCCTGCATGCATCACAAACAGAATGAACTGTGTTGGCTCTCATTTCTATCAGGAAGGACAATAATGCTGTTTACAACTAAATTCATACAGTCGGGCCAGTAGTTTCACTGGTAGTGATGCACATTTAAATTTCAAGAGGTGAACTTATACATGCATCAGCTGAGTGAATGGTACCTAACAAGAGTCTTTCATTGCTGGAGATATGACATGTGCATTCATCTCTTCTAAAGAAAACCTTCTGAAATAGAGCTCTTAAAACAACCGTAGCAGCAAACCAGTAGAGTAAAAGGTGAACAGGCCTATGCAAACCTACTCAGAGATTTTCTGAAGTGATTTGTACACATCTGGAAAAAAAAAAAAGGCAAAACAAGATAGACATTACTGTTCTTTTTTGTGACAGGGTTTGCTAATACCCTCTGACCAGAGGTACCATTGTAAACTTCACAAACAGCCCTCACACAGGTATTTATTTGCAGGAGTACGCAGACCTAGCTTGGCTCCCATAAAAGCTATGATCAGGAGGGTGACTGCAACAGATCGACTTACCTGTCCTATTCATCTCAGGTTTGGCAGCAAAGCCCTGACAACACAGGCTTCAGCTGACTGAAAAAGCTCACCAGCTGCCAAGCGGCTTTTCACAAAGCATTTTGCAGTTGCATTTCTCGGGCAGAGCTGCCTCTGGCTCACGGCACTGGCACAACCTGGTCAGGCAGGTACACCCGAGCCAGAATTGATTCTGCTGGTTAAAAGAGTCACAGATGTACTCAGAACTGGTGTGAATGCTCCCACCCTTCACACAACTAACCTTTAGAGTGTGCTCTAACCAGCTGCTCAAGCTTCTTTCCAAAGAGAGGAAAGAACTACTGAAGCTTGTAAATGCTTTAGTATTTACAGTGCCATTTTCAGGAATGTTGTAGCTTCCATTTCAAGGATTGAATGAAGTTACTTATACTAATATATTAAAAATCAAATGAGAAATTTGGAGCTTGCAACAAAGTTTGTCTTTTAAACACAGTAGCGCTTCCCCTAAGTCTTTATACTGCTACTGTGACACTTTATGGAAAGTTCTCTTTTAGTTTTTCTTCTTAATCATAGAATTGAGAAATAAAAGAGGTAAATATTACAGTTCCTTTACATTAGATATTCACAGATACATTTGATTTTGCTCCTAAAGTCCAGCAAAATTAATGGAAAAATGATCTGAAAAACCTCCACCGTTGCTGTAGAAGTGGCTGCAACTGTATTTGCATTCACTCCCAGCACAGACTGCATATTTACGATCATTCAGCATCATCCTATAACTTACATAATACCATTAACATACTAATACAAGTTTCTGGCTAGTATTGCAATACTCCTGCAATGTTCTCTCCAGAAGGGTAAATTAAAAAAACTTTTGCTAGTTCAGTTAGCAGGACTGTGTCAGGGTTTCTCACCCCACCCAGAGATACGCTTTGCTTCACTGCCCATCCAACCTGCTGCTCCGCTCCTAAATAGCTGATTTGCTGTAACATTTCACTGATGTGACCCACACTGCAATTCTGAGGGCAGGAGAGCCATGCTTGTTACTTAAGACAGATTTAGATGCCACACCAGCTTAGCTGTTTCAAGCAGCCTACACTGCTGAACAACAAATTTTCCAGCAGAATACTAATGTTGCTTTCAACTACTGCCACACAGAAAGCAGCTGATCTCCACAGGAGAGAACACAGGGCTAAGAGATGGGATCTCCCATTCTGTGCTTTCTGCCTTGTTCTGAATATGAAGGAAAGAGAATGTACAATCCACGTTCCTCTTTCAAAGGTTAATAAAAACTGACAGAGGGGCTGAGCTTTTTGCACTCTCTTGCATCTCAACTGACCCTGTATTTGCCAACACAAACGTAAAACTACTGTATTATGGCAAAATAAACAAGACCCCAGACTTTCATATGCAGCAGACAAGGCACTGCACTGTTCAATACGGAATCCAAGACAGTGAACTGATTAAGTTATAGTGTTTGTTTACAGAGACAGTCCTACTCCTCTCTTCCTGCTGTCAATAAATCCCAATGAGAATGGTTCAGTTTTCTTTTGAATTGGATGAGACAGCTTGTTTCACACCAAGAACTCTAAGGTCTAGGAAACACAACAATAATCTGAAGGATTAAGTGACTGAAAAACCACAAATTATTTAACAGTGGACTTCAAACACATCCTGATTTGAAACAGGACTAAAATCTTTTGATTTCTTGGAGTATTACATTACCAGGTGTTCATGGTGCTAGCATCTACTCCAGCCAGGATTTCCCTGTAGCACTGCTTACTTACACAATACACCTATTTGTGAGGAGTTAAATGCAACAAAGAAACAGAAGATTGCGAGTCTAAACTCTGAATGTCTCCACTGATCATGTGTGAGCAAAAGGTTAAACCATTAGTTATGGTCATCTGAAATAACTGTATTTCATCTGAAACAGCAAATACACCCAAAAGACCATTTTCTGAAACGTATCAAGGTGGGAAAGAATAGAGGATCTTTCTTAACGTTAATGTTTTACTGATTTTTCAAGGACCACAGAGAGCTGTGCAGACGCAAGCTTCTCCTTCCCCTTCCAAACACACTAAGAGACGACCAGGTTTCAATCCAAAAGGTCCACAGAACACATTAGGCTCTGAAAAGCTACCACATGGAGACACAAAATAGCAGTCTAAATATTTCCCATGGAATATTCCACTGAACCAGTCTGGGACAAACAGCTGACTTGTGAATGTGTCTGAGATGCCACCTGGATATCTGAGGAGAGTCCATATTTTTCCAAATGGCTTTGTGTTTCCTGCACTAAGTTGGGCGTGCAATGGCAGTGACAGTTGAACAAGCACTGTCTAGGGAAGGTTGCATTTCCCCTCTAGTTTTACAGTCTACCACACTATCCTTCTCTCAGCAGTAAAAAAGCGCTTTTTGCAGTACAGCAAGCCATATTAGTCCATGTACAAAATAATGCACTTTGTGGCATTGTACAGACTTTTAAAAAGGCTCTATCCGCAACACAGAGCGGTTCCAGGGTTGGATATCTCTGTGAAAGCAAATAAAGTAATAATAATAGTATTAAATATAAGTCATAGCACCTTTGGCATTTTTGTCCAAATAGACTTCAACATACGACGTAGGGACATAGCCCTCCTCATCTTCGTTCCTTCGGATTCGTGTCCACCCATCACCTTTGTCTTCTTCTATTACATAGAGCATTTCTCCTTCTGCTACAGAAATTGTTCCTTCATTCTGACCTGAAAGACACGGTAACATGGAGTTTAGGCTGTCCTGCACAATGGGAACCACAGATGCAGCGGGGGGTGCTCAGGGCACATTCGGACCACGTGCTGACACAACCTTCGTTGCATCACTAGCAGCAAGAACAAGAGCACGTGATTCTGGAGACAACAGTGTGTACACAAAGAACCAGATTAATGTGATCCTGACATTAGAGTTTTGGTTCTTTTTCTTGCCATGTCCCTGCGTAACAGGAGACAAATCACTGTCTACAAAACAGAATCATGCCAGAGCCTCACTTGTCCTTTCTTTGTCTATTTAAGCAGTGCAGGGGTTAAATGAATGTTTCCCACTTGTCCTTGGCATATGAACTAAACAAAACAGTAAGTGAAATGAGAGTAAAGTTTGAGTGATACCTTCAAACGTATAGAGCGCTTTACACGTTCCTATGGTGGGTAGTGGTTCTTCATCATCAAATTCATCATCAAAATCCGTTGCAGGTACTTTCATCTCAGTCTCCTGACTTTGCTCTTCTGTGTAACTGCCATCTGGGCTGCTCAAGAGAGGAAAATACACAGCAACTATAGCGACCAATCTCAGGAGCAAAGAGAATGACTTGGTTACCAGACACTTAAGGGAAGGTGAGCAACTGTAGCTGGAGCAGCTCAGCAATTCCAAAGCATGCTCAGAACTGGCTGTTACACTAGCAGCTGTCACGAAGCGATGGGTGAGACCAGTCATTTTTCCCATCAAAAGCTATAAAAAATGCACCTTACCTCACTCACCTTCACAGCAGTGAGTGTAGAGGCTATTACACATTTCATCATATTCAGAAAAGTGGCTCCAAGTTGGGATCTTCTATATGCTAAAATCAGATACTTTACAGAGTGCCTGCCTTTAGTCTGGTTACAGAGGAAGTTCCTCAGTGCTGCAGAGCTACAGTTTTCCTGATTAATAAGCTAAGGAAAGCTGGTCCAGTTATCAGTCTGAACAGGACAGCTCTGTACAGATACTGTACCTCTCCCGGTCCTGCGCACAGCTGTTTACTGCTGAAGTGTTCTGGGCTTCATACAGTCCGCTCTGCCGCCGGGCCTGTTCAGTCCGCATCGGTAACCTGCCCTCCACCTCAGCCAGCCAGCCCTGCAAGGGAAAAGAAGCGTCATGCATCTCTCATGCTTCGACTTGCCAGGGGATATAGGTTGCTTTTACTTTGCCGTGTTATATTTGACATTCAGACTATGGAACTAAAATCAGATTCTAAACTCCTCTGAGTTGCAGTTGTCAGGGGGTACAGATTCTGTACTTTCAGTGTGTATTAAATCTATTCATCTTGCCAAAAAACACACAGAAAACTCAATTCTTTTTTGACACCAGGTGTGGAAAACACTGTGACCCAAGAGAAGCAGTTAACAACAGCTGTTGGGAGATGCTGCTGCTCTAGTCACAATAAAGCAAAAAGACGTGTGGCAGCTTACAGAAGTCTCAGTAACACCAGAAACACAGCAATCTCATTGCCTGCTGAATGCAAGAGGACTAAAGCTGGGGAGAATGAAAGATCCAGTGATTTTTCAAATGGCCAAGAAAGCAATGGATAGTAAAGCCAACAACGGTAAGAAACATCTAAAATTAATGGGCTGTATCGGTTTATGTACATAGCGTAACTTACAGAGTCAAGTCTTTTCTCAGCCCTATAATTCTTCTTGTGTAATAATAATGGTTTCATATATTTCAAATACTCCTTACGCTCTTGAGATTTTGTATCTCTAAGAAGCTTCCTGTTAATGGCAGGCTATTCCTTAAAAGATATTTCATCTCACGGCTTCTGTCTTGCTGTTAAGACTATAAATGGTGCTTTACATTTATGTTCCTCTGATTTTCCACAGACATCTGTAACACGATGCTTCAAATTATTTAATTAATTCAATAAGCACCTGAATCCCTCTGGGCAGTCCAGAGAGCACTACATTTTCTCTTATCCTCCACTTAGCACAATTTGTTTTCTGTGGCAAATTAAACAGCAGGACTGTTGACTGACAGTCACAAGAGATGGTGCATATTTGTGTTACACAAATAGGCTCAAAGATCTCAAATAATGCAAGTGCTTAAGTAGCACTTACCTATACACAGTAAGAAAATGCATCAATACATCTGGAACAGCAATGAAGCACCTGCTTAGAACTAAGCATATGCTGAGCTACTTTGTACTGAGATGTCTCTTCCCATACCTCAAACTTCTGAACCTCCAGTCGTAACTTTTCAATGTTCTGTCCAAGTTCTGCTAATCTGTGGTCCACACTCGCTGCATCTCCCATCTGTGGGTTCTTGATATACACATCTTTCATTTTTGTTAAGGCATCTCTGAGAGACAGAAGAAAAATAAAACATGTTAGTGCGGCTGGGGGCAAATGCCCTTCTCTAAATGAGGGCAAACGGAAGGATAATAAACTGCCTCTTCTCTACTGTGTGGTTCAAGCCTTATCTGTTACCAAGGTAACTGAGAACATCCAGACAGGGGCTTTTGCCCTGTATAGAACCAGCCATTAAAAAATAACAGTAAAGTCACCTGCCAGAAGAGAATTTACACTGTCAGAGATAGAAAAAAAAAAGTGAGTGACACCTTTACCTACAACGTGACACGACAGACATTGTACACAAGCCAAACTCTTCAAGCTCCTACATTAAAAGGAGCTCCTCACTCTACAGGCAGCTGAGGGTTCTTCATGTGAGCAAAGCTGGCAGGAGGAGCCTCACCAGTGGATTGTGATGCTACACAGGAGATGTGTTGTGTCAGTACAAGCACACAACACATTAGACCAAATGATTCAGGCTCCACGTGCCCCGCTTGAAGAATCCTAGCAGCAAAACAATTGAATTCTTGGACAGTGGCCTTTTGCAAGGCAAAAGGAGGAATTTGGTATTGCCTTTTAGCCTGACATGTTCTTCTATTTAGTACTACAATATCTACTTGCTAACCCTGGGGAAAAAAAAATAATTAAAAAAAAATAAATCTTACAACCATTGCAACAAATGACAGCTTCAAGTTTCTAGATGAGTATCACCCCAGTTTTTGGGGCACAGACAAACAGTTGCATCATTATTATCCATCAAGGGCTGAACTCCAGTTGAGAAACTAGGACAAAGAGCTGGATGTGGACATATTAATAATAAAAATGGAGTGCTAACCAGAAATTCTCACCCTGCCTGTTGCAGTTTGTCTTTTGCAACCAAAATCATTTGTAAGATATTTATTCACACTGCTTAAAACAAAGCTAAATCCATATGGTTTGCATTTGTCACAGCACAGCGACAGATGGACCTTAGGCCACATAATGTGACCCTGCATCCTGTTAAGTTATACAGCGTTTTTACTAGACTCTTTCTGGGGGCTGTGTTTCCTATCAACCCAGATGCCAAATGCCTAGGGTTTCAGAGATGTTAATTTTAAGGCTTGCTATGATGAATGTGGTACTATAAGGCCAAGATTAACGTAGACCATGCCTTCAAGAGCTCCCTTAGGAAAGCCTGCAGAGCTCTCACTAACAGCAGTGTGCTGCCTTTGACCTGAGCCAAGTTGAGGCTGAACTTACAGAAGAAAAGTTATCTGCATGATGATGAACATTTCAGAGCTTAGAGAAGGGTGGACTTACAAGCGGATTTCCTGTATTACTGGCACAGCTATTCAGCTTTTCTCTAGGCATTAGTTGGGGGGAGAAAGGTTAATTTGAGTCCCACGACTCAAGTTAACACTCTTTATATTTTAGAGTTTCCCACCAAACTCTTGACAATTGCAATCCTGTGCCTGCCTTTGCTTTGTGTGTATAGAAAATGGGAAAAAGTGTGGGTGGCAAGGAAGTGGGACTGCTCTGTGGTTGAAGCCCTAAGGGACAATATTTCAAACATATGAGTCATGATTATTACTATTTTTTTAACTCTTATTTAACTGCTGGTGCTACTTCCTCAATCATATACTATCTTTATTTAAAATAACTTCATTCTGCTCTGATTTCATATCCAGTTTTAACAGTGGGTTACCTCAGAATCAATACAGAGCAGAAAGGAAAATCTGTACCGAGACAAATATAAGTTACCGCAGAGCAAAAAAAACAAAGCAATGAGAAATCATATAACCACATGCAGTTTTCTTTTCTTATTTGTGATATAAAACATAAAGAAGAAAGCTTGGGTTACTAGACAAATAAACAGGTTCTTCAAAGCAAGCTAGCAGAAAATGTAGGCACTTCTGTACAAACGCAAAGCGGCATTTAGGGATAGACTAGTACCAGAGAAGCTAGGTCTTGAAATCACTCAGGGAAGAAAAGTTCTGTCTCTTGCAAACATAACATGCTGAATCTCTCGTGCAACTGCAGAATGTGAACAAACACAAAGCAACGAATACAGGTTGCCAGAATCAATAAAAAGTGTGTAACTAAAATAGCTTATTCTCAGCCAAAATGATAAATGCAGCCTTGTAGAAAAAGCATCCACAAAAGCACAGGAATCATTATCTTTCTGCTTCTAGGAAATGTAAGCTACAGATCAGAGAATCTTAAGATACACACCAATCAATCAGCACTTTTGATGATGTTATCATGCTCATAATAGCCTCTCTTGTTGGGATCTACCCATGCCCATCATACAGTAACAGGCGCTCTGCTTAGTACTGAGAGATCTATTATTGTACCTTTGACTGAGGCTGTATTTACATCATGTTCTTTCCTAAAACACACCCTCAGGAGCAGGTCACATCAAGAAACAAACTTAGTGTATCTAACAGTAACCTTTGTCTGGCTCACAATTAAACTGCTGCTCTCCTGTGAAAGCCCAAGAGAGCAGCTCCAGAAAGAAGGGAAAACTGTCTCCAATTGTTACACTTATATTGTTCCCATCCTTATACCAGGATCTTCTCTTCTCATGGTTCCAAAGGCAGGATATGCATTACACTGAGGTGGGAGAATGGAATAAACAGAGACCCAGCTTTTGCCCCAGCTCTGACCCACACCAGCCAAAATTAAATAACTGATTTCAGAATCTGCATTGTGGAGAGCCTTGCATCTCTCAAGTGTTTTAGCTGTATGTAAACTCTGTTGTTCTTTTCTTGGAACAGCACATTAAACAAACCTAGAACCTTGCTCTTATTTGCTCTTCCTTGTATTTTCATTGTTTCTGTTCTATATAGGACTACCTATTTCATTTTTCATTGGAGAAGTTTGACATACCTTTGATCCATCTCCTTCTGAATGTCTTTGTTTAGTTCATCAACTTTTTGCTGAAGTTTCTTTCTTCTTTGCTCAGGTGGGAGATTGCTGAAGTCTTCTGGACCTGCTCCCTGCACAGAGTGGAATGAAGGGGGCGGGAAATAAATTTAAAAAAAAAAAAAATCAGAGCCTGAAAGAATCCTTCAGGATTGCAATGTGAAAACAGCTCACAAAAATCTGTGCAAAATCACAATGGTCTGAAGCATTGTTATCATTTGTACTGGGAGTCACCAGTCCCTGAATGGTTAGGAATCTGGATGCCTTAGAAATAATCCCAGGACCACATCCCACTTCCATACCAAATGGCTAATGGGAGACCACCAACTAAAGAATGCCAGAATTCAACAGCTAAGCTGAGAAACTATTTTTATCCACAGTTATCATCAGATTCTATTTAACGGAGTTCCATTCTCATGGAAAGCCAATCCTTCCTGCCTTCCTCTACTCTGCTACAGGCAGCATCCCCATAAAATCAGTTGCTAGCTTTTACTCCTGTGTCACAGTCACACTTCACATGTACACTAATTGCTAGCTTGCTTTGCATAGTCTGAGTGTTGGTCCAATAATTTAAAGTTAATTTATGTCAGGGCTCTCCTGAACACACCAAGGTAGTAGAATTGCTTCCTCTGGGATTCTGCAATTTAAAAACATGCCGCATGCTTTCCAGGATCCACATTCCATGTCAAAGTCTCTCAATTTTTCCTCTCTCACTTGTACTAGCATAAAAATCACAAGTTATATCAAAGCTACAGAATCAATCAATTTGAAATCGTAACAGGAGAAAACATCTAAAGACCACAGTGGTTACCTTTGTGTGATTCTGCTTGAAAGACCCTTTTCTGCCTTCAAACTGCTGACTCTTCTCGATTGCCTCAATTTGATACAGCAGATGGATGAACATAAAATACATCCATACTATTTTCTTCAAAGTACCACCTATTTTTGTCTTGCAAGAAGGCAAGGGGGACAGTTTGGGTGGGCTATACTGAACACACATCAATACTAATTAGTTGCACCATAAAGAATGAGGTTCTTGTACATAATCTTGAATTTGTACAGGTTTTTCTTGCTTTGGTTTCTGCTCACTCCACATCCCATTTCTAAAGGGGAATACTGGAGTATGGGAGAAAGAAGGGTAAAAACACAAAGCTGAGTAACCGAATTCAATGGCCCATCAGCTTACTGAAAGCTTTTGAGCAGAGTTGCAACATTAGTCTTACTAAAATGCCAAATCTGTCTCTCAGAGGAGTGTGATTTAGGGGACACTCTGCCACAAAAGCTGCCCATTAGACCCTTTCAACTCTGCACTGAATGTGCTCCAAGACAGTGAACTCTTTCTTCTGCAATTGCAGAACAAGATGTTTAGAAATAAAGTGTGGGGGTGTCAAGAGGGATGGAGGACAACTACAAACAGGTCACCTTCTCCTCTGGTCCAGCCATTTCAAAATAATAGAATGGGCAAACCTAATGAAGTTGCTGCCATACTGATTTTCAGTAAAAGATGGGATATGCATCTAGTTAAGCCTTGATCACCTGTGTAATAATACACTTAAAATTCCATTTCATGAGACAATGACAAAGCAAATTTAAGACGAAGGAAACAAACAACTAAGTAAGTTACACCAATTCTGAAACTTTAACCACATGAAGTCCTAACAGTGCTTACATTACTTGTGGTGCATAGCACAGGAGCAATCTATTTTAATTCATTCTTTAATGATAATATTTTGCTTGACAGAAACTCCCACATCACACTGAACATGAGAGTGATTCAATATATTTTACAGATAATCTACACACTAAAGCCATATGTATTTTTTTAAGGCCAAGCATCTGGAGGTAGCTTTGTAAATAAACAAGCAGTTAGAAGAAAGACTATATAACATATTCTTCTCAATTCTAAGCAGAAGAGACAGATATACTTGAAAATATCCCCAGTTATACATTAGAAGAATGCAATAGTTGTAGTCAAACAAATTTAGAAAAGCATCTTCTTTTTGATTCTTCAACTTCATTTAAAAGCTCTAGACTGGACTAAATTCAGTATCTTTGTTCACAGTGCTTCAGACCAAAGCATTAGTGTTGCATAGAAATGCATGCCCGAGACTAGGAGGTGATCTCACTCAGACTTTATTCCATGCTCAATAATTTCCCATCAGTACAGTTCCTTCTCCAAAAGGAAGAGTCAGGGAGCAATTTTCGCACATGCTGCGCACATTTCATGCTCTCAAGCAAAAACACACCTGGGCTGTCTCTCAAGTAGTGAACATTGCCTGCATTTTTACAAATCCTTCAACAGTGAGGTGGGGGGGAGATCTGTGCTATTTTTGATGTTCTATCATAGGACCAGCAGAGCCAGTGCTCACTAGATTTCCTTGCATAAAGATACTGGGATTTAGGATGCAAATTGTCCCAAGATGAAGGACTGTGAAAAAAGAGGCCATGTTAGGACCAGTTTCTTGGCTGAAGCTCGGGGAGAGCACGAGGTTTATCAGCCCCAGTTTTGGCTCTTGTACAGCTAGGATCCAAGAGGAAATGACAAACAAGCTGACTTCCTCCGCCTGAGGTGCACATGGGTCTCAGCCCTCTCTGCACATCTTTCTGATTTGTGCAACTCTTGGGGAAAGGCAAGGTCAGCCATTTATTCTGGGAGGATTTATTCCTACATACAATGGCTTAGCTCAGCTACACAACATACTAGCACTGTGACCAGGAAAACAACAAATGGAAATCCCTGACATAAATGTGTTGGACTACCACACAGTGGCTTGGCAACAGCCAAAAGAACAAGGTTTGCAAGTAAGCTAGACACTTCCATCATTCCTCAAACCTACCACAGGTCTTCAATGAGAAGCAATACTGCTAATGGAACCCAAGCAAGTCACTGTGTTGACAGAGCAGCAGCAGGACCTGAAACCTCCACAGCTACATCAGGCAGCTTTCACGGCCTACACATTTCCTCTGAATAAGCTGCTATGAACAGAACAGGTCCACGATGATGTATCCAAAACCAATATATGTGTAGGGGAAAGGGAGCACCTAAAGGCACTAACTGGTGAGGAATAAGAAAACTTTCAAGCTAATGCAGTTAAGGCACTACTGCAGATCCTCTGAAGCTCTTCAAAACTGCAATCAGTCATTTGCAGCTCTTGCATGCTGGCATGAAGTGGGTCCGCAAACCAGTCACGTTCTCCTTGTGACTGGACTCTCGAAGGACAAAGGAATGTAGACAAGCTGTCAGGAACATACCAAGGTGTGGAGTATCTCAAGCAATACAGTACCTTATGTATGAAGTTCAGCACATAATTTGCTTTCCCAAATATGTTCACCCCTTCCCTTTCCAACTCAGTAACATATTGTCTTACCGTAGTTCAAGAAACCTTCCCAGATGCATCCAAGATAGAATTTAGGATTCATATATATGTATGTATCTCCATTTGTGAATTCAAATCAGACTGAGTTAACCTTGTTGGTTAAGTTTTATAGAACTTTAATTAATATCATTATTAGTTATTCTGAAGGACTACATAGGGCTGTAAAATGTAGCTGATAATGATGCAGATTTCCAGCAATACCTGGACACAGAAAGCAAACTTTGCAGCTACATTACACAAAAAGACATGCATTTCTTACTGGAAAACGTCCAGCAAGCACAGAGACTTTTTTTTTTCTTTACATGTTTTAATGTATACTTATAGAGTAGCAGAATTACTCGATGCTGGTTTTCTACATTTTCATAGCCCTAGATTATAAAAGTGAAAACTAAACTACATATTGGAGTTAATTTTTAGCAGCTTATTAGAAAGACTAAATTCTGATCACCTCTATTAGACTCCAAACCTGTGTATTCAGAGTTATCTGATAAATATCAAAAAAAGCAAACACAAAGAAGAAACAAATTTAACAGTTAATTTCAGTGTCATGTCATATGTGGCACAGTGCACATTAAAACACACACAGAAAATTGTGATTAAAACACAGGACAGGCATGCTGTAAATGTGCTTACCAGCTTGAGAGAAAGCTTCATGTAAAAATTGGAGAGATACAGGGTGGGGGGGGGAGAAAGAGAAAAAACAACAGTGCATCAGTAGAAGAGGAACTTTTTCAGACTGATGTTACAATAAAATGACACATAATCCCCTTGCTGTTGGAAGGCAAAATGGGTAACACTAACAAATCTGTGCAAAAGTTCACAAGATGGGCCAGCGTTATCAGTCAGCTGCCGTTTCCTTGCCAGAAACAGAAATGGAAAAGTGTTGCACCTCTACATGTGTGCTTTAGCACTGCACGTGAAAATCTGGATTGCCTATTTACAGCTTCTACAACAACAGTGATTTTTTTTCTCATTACAGTAACATCTCTGAAGTGGAAAAAAACCTCAGAACTTGCAAATGCATGCAAGTCACTTTAGATCAAAAATGTGCTGAAATGCAGTCACGAGCATCAGCCACTTTATGCAAGGGCTTAAGAGAAGGGGGAATAACACCTAGCCAAAACTCAGTGAAAAGGTAAGGTACAGCACTTGGCCTCCAGCGGCAAAAAGCACAATGGGATCTCTAGTGATTTCTTCAGGCCTATGTCCAAAGCAACATCCCTGAAATAGCGCTGTTGTTTGCATACAGTGCTCTCTGAGCAGTCACGTAAAGTAATTTCATGTTCTTGAACAACTCAAAAACAAATACTCGTCTCAAACATACTTTGGCCATACAGTCAGACAAGGTCAGGAACAAGGAGGGAAAAAACCAAACCCACCAAAAATCTCTTCTCTTCATGCTAAACTGATTCTATGACAGCATGGCAAGACATTATTCAAGCTCCGTAAGTGATCTACATGATCTAATTCTTCAAAATTTACCACATTTCCTGGTACAGAGCCAAAACATTATCTTTTAGTTACTCTACCAAAATGAGACTAACAAGAAGTGTATGCTTAAAGAGCCTACGCAGCAGCACGGTTTGCCTCTGCCCTGCATCACTTGCACATACAGCTCTCGGCAGTGCTGGAGGGCCTCACAAACTGTCAGGTGAACAAATGTGCCCGGGCAGCCGACCACCAAAATTACCAAAGCTTCTTCCAGTGTTGCAAGACGTTATGACAGCTGCAATTCAGAATGTTTTCCAAGATATAGGGAGACTAACAGTGCTACAGCGCTTTTCTGTTCTGTGCCAAGGAGCACAAGTTAGCTGCTGTTCAACAGATAAAACCAGATTTTAAAGGGAGAATCAAACTTGCAGCCAGCCTTCTCCAGCAGCCTGCACTGTGCCTGTCCTACCAGCTCTTTGGGGACAGTTGTGAAATGCTCAAGCTATGCAATGAACTTATAAGTGCATAAATGCACATCCTTGGTGTTCAAGACAGCTGAAACATGAAAGTTGGAAAATGCCTCTCACTCCAGGCAATGATATGTACTGTGAGACTTGGGAACCTCGTTCTATTCAAGAGTTCTCCGTTATTTTACTACCAACAGCTCCCACGTATGGTGCTCTCAGACGCTCCATTTTTAGCAAAAGCACAGTTCTTTAGGACTGGATTTAAAACAAAGGTGGCTCCACACCTGTGATCTTTTTGATAGCATGATTTAAGAAATACACATTTTTCAAAAATAACAATTACCATTAGTTACCAAAATTTGTACAGTAATACACGCCAACCATTCAAGGAAAATACATGGCCTTGAAATAAACAGTGAAATATTCCATTTGAACCGATGCATTCAGTGACAACACAGCAGTTAAACTTCCCTCTGAAGTTCAGTCCATTAGGCAGTAACACATGATAATAACAACAGTGCAATGAAGAAATTCACTCTCTCACTAAGAGGCCATTAAAAAAAGCAAACAAAACCAATCCAGTTGAGAGAATAATCATACAAGAAGGAGAAAGAATGAGCTAAAATAGGCTGCTGAAGAAATTCAGCGTAGGCAGCTTTTGTTTGCATAATTGCTTTAGCACTCCTGTGAACTTTAGCATAGACATGATCAGCACAAATTGAGATCCTTGTACATATATACAGACAAGACTCATGGTGCAGAATAAATATTTACCTATGAAGCACTCTATAAAAGGCACAAATGTATGCTACATGCGCTAGTTTCTAAACACTACTCACTCTAAAGGCACTACACTACTGCGAAGAATCATCTGCATCAAGACTATACTTTTGCTGTAAATTCAGCAAATTTGAAAGGGATTATAGACACTGTATGCTGAATTCTTATGCTGTTAAGTATGACAAAAATAGAGAACTTATTAATAGCATTTCCAAATAGTACATCAGGGATTGTTATAACCAGTACAAATAAAAAAGCAGATCATAGACTGGAAACAATGAAATGCTGAAATAAGTCATATTCACAGTTTTCCATTTCTGAAATGTATTGATAATTTTACATGACAGCAATTCAGTTTCTATACACAAATATAAGCAGACTGAAAATAAATCTGCATTAAACACTTAAGTAACTACTTTTGTCCATTCTGTTGAGTTTTCACAGCTAGAAACTTGCTCACAGCTCCTGGGAGAACAGGGGCATTTTTCCCCCCCCCCCAAATGATTAAATAAATTACGTTTCTTCAAAACGAGCAAATCTGTTTCAAGCTGTCAATTTAAAACAAGTCTAGCTTAGTCTTGCAGGGAAAAAATGAAGAGCCTAAGAGCCACAAGCTTCAATAACACATGAGAGAGCATGAAAGCCAGCAAGTCCATGTGTTATTGGACAGTCACGGACACTAACCTCACTTACAGAAAACAGGGTTGAAATAAATCACTGGACTTCCATAGAACCAAGAGGTAATTTTCTTTCTTAGTGGTCCTGTAGCAATCTCCCCATACTCTTCTTTATCCGGGTATCAGATTTAGAGGTCATTTATCTTGATTCCATGAACTATCATCATTATAGAGAGTTCAGGGAAGCATCAGAAAGCTCTACGGAGTGCTTCATAGCCAAGGCACAGAATGTGTCACTGCACTGCTGTAAATCAGGGGTTGGCTCATGATGCTCAAGAGTGCATTCACAAAATATTTTAGAACAAATGCATGGAACCTGTTTATAGTACTTACTCTGAATGTCACAGGTCCAGCTACTTTAATTGTGCCAATTTCAGCATTTCCAGGACTAGCAGACATCTCTTTCCTGCACATAACCCAGTAAGCTGCAACTTGCCTCCCACCAAATTTTCCCTTTATCTTTTACAAAGCACATTTCCACAGCACACTCTAACAGCGTTGTAAGTGGGGTTAGCGACTGTGTAGCAACGGTATGGGCTGATCACACCATACACGGACTTACAACATATTCCCTAGCCTCAACGGCACACGTGGGTGTCCCTAAAGTCCTCTTCATGAGTTCTTTGTGAATATACAAAGACTGTGTCTGCTGGTGAGTCAGCAAGAGAAAACACATCCGTTACAGTGGAGACAAGCACGGCACCTCTGTGTTTACTGCTTCTACAGCAAAAGACAGCTTGGCATTTAACTAGCCTTTAAGTGCCAAGTGGAAGCTTCCTAGAAACTAGGTGAATATTAAAGAGTTTAGCATTCTCACAAAAATCAGAAAATATCATATTTTTAAATGCTAGCTTAAACACACAAGGTCAGAAAACATCTCTCTCTGTGCTAGAATAAACCATGGCTTTAATGACCCCACCCACCAAAAAATCCTGGTCTTGGCACAGTTTTATACACTTACATTAGAATAACAAGTATTTCCAGGGGCAAGGAACAGAGCAGGTACGAGAGGGGGTTGTGTGTTTTGTTTGCTGTTTCTGCATGCTCACAGAACAACAAAGTACTGATCACCCAGGCAGACCAACAGCTAAGTGTCAGGAGAAGACTACACAGTATGTCACAGAGGCAAGACGGGATGGTAAGGGAAAACATTAACTGGTGCAACAGAAATAAAATCACATTGTAATGAAGTCAACAACTTCCACTAAAAAGGAAACCACAAAAGTCCCTCCGTGTGCCTTATGGAACCATCTGGAGGGTGGAACTCTGGTAATGACAGTAATATCTCCATCCCAGCAACCAGACCCATCCTCTCAGCTTAATCACAACCCAGTCTCCAAGGTAAGAGACAAAAGGCAAGTCCACATAATACCACACAAAGTAATTCAAAGGTGTAAGTTCTACCCCTGGATTTTGTTAGTTCAGAAGTATTGCTCTTTATTTAAAGATGCTGATGTTACTGCTGCTATAGCAATAAAACAAAAGAACACAAAATTAATATCAACTAGCAGAATACCGAGTTTTCTTTGTCCTCAAAATGGAATTAGAAGAAGCAGAGCAAGCATAAATGAAATTATGACTTATGTAAGTGGTTCCTCATTTTTTGTACTCTTCTGGCTTTAACTTCCCTAAAGAGACAGAGTTGATTTCAAGTTTTATACTACTTTATACTGCCTTTTTAAAGAGTTATTAGAAACAGCATTCAAAAACTGTGTAAAAGAGTCTTTTTTCCCCTCCTCTTCTAGTTCTGATCCATGACAAGTGCTGCAACAGTTTTAGGGTATTCTCTATAATAGACATTTCCTGCTGTTGGGGTTAGGAGAAAGAAACTTTAAGGAAAATACAAAAGCTCAATTAGAAAGCCATAGACACTAACAAGAGTTGGCACCAAATGTTCAGGGGTTTTTTGGTTTTGTTTGTTTGTTTGTTTTAAACAGACTAGGAAGTTATATTCACAGTGACCACTGATACAGGTATTGGTGCCTCTACATTAACCTTGCATCTGTTGTAAATTGTTCAGGCACCTGCTTCCTTCCATGAAAACAAGACTCACTGGATTTTTTTATTTTGAAGCAAAATTAAAACCAGGTTGGGCATGGGACATATCATTACTAATTACATAATTCATTTTAACAGTCATCAGTGATTTTTCCGCTTTAGTTTCGTTAATTTCTCTTTCCAAATGCAACTTAAGTTGCTAATCTAAAACGTTATAAGAAAACTACTAAAACATACTGCCTCTCCAGACATGTTCTGATATCAAAGATTTCATGGAGGGAGTGGATGGGAATCCATTCACTCGCTTATATTTCAGGATCAATTACAATGTGCAGTTCTGCTGGTAGTATTTATCCTGTTAAGGTCTTGGTATCTAGTGGACTTGTTCACATGGAGTAGTTCCTTTCCATGCACTTCTTCCTTAAGGCAGTGCAAAAAAGGAATATGATCCAGCTTCCTCTGAAATAAATAAAGTGTTACCCTGGCTTTTGTAGGAGTTAACAGCTCAGTTTATCAACAAAGCCAGGAAGAACCTGCTTGACAATTTGGTTGAATACTCTTTAGAGTACTCAAAATCCCTTGTGGTCACCTTTACCACAAGGTGTCTGGCTGCAGTGGAATTTTGCCTCTGAACAAACCCAGCAATGTGGAGAAAATATTCAGAGCAACTGAAATTATTCAGCGTCCAAAGCCAAACACCTGTTACATTGTGCTGTCCTCCTCGCTCCCTGCATGACCTTTCCCAAAGTTGCTTCACTGATGTACTTCTGTACAGATCAAATGTTCTTCTGTGACAGTTTCCCCTCTACATCCTCCTCATTTCTTTGGTAGCATCACAATACATTTGCTCCTGAGTAAAATTCAGATGCTTTTGGATTTGACAGGGGGATGGAAAAAACTTGAGAAAAGGAAATCTTACAAAACAATGTGGTAAAAGCAGAATTAACAGTATTATCTGGCTGTTAAAAGCGAATTAACAGATTTATCTGGCTGTACTGAATATAAAGGAGGTCACATCAACCACATCAGCTGAAACAAATGCCAACCACTCATTTTTCATCTGATAAATTAACAGGATTTGGGTGTGGTTCTTGATTTATTTTTCTCCTGGTTAAAATTATTTTATTTTTGAAGGTCACATGGTACTTTCATGATCTTTTAGTCTGACCATTTGTATAACACAAATCACCAAGGACCTACAAAATGTGAGCTTGACAAGTTTTCAAATCAGACAGAGCAAGCTGCCAGAGCTTTGCAGCCTCTCCTACTCCATATTTCTAGATGAACCAAGTGGCCTGAATTCGCTCCTCCAGAAAAAAAAGACGATCTGAACACTGGCCTCCAACTCTGCAGATGAATCAGGCAGGAAAAGTATTTACATACAAACATCCTGGTAGCTAACAGGGGAAGGAAATGAAATAGAAAGAAAACATAGCAAAAGGTTTAAATGAAGATTTAGCAATAGCCTTTCC